>NC_081160.1:26048692-26705834 GCF_012432095.1 Onychostoma macrolepis
TTCAGCTCAATGACGAGGTCGTCCAATAAGATCAGGGATGGAAAAATCCACGTCTTACAGTGACATTTGCTTGGGTTTCGGAGGGGGGAGGATTACAGGAAGGAGCATATGAAATGGTGATAAAGGTATTATGTGGTTATTAAGAGAACCTCTAGTCAATAGCCTGCCATGTGAGAATCTCATAATCTGGTTGTAATCAGATGAGTATGCTGGAGCAAAAGGACATTACATGGTGTTTCAGTAGGAAGATAATGTCAGATGATTATGTGGTATGAAAAATGGTTATATTGGTTTGCAATCTTTTGACTTCCATATTTTTTCAGTAAACACAGACACATCCCAGTATTCTGAAGTAGAATGTTTGACAGTATGTGTTTTTATCTTTTTGTGCCTCCAGGTAATGGAGGATTTGACATCCACCCAGGGAACCAACATGCTTTTAGCCTGATGAATCAGAAATACAGCCTTGATCTACCACATACTCAGAGGGAATGAGAGGAAGTGACCAAAGGTCTACTTAAAACCCTTCAAAGCTTCCTAATGGCAGATGAAAACAGAGTAATCCCTTTTGCAAACCAGAAATGCATGTTCTGCCAGTTGAGACAAAGAACGTGATCATTTGTTAATTATGTGTATAAAGACTTGGGCACAATAATTCAGTCCTGTGTTTTTGGATTACTGGATTTATACAGACTAGAGGATATTGTAATTGTGAATTAAAAGTGAGAGAGAAACTAAGCTGTTGTAAATGTGAAATATATACAGTATATATATATATATATATATATATATATGCACTCTCTTAAAGGGAGTGCTCCTAATCTCAGTTTGTTACCTGTTTAAAAGACACCTGTCCAAAGAAGCAATCAGTCAATCAGATTCCGAACTCTCCACCATGGCCAAGACCAAAGAGCTGTCCAAGGATGTCAGGGACAAGATTGTAGACCTACACAAGGCTGGAATGGGCTACAAGACCATCGCCAAGCAGCTTGGTGAGAAGGTGACAACAGTTGGTGCGATTATTCGCAAATGGAAGAAACACAAAATAACTGTCAATCTCCCTCAGACTGGGGCTCCATGCAAGATCTCACCTCGTGGAATTTCAATGATCATGAGAACGGTGAGGAATCAGCCCAGAACTACACGGGAGGATCTTGTCAATGATCTCAAGGCAGCTGGGACCATAGTCACCAAGAAAACAATTGGTAACACACCACGCTGTGAAGGACTGAAATCCTGCAGTGCCCGCAAGGTCCCCCTGCTCAAGAAAGAACATGTACAGGCCCGTCTGAAGTTTGCTAATGATTCAGAGGAGAACTGGGTGAAAGTGTTGTGGTCAGATGCAGGGACGATTCTAGGATTTTCATTATAGGGGGGCTCAGCCCCCAATGAGGGTATAATAACAAAAAAATAAATAAATATTTACAAAAAAAATGATTGAAAATTTGTACAAAAAATTAACAAGCAATTAAAATGAGTGCACTGACTGAGGGCTGTCGGTCACTGTCTTTAATCATTTCTATGCATAACTGTATGGTAGTTAATGCCACATGCACTGTAATATTATGTTCTATATTGAAAGCTAAATTTCCAAATGAAAATAGCAATAACGTGATCGTTTTATAAAGTATGCGTTCATATGTGTTAAGGGCTTTCGCTGAAGGAAACAGCTGTGGTGTGATGAGTGGTGAATGCAGCGAAAACTTTATAGTAGATTGGAAACCGATTGCTCTCCCATGACTTTTTGTAAACTGTATTTATGACAAAGAACTGCATAGATGTAGATATTATAACAATCTATCGATAAACACACACCTTGTCCTCTCCTCTGCGCCACCGCAGTCTGTGGATTGAAGAACGCGCAGAAAGATGCGGAGGAGCCGAAGTCTGCTGCCGTTTTCATTTGAAATTTAAAGGGAAAGAATCGCAAGATTTTTAGGGGGGCTGAGCAGAAATTTAGGGGTGCTAAAGCCCCCCTAAAAATGGCCTAGCGACGCCCATGGTCAGATGAGACCAAAATCCAGCTTTTTTGGCATCAACTCAACTCGCCGTGTTTGGAGGAGGAGGAATGGTGCCTATGACCCCAAGAACACCATCCCCACTGTCAAACATGGAGGTGGAAACATTATGCTTTGGGAGTGTTTTTCTGCTAAGGGGACAGGACAACTGCACCGCATCAAAGGGACGATGGACGGGGCCATGTACTGTCAGGGCCAGGGCATTGAAGCCAGCCAGGGCATTAAAAATGGGTTGTGGATGGGTATTCCAGCATGACAATGACCCAAAACACACGGCCAAGACAACAAAGGAGTGGCTCAAGAAGAAGAACATTAAGGTCCTGGAGTGGCCTAGCCAGTCTCCAGACCTTAATCCCATAGAAAATCTGTGGAGGGAGCTGAAGGTTTGAGTTGCAAACGTCAGCCTTGACACCTTAATGACTTGGAGAGAATCTGCAAAGAGGAGTGGGACAAAATCCCTCCTGAGATGTGTGCAAACCTGGTGGCCAAGTACAAGAAACGTCTGACCTCTGTGATTGCCAACAAGGGTTTTGCCTTTACTAAGTACTAAGTCATGTTTTGCGAAGGGGTCAAATACTTATACAATTTATAACTTTTTTGAAATGCATTTTTTTCTGGATGTTTTGTTGTTATTCTGTTTCTCACTGTTCAAATAAACCTACCAATAAAATTATAGTTTATCATTTCCTTGTCAGTGGGCAAACATACAAAATCAGCAGGGGATCAAATATTTTTCCCTACTGTGTGTGTGTGTATATATATATATATATATATATATATATATATTGTGTGTGTGTGTGTGTGTGTGTTTGAGTAAGAGCATTGTTTGTTTTATTGATGGCATTTCTTCCAAATTTTAAATTGAAATGCTGTCATTTAGAGCATGAAATGACAATTGGTCCAAATAACAAAAAAGACATGTATTCAGACATGTTTATATGCATATTAATTTTGGGGCACATAAATAAACAAACAAACAAATAAAATCCTCTAAATAACAGTATATATATACATATACTATTTTGTACAGTGTTATATCATAAATTCAAATTATCACTGAATAAATTATTTTGTGTATGTATCACGTATCACTTCAAATTATCAATTTATTGCTAAAATTCCTTTCTTAAATCACGCAAATGATTGCATGATAAACATATCAGGAAAATATGTTTAACTAGGTTAAATCGTAATCTAGGTTGTTTGTTTGATTTAGGGCTTTACTCCCCTGTTACAAATGTAAAATATTGCTTTCTAATTGCAGTATACCTCCAGGGTCACATATAACATCTTTAAAGTCCAGCATTTTCTTTATCTCAGATGGAAATGCATATTCAGACCTAGCATACGGTCAGCAGACCGCAAACAGGCTGCATATTTATTTCCACATCATTTATTCTCATTACACAGTCCTCAGGATGTCAATGGAGCCATTTCTGCTCCATTGATACACCAGTGTGTGAGAGAGGGAGGGAGAGAGAGAGAGAGGCGAGATAAAAGGTATTATTGTGTTCAGGTTGAACTGGTGAACTCTGACACTTTTGAAAGAGGTTGTAACTATTTGCTAGCGCAGCGATGATTGTTCATTTCTCCATTTGTCACTGGAAAACAAATCTCTAAAAGAAAAATATCTGAAGAAAAACAATTGATGTTTTAATTTGGCAATTCAAACTGGAATAGTAGAAAACAGATATGTTAATAGTACAATTTAAATATTTGTCTCATATATACTGTATATCAGTATTTCAGGTTGTCCGTTTTACTTTACACACCCTCTGAATCCACAGCGATATTCACACCGCAATTAAGCTTGACTAACAAAAATCCTACTGAGATACTGTTACCAATCTGCTTCCAGCTGAGCAACATGTTCTGCTACACTGGACATAAGTCTAACCTTTTAGTCATCACATGTCTGATACTCATCACTATAGATTGGTGTAGTGCAAGCACTTTCCTGCCTCTGCAGTAGACGCTTAGATGTGACAGGTGTCCGCCGGCTGACAATAAATCAATTTGGATTTAAGAGAGCACCTACTGAGGAGCAGTGGGCCTCATAAAACGATCCAATTACATTTTGTGCTGGGTGAATCTATGATCTTGTAAGCCTCTCAATTAGATTAGATCGGCCCAAATTAGATTAGTTTAGATTTTCGCTGGTCATTTGCTGCCTTTGAGGGGATCCACCAGAATGAGCTAGGCACTCGTTTACCAGTTTAGCAGGTATGAATTTCCTCTGTTAATTCTGATGTGCTGGCTATAATAAATAAACTCAACTAAATGGGTTCAAATAGGGGTATAACTGACAAAAACTGTCAACACCAGTCTTGGCAATGTAAACTGTTTATAGATATTACTACAGTGGCCCATTTTAGACATTTAATATCTATTTTGTATAGATAGATAGATAGATAGACAGATACAATGTAAAAAAAAAAAGAAAATGTAGTTTTTACAAAATAATTTTGGCAGTTGTGCATTACCATGATATTAAAGGTAACAATTAACAAAAACAAATTAAATTAAATTATTATTTTTTTAGATATAATAATCAACACTCAAATGAATATATATATATATATATATATATATATATATATATATACATACACACACACACACACAGTATATATGCAAACATGTAAATCACATATAAGGCAGTTTTAGCATTATGTTTCTGCTCCAATTTGTTGTTGAAATATAATAATTTAAAATTCAGATAGATACAATAAGTGTTCTTGTGTTATCTTTCTTTATAAATGCCACTTGGTTCAATATTTTATGTAATGCAAATGAAATGTAGCATTTTAATTGTCCTTTTTGGGACTTTCTTCACTGTATATAACCTTAAACCCATGGTCACTATAGTGCATATTTCCATGACAATATAGTGTCTGTAAATGTTTAGGCCCACTAGACATAATCCAGAAGCCACCAATTGTGCTGCTGTCTAAGGTGCTGAAAACACAACAGGGGCATTTTTTTTTTTAAGTCCTTTCCATTAACATAACAGTATTTTGACTCTGCTGGTCTTAGCTGGTTTAAGCAGGTCTCCCAGCTTGGTCAAGCTGGTCTTCAGGCACTCCCAGCCTGAAAAGTCCCTCTAAAACCAGCCAACCAACTGGCCAATTGGTAAGACCAAAAAAACTGTTGTGTTTGTTTGATTGTTTTTATTATTATTATTATTTGTTTTTTAAAGGAACAGTATTTTAAGTTATGTTTTATGCCCATTTGATTCCATAAAAGTTTATATATTTATACATATTAGAACTGTATTACCCGTTTAACACAAAAGTGACGAAAGAGGAGCATTATACAGTGATTCAGTGCACTATTAATACCCCTAAGTCTTCTAAGAAATTCATAGTCAATTGGCATATTGTCGGCGAGGTAGAGTCACTGTCATTGAGGAAGGGGGTGTGTTAACCCCGGTCACAGTGTAGCGAAGTTGTGGAGGGTTTTCTCGGTTGCCATGGATTTGTAAAAGCTATTGACTGCGTTCAGCCTTTCACTGAACGTGTTTGTAAGAGAAACGCACCACTGAAGGGAAAGCATCATCGCTCGAGACATTCCGCTGTCTAGCGCTGACTAACAGCTCGAGCTCTGCGCACTTCGCACACAAACTACTGCGAAAGGTAAGCAATTCTTTATTTTTTGGCGAGGAGAGGTTTTTATCCTCGATATGTCATAAGATACGCGTGTTTTAACACTTTGAAAACCTGTTATGGGATGTATGAGAGTTATAGTAAAGCGCATCTGACAGGTGAAATCAAATCCGGTTATTTCCTATTCCGATGAGTAGCGTTCTTGCTCTGGAGTCCAGCTGTGATAGGAAACCCTACTGTTAGTCTTTTTTGACATACTGTGTGCTTTCACGGATATTAAGGCTGTTTAGATGATTCAAATATGGAGACAGAACTATGTTTGAATGTATCTGGCATCGTTTAAGTGTAGGTATTGTAGTCAGAACTGCATCATGTGAAATTAAAGATGGATTTAAGTGGCCATATGCATATTGTAAATTGCATTGCTTTTTGCTTGAGCCATACAGATGTATAGAGAATGAAGGTGTTAGATTTGCAACTCTTTTTCTCTTGGTTTATAGCATAATAGTGTATCAGTGGCGTTCTGTTCAGTCTGATGTAGTACAGTCTGTGAATCTAAAATTGATGCTGGCTTGCAGTTCTTTCTATGCAGCACATGTGGTACTTGCATTGCACTTGTGGTGCTTTAAGCATATTGTGCTTTTGAAAACATGCCCTTGGTAGCCCTTGACATCCTTACCAATCTTGAATAGATGCTAATTTTCCTCTACAGGATTGATCTCTTGTGTTTTTGGAGTGCTTGGCTTGCTCTTGGGTTCTCTCTGAACCCCAGGCTATATGGTCTTAAAATAAACATTTCGGTTAAAAGGAAAAAGGGTGTTAGAGCAAGCTGGTGAAGTTCCACAGTGTATTTTCTATTCTCTAGTTGAGAAAATCATCTACAGTATGTATTGCAGTGGCATATGGTGAGCTTTTGAAACGAGGAGGCAAAGTCCCATTCTTGCATTGATGGAGGTTTTTTAAATTCATGTTTCATTTGATGGTGAAATGGTTTCCAGGTTAATGAAACAGGTTATGAAATAACATTTATATTACATTATATTATAAAGCAGTCAGCTTTTTGAGTGAATAGTCATCAAACCCTCTGCAGGTGGATGCCGTTTATATATTGAGTAATTTCAGATCAATTTTGATTCAGATGTGACCAAAAGTGAAGATGTCTGTGTGGGTAAATTGTTTTCTTTGTCTATTTTGACCAGTTTCAGGCTGATATGCACATCTTTTATGAACATCATAGGCAGGTATTATTAAGCTGACGGTGTGATTAATAACCAATCCTCTCTCGTAACTTTTCACTTGTATCCCTAAACTTTATCCATTGGTTATCCATTCTTATCAGATTATTTTAGAGAAGGCAATACTACCTTTTCTTCCTTTGAGAAAACCCTGATGTATTGGTATTTTCAAGAACACAGAAACTAATATGTTGATTGAAAGAACTTATAGCCTGATGAAACATCAAAAACCATTGAAGAAACTTTCATTTTAAGAGTTTAGTTACACAGAATCCATTTACATAACACGTAGGCTTTGTGAACTCCTCAAGTAGACTCTTTAATGTAAAACATATTGAATGCAGCCCTCAGAGTTGAATTTTGATGTGATTATGAAGCCTTTCTGCCTATTATGAAAATCAGATTCTTTCTAAATCTGTGTCATGACAGCAAGATAAGTTACTCTACTGTAATGAAAACAATTAAAGTCGCATTAGAGACAGAAGGCAGCCTCGCGTGCTTTGAGACTTCACGAGTGAATTCGGGAGGATGAATTAGCACGATGATTGGTCTCTTCTTCGGTCCACAGTAAAAAGTGTGGAAAAACCAGATAAGAAATGAGTTGGATGTTCCTCCACTGAGACAGTGGGTGCGATTTGCTACTAATGAGTGGTGGCAGAGGAATGAACATTGTGCTCATCTGAGCTTGTGAGAACATCAAAGATTGCTGGTTTTCTATTAAACGTTTTTAAAATCCCACTTCCAGGAACAATAGGCTTCATTTATTTCAAATTCAAATCTTGCTTATGTATGATATCCAGTAGGGCTTATTATCATTATTATGCAACAGTTAACTTGATAAATTGGGTTGGGTCATACATTCGTGTGTTTATTTACTGGGTGATTTAACTGCGAAATTATAAATCATTAGGCCTGCACATAGTTTGAAAGCATTATGATTCATTATATGAAATATATTTTACAATAGCAAAGTTCAGTGCATTTTATAGTAATAAGGTTGAAGGCTTCAGAGCTCATGAGAAGTTCTAATGAACGTTATCCACCTTTCAAACCAATGGGTGATGTTTCTTTTTGGATTTGATGACCAAGAACTAACATACCCATTTAAGCAATTAAAATTTTATTGGAACTGTTGTTACGTTTTATGTTCATAATGTCTTATATAAGTTTTAACTGGAGTTCTTTCATGGCACAATGGCTATTTATTTGCCAAATTCTGCCAATTGAGGCCACTGTGAGGAAACTAGGGCAAATTCCTCTCACCAACAGTCCACAAATAGAACAATGCAGAACGCCACCAGATGTCTGCCATCCAACAAAATGATTTTCTATGTGTACAGTTTATGTGAGGATCAAGTAATGTCGCTTGTTGAGGAGAGGTGTGCTGTTTTCTAAACATTCAGATTTATGATTTAACGTGGCAGATGATAAAATGACTAGAGAAGAAGGTACTTAAGCATTTCTAGGGACCAGAACACCCCAGCGATTGCATAGGAACCTCCCACAACACCCTAGTTTCATGCTAGCGGGTCTTGCAGTCAAGCACCAGAAATCTAGTTCTTTATACTCTTTGAGGATCACTGTATATCGATGTGTGATAAGACCTTTTTCTTATTCATGAAATACTTTTATCTTATTCAAAGGTTGCAAAAACAATCCAGATTTCATTTTGTGTGGGAGATAACCTCTGTGGCCGAACGCAGTGTAGGCTAACTGATTTTCACTGTGGATTCGAACCATCGCAGGCAGAGATGAAACCTACAGCAAGGCCTCTCATCTCCATGTGTGAAGCCATATTCACTCAGACATACAAATTCAATTGAGGAACACCTGCGCCCTAAGCTACAAAATATGCTGCATCTCGCTTTTCATTTTCATGCGAGCTTAATGCAGGCGCCAAAGTTTTCTAAAGCAGAACGACACCAAATAAATAAATAAATGAATGAGGGTGGCATGCCTGAAAAGAATTGCAGATATGAAGTATATCCGTGTGAAAGGGAATGTGAGAGGGAGGAAAAGTTATTCAGAATGAGCTTTTTAGTCTGGTTTGCAAATGTAACATTACTGGAAATGTCACAGAGTTGATATTTTCAAACTTTGCAAACTGGATTTGGTTTGGTAACAAACACAGTATCAGTTCTAAATCATTTTTCTCAAGGACTAAGTTAGAGAGTATTGTTGTTAAGCTAAACATACAAATCGCTTCAAAAGAATAGTTCAGTCCAAAAATTAACATTCTGTCATTACTTATTTATCCTCAAGAATAAACCTGTATGGCTTTGAGCATATAGTGGAATCTCCAAAAAAGTACAAAAAACTCTGAATGACATATGCACACTGTTTTAAATTTATGACATAGCTTTGTGTGTGGAAACATAACCAAATGTAAATATTTATTCACTATATATATAAAATAACTTTATTAAATTTCATAAATAATATTTTTTATTTTTTTCCATTTTATAATGGCATTACTACATATTTTTAATATTTTATATAAAATTAACAATGCATTTTTGTAATAATATTATAATATCCTGTATTCTATATATTTAATTATAGTGCTTTTTTGTACTTCAGAATTTGGTTTATCAGCAGAAAAGAGAAAGTCTTACAGGTTTGAAACAACATCAGGGTCATAAATTGTGACTGAATAAAAACATTTTTGTGAACTATCCCTTTCATAATTGACCTATCGGTAAGCCCCGCCCCCCTTAGTTACTGTTGCTCCCTCGGACAAACAAACGGAGTTGCTCACTGTCTTTCAATGACAGCTACCTTGTCCCACAATGTTTTTGCACAATTTTGGACACAGAAGGCCACCAAATGGGAATTAAATATTCCATGGAGGGATTTATAAAATATTTAAAAATAAATCTGGTGGGTAACTCGAAGCGAGGGTTTACAAGATTACAATGTAAGCGGGAGAAGTCTCATATTACGGTCAGTCATCACGATCGCGGATGTCAACATGCACGATCAACACTGTTCATGTATTGCAGGCTACGATTAAATTAATGTACATTTAACCAGTTTAATATGGAGAGGCACTGAAATGTAGATCTACGTTTGTGTGTTTTTGACCTACACTGTACAAGACGCGAGAACAGTCCGCTATTTAGGTTTGTACGTTAGCATCACTAACTTTACCGTTAGCTAGTTTTAGCCAGAGATACCTTGCTAAAGCACAAGATAACATTAACGTTCTGTTTGAGCAGATGAAAACTGTAACTTAATGAGTGCATGACAACCAGAAAACGAACGTTTTTGTCTTCATTTGTATTGGGGTGAATACTTGGGGACATTTTGCTGTTTTGTTTGGATTCAGGAAATGTAATAAAATAAATTCCATTGCCCATCCTCTCCGGATATCTCGAATCAGTATTACAAGTACCCCAGGCACATCGTTTTACCATTTTTGCGGCACAATCACCACAAAACCGACGAGAACTCGCGATCTTCCAATGCTTTTCTATAGCGCTGAAACCTAAAGATGTCCGAGTTCCGGTCCCCGTGCAACTGATACTCGACTGCTATTGGCTCATCAACATTCTAGGGGAGGGGCATACCGATAGGTCAATTAGAACACCTTGGACCTATGCTATACTTAAGCCTTTGCTTAAGGTTTTCTATTACATCCCACATAGCAAATATTTTCTGGCCCAGCTCCAGGCCACACAATCACTTTTCCCTCGGCCCAAGTACCGTAAAAATTATGGCCCTGAAGTGGCCCAGAACTGGATTAAAGACAAGGGCCACACATGGGCCCTTAACACATTTGGGCCGTTTTCTATGTGGAATGAAATTACAATATAAGCTTCAGTTGTCAATTCTGAAGATATTCCTCACAGTGGCAGCACCTATAGAAACTATTGTTCATGATTACTAGCTTGAAGCCACTATCTCTGAGATCCACTTATTTGTTTAGTAAATTATTTTCGCCTGGGTGTTTGTGTGTAGCCTGTGTATTCTGTGGTTTTGAATGTGGGGGTGAAATAGATCAATTTTGTCTGTTCAGCATTGGGGGAGGGGAGTAACGGTAGCCGTAGTAAAGATTTGGTGATTATAGTGATGGAGATTCTCCCCTATACCTTATTTAACAGGCTGGTTGTCATTGGAGTTGCTCAGTCACCGTCATCAGTTACACCAAAAGGAGAATTAATATGATGAGGTAATACTGAAGGACAAACCTGAAAAGGAGGTCAGTTTTATCAGACATGTTCAGGGTTCCCTTTATCCATCCTTTCCCAAGAGGCAAACAGAAAGCAGGGAGAAAACCAGGCCTAAACATTTCGCAAATGCCTAAGGCAGTAGGAAAGCACAGTTTCTGTACGATTCATCTAGCGTTAGATGTTGTTTGATCATTCAGTATTATTTGGGGATCTTGAAGCACTGGATCATTAACTATTGGAGTTAACAGTTTTTTATGACTGTGAGAAAATGCCCTTTGGCTGTTTGTGTATTTGAGGTAATATAATATCTGCTGCGCACAGACTGTATTTCAGAGAAGCATCATTCTTTTTAGTTTGAAGTCAACATAAAATTATAATCGACCCTGTTTAATTCTCTTTAATGCACATTCCTGGTCTTATTGTGCACGTATAATCATAATTTAACATAATCATCTTTTATTAGTTATAAAAGCCTATAATCATAATTTTCAAAATGTAACAATTCTTTTTTCTTTTTTTTTTTACATTAATGCTAGCCAAAATCGAAATAGAGTGCTGTAGCCATGATGTCAAAACCCAGAAGACTAATTCGCCATAGGTTCCCTCAAGATTTTCCTATGGGTTTTTATAATGGGCTTTTTCAATTTATGAGTAAAACAAGGTCTGTGGAAAATATAAACTGACAATACTTGAATGTTTTGTAAATTACGCACACCTATACTAAAAATGTAAATATTGAAGCAGTTACTACATAAGAATTTTTGAGTGTGAGTGTGTGCAGTGTATGTTGTACAACAAATCATTCAAGTATTGTCAAGTTATGTTTACCACATAACTTATTTTATTTTACTTATAAATTTTATTTTATTTTGTATAGCTATTTTTTATGGCTGTTTCTTTATTTATTCTAGTGTGGAATGCCCATTATTCACTAATATCCAGTCAATTCTCGATAGATAGTGTCCCTGTAGATATACTTTTTTTTTTTTTTTTTAAATCTGAAGATCCCATTTCATTCAGACACATGTCACAAGTATGTTTCTTGTAATTTCCACTTTATATCTAGCAATTGTGATTTTTAGCTCCTAGTGTAAATATATATCTCACAGTAAGAATTTATTACTGATTTCAAATTTTTTTTTTTTTTTTTACTATTATTTTTTATGTGGTTTACCAACCATACCTCTCAACAGTATAATTTGAGTCAAGTTAAAAAAAAAGAGAGTGAATGAATAAAGGTAACGAAAAAGGCAATAGCTTCTTATTAATGTCTTGCCTTTGCATTCTTATTCATGTGTGACCTTATCAAGTTAGCTTGGATATAGGAAGTTGAAAGATCAGCATCTTTTTAAAAATAAAACATCACATTGTTGCACAGGGCTGTGAGGCAAACGCCAGCGGCAACATTTCCTGCAGGTGCCCATCCCCCAGCATGCCTGTGGTTAGAGTTGTGATTAATGGTCCTATCTCTTTCACAAATCTCCACTTCCACAGATGCACTTTAAATCTTATTCATGAGGCAGGACATATCAGTTAAACAACAGGAGATACGATTCTGAACTTTTCAAGACAGATCTCGTACTGCACCGCAGGGTGCCGCATTAAAAAATCATGCTAGTATATGTCCCATAACATGATGTGAAATATAGCATGCTTATGATGTCTACAATATAATGTTCCCTGTGATAGAGATATGAAACGCAAAGCATGTGACACTGATGGAATTTATACGAGCCATTATTCAAACCAGCAAGACCCAAACTGTGAAGAGAGCAGATTATATAAATAAAAACAAAAAATTATAAAATGACGAATGGGCTTTGACCGCTTATGGAATAGCGACATCTTTGTCCCTGGGGTTCTCATAAAGGAGGTTGTGTTTCAGGGTATGGGCAAGCCTGGAAAGGCACTGCAAAGATGGAGTGGAGGGAAAGAAAGGATGCTAGAAAGAAAGGATGAAGGAGGATAGATGTGACAGCCATGGGGACCTAAAAGTTCATGGCAGTGAAAAGGCTCATTGTGTCCGGGGACGTGATATGAAACATGCAGAGGTCTGCTTTTGCGCCAGTTTGTCCCTCTCACTATGTAAACAAGGATGTACCAGTCACAGGACCTGCAAAAAGACCTTTAATGAAGAAACATTTAGCTCTTGCGTTAACAAGCTCCTTTATAAATTTAAATGGATAGATCACCCCAAAATGAAAATTCTGTCATGTTCTTCCAAACCTGTATGGAATTTTTTTCTTCTGTGGAACACAAATAGAGATGTTTTGAAGATCATTCACGCTGTTCTTTTACCATAATGACACCAGATAAGAACCTGGGGATGGCTGCATGTTAAAAGTTAAAGTTTACACCTAGTGTCATTGTAAATAGTATTCGTAAGTTAAAATAAAATGAGCACTAAGTAAAAATGTATGCACTACTAATTATTTGAGTGTGCTTAGATGAAACATAGCTCCATGAATAAACTACAATGTAATCATTTTTCAAAGTTATAGAAAAAAAAGATTATTGGAGTATGGAGAAATAAATACTTTTTAATAAATCCATAAAAATAGAGAACAAAGTACAAAGTAATACAATACTGATTTTTTTTACAGGTTAAAATTTTGCACTTCATTGCGTTGTGTTGTAGGGTTAACAGAAATGCCCGTAAAAATAAATGGATAGCAGAAAAAGTAATTTTTTTTTTCAAGCTTTCACATTTAATTCAACGTGTTACTTGCCATTTCTTTGTAATTATTTGTTAAATTTACTAGCAATTTCTAAGAAAAAAAATCCACAATTCTACACCACAAGTTATTATTATTATTTTTTTTTGTGTGTATGTGCATGTATTTATGAAAGTATTTTTATGGACCTTAATTAATTGTATTTCTTTTTTTTATTATGTACATTTAAATATACAAATTATTTTATTTCATGTTTATTTATACACTCTATTTCAATGGAAACTCGTTATTGTTTTCAGTTATTTGAATTTTAAGAAAGGCTGTTGCAACACAGGAGCTGTCAATCTCCAAAATGAACAAAAAAAGCACCATAAAAGCAGTCGGTACAACTCAGGATCTATATTATAAGTCTTCTAAAGCTAAAGGATAGCTTTTTAAGTAAATATAAAAAAGTAATTATTGACTGACTCTTGCTTGACAGCTATGTTTACTATTCACTATAATCGTTCATGCTGTTTTCTTCCATAAAACTTTTTTCTTTTGTATCACAAGGAAGAAAGAAAGTAATACAGGTATAGAATAACACAAGGGTGAAATTATGAAAATATAATTTTTTTAAAGAATTATCCCTTTAAGCATGACTGCTAGGATTTAAATCGACAAAGCAGCCAAAACTAAGCTAAATAATTTAGCAAGGGCTTGTGGGTCATTAACTTGTTTTATTGTCTGAGGTCAACCTTCATGCCAGAGCTAAGGACTTCAGCTTGTCTTGCATCACATTGTAAATCAGTTCTAATGGGTATGAACTCCATATGCGCACACATAAACAAAAACAAGACCAGCAGGTGCAGTCCCCATGTGAATGAAGCCATTTCTGCCTTCTCTAATGCCCACTTCAATTTGTTTAGCATGCGCTATGGTCTTAACAAGCCTCTCTATACAGTATATCCAACTTGGAAACCATGTCTATCAGAATGACAGAGTGTGAGACCCATATATAACACCCCCATTGGGACCCATTACATTGAAGGTGTTACAAAGAGACACGCAAATGCAAAAAAAAAACACAACGCACATACTGCTAATATATGTGCGTGCCCTGCATAGAGAGAAGATGTTTACTAGCTAAGAGCAGTAAAGCGCTATTAGCCGGGCATCAGAGGGTTGATGAGCATTGATTAGAAAGAAGCATGGAAGGCATAATAAATGGCTCGCAAAATGAACTTCAGTCTCTGTCAGTCTCTCAATGTGCACTTAAACCTTAAAGACACTGTTGCAAAGCAAAGCGTCTTAAGGTAATTAGATTCAGCCTTTTATACGTGAAGTGTTGCACAAATCTCAACATATGGCCAGAGTTTGTGTGGAAATGTAATTGGATTTAACCCAGCGCTAATCGAATTAGCTAGTTAAATTATCTAAATAATTACATTTGAGTCATTCGGCAAACACTCATTGTAGATGTGAGAAGAACTTGCATCAGTCTTCAAAACATGATGAAACTAAATGCATCTCAATAAAGCCATAAAAGCATTATCTTGAATGTAAATTTGTGTTTTTAACCAACCAACCAGAACATTTTATCGATATCTATCTATCTAGCTAGCTACTGCTCTGTCTGTCTGTTGTTCTGTACGTCTAATGTTTATGCTTCTGTCTATAAACATTCAAATTTGAAAGCTAAAAGAAAACAACAACTTTCAAACAAGGCTTTGTTTTGTAAAAAAAAAAAAAAAACCTAGCTTTTTCTAGTTAATTGCAGTTATAAGAATTTCTTTTAATTACAATTTTTTTACATTTAATTTTGAATTGCAATTCAACATCCTGTTTGAAACCTCAATTCGAATAATTTCATAATACAGCAATAGAATCGTGATTAAAAGGCATTCATTATGTGACAAATTTCTCTGGAAATTTACTGTGTTCCTCCCTGTTAGGACACCGTTTAATCTCTGACAAAGAGTTTGCGGAAGGATAAGACAATCTTTGTGTCTGTCCTTGGCACTGTGCGCACCTAATCGTGCTTAGGGCCAGAAGCACAGCGATATTCAAGATCTCAATGTTCACATCCTGCAGGAACAGCAACTGTTGTACAAGAACACTGCCAAACCAATAATTCAACACTGCATTCTGGGACCAAAACCCCATGTCCCTTTCTGACCCCTCTGAGAGCCCACAGCCCTGTGACCTCATTACAATTTCTTCTGCAGGTCCCTGTGAAATCCCCTAAATTCAAGACAGATTCCAATTTGTTCAATTTATCTTTGTATTTAGAGGGAATACAGATGTGCTGTTAGTTCCCATATGGGTGATTGTTCGCTAATTTGGGAAGCCTTGGGAAATAAGGAAACTGGGTTCTTGAGTTACTTGGGTAACAAGCTTTTGCTTGCAGTTAATTGTGATGAAAAATGCTGTTATTGCTTTAGTTTCCTACATCCCATTCCTGTTGCTCAACTGGTGCTATAGCTTGATTTTAATACACAAACTGATAAAATATATATTTTTATGCACTTGAACAAAAGCATGTACAGTAAATATATATCTCAAAAACTTAAACCCTGCTGCAGTTACCTTATTTCAAATGTCATTATTGCAGAACTCAGGAGGGGATGGCATTCAGTTTAGACTTTATTTGAAGAAATGTAATCACTATGCTTATAGTGGCAATTGCTACATGGCAGATTTAGGTACATAAAGTACCAGAAAACAGAGCATAAGTGATGTTACTTTCAGTTTAATTGTTTTAGCTAATTACAGACATGCAGGTACAACAGCAGAATGCTTTAGAGTAGTACAAACAAAGTGTACTGATACAAGATGTTCACGTTTGACATGACTGTACAGTTGCTAGTAGTGCTTTCATAGGATTCAGATTGATGTAAGCAGAAGCAGGAGACACAGGTTTAGTTTCTTTTTTTGTGTGTGTTTTTAGAAATATAGTATCACAGGGAAAAAAATGGTAATACATTTGGTACAATAATTTTGAAATTATGATTTCATCTCATGATTTTGCCTTGTGTCATATTTTTTTAACTTTTTGTCTCATAATTATTACTCAGTATATCATCATGATGATTTATCATAGCATGATTTATTTATTTTTTTTAATTATGTGGCAGAAATGGGCTTAATGTTTACATGCAAAATTTTACTTTTATGTTGTTCTTTTGTAAAATGACTTTGAAGTGTGTTGGCTACAAATGTGAAAAATTTGAAGGCTACAGAAACAGTAAATTTTATTTATACATTCTGCAGAAAATCTCAAGATACTTCAGACTGTTTTGGCTCAAGAGACGTCAAATGGTAAAAACAGTTCAGAGTTACATTTAATGTTATGTATCATGGGAAACGATTGTCCTACTTTAGAATGAGGATATATTTGAACTATTATCAGACACCATGGCAATAAAATAAGTTGCTTAAAAGCAGAAACTATGGCATGCTGAGTGCCAAGCCTTGTTTGTTGTTATGTTGTTTACTAGTAGGCTAGTAGTAGCTACTCAGCTGTTGTGTTCAGCGTTGTGTGAATACCCCTTAGCAGTCAGATTTAAGTGTGAAAGATCATGTTTGTATGGTTATTTTAAGAAATGTATAGAATACTAACTGGTTCTTTATCACTCTCAGGCCAAGAGAATGACAAAAAAGATAGCTATAATTGGTTTTCATTACGGACTGTCCTTGACAAAAGAATTTCAAGCAAAACATCTCACAATTAACCCTAATTAGTGTATACTGATCCTTTTTTTTTGCCATTCTGCAGTTCATTTTCTCTTTTTCTTATAAGCTTTAGCTGTCTACCCATTACCTGTGTCTTACGCAGGTTTCCGCACTCTCCTAATTAGCATCTAGCTGGGAAAGCGAGCGCAGATGCGTTACTGTCTGCGCCGAAGCCCCTCAGAGACCTGCTGTTATATGACTCACCTCAAATATGGCTGCCAAAGTGGTTTCACTTCTTTGTCAGTCATTGTACGGGTTGACATGGATGAGAAGAGACACGAACAAAGCAGTTTTGCACACTTCTTTCCCACTAACGATGTTTGAGGAGAACAGTTATGTTAGCTTTCAACACAGTCTTTTTCTATATGCTCATGTGTCTACATGCATAGAGAGGCTTTGTGTTGGGCTAAATGCGTATGACAGCATAACAATATCCGTTAGGCATTTCGTCAACATCATTTGCATAGATTGTTCAGATCAAAAAAAGGTCTTTTGTGTCACTGACAAGCATCATTGTAACAGTCGATTTATATTTTAATTATTTATATATTTACAAAATAGTTTTTCTTTTCTTTTTCCATAATTACAAACCAATTTCTGCCTGTCGTATAGTGTATGTTTCAAATGTTCAGCAAAGGTTATCTGAACCCCCCTCATTTAGAAATGTCACAGATCCAGAACTGTCAACAAACCCAGTGGTAAATTGCACGATGCAGGTGTTCTTCCTACACCCGAGGTCTGTTAAATGCGACCCTTGTGGTGATCTGGCAGCGTGTGGTGGTAATTGGACGACGGGGCTGTCCATCATACAAATGGGGTCGAGAATCAAAAAAAGACCTGCCTACGCTTTCACAGGCCATCAGCTATGATTGACACGTTGAGCTCTGCTGTGCAATAACAGCCCCGAGCGGTTTGTATCTGATTCATTACATTCACTAACTGAATCTTTCAAGACTGCTGTGTTTGAAGTTGTTTTCACTACTCTTTAATGTATTATTTTCCATTGACTGCAGCTAAACCGGTTACTATGGGCAACCTGTGTCACATGGGACCCTTGATAGAACTACTAGTGTGTGAGGTGCCTGTGGCGTAAATACACCGTTTCTCCACACGTGCACGCAACAGAAAGAAGAGGAACACTGTTTCATCTGGCTGGTACCATGAGAGAGAATTCATGCAGTGCAGAATTCAAGTATTGTTCAATAGAGTTGATAAGAGCTGCTTTTAATTTTCAAAGCAGTTTTGGCAAAAATGATAATTCTTTCATCTTTTATTCACCCTCATGTTGCTTCTAATCCATATGACTTTCTTTCTTCGGTCCGACTTTATATTAGGTGGCCTTAACTACTATGTACTTACATTTAAATTAATAATTTGATACAAGGCACTTATTGTACATACATGTTTTTACATTGTACTTATATTTTTAAAAATACCTATATGTACTTACATCTGTAATTAATTTCTGTAATGTTTTGCAATACAATATGAACACAATAAGTACATTGCACTTATTTGTTGATGTAAGTACATAGTAGTTAAGGCCACCTAATATAAAGTGTAACCCTTTCTTCTATGCAACCCTAATAGGAAAACAAAAATTCTGCCCTACAAAAATGATTTTTCAAAGTAAAAAAAAAAAAAAAAATACAACAATTTCATGTTTAATTAAAGCTGCAGTCCATAACTTTTGCCTCTTTGTCGCCATCTCTGTTTGAAAACCTGGAACTGCAGCCGTGTGCAGAATTATCTTAATGCTTGGGGTTGTGAGTCAGCACGGCTTCAGGGCAGATAAATCTAATGTTCTGAAGAGTAAGTGTGGCAGTCAGTCACCGCACCGGTGTGGATATTTACTGTAGCCTACTTCGAAATCACAGATTCTAGCTTACGCCTTGGAATATATGACCCAAATAAGAATTTTCACCGTATAATGCCATTTGAACAAGTAAGAAATAAGTCTGCCACATTTGTTTTGACCAACTGAGGAAAAAAGCATTAAAATATCTCGCTACCAATGGTGATTAAATCTAAAGATCGGTTAGCTCATATCACATCAAACCATGCAAATTATTATTATTGTTATACTTTATTCTCAAATTATTCATGTTAACAACATCAGCATTGCTTGTAGCATTGAGTATAGTGTATATTAGCACGTAGATTTCAATTTCTGTAGTGTAATCTAATTGTCATGCCATTCGAATTTCTTAAGAAATTATTTTAACCCAAAAAGCAAATTATGCTACCTTCGAACTGGTTTTCTTTAAAATACAAATTGTGTGTAATCCCAGGCTATCTGTAATCGGAAGCATATTTAAAACTGGAATATACTTTCATTTCATTCACATGTGTTTTATAAACACATAATCCTTTCTGGATTACGATCCACTATCAAAATGATACATTTAATTATTCTAGCTGCTGTGAGAAAAGGCTATAAATGATACATCTCCTGCAGGATCCTCACATGTGATAGCCTACTAGCTGGGACAACTTCTTTATGTTTACAGACGTGACGTAATGACGCAGTGCCATGCTCGAATTTCCCGCGAAAACCTACCCGTACCACTCAAATTAGAAAACATTATTATAAGATAAACATTGTGAATCGGGCTAAAGTGAGGCGATAGTTTTGAACACTGGCTGGTTATGTACTTTCTCAGATATTGATTTCGGATAATTTTTAAGCAAACGTTACGGACTTCAGCTTTAAGTGTGTTGCTGTTTTTTAATTATTTATGAAATATAGTAGCAATTTCTGAGTAAAAATTGTCCATCCTACACCAATCTTTTTTTTTTCTGTGTGGAAACTGTGCCAGTCACTTTTTTCTAAGTGTATAAAATAGGAACCGGAGCTATTCAGCTTCTAAAAAGGATGCAAAATCTCCATAAAATTACCTAAAATTTATAGTTTTAAGTTTTTTGAAGTCATATGATAAATTTGTGTGATATACTGTCTGAAATTTGCATCATTATTCACTGATAATCTTCTCTTCCAGCTGTTAACCACTGTAATCGGATCATTGAGTGATTCAGAAGTACTAACCAGATTAGTCAGGTTTCCTGAAAGAATTGTGCAGACTGAATCATTTTGTGAATTGAATCATTTGTTCAAGAACTCAACTCAAGAACTTTGTTCAAGAACTCAAAGAATAATTAGTTCACAAATTATACATTGCTACCTCTCTCATGAACATACTTATAGAGAAATAGAGCAGATGTAAATGATTTTAAGATGTTTTTTTTCTTTCTCCTTTTAATCTCATGGCTTTAGAAGATTTTGAATGTAGCAAGATGAATTTGCGCAGCTTTTGCTTCATTTTTTGAAGTTTGAATAGTCTAGTCAATTTTAATTACATGTAAAGAGTGACCTGTTGTGTTCTACAGAAAAAAAAAAAACTAAGTCCATGGATTTGGGTGAAATAGGTTGATTAAATAATGTAAGAATTTTCTTTTTAAGACTTCCATGATCAACATGCCATCATACAGTCATCCACAGTGGTCACCAACTAAAAATAAAGAAATAAAGAGGGAGAGATTGGAAGTGGAAGGCATAAGGAGAGTGAGGGAACATACTCATGTTCATCTCCCGCTGATCCGTATCTAATCTCATTACCGTAATACAACGGCACCATATATAATGTCACTTTTTGTTTGGACAAAGATAGAAAAACAATCCCGCTCCCATGTCCCCCTCCCTCCACCTGTGGCATGAGAGGCTTTGAGCTCCGGTGTGCCAGCTCATCCATTAAAACTCACATTCCACTAAGTCTTTTATGCCACCCTATAAAGGGCACTTGGGCAAGCTCTTCTCCATTCACTCCCAAGTGCTCAGCATTCCTCTCACTTGACATGAACATCCTTTGCTGGACCCAAGTGGCCTTTTATTTGAATTGTGTCTTCAAACAGAAGCTACGCTGTTATGGTCTTGTTAGTAACTTTCTCAACCAGGCTAATTTGGAATAGATGCACTTCTGCTTGCTTTCCATCAAAGGCATTCTGAAGGAACTTCAATATTCTTGAAACATTTTGAGTATTCCAATTTGCAACCAAAAAATCCATTAAAATTAATGTTAGTTGGCATTTGCAACCCATTTTACTGCAGCAATATGACATAAAAAGAAAGAAAGAACAATAAATAACCAGAAAGGACCATCATTTTAGAGGCAGATTAAGTTAATAAAGTACATTTTGACATTTTTTAAAACTGTAATGATAACAATATTTCCATTCACATAATGCTATGTTATTTTGGGAGTGTTGGATAAAAAGGCTGGATGGAAACAGTAATATGCATATAATATTGCTAAATTTATATGGAAACTATTATTTTAAAATAAATCAGTCAGCAGATGTGCATAAACCATGATGCAATCACATTTACGAATACATTTCTAGATGTGTATCAGAAAGGTCATTTGACTGAATAATTCACTCAGAGAAGATATTGATTTTAGCAATATTCATTTTTTTAAATTAAAATTTCAACTTGTATATGTATTTAATGAAATGTGCACAGTAACTGAGGTATGGTTAACAACCTGTTTGTCAAGTGTGAAATCACAGAGCATGTGATTGTGTTTATGATATTCTATTCATAAGTATCAGTCTATTAATAATGTAGAAAGTGCTCTATAATGATAAATTATGCATTGACTTAAACATAGTTATTGTATGTGCTGTGGTAGTCAGAATGACCTCTTTTGTGACTGCAGTATAAATAATAGAAAATGGTCTTGTTGCTGTACACTGCTGTGAGTAATTTAGTATTAGCATTGGAGTCACGTCACCAAATTGCTTTTGTGCTGTGATGTGTGGATGACATACGGTGAGCTTAACCAAACCTAGCAGTGAATGCTAACAACAGACTTCACCTTCACTAGACCGTTGAACACAAATATCATCCGTTTGTACAGCAAAACCACAATTTTGGGATACAACAGCTTTAGCAGATTAGCATAGCAACACCTAGCACATCAGTGTAAAGACCTTAGTGTTAAGGTTATCGCTCCATGCATTACTAGCATGATTGTTGCCATTTTAACCCCCACTTCACATATTATCACATACACAGTTTCTTTGGTAGGCTACTAAAGCTGAAGGAGATGTGGCATTGCAAATGGATTTGTCTCAAATCTACTAGCGGTTCAGAACAAAGTAAAAAGGAGTGTGTCAAAAAAGGGCAAGATGAGATTTTTTTCATGTTTTTATTTAGTGAACGTACATATTTGTCCACTTGGTCTTGTCCACCCTGCACAGACTGTGAGGGGGAATGATAATGGTTTGAAAGAGCCGTGTCTACCTGCCGTTATCAATGGAAGACAGCTGGTGTGAGGAGATACGCTGGGAATTCATAAAGGTCCCAAGCTTGGCAAGATGATTGCTCTTCACACTGCCTGAAATGAAACCCCTCCCCCTTGTATTATTTTATATAGACATGTATTAAAGGATCTGTAAAGGAAATGGAATTTGAGAATGCAGCTGGCAAGATCCGGTGTGATTTCCGCAAAACAATCATATCTTTAGGGAAAATTGGGAAAATGACTAATTCTGAGAACAGATGTTCATAACAAAATGGCAGTACTTGAGTCTGTCTACAAAACGGGTGCTTCTAAAGAGCTTCTGCCAATTTTTTATATTAAAAATATTATTTCTTTATGTTCTTTAGTATATTTAATAATTTCTATAACACTTTTTCTTTAATCTTGAGGTCTTGAGCCAATATTTACATTTTGATCACCTTGATAAATGTGTGGAAATAAACTATGGATTTGTGTTTTGTCTTTATTTTTCCATCGGTCTGTATTCTTATTTATCTATTTATAGTTAATCTAGTTTTTATCTATTTATTTTAGATTTTTGTGATAAAATGATTAAAAGTATTTTATTTTTCCTCATAAGTATAGTTCCTCATATATATATATATATATATATATATATATATATATATATAATACATATATATACTCTAATTATTATATTAGCTTTACATGGCACTGTGTAATTTATTAATAATTTTTTCTGCCCATTGTCATTACAAAAAAAGCCATATTCAGTAGATCTTTATGTGTCAGCTAATTGGTTAAACATTGAACGGGTGCACAATTAACTGGCCTGATCAATTCTCTTTCACAAAATGAGAAGAATACTTAATCATGTGAAGTGCATCAGTGACCAGAGGCATGAAATCTGTCTCATGTGGCACAAAAACTAGAGGCCAATCAATACTAGCTGAACACGCAAAGACGAAAAAGACAGGCAGAGAGAACGTGCCCAATGCATGTAGCATCACAGACATTCAGGGACAGTTTTCTGTTTCCCTGCATGCTTAAAGTTTGAATTAAGACAGGCAGCACAATCAGCAACCTTGTTCGCCAGGAGTGGGGGGATGCAATCCCAGGGCTACCACGAAGTAGAAACTCTACAGCCATCATCATTAAAACGCCACCAAAGGACCAGAGACCATAATGCGTCCTTTCTGCAAGCGCTGCAGTTTTATCTGGCTCATTTGAGACTGAGGAGACCATAGCACTATGAATTATTGGCTATGGGATGCTCCTTCCCGCTAGCTCTTGGTGGTATCCAGGAACAACCACAAGAAGGAAGCATGCCATCCTACTGCAGCAGTTTTTTGCCCTTTCTTTTCAACCCTACCACCCGTCAGCCATCTAATAGGGGTTTTAGTCTTCATTTATCTTCATTTAGGATGGGGAGAGGGGATGGTTTTGTTTACTGTTCGAAATATTACGCGTTTGGACAAGGGAGGAGGGGTGGCCAATGTAGGCTGTGTTTGATTGGGGGGGAAGGGCGCTTTCGAGAGACTCCTAGACTCGCTTTTCCCCCAGACTCCTAATTACTCTGAAACATACTTCCATCGTCTCATAGTCAGTGCTGACAACGATTCAGAATTAAAGATCCTGGATGCCCACAAATGGTATTATCATGTAGCTACAACAATGCTATGTGCATTTATCATGCTGTCGACAGTGCTATTGAAAATGGAGTCAGTGCAATAAGATGACAATACACATTAATCAATTTATATATATATATATATAAATTTAAAATACTATTATATTATATTATATTATATTTCTATAATTTTTGTTGCAGTTGCTCATTGCAAACCGTAGTCTCAGTGCAATAAGATGACAATACATTAATCAATTTATATATATATATATATATATATATATAAATTTAAAATACTATTATATTATATTATATTATATTTCTATAATTTTTGTTGCAGTTGCTCATTGCAAACCGTAGTCTCAAAGATCCTACCAAAGTTTGTATTGGTTTTATTGGACCACAAACCAATAGTACATTGGTCCCCAGTTCTACCCTCCCCCATCCAATTGAACCCCACACAATCAATGAGAGTTTGATTTAACACTTGCAGCTCCAGAAGTCATGAGGGAGCTTTGGCCTGTCCCGTGCTTAGCAATGCCATTGATTGTTACTCTTAGTTGAGCCGCTGCTGTCCTGTACGGCTGATCGATTCAGGCAGCTATAGTGCACAGAGTGTGTCAGATATTGAGAGTGTATTTCAAGCTAAGGCAGACTCTTAAACAAATTAAATGTGCTCATGTGGATCTCTTGCTTAGCATTAGAATTATTGGAGTAACTCTTTATTTTTGGCCCACTTCGATCAGACCATGGATTCCTCATCAAATGCTTAGATAAGGGACATTGCAGAGTTCAAGTGAACTTTCCTTTGACTATTTCCTGTCTTGGCTTGTAATCAATAAGCTGTATATCATTGTCTAGATGGACCCTGTTCCTTTAAAACCCTTTCAGGTTCAGTAGTGAAAACAGTTTGAAACTGTTTATTTGAGGAAACTTTTGATTTGTTAAGTAAAGTGCACATGAGGTGATGGCAAACAATGCAAAAATGCATTCCTAATAAGTTGTTCTGTCTGATTTTTCACTTAAAATGTTTAAAAATCTTTGAAGCAACTTGAATTTACTTGAGAAGCAATATTACATAAGATATTAGATTTATTTACAGATATCTTCAGGCATCTTTATTATGAGTGTGGTTTCTCTTACTGTACTGCCAAACTTTTTCACCTTTACATATAAACAAGTAAAAAGTAGGGAATCTGCCATTATAGAGCAGTAAAAAAAACAACAACAACAACACCAAAAAAAAACAAAACAAAAAAAACCATACAAAATATTTTATATACTATATATGAAAACATCTTAATGTCTTATGTAGTTTTGCCTCTGAAGTAAACACGTATAGTTTAAGGATTTTTAGATATGTATACTGCAAAGCAAGTAAAAAAAAAGAAATTGTTTTATTAAAAAGGAGCCTCTAAAAATTGTTTACCAGGAGAAGCAGGCTGATCTTTCACATTCCTTGTTATTGTGTTATAAGTGTTATTGAAGGTAACAGTTTAGAGGAGGAATTTCTAAATATGAAAGCAAGAGCTATAAAATATTACACGTTTGATAATTAAAAAATAAGTGGTTTGGTAAAAATACAGGAAAAGTACAGGAAATACAAAATTACATAGCAAAAACTTTAGAAACCATTCTATGTTTAATGAAAACACTTCCTTGCAATACACAAAATGTGGTGATACATATCATATTGACAAATGAGTTTAATAAGTCGGATCTACAACACAGTTTGAAAGACTGATAGTTTCCCTCTACTTAAGAGATTAAAATTTTATGCTAATCAGTGCACCAAATAAATGCACACTAAGTGCACTGTGATGATTTGCATCAATCAAACCAATACTTTTAGGGCCTCTTAAAAGTAGTGGTCAAAACCACCTCAAAATGATGTATACATTACTGTATACTGTAATGCTTGAAAAGTAAGTCTGTCTGTGCCTGAAGGGGATAACTGAAGCTATGAGCCATCAATTATGATTAGCCTGTGGCTGCTCATTGTCACTAATCAATATTTTTTTTTCCTAATCAACAAGCGGCTTTGCCATGCAGAACGAGGCCTGACAGTGCGCCAGTAATGGCACTTGCTCCTTTGATTCGTGACCCCTCATTTTGTGTGATCGTATCAGAGACATAATGCCTTTCTTTGGTTTCGCTTCATTGGTGCTTCTGTCTTGTACCAACAAAGGGTCATTGCTCATTTGTCCCTGTCCTTTCTCTGTGTTGTCTCTCATTTCTCATATCATTCTCCTTCAGGACATATGTTTGGTTGGAAAATGCGTAACCCTGTGATGGACTGGCCACCTGTCCAGGGTGTTTCCCTGCCTTTGGCCAAGATTCTAGGATAGGATCCAGGAACCATGTGACCCTACAGATGAGAAGCAGTATAGAGAATAGATAGATGGATCGATGGACAATGTCTATCTGGAGGATTTAAAGGAATAGTTCAACCCAAAATGAAAATTCGGTCATTATCCATGCCCTCATGCTGTAAAAGCTTTTTTTTCCTTTGAAAGACAAAAGCAGACATTTTTAAAGAATTGTTATGCACTTCTTTTTTCAGGTTTGTGCACCATTCAAAATTCAATTGAGAATGTGTTTAAAATTCAGATCAATTCCTTAATTTGAGTTGAATTTGAATTCACATTGGAAGTTGAGTGTAAGTTAGTATAATTAATTGAATTGAAGTTAAAATAAATTTAGGTAACGCTTTGTTTTGAGGTGTCCTTGTTGCACATGTTAAATGTACTTTTTATTATAATAACAAAAAATTATGCATAATTACATTCAAGTAACCCCAAGCCAAACCCTAAAGCCCCGTTCACACCAAGAACGATAACTATAAACATAGCAATATTAGCGTCCACAACAGTGGACGACATTGTCAGTTTATTTTAAGTGCACACGTGTCTGCCGCTTTAAATTCTCGAGCTCGTGATAGTAGGATTGATTCTGATTGGGTGTCAATGATTTTATTGTTCATCAACTGAAAAATGGAAGTGATTCCATTTATTGTTTTCTTTATAATTATCGTCCTTGGTGTGAACAGGCCTTAATCCTAACCCTATCCATATAGTAAGTACATGTAGTTAATTAACATTACTCAGTACTTGTATAAATGTATAATTGCACTTCAACAAGGACACCTTAAAAAAAAAAGTATAATCAAAATTGATGTGACTGTATTTTTTATATGAAAAATAAAGGTGTTTAATTAGTTAACTAACCCATTATTATCTAATAATGAATGATACATTTGTTACAGTATTTATTCATGTTTCTAAATGTTAATAAAAATACAAAAGTTAATTGTTAATCATGTTTGCCCAGGATGTATTAGTAACTGTTGAAATTAACATTTACTAAGATTAATAAATGTTTTAGAAGTGTATTGTTGTTTCATGTTAACTAATATTAACAAGTTACATAACTAATTAAATAATACAACTTATTGTAAAGTCAAAAGTAGGTTCAGACTTCAAGTCTTCAAAGTCTTGTTTAAAAGTGTGGTAGATGGATGAATGGATGGATGGATGAATTTTTGTATATAAATATCTCTTTAAAATGCAACACGGATTAGGCTATGCTGTACTTTACCAACATGCTGAATAAAACAGAGCAAACTGTGCACAAAAAAGATGTCACCTTAAGGGTAAATCCCTATTTTCTTTTATTTCATAGACCTGTCACATTTGATGGGTGAACAGCTGGGTTTGGGAGATATTAAAACCTGAATGCAGCATCCTCCAAAGAGAGAGTTCCCGTCTATCCTTTAAATGGCTCAGCTCTGGCACAATAAATCTGCTAGACCTCTGTATCACTCTGTAATCTTCTTATCTAAAGGGCAGGGGCCCTACCCTGTCAGCAGTAAAAGATGGACCATTTCCAGAATCACGCGGCTCCTCTCATACTGTAGGTTTTTGGATAAGTCAATAACTAGTCTGCAGCCAATCAATTGTATCTCTCCCGCTAACCTCATTTTAGTTCTGAGATCATGATGCGAATCAAAGCATCCTCACAAATGTAAATTCAGGTGGATCTCTAACCTTTCATGCCATTATCACTTTGATTACTAGAGTATGACATACATTATGCATGTTTTGGGGGTAAAACAACAAAGCAGATTTGCTGACTTGAACTTTTGAGTGTTGTTGGATGAAAGCTGTGGGCGATATAGGGTGTGACGCGCTGCTCAACTGAACAAACTGTCCCGCTGTGTTACACAGCGTGGGTTTGCATCCCAGGTCAATAGCAACCATCATTAGTGCCAAAAGCAGTCAGATGGGATGTCGGCCTTGTCTCTTTCAGAGCTTCCAAAAGATATTGGGATCAAATCCATTAAAAACTACACTGTGGTGGGGCACGTTTTATTCGGTGTGAAAGTGGAATATAATGGGGAAGTGTACCATGTCATCTGAGTGGATGAGTATATTCATCAGCATGGAAATGACATCATGTGTGACTTTCTGCCTGTGCCTTTTCAAGCTTGATAAACTGAAAACACGGTGTGTTGTAGATTTTAGTGTTATTTTAAAATGTGAAGTTCAGATTTGTTCAGTTTTTACATTTTCAATTTGTTTTTACATTATACATGCAACAAAACGGATTAGATTTGTGGTGTTTCGAGTGTTTTGTGTGTGTGTGTGCTCGTACGTGTTGCAGAGTGGTTGTTCGGTAGTTGCTTACTGCTTTTATCAACTATTTTTTTTCATGTTATGACATTCTTGTATTATTTTAAACCTATACATGTATATCCACATCTATATATATATATATATATATATATATATATATATATATATATTAGTGCTGTCAATTGATTAAAAAATGTTATCGCGTTAATCACATTTTAAAATACTAGGATTTACCTGTAAATGTGTTGAAAAAGAAATGCATGACAAATTAGTTTAAGGAAACAGAACCTTTCACACTTCCGCCAGGTATTAGACATATGTAAGGAGTAATTGCGGGAGAGAGAGCGGGAGAGATAGAGTATGTGCTTTCCGTACATAATAAAGCGTAATTTTGTGGCAAAAACATGGACATGACCTGTCGTTTTTATCATATTGTTTACTATATTTATTTATTTGGCCAGTGTCGTTGTGGGTGTTGGTTATTTTGCTGTTGTAAGACCTTTGAAATAACAGAAATCATTTGGTGAAGTGATATGGTCATGTAATGCGGTCAAGAGCTGCCTGGAACTACGTTTGCCGTGTGTTTCCCTGAAAATAATTGCACACCTTAGAACGTTCGTCAGCCAATCAGATTCAAGCATTAAACGGCCCCGTAGTATAATCCTTATTATTCTTTTATCATTATTCTTTTGTTTTTATTCAGCCATTATCAGCCTTTAAACTGGCAATAAAACGTTTACCAAGCCACATCGCTTCAATCCCAGTATACATTTACCCAACTATTATCAAAAGTATTTCTTAATAAATACAACAAAACATTTCTTGCGACCTTACGTGAAGTATTATGACAAAATGCATTATAAAGAAGAATTGGACCTGTTCTGCAGGTGCATTAGAGCTAATATTAGCATCATGCTTCATAAGACAATTTATGAGATTAATAGTACACTTTTACTCAGAACTCACTTCAAACCACCATCGAGTGTTTGTAATAACTTCCTTTTGCGATCACATGTGAAATTTGGTCGTTTACTGTTGTTAAAATATGCTATTTATAGCCTTTTATATCGCTGCACAAATTAGCATTTCAGATGTACACTTTTAACTCAAGAAAATCACATACAGACCATATCTATCGTAATCGTGTGTTTATAATCTTATATAATCTATAGTGGCTGTTGTCATGTTTATTTCTGCTGCTCTGGCTGAAACTCACGTTATTTGATGTTACAACCGCCTCTCTGTTCTTAAGTTGCCAGGGATACATTCCAAGTATAATACACATCAGTAAATGGATCTATTTTAATTTTTATTTGTCTTTATACACTTTGGGTGGCCGTGGTACATTATAAAAGTAGCCCCAAAAACCGCAACCCACGGCTCTGTAATTTTTTCCCACGACTGTATTTTCAAAATAACCCAATTGTGCCTTTACCCTGGCAACAATGGCTCGCTGTACTCTCATCACACAATGATAGATAACCTTCCGCGCTGCGATGACGGTAAGAAGTTGGGGTCAAACCTTATCAAACGATTAATTTGCGTTAAAAAAATATTAACGCGTTAAAATTTTTTGATTAATCGCATGCATTAACGCGTTAACGTTGACACCCGTAATATATATATATATACACACACATACATATATATTAAAGACAAGCTTTTTATTCTATTTGAAATTAATACTTTGTGTGTGTGTGTGTGTGTGTGTGTGTATTATGTATTGTGTGTTGCTATGTGGTTGCTAAGGTGTTCAGAGTGTTTTTTAGTTTTGCAAAATGATTGTTTGGTAGTTGCTTACTGGTTTCTACACTGTAAAATTATTTTTGTAAACAAAACAAAGAATATTGTAGTACATTATACAAGAAAATACTAACTTATTTTTTTCTACTTCAAAATTTTATTTTAAATTCAGTGTATAGCTTGCCATTTGTTTATCATTTATGAAAGTTACTAGTAATTAAATATTGTGAAATGTTTCTACTCAAAGTTTGTTCATTACATTAAGTATTATTTTAAGTTATTATTTTATTAGTGTATTATGTTAGTACAGTAGTCTATTTTTAACAAGATTTAATTTTGTACATGTATTTTTTAATTTAAAAATGTTTTGTCTGTTGATTCTTGATCAAGTGTGTTAATGTAAATGTAAAACTTTCATAATTCCTTCTAACCTATCCTAAACATGTCAAAGACAATGTACTTCCATAGCTTTCTGCACTAACAAGCGCTTTAACTAGCATTAAAGTGGATTTCAAAATACTGCCACCTTGTGAACCTTGAAGCTATTTCTATGAAGGGCAAGATGAAAAGACCTGACATTTGCATTCATATAAACAGCCAGGAAGTGTTTGTCCTTTTCGCTTGCGATTTTCCCCTTATAATTTTAAGATAAAGCCCCCGTTTCTAGGACACGTCAAGCGACCTGCCAGAGAACGTAATTGACTGATGAACTAATAGGGGGAAAGCAGGGGGAAAAACCACAGTGCCTGATTTACTGCCTGACTTTAAAAGTATCACAGAGGCAAACGTACATCAATTGTCAGACTTATCATCCTCATAATCCTGACTTCTGAATATGAACAAGAATCTATAAACCATCTTAGACTTAACAGAGTCTTTCACTGAGGCGCAGGAAGAACAAATACTTTCATTCAGCGCCTTCCAAAATGCAAATTCCCCTGGCTCTTAACATCTTTTCTTTTTTTTTTATTGGGGTTCCCATGTCACAATATGGCCTCAGTGGGTCTTGCGTGTGGTGCCTCAGTCCTGTGGTAAACATGAATGTGTTTTCAGGGTGAAAACAAGACTGTTGGTTTCCTGTGGTGGTGAGAGGTCTGGTGACATTTCTTCACTTGGACAGAGCTGAACTTTTATTCATGCTACAGCAGATAAAGGTAACTTTTTGTTGTTGTTATTTTTTTTAAGTGATGCATTTATTATTTATTGTATTTATGATTTGACTTTTTTGGAGGGGAGGTAAATATAGTTATTTTTTTTCTTTTCTTTTTTTATTAAAATCACAAGTAACTTTTTTATTTTTATTTAAAACTGTTCTATTTAAAAAAAAAAAAAAAAAAAAGCTGCAATTTCATTAACTTTTGGTTAATCCATTAATCAACAGTAAATCTGTTATTGCATTGGATTTATCAATGCATCAATAAAAATGCAGCATGACCAGTGTAGTCCGATTCGAATGAATGACTTACTGGATCTTTTTAATAAATCTCAGAAAGACTCATGACTCAGTTTTGAACAGTCTTGAGTTTAAATCAGGGAAAAAATCAGTTTGAATCAGTCAAATTACTCAATTTGAATCAGAGTGGTTCTTGACTTACTTGCTACACTTGTCTCTGTCTTCTGTTTACTTAGTCTAGGACTTGAAACCAAAATCATTTATGAAACATTGAAAAAAGTGAAACGGAGACTTCAGTGTGGATCTGAACAATACCTGGTGGCTCAGTCACACTCAGGTAGCCTCTTAGTTCATTGTCTCTGAGTTTTAAAAACCTTGTCAAGAGAAGTGCTTTGCACGCTTGATGAGAGAACATTCAGTCACGTAATGGAAAGTTAAAGTAATTATGTCCTTATCTGGGACTCTTCAAACCAAGACTTCCTCTTCATTGAAAGGCAGATGTGACTTTAGCATCACAGCCTGACTCTGCTCATTTTTGCTGCCCCAGATTCACTTTTGCCCCTTCCAGCTCTTCATTGAAATGAGCTTAGTAAGTTTTTACATAACTTGATATTCTAAGTGCTAAATGCAAGAGCAAAATCTAATTTCCTATATTATAAAAGGTTGGAACCCTGATAGTAGACTTCAAAGCTATCCATCTGGCAGTTATGTGGCCTCTGGTTGCCCTCCAGAGAACATGACTACATTATTTTAATATATGAGTGTGCATTCCCACACTCTAGATCAGGGTTTCCCAACCTTTTATGTCAGCTGAACTCCTGTGATCTCAATGAATTTACTTGAAGTTCCCCTGAGATTTTAAGTCACGCTAACTATATATAATGAATTTTGCAACCTCTTTGCATATTCACTTATGAAATCTATTTTTAAGCCAGTACAGTAGTCTACTTTTATATAGATTTAATATTGTACTTTTTTATTTTATTCATTTTTTAAAATGAATTTTATTTCATTAAAATTCAATTCAATCCTTCACACAGACTTCTATGTAGGGCCTCAGATCAATCTGTGACTCATTTTAGTGAATCATTTAGGCCTGTTTTCACAAAATTTGATTTACATGAACCACCTGAAAGAACTGTTTCATAAATATGAAAAACTATACATTTAGGTTAGTTACTCTCTATGCCAGCATCATATTTTGCACAAGAATGTGCATATACTGGACCAATATATTTTTTCCTTTGTAGCCCTATATTTTTCATTGTGGCATTAAGCTCCATTTATGTGAAATGGTTCTTCTGAAACTACAACAATGAAAATCTGACATCATTGGCAAACACTCAGGAGGACTGCGCTCACATGTCATGTGCTTTCATCTGTCATACGCAAAAACCATGCCAGTCAGTTGTAGAATATAAATACATAAATATTCTAAGCAGGGTATTTACTTTACTGTTTTTCTCCATTCAAATGTCTTTTATTCAATGAACCGAAGGACTCAAAGCTTTCTCTTTCAGCATATATGAATTTTAATGTGTGTCAGCAAGGGACCTAACCTATTTTTTTCTTTTCAATACACCACGTTTTACTCAAGAGGGCAAACATACATTTTTGGGATATTTTGCATTGTTTGAAGATGGAGTACTTAGAAAGTTTAACATAGTTGCTGGGTGTGTCTAGCCAAGTATTAGACTGTCTGGCGGTTTTAAAGAGCCTTACATCAAGCAAACAATTCACCACGCACATTACCACTGCTCACTTTATCAACAGCCTGTGACAATAAGCATTTTTCTGTTTTCCTCCATAGACGAACATGTTACTCATGTCTTGTAACATCTGTTCCGTTGCTGTCACTCTTATATTTATTTTGTGTACGGCTTTCATCTTTGAAGTCTTTGTTGGAGGGTACACAATGAGCACTTTAGAGAATGCTGATTGCTCAGCTGTACAGTCCAAATAGCTGCATTTAAAGTCACCGAGAGCCATTTTCAAAGCAATGTCCATCTATCCTTTCATTTCCTGACACATTGTGAAAGCAGGATGTGCGCATGAAGAAGTCTTCATGATATTGCTGAAAACATTTCAGAAAAAGATAAAATAATGAATGGTTCGGATTATGAGTGAATGCATATGGGCTGAATGGACTAAAACTGCTTGGCCACATGATGTGTTTGGATCCGTGTTCAGAAACAATGCTTTTAGCCATTATTGAAAATCATTTAAATGATGATTTTCTCGCTAAAAGAAAATTTTCCACAGCCTTAGTTCCACCAGATAAATAGCGCTTAGTTCTGGCAACAATCTATAATTAATCTAATTTGCATAAAGGAGGCGTGTTTTGGGCTAAAAAAGAATGAGAATTACTTTTATATGCAGCTTAGTGTAATTTAAATGCATTTAAGGTGCGGTTAATCTGAATTGTGGGTGGTTAGGCTGTTTTGTGCAGAAATACACAACTCTTCAGTAGATTTATCCCATAATGCCCCCTTAAAATCTTGTGTTATTCCAGTGCAATGTCTATCCCCTCTATCCCCATGACTCTCATGCATTATTGTAAACATGATTTTTTGATTGTTTTAACAAAACGAAGGTTGAGTAAATACTATTTCCTGTGGTAACCAACATAATAATATAATATAATAATATGACATAATTCTTCTGCAAAATAAAAACGTTACTTGTATTGAGCCCTGAACTCTCTTGATGGTTGTCGTTTAGTATATCTGTTTTTATTCAAATTGGTATATTTTACAGTTTCTTTCCTGTCATTTGGCACATAGTTCATAGACTGTTTTGCCGCAGGAAGCCATTTACACAAATGTCAGTTCCATGTTAATGACATGTAGGCGTAACATCCTATGCTATCATTCATTTCCTAGTCGAGTAAATGTGAATTAGTAAATAGGAGTGTAAATAGTCTTCAGATCAGATTTCAAATGTGATTAACCAACCCTGTGTCTTTTTGGACTTATTGCAAGGACACAGTGTCCTTTAAACCAGTAACACAAAGACTCTCGAGAATTTCATTCATTAGCGTCCATTCAGAGCACATGCTAATTGCAGCCAAGATAACCCTTCTTTGCTCTTTAACCTTCTGACCAGCGTTCATCGAATTCATTCAGCACTCCTTAATTCAATCCACACTTTGGTTGAGGATGCAGACGTCACCAAGAAGGGTAATATATTTAGGCTTCACTATCAGTGTTTTAACATCTGCTCTCCAAATGACATTGTATACGAGAGCTGGTGGTCTCATGTTAATAATGAAGAGAGGATATGGTTTGAACTCAATGCATTGGCAGCAAGCTATAGCCTTAGGCTGAACAATGACAGAACATTCTGAAGGGATGCCAGTTGAAGTGCCCCCATGTGATATTGTCCTCATTTTGGCGGGTAATATCCATGAATTATACAGTGGGTAATGTGTTGCCACTATGAGACAGGTTTAAGCTTGTGATTTAAAGTTTTAGAAAAAAATATTCATTGTGAGTTGGGTATTGTTTAATAAAATGACATGTACTTTTAATAATAACTGCATGTATTAAAATATATATATATATTTAATTAATTTAATTAACAATGCATGTAAAGTGGACAAAAGATCAGTCTTAAGTCCATTGACTAAAAAATTAAGCCCTATTAGAACAGGAACAGTCTTCCCTGAAGAGGTTGTAATTTTAATTTTAATCCTGACCTAATCATCCATGTTTTTAATAATGCTTTCTGTAAAAATGGCTATTTTATGTTTTTATAATTATTTAATATTTTATAAATTCATTATATATTATTTCAAATACTTATATGTGGTAATATATATATATATATATATATATATATATATACACACACTCACACACACACACACACATATATATATATATATATATATATATATATATATATATGAATATATATATAACATTGTTATCTATAGATGCATATATCAAATCATAGATAACAATTCCAATTCAAACATCCATTAGAAAATATTTATTTGCATATTATAATTTATATGTGTGTGTAAATGTAATATTATTATTATATATATAGAAAAGTCCTATCTTAACAATTCTAGTTTAAAGTAATCCTGTCCAAATAGTGCTTTAGACTTGCATTCAAGGTTCTTTAAAGATGTCAAACTATGATATCATGCAGTGAGGAACAGTCTTGGTTAAAGAGCCGTAAAATGTTGGAGATTTCCCAATAGCTCTTTCAATAGGGTTAGCTCTGCGTGTACACAGGGATATCTCGACACCACAACAAACTCCCACCCATGCACTGCGAAACACAAAGCTAAACTATTCACTTTCCAGACGCAGCCTTTGATATGAGTTTGACAAAGACGCCTCTGTAAAAGCCCTCTTTTCACTGGGCTCTTTAATGCCGTGGCTCTCCTTTCAAGCATCCCGAAAGATAACTTTCAATGTTCTTGAGTGAAACAGGCACATGTGTCATCTGTGAGACACCCCGCAGGCCGCCAATGAGAGACTCTAAAGCCTCTTACATATGTTGAGTTTAGAGATTACTTTACATTATTTGAAATCATCAGGGTGGAGGAGACTGTTGAGATTTGTGGAATAAGCTGCATAAAACCCCAATCTCTTTTTTATCACACAGTGTGGAGAAGATAAGGTGTAGAATGTCACACTCAGGCTGTTTTAGGGTCATATAATAAACCAAGATGATTTTTTTTTTTTTTTTTTTTGGGAGTAGGAGGAACCCAGCATGTGGACCATAAAACTACATGATACCTTACCCTCTGAAATGGCTTAAGTGGACAATTACAAAGTTATATGTCCATGTCCCATAGTGCTTGTAAGGAAACCTGCACTTTTGGCCCAGGGGGTTCACAAATACCAGATGTGCACTGCAGGTGCTGCTATATTTTCAATCATGACTTCTCAAATGTATCTGCAGTGTAAAACATAGATGGCTCGGTTACCAAAAGCATTTGAGGATGTCTGAAATGTTGGCAGTTCTATAAAATATAGGCTGTTTTGAATGTTCAAATGTAGATTTGAATTATGGGGTGAATCTCAAGGGGAACATTACTACAAATGATTAGGAGATTACTTTACATATCTTAAAGCATTATGGAATTCATTTTAGTACCATGGTTTGTTAAAATAGCAAATTCAGCTTCTGCTAAATTATTTTCATTTTTTTTTTTAGAAACAAATGTTAGGCAGGGTTTAAAGGGCACCAGTTATGCCCCTTTTTACAAGATGTAATATTGGTCTTGGGTGTCCTCAGAATCTGTCTGTGAAGTTTCAGCCCCAAATACCCCACAGATCATTTATTATAACAGCAGGAAAATGTCATTTTTGGGGTGAGTCTAAAAAAGAGCTGTTTTAGAGTGTATCACTTTAAATGCAAATGAGCTGCATATTCCTGCCCCGTCTCCGGAAGGGGGCGTCGCGTATACGTCTCTCTGCATTGCATATCTACAGCAATAAACAGCTGGTAGAAGCAACATAACTGAGAGCGTGAGAACCGGTGTTTAGCTGTAACTTACATAAGGGAAGTCAAATGCACTGAAAGTTGGACCAAACAGTGCGATGTTACAGAGCTCACGCCCGCGCTGACCTGTCATCGGTGTGGATCAATGGACCGAGACGCGCGACCGCGCTACCGAACGAATCTCACGCTAAGAATGGTGTGAACTAATCTCAAAAGCGCGATGCTCATCAGTTAAAAAATACTTAATGTACGCACACAAATACGGTTAAAACGCTAAGCACTATAACGACATGCCATTCACATAAGAGTCTGGAGTGATACACGTATTTAGGTAGATTTTGAGTTGCATTACCTTGAAAAGTGAAAGTAATCCACAGCGTCCTCAGCAGCTCAGATGTTGGGAGAAAATGAAGACTCTTATGTTCAGTCTTACATCCAAACACAGAGCACGGGGTTTGCTTGCGAGACATTGCTGACGTTACAGCTGCTCGAGCGTGGAGAAAATGAAGGACAGCGTAACCGCTGAGGGCAGAAACTATAGCAATGCAGGGCTGTCAATCAACCCCCGTGGCCCGGCCCTCCGAAATGTGACTTCACACTGCGGTGAGAATCAAAACGGCAGGCCTAATGAGACAGACTTGGTTTAAAGGGGGTTAAAAAATTAGGAATGGTTGAATTTTTTCATTGTAGGGTGGTTGTGTTCACACACTGCCAACACACATTTATGTCCAAACTAGAGGTCTTCACGGGTCCAAAAATTTGTATACCCGAACCCGAAGAGAAATGTGCCGCACCGAACCGGACCCGTATTTAATTTCAAAGTGGGACCCGAACCTGTGTAGACCCGAGAAATGCCTTAAATGTACTACCCGGACCCAACGCAGACTGACCATTATTCGAAAGTTGTACCCGAACCCGGCTGGGAAAACACAGACCCGACTGCACCTGATCGGCGCATATTTCACAGCAAACTGCTATTAAGTTAATAACAAGTTGCGAGAGAAAAAAAAAATCCCCTTACTACTGTTAGTAGCCTTCTCCCTGACTGCGATGCATACAATCCTCCTAGCCAATACATTTACATCCATGTTAGCTGTTCGTTCCTCTCTATTGCGCAAAATCGCTAGCCCGACGTCCCGGGGCTATTGTGTTTTCCAGTCGGGCTACCAAAATGTATCACCGCCTGCCCGACGGGCTACCTTAAATACAGATCTCCCGCGGGTCCTTAAAAACTCTGAAAGTGAGTTGTATCAAAATTAAGGCCATCAAAAGTTTTAAATACGTTAAATGGTATAAGAAATGTCTTGATTATAATTTCAAGAGGTCTTACAGTTGGGGACGGAAAGACAAGAGTCGCGATACGGCAGGATTAAACTAAGGCAATGATGTCATTGAATAAATAATGAGCGCTGCACGTTTCAAGTCAAAACGTGGCGCGGATGTCTTTATGTGAATGTATCTGAAGGTAACCGACTGTCCTCAGAAACGTGTCCTTGGCATTTTAATTTCGTATTACCTATAATTCCTGATAAAGCAGCATTTATGAGCGCGGAGCTGCTTTGTGTACAGCATTTCCGGGGAAACCGCAATATTCGTGGCAGAGAATGAATTTGCATTTTCAATAAGCCTTTCTTGCTGTTTATGGTCAGATCAATGCAACTTTTTACGCAGCAAACACATAGAGTTGTAAATGAGAAAGAAGTTGATGTGCCTTCTAAAAATCTAAACAATTAAGACAGTGATATTTATACGTTTTAAATTAACATAATAATTTATATGCTTGATTGATCCCTTTTCATAAAAACGGTTTATAGCCTGAAACGCTGTTGTATAAGATTTGTTTTTGTGAAAACCTGTATCTGAACTGTAAATCATGTAATTTTATGGCTCAAAACTGTTACCATAGACATTGTCCAACCCCGTTCATTCTGTGTTCATTTTACTTGTGCAGCTCTTAAAATGGGTCATAAATTGCCTTAAATATATTTTAAAAAATTCTGCAGATACCCTGTAAATAGTGAAATAAAATTCCTTCCTTCATATTTGTTGATATTTGTGTATTGAAAATATTTTTGATTGACATTTAAACTCCTATCTGATTTTCTATTTTTAAAATAAATAAATAAAATAAAATAAAATAGTAGATTTTTAATTCGGGCTAGTTAAATTAATTTTCGGGCTACCAAAATCTGAAAAGTACCTGCCCGAAGGGCTACCAGGGATTTTTAAATTTTGCGAGCCCTGAGCCTTCTTAATCCACTGATTATTGCTTTAAAAGTCTACTTGCTGTCACAGTCAGTGACGGATGACTAATGCAACTTCGCAGTTTTTTTTTTTTTTCTCCATCTTCTTCTTGCCATCAATTCTTTTTTAGCACAAAACGTGCAGAACAAGAAGTGCGTTACACTTTACTGCATGCATGTTCAATAGGCGTCTCTTCTTCAGTTTTGTTTCAGCTTTTTTTCCCTCCAAATCACTCATGAAGGAATCCATGATCACCGTCTGCGTGCAGTAGGCTACATTAACTCCTCCCGCGTTCTGCTTCTGGCGGCTCGAGGTAACGCGTGTTTTTTTCTTTTTCTTTTTTTTTCTTTCACCTTATTTCCCGCTCACAATTTTCTCATCCCAATTTTACAAACTGCAAGTTACAAAACACACGCATGCTGACTGACACTGATCACTGGCGGGTGCGGTGTTCTCCGATCGACTCGGGTAGGCTATTACACACAATGTTAAACAGACCCGGGACACGAAGTAATAGATTGGGACCCGACCCGGACCCGGCTGACCATTTAAAATATAGACCCAAACCCGTACGGGTCCCGGGTCTTGGGTCCTCGGGTCTTGGGTCCTCCGTGAAGACCTCTAGTCCAAACACCATGTAAAAGTGGATTTTGCATAATAGGTGCCCTTTAAGACTAAGAACATTATCTTAAAGGGCCGGTCACATACCATATACCAGGGATACTCAAATCTGATTTGATTAGGATTGGAGCTAAACTCTGCAGGAAAGTGGATCTCGCGAGCCCGATTTGAGGATCACTGCCATATACCATGATCTACAGTGACCAGAAGCCATTTTCAGTTCATGTCAATTGCAGTGCTGAGTTATAGAGACTTTGGAATGCAGTGTAAAATCGCTGTATATGTAAACATGACATAAGGAAGCACTTAACACATTCTTGTTGTTTAGTGCATCATTAAAATACCTCTGTGGCTCTCACTTTTCAAGTTTCCTGTGAAATTTTTCTTAAGCACAAGTGTGTGTATTAGATTCTGTTGGTTGCAGAGTAATTGATCAATTTAATGAATCTTGGGATGTCAGTAGGTACATTTGCATAGTAATGCAGTTTTCTAAAGCATCTTATAAACTTAGCCTGTGGCTTCTTTCATTTGCTATTTGTTAATTGGCTTTGGGGAAGAAAAAATTACACCTTGTTGAGAAAGACGAGACTGTATCTTTCCCACCATTAAATTGCACCTGAGGCTAAGAACTACTGGAATTTTTATTTTATTGTTGCTCTGGGCACTTTCACAGGATTCCTAATTATAATTTCATAATTTAATTTGTTGTTTCCTTTATCCTGTTCATAACCTACGGTATGTATCCTATCATTTCATTTGCATTTATATATACGTATATACAAATTATTTTTAATATTATGTTTTAATATAACTGAAGTATATTTATATAATTAGATTACAAAATATGAGGTTTTTTGAAAATGATTTCATATGTCAAGCTTTACAGGGTAAATTATTTCATGTTACCAAGATTCCCACACTGCTCTCACGACAAAGAGTGGGTGTTTATGTAATATTTCAGCTGTATTTCCAAGATCTTGAATCTTCTCAAGCATTCTCTCGATAAGCTGAACGAGCAAAATGCTCTGAGGGAAGTTTACCATCTTCTCCACACTGTTCCTCCGTAGTCTGACTGAAGAACACTTGTGCATTCCAGAGGCATACATGACTGTGACCCGCATGTCAATGCAACACCTTGCTTTCCCTCTGAGTGTGGAGACCTCCACCTCATCAGGAGAAACTTGCTCATGCGAAGCTGATCCTTGATACATTATCCACCGCAGGATTAGAGCAGTATTACAACATGCCCTTCCATTCCCCTACCGCAACCCCCCAGCCTCCAAAGACACACCGCTGCTTACCCTCTCCTTAAAAGGCATTAGCTAGATGCTTTGCCTTATCACGAGCTTACTAACCGCTGTGTTTTATCTTATTAAGGGAAGAGGAAGAGAAGGATTGATATAGAGGCCTCCCAGAAACATGCATCTCACTTGTGAATCTGATTTAACAGGAACTGAGGTGTCTGTAGGAGTGGTATGGATTCCACCTGGAGTGCTTTATGATAGAATTTTTCTGTGATGATAGTCAGTGAAGCACTTGGCCTGCAGAATCATTCCATTAAATTACTATCGACCACTTTTTTTTTTTTTTTTGTAGGAGGAAACTTGAAAACCAGCCCTTGAAGCTTTTTGTACATGCACAGGCAGTTCAAGCGGGGATAGGTTGCCATGTACACTCATTCGTTTGGAAGAGACATGGTGGTTATTTTAATGAATTTGTCTTCACAGCTTTGTGTTTGTATTGCACTCAGACTGCTTGTGTACACATTCAGAGTACTTCAGGATGGGAGACCCTCTTCATTGTTGAGGTTGACCCAGGGGGAAATAGTTTATTGATTTCTGGGGTAACATGATTAAAATGGGTTTCAGGAAGACCCTGACTTGTCAACTAGATGAGAGACTTGGGGCAATAAAGAGAGCCGCAGAGGTGCCGCGTATCAGATAGGACACTACTGACCATTTTTTTCCCCTTTATGTTTAAAAGTGCTTTGTAAGAAAGTGTTAATATATATTAAAATTCTGGTTTATAATATTAAGCTAATATTAAATATTTATTAAGCTAATATTTATTATTAATTAATATTTATAGACAACAATGTTAATCAGTTAAATTCCCAATATTAGCTTATTTACACAATACTGAACACTGATAAATTTAAAAATCACTAATATCGGTGGATGTAGTACCTGTATTGTTTATCCCTAACTGCACTCACACACACACACACACACAAATAATAATAATAATAATAAAATAATTCACACGCAATTTTCACTCAAAAATTAAATTTCATAAATAATTACTAATATGTGTAGTCTAATATGTTTCGTTTTTTAGCCACTATCCAATATAAAGCTTGCAAAATATAAACCTTTAAATCTCAATTCAAGACAATTTGACAAGTTAACTTGCCTGTTTTGACACCCCAACCAGGATATCTCAGCGAAAGACGTTTGTTGAATTGACATATGTTTGCACAAGATCTTTGGTGGGGTGGCTAATCAGGAAGAATGATCACATGCTCACTGATGCCAGTGATTGCAGAGAGTGCCATCTGTGAATAAGGCGGCCAGAAAGAGTCTGAGCTCTCTCGACCTCTCTCTCTCTCAGGTTGAGTTATGCTAACCATATGGCACACTAAGCCTCACCCAAACCTCACCGAGCACTTAAACACACTTAGCTTTGTTAATTCCATTTTGAAGAAGAACATGGCTTTGAGTTGATGGCTTTCTCAAAAGCTGTGTCGAACATGCTATATTTTCGTCTCGGCACACTTGTAGATTGTGTAATGAATGCCTACAGTAAATTGCGTCCTGTATGTTGCTGCTTCTATAAACGTGCGTCTGGAAACAATTTAGATGCTATCAAAGTGTCAAGGCTAATGGGAAATTGCATATAAACAGGCAATCAAGACAATGGGTATTTTATTAGAATGGCATATGGTGTTAGAGTTCACGGAGCGCTACACATCAGATAAACGATAATTATAACATGTTTGAAAGAGTTCAAAAGGAGGTACTTGGCGGCAAACCAAATTAAGTTCTGGGGCTCTGGAGTGAATCAACCTGATAAATTATTTGAGGAAATTGACCTTACTTAAAATAAATACTTAGGAGAGTATTTTCTACAACTCCACAGGAGGCCATTGATCAGTGTTGTTTGATTTCAGTGACTCAATCAATGGTAACTAGAGCATGTCAAACAAGGTAATTCATGCTAACTTTCTTTTGTATCAGCAGCTGTTTTACTCTAAAGACAAACTTGAGAATTAAAATACACCAGGGAAGCACTGAAAACTGGAAGTGCATGAAAATATGTAAAAAGTTATGTTATGTTATATTATGTTATGTAGATTATTCAAAGGCATTACAGTACTGTGATGAGTAAATGATACAGAAAGTGGCTTTAAAAGTCAATATATTATTCATTGTTACCTAAAATTATTAATTGCACTATTAAATTACATTACATTTAATTATGTAAATGTAACAGTAAAAAATTTTACTAAAAAATTTTTTAAAAAATTATCAAAGTTATTTTAGCAGCTTAAATACTTTTTCAATAACCGTGCATCTCATTTTCCACAAAATTAAAACTTGTACACACATTCCGCTCATATATTATTGTAGCACAGTTTGAGCTGAATCAGACTTGAACTGAAACAAACTGTATGTAAGATGTAAGAAATATGTAAGAAACTGAAAAAAGCACAAATGTCAGGGCATGTCAAAACTTTTACAGGACCCAAAACCCCCCCTCAGACCCCAGAAGGTTAAATGTGTCTGTTGCACAACATGTCATGACATATGCATAAAGCATTATCAAAAGCAGTGGATATGTCTAATTACTGTTTGTTTAGATTATAAAAGTAGTGTAATTTGGCGGTTCTGTAGGTCTGGATAGAGTTCAGTTCAGTAATCATTGCACGCTGGATTAGCGTTCAGTCAGCAGGAGAGCGTCCTTATTCGGTCTGGTGAGCTGGGTTCGTCCTGCCCCTGACCTAGCACATGCCGTACAGCGGTCTTTATGCCTCAGCCTATATCGCCAGCTCTGAGACACACTCTAAATGCTGGTGCATATATCATCTTGACATGCTGGAGGGCATTGATCAGGGCCCAGGTGAGCTCATTGTGTAGGTTGTCAGCATTGCCTGAAGGTTACAGGGGGTTATTTCTCATAGAGGAATGCACCTGTGTTTCACTCTTCTGTGCCCTTCACTGTTTTGTGATTTTTGCAGGTTGTGCATTTTCCCCTGTCTGTCTATACAGTTATGGTTATTAGCAAATGTTAAATGGACTATCCTCAGAATAAGGTTTGGACATATTTTTGGACACATGCTTGTTACTATATTACTGTATATAGGGAAAGTAAAAATCAAGAATGTTTTCTACACTAGATGATAAAAGCCACTTCAATTGATGATGCAAATGAATCATTGAGTTGATTTATTTGAACAGACACTGGTTTTGTGTAAATAAATCTAACTTGCTAACCCTTATACTATGCTATCAAAGTTTAATTAACTTAATGACTAAATCTCAAAACACACACACGCACACACACACACACACACACACACACACACACACACACACACACACACAGTATAGACGACGCTATCTTTATATGACCAGCAAATCATTTAAAATATATCACATTTCATTTGTTACTTAATGCCATATATTACAGTACAATATATTGTATATTGAGGGGACATATGAGACTTCCTAGTTCTTGTTCATTTTAAACATTCAAACTTGGAATAGCACACACGGTCATGTGGAATGAATGAAATGTCATCATGAATGAAAACATCATATGAATTTGTGGGCCAAATTTCATATAGGCTATATATCAGCAAATTAGGGGTGTCCCCGACTAAGGATTTTCATAGTAGATTCGGAATTTTCGAATCATGCCGATGGTCGACTGATAGTCGAATCATATGTTTGGGGGCGGGGCAAAATACATTACCGAGAGTCAAGTCAGACATTCGACAGTCATAAATACACAGGGAAAATGTGTATCGGACGCCTCGCAAACGGGGTAAATAATGTTTTATGTTTTGATTAAAAGATAGTTAACATTAAACGTCAGCGAAACCCTTAAGAATTAGGGCAGGCTACTACAATGAAGCGCATTACTGTAGCGTAACTCAACCAAATGCATCTTATACAAGATAAATAATATATACACGATATATATAAACCGACTGAAATGTTTTGAAATTACTTGTTGTACCCTACCTGATCGAAAAAAGTCTTCCACTCTGCCTGTGTCAATTTGAGTCTTGAGATTTCAATCCCTGCCGCCAAAATGCTCCTCTGTCGGTGACGGATTAGAAAGCGAAATAGGGGAAGTTGGATTTATGCACGCACATTAATATTTATTTAAAGCTTCTTTCTTTTAAGATTTTTATTTACAGCATTATCATAATAGGCTGTATATTAACTTATTGGGAGAAAACCGGTAGTTCAATGTGAAATCAGACACTGAGCACCCCCATATAGCCAAAATGGCATGATCATAACACCCCGCGAATATTCGACTGTGAGATTGAGAGTCGAATCAGGCTCCTCGAATCGAAGCATCGAATCGTCGACTATTCGGGGACACCCCTACAGCAAATTATGTTTTTTTCTCACTATTCAACATTGAATATGGTGTCTGCTACACTTAATTGATACTTTATGTTTATTTCTGTGTATTTATATTCCTTTAATAATTCTAATTCTTGTACATTTATACTACGTGTATGCTGCTAAAACTCTAAAAGCAGCAGCAGCAGCCCTAGTAGACAAATTTAGAAGACATTTTGTGTGTGAGTGCCTAAGTATGTCAATGTGCACTAACGGTATTGTATGAGCATTATGCTACGTAATCATATTTGCTTCTAAATGGTCTTGTATCAAGTTAAAGCATTTTTAAATAGTCATTGTTACTCCTAGTACAGACATGTTAACCGCAGCACTCAATGTTGTTTTTGTTTGACTCCTTTTCATAAGTGAGGTTATTCAGTCATATATCGTTTATTCAATTACCAAGCAAGAAAACAAACAACATAAGTGGGCGTAGAACATGATAATGACAGATCAAACAACCTCAACCGAATCCTCCAAAGCGGAAAAGCGAGAGAGGTTTCTGACTGTGAACAGTGAATGAAATCGAGGAGCAGAGGAAAAGAAAAAGAAAGAATGGATGTGATCCCCTAGGCAGCGCCCAAAACAATGTCAGGTTTGTTCGGCCTGGTTGCGTGAGGACTAAGCTTGGTGGAACTGGCAGTTCGCCTCCCATTCGCTCTCTATACTCCCTCCCGCCACTCTATTCTAACCCTGTTGCTTTCAGGAAGAAGCATTCCTATGAAGTTCATCAGCCGTCTTTCTGTTTGTGTGGCCATAATGGCAGCTTCATCCTCCGAGCACTTAAAAAGGACACGCTGGGGACTGGAAGGGCCCCGTCAGTTCACCACCAGCACAGTGGCGCTTTGAGTGTTCTCTCTGTCTGGCAATCTGCTCACGCTATCAAACAACACTCTCTTCCTGCCAAAACCTGCCTCTGTCCCTCCTTCAACCAGTTAAGGGGGGCATTTTAAGGGTCTTGTTCACATTAACGCCCAAGTTCAGATGAATGGCCTCTTTGCAGAACAGCTTAGCATCAATAATAGATGCTATATTTGTTCGCTGTGCTTATTAAGACAAACATTACTGTTATTGCGCCTACTTAGTATCTAATTCATTTAACTCAGTACTTAGTATTTATCTCTTCCTTGTTTGTGCTGTGATTGTTTGAATGATCATTTTGATGATTGACAACCACTCAGAACACTCTAGCAACCTTTATAACACCACAGCAACACCATAGCAACATTATAAAACTACTCCAAACAGCAATATAACCGACCACTTTTTTTTAGCAACCTTGATTCCAAAAGTATCTTTCCCAATTGTTTTTTTTTTTTTTTTTTTCCTGTAGGGATTTTTAAAAAAAGTTCTCATTAAAGAGTCATCAGACATGAACCAAACAAACCAGCTACGAGGTGAATCGCAATATTATAAACTTTGATTTGAAACAAAAAATATTTGAAAATTAGACAAAATGACAAAGGTACAAGACTTTGGCTTTAATGAGGAAAAGAACTACAATCCCATGAAGCATTGCAAATGATATAAAATGCAAATAGATGGCTTCAGCAAAAGCATACTGAAAACATTGGTGCAGATCTGTCTCTAAGATTTATAAGTTATTGTCAAAAAATAGATTAAACCTTATATAAGTTTTACAACAGGAACCTTACTGTTGCAATCTATTGGTAGAGATTTTTGCAGAATCATGGGTAATGTAGTATTTTGCCATGACCTTTTGACATTAAACATGATCATTTAAAAATAAGTTGAAGTAATACAAATGCGGATTACCAAAACCACATACAATTAAAAAAATAAATAGATAAATATATAAAAAAGTGATTTTTACTTTCTGAAACCCTAAGTAATCATTCCTTTGTTATTCAATTAACATTCTGAGCATGTTAAATAGGAAAGGGGAAATGGTTTTGGCTTAACGAAAACATACTTAAGTCATTAATTAACCTAATCAGAAGCAGATCAAAACATCTGTCAGACACTGAGTAAGAATCTTGCATGGGAAAATATGTAAAAGTCCTTTATGCATTTTAGATGATCTTGTGCCCTGTAGCGAGTAAGAGTCACAGATAATGAAATTAATGGTACATTTAAATAGCGAGAACATGAAAGAATCCGTTTTAATTAGGAATGTTTATGGTGCCTGTTCGTTTAATGATGTTTCCTGTAATTGATGGCACATCGTGTGATCTCACCTCACACGGAGAGCATTTGACACATGGAGAGCATCATTTCCTGAAAACCTGAAAGACTAATTATACCTTTACCTGTATGGGCACTCTTCCATTTGACAGACACGTCAGCGGCACCTACATCAGCATAATTGAAGCAAACATGTCAAGCCTCCCTGATTTCAAGCTCTCCCCACACCCATTCACACATGACGGCGAGCCTGTTCCAACTCAGCACTGCAGGATTGGGTGGGGCTTTTGTGTTTAGATTGTGTGACCATGTCCTGCCCTGTGCTATTTGCTCTGTCGGCAAATCACATGATCCCCAGAGACCCAGTCCTATTTGTGAGGTACAAATGAACTGTTGCTGTCCACTGGCTTATGTCAATCAAGTGGATTTGAGACAGAGGTTATCATCATTATTCGGTCCATGGTGACCCATTTTTAAGTTTCAAAATTCTTGCATCCCCCTAATGCAGAAGCTACAGTCTATATGTTATGATCTCACAGGCTGCAAATGATATTAAGAATGAAATGTTATTGCTATCTATGATATAATTCAAAATTGATTTTTCAGTTTCATTTCAGTTATTCAATCCATTTTAATTTTTCTGAATGATTATAATTGAAAGTGCACAATCTGAATCATGTAGCTATAAAAGTATGCTGATAAAAATATGTATGTATAATAAGAAGGATGCAGTGTATAGAAATCTTCCACAGTCCCATTTGCATCTCTGGCGACCCTATGCGGGGTCATGAACCTTAAGGTTGTGAACCTATAATTTAAAGGGGTAGTTCACCAAAACACGAACATTTTGTGATCATTTACTTAACCTGTTGTTGTTCTAAAGTTGAATGCCTTTTCATTATTTTTAGGAACACACACACAAAGATATTTTAACATTGTGGTCCAAATAGCTATGGACAATTTGACTTTCATTGTATGGACAATATGACTGAACGGCATGAGATAATTTTTATTTTTGCTTGAACTAATGTAACCAATTACGTGACATTTTCTTGAGAAAATGTGAAAAAGTATCTAAAAATCACTAAACTACTGCTTTTCTCAGATGTGTATTGTATGTGTATTGTAGTTTTTGCATAGGATAGCATCACTGTTGCTTAGGTCTTTGAGGTCTTTTCCAAGAGATTTTCTTTCCTATTTACCCTGGCCAATGAGAAAATGAGTGAAATTCACTTAAATGAAGCAGTGACCCAACCCATATCTGTAGACCACCATATCATAGACTTGGGGATGGGCCCTTTTGATCACCCAGTACAAGCTAGCAACCGCATAGCAACTAAAAATCATATTGAACACCTTAGCAACTGCATAGCAATGCCCTTGCAATCACCCAGAACATCATAATCGCTACTCTTGTACCAGCAAATGCTGCTCACGTTGCCTTAAAATATAAAATGTGAAAGACTAAACTAATATGTATATTTATCCTTTCTTTTTAATATCAAACAATGCTCAAATAAACTTCAGATTAACCCTATTTAACCATACTGACAGTGTTACAAAAGGCAAAACATGGATCTTGACATCCATGGCACAAAACATGGACAAGTCTCCCCATGCACGAGTGCTTTAAATGCAACTTCTTCCATCTAGAATTCCTTCACTCTCTTTCATTCTCTCTCATTCATTCATTCTCTCTCTCTCTCTCTCTCTCTCTCTCTCTGTATTTCTCCTTCTTTGTACACTCCATGTGAAAAGCGCTCAGATCTGGCTTTGTGGGAGTGATTGTCACTCGTTTAATGAGCTTCTTTGCCAGGCGAGAGGCTTTGGCAGCATATGTCTCCCCAGTGCCTCTCTCGCTCCGCACCGTTCCGCGCGCTAGTGGTGGGGCTTCTCTCCCGCGTATGCTGTGGTAGACGTTTCTCTGGATTTCCTCAGCACTCTCTGTGTTTCACGCCTGTGGGATTAGACTGTGCAGAAGAGGAAGGTTCGTCTGTCTTTTTGAGGACGAGTGGACAAGAATGAAGCAGATTCCTGTGAGTATTTAGGCTTCTGTTTGATGGGTTTGTCTGAGCTTGATATAAAAGCGTGCCGGTAGAGGGAATTACTACTGTAGTAGTGTGTGCTGTGACACCCGCACGTGTGTTACAGAAAGCCTTTGGAGGGACAGTGAAGCAGTGTGTGATATGCAAAATGATTTTATTTTTATCCAGTGCTTATATAGTATTTAATATTAAGTGCGACCTTTTATATTTTTGCACTTTATTTTTTTTTCTTGCATATTTCCTGTGACTAATGTCCATGTCAGATGAATTTAACTTTTTATTTCACGCTCATATTAATGTTTTGGCTTATTAGCTCTCATGTTCTGTTATCTGTTTTATAAAAAATAAGGTAGATTGTTATTGTTAATGACTTTTTTAATGTTATGAGAATTGATTAAAAACAAAATTATGACTGTTAACATGCTTCAAACATCTTATGTTTGCAATCTTCGAGGCCACTTTATGTATGTAAATAATTTTTTAAACACTTCTGTATAAAGATAGACTGCTGATGTGGATCCCACATTTCCCTCCAATAGAAATAAATGTAATATATCTAAATAAGTGTGTGTCAACTTTGTGGTACAACAGAGGGTTAAACATTTAAGTAATATCTGCCCACTGGATTTTGATACAGTCCAAAAAACATTTTGGGTGTGGAAATTATTATTATTATTATTATTACTATTATTATTATGAGGAAAAATAAGTGTTTAATTCGAAATCAATAAAGCCAGTGAAGTCAATCTTAACAGTACATGAATGTTCAATTCTGTTTTTCTTGATTATTTGTATGCATTTTTCTTTTATTATTACAATGTTGGTTATTTGGTATGAGAAGAGTTGCGGAAATGGTTTATTTGCTCTGTAACTTCACTCTTTAATCTTTGGGATTTTCTTAATAAGCATCTCAATGAGTTCATAAAAGTGTATCCAATAAGCAATTTTTTGGATTTCGCAGTTCTGTGTCATGTTCTGTTTCATAATACACTAATAAAAAGGCCAGTGGTTTATCTTATCATTGAAATGGTAAAGAAATCCAGACTATTTTAGTGCTTCCGACAGAGCTGTCAAATAGCTTATTTAAAACAAGATTATCCAGATGTTAAGGAACAAGCTGTAACATGTTTTACATTAATAGCTCATATGAATCACCTTCTACACACCACAAAAGTCAATAGACACAGGTGTGCCATTGTTTGGAAAATATACAGAGGGGAATTAGTGTGGTATTTACTCTATGACAAACACTAGATATTTCTTTGCCTTAGGAATAAAAAATTCTGCCTTCAAGAGGAAAAATAAATTAGCTTTAGATTTGTCAGGGGAAGAAGATAATCTTGGGCACAAGTTCCATTTATCTTGTCTGGCTACAGCCAAGTTTCATCCTGGGAGATTGCCAACATCCGTCAGATCTGAATGAACGTAGCCAGGGCTCTTGCTGTGTCAGTTCCCACAAAATAACACTCCTGTCCCCCTGGTGTGCCTGTTTCCAATCCCCTCTACTTCAGGCCACTCAACACGGATAAAAGCCTAATATGATCGCTGTCCAGGGCACGTAGGCTTCCACTCACCTCAAAGACTTCAAAGAAAGAGGATAATGAAAAAAATATTATAAAAGCTGAGACACAAAAGGGAATTTCTGACTCAGTCAGTTCCTTCTCACATGTACTTGAAGTGGCACATATAGGGACATTTTTACGCTCTCTGTCTCTCTCTCTCTCTCTATCCCTCCCCCTCCTTCCTACTTGACAGCACATCTGTGATTGCCGAGCATTTGAACGATCTCTTTCATTCTTCACAGCCGTCTTCTGTGACCTTAGCCATGCGGACAATTTGTTTCTTTCTCGCTCTCAGATTGGGCTCTATGCATTTGGGCCCAACAACACATCTGTAGAACATTGCATTCTGGTCGTGAACTTGTTTTTAAATAGCTGAAATTGTGAAAAACTGACTAGCAATGCAAGACGCCTGCTGTACATGAACTTGTGTGGATCTAATACGTCACAGTTCGTTTCATTTGGTTGGTAGAAATGCAATCTGGCCTAATTTCCGTTAGTGAATACTGAGTATAATGAATTTCTCATTACCGCTTGTTTTCATGAAATTGCCTTTCGCAAGCAACATTGTTTGTTTCTTTTTCATTTGTTTTGCAGCAGACAGAAGCAAGTGCCAATCTGTATGTGTTTTGGTTTGGTAGTAAAACCAGTAAGGTAAGAACATGAATAAAACAGTGAAGCTTGTACATTCTCCTGAGTCATTATATATTTACAGCTGTAAACAGTTGGCAGTTGAACTTGAGTTGATGATGTAAATGTATTGTAATTTGGATACAACAGATACTTGTGAGGGCAGAAGAAGGGAATCTTTTCCAGAAGAGTAGAGCTGAGGACTTTGATTCCTCTGAGTGACTCTTTTTGTTTACAAAAGATTTGTTCAATAATTCTACAGGTTAAGTCATTATGCCAGTGAGTCTTTTAGGTGTCATGAGTAATGCCAATGAATCATTTACTCAAATGAAAATGGACTCACATGTTTGATCTTGAACGAACAACATGCCCTACAGATCCCTCGTTCAGTTTGTTCACAAACAAGATTTATTCTCATTCAGTCACTCTCTGAGTCTTGTTTAGTGAAGGGCTGTGCTCACTTTATAGTCTTTAAAGACAGGAAAACAGTCACATGTTTCAAAATTGAGAGACTTCAGTGAACGTTCATTTGTTCACTTGTTCAAAAGATTGTTTAGTAGACTATCAACTTATTAGAAAACATTAGTAGATACATTGTATTTAGACCATTAATTTTGAAATGCAGACATGGACAATGAAAACAATATGGACTATAATTAATATATCCTTTGGTTATTCACCTGGTGTGTATTTTTGCCCCGGCAAGAACATTTATGAGAGGAAGTGAGACCTTTTCCACTAGGGACCCACTCCATGAAATCAAGAACAGCATGTAACAGGTTGATACTCAGGAACTGGTCTTGGTTTGATGGCACTTTTAAAATAAATTGCACTGTTGACCAGGGGCACGTTAATCTCTGTCATAGCAGTTCTCAGGGGTCACAAGGTCATCTGCCATCTCTCCAATGGGGACTTAAGGTTAGGAGCTCATTTCATTGATTATAGTTCTCTCGCTCTATTTTCTCATCTTTTTTCACACTTCTTCTTCTCTAGCTCCTTCATAATCCATCTGTACGTCTCGGTCAATACGCCTTCACGTCATTCTACGTTTTGCTCATCCATTCTCCCACTCCATCAAAAAACAATCTCTCCACTTCTCCGTACGGCAAGTTCATGATCCACGCCCACACCATTCCTCGCCCCCATCCATCTACGTTCTGTCTCCTCCATTCACTCCCACATCCCTCTCCCATCCCCTGTCAACGACAGAGACAGTTTATGACTTCTGCTTCCCACTATCCTATTCCAAAGCTGTCTTCCACCTGCCCACATCTTTTTCTATTCTTGCCCAAATGCATGCTTTCTACCTCTGAGCGCAAAGCGTCCCTGCATTCCTTACTCGTCCCCCTGTCCCATTCCCCCCTCAAAGCCTCGTTCAGGCTACTGTATTATTGATGGGCTGGTAATTGAACCGTTTAGTCTCTGGCATGCATGTTAAAGGAGATTGAAGCGGAGTCAAATCTGAGTTAGCTATAGTTATTATTTAATATCGCTTACATGTTTTAATCTCATTTAGATTTATGTCTCTGCTTTGCCCAAACAGAAGTTTTAATAATATATATGTTGTGTAGCTGATGCCTGTTGAAGGTGGTATTTATGCAGTATTTATGCTGATTTTTAACAGTTTAGCAGCATCTTGAAGTGTTAGAATTGCAGATGTTTTAAGATTAATAGATATTGTATTGTAGAATGATAAGGACAGACAGATACTCATAATAAAGAAAAAAAATCAGAAATCTCTTTAATAATAACATCTTTGTTTCTCCAAGAGAGTAATGAGATTAAATTTTTGTGTTAGTTTCCCGCTTATTTAAGAAAAAACACAACTGTCAACTCTTCTGAGAAATCTCAACGTCTCGTGCTCAGAACAAAAAGTCATATATTTCTCATAACATTATTCAGTTCAAATTAGCTGATGAACAGCAACATTTACTTGATAGTTCTATACTCTTACTGCAGTCTGCATGTGATGAATAAAAAGTTCAATAGAACAATGTTTTTTTTTTTTTCATTTTTGCTGCTTTCTTTTTCTTTCTTTCTTTCTTTCAATGGTAGGGCTCCACAGTTTCCACAAAATATTCCACAAAAACTCTTTACAATATTGATAACAATAAGAACAGTTTCTTGAGCACCAGATCAGACATCAATTAGAAAATTCAGAAATAAATTACAATTTAAAATATATATATTTTTAAAAGTATACATTTACTATGCTCATTCACATAACATGTGAATATACCCTAAAGGTAACATCTTTATCCATTTTCTTCTATTTTTGTTCTCACTGTAATCAAGCTAAGCGAGAGATTAAAGTGACTAAATGGATGAAGCACTCTAATTAGAGCACAAAATGAGGTGAATTTGCTAATTGCTCTTCAGTGTGAGTAATCTCACCAATTTTTTAAATGTGCTGGAGAGATTAGAATCTGAGTATTTTCCAAAGGTTTGAGGAGAATACACAGCCATCAAGACTCTTCAGGCAGCAGAATATATTAATCCAGTTTGACAAGACAGGGATGGAGCTAATCCCATTAGTGGCCTTCACAGTGTGCACACAAAGTTTTCATACTAAAAGGCACTTAAATGCTGAGCGTGTGCTGAATAGAAGATATCTGTCTACTTATTGACAATGCAGTGGTACTGAGACCATTTGAAGAAGAATTACTGTAAACAGGCAGCTTTGCTTGCATTGACTCTTTCCTTGCCAGTTGTTAAGAGCGCCGTCATGCACTCTTAAAGAGATAGTTCACCCAAAAATGAAAGTTATGTTATAATTTACTCACTGTTATGTTGTTCCAAATCTGTATTTGTATTGGAACACAAAAGATATTTTGAAAAATGTCTTATACAATGAAAGTCAATGGAATCCAATGTTGTTTGGACCCCAACTTTTGGCTACACTTTATTGTACAGTACGTGTACTTATAGTGCACTTACAGTGTTTAACCCAAGTAAGTAGTGGGAGGTACAAGGTAATTACATGGGTTAATGTTAGGTTTAGGGGTAGATTCAGGGTTAGTACCTAGTTATTACCCAGTTATTGTAATTGTTATCCACAATATGTACAGTACATGCGGAACAAGAATGTAAAATAAAGTGCTACCCAGCTTTCTTCAAAACGTTTTTGTTCCACAGAAGCTAGAAAGTCATGCAGGTTTGCAGAACAGCATCTCTTTAAAATTTAAAACACTTTCATAGAATAATAATCTTTTCTAATATTTATCTCTATTACTGCATTAGATGCTGGTTTAATCTGGGAATTGGCTGGGTGATAAATATCCAATACTGATACTGATATATGCATTTAAAAAAACACTGATATTAGTTAATAACCAGCAGATGAATTGTGTATCTCTACATGTAAGCATCAGATGCATTTCTTCTGGTTATTTATTAAAATACGGCCAGGAATAATCAGATAAATGGCGATGCTTTGGCGGTGATGGATCCTGTTGTGTGAGGAATAGATGTGATTGTTTTTCCTCATAGAGTTGAACAGCCAACTGCTTCCCTTCCACTGCCAGTTTGCTTCCTATTTTTTCACTGTCCTGATTTACGCTTATCCTCCATGCTAAATGAGTCTTCACAGTGGGCGAGGCGAGTGCGCAAGGGGCAGGACGCCATCAGTCAATTGGGGAGAAAAGCTTGCTCTTGATTTCTCTCGGCCCGGATTCTACCTTCTCCTCCTCCTCTGGCTTTTTCTCTAGACCGCTTTGCCCAGGCAATGCCAGGTCAGAGTTCACGCAGACCTTCCCACGCTGGGCAGCTTTTACCCCTTGCCAGTATCATTAGACTGAGATGTGGGGATTAAGAGCAGGCTGTAGTTGTTAAGAAAGTCCCACTTTGTTGTTTACAGGGTATTTCTTAGATAGGCTGTATGGGGATGAGCTTTGTTAGTTTAAATGTTGCAGATTGAAACATTTAGAGGAGCTCTCTGGTTGCAATGTTGTCTTACTGACATTTCCTTACAAATCCACTTACGAGTGGATAGAGTTGATCTGATTCATGCTGATCTATTTGTAAGTGCCAGATTTATGATTTATTTATAACTGAAATGCTCTTTCATAGGCCTTCAGGCAGTCTGTCTTGAATATTCCTATGAAGACATTTTATGACAAGAGGCTCAGTATAATGTGTGATTTACAATGTTAGGAACCAAGCGAAGTAGCAAAGCTACTAACTTTGTATTGTATTTTTCAGTAGTGTGACAGTTGTTTTTAAAATAAGAAAGTATTACTTTTTCGAAATGAAATTCATTCAAGTGAATCGGTTTCTACGACATAACTCTTACACATGTTGCACTCTTACACATGTTTGTGCTAAATGACTCTCTCTTTCACATAGTGAAGGAAAATCTGATTCATTCTTGTCAATCGATTCATACTAAATGATTCTCTCTCATATATGTTGCAATGGAAAGTGTATTCTAGTGAATAGGTTCATACTAAAGTTTCTCACGTATTTTACTATGGAAAGACTGGTTTATTTTGCTGAATTAGTTCATACTAAATTACTCCCTCACATATAATGCTACTGTATGGAAAGACCAATGCATTTTAGTGAATCAGTTTATACTAAATTACTTATATGTTGTGATGGAAAGTCTGATTCATAACTTGTTCTCTCAAACATGTTGCTATGGAAAGTAATTCTAGCGAATGAGTTCATACTAAACAACTCTTGCTTGTTCATTTTTTTTGTGATTGAATCATACTAAGTGACTCTTTTTCTTTTATGCGTTGACATGGAAAGTGGTTGTCACGGTTGGTACTAAACAGCATGTTTCTTTCTCACACGTTGCAATGGAATGTCTGATTCATTCTGGTGAATTGATTCATTATGAAGGACTCTCATATTTTGTGATGTAAAGTCATTGTAATGAATTGTTTTGATCAGATGGTTCATGTAAATGAGCATATTAACATAAAGATTCTCTAAGTGTAGCACTTCAGGTTTCATTGTGACTAGTGCAGTAGTGAAAATCCAGGGTGCATTGTATTGGATCAGGATGATAAACATATGCCACCAGTAACACACTGTACTGGCCAGTAAATCACAATCCAATTAGCTTAGCGCTTTACCTTTTGATTTTAATCTGGCCTCTAAAGCTAGACACCATCTGTGTGAGATTGAGCAGGCTTGGGGCAAGCGGTAGAGCCTCAGGGATTGTCTTTGGCTTCAAGAAAAGCATCCAAGTCTGACAGACCGTAGCCACAAGCCTTTCAGTATGACAGTCAAGTGGTGCAGAAACCCATCCTTTCTAGTGACATCACAGAGGTCATCTCAGAGGTCACCATAACCAGCACTAAATCACAAAAGCTCTCCGCGGCAGAGTTAATACCATTATGAAGAAATTCAGGCATGTGGAGCAGAGTTCAAGCCCGTCAGAAAACAAGAGCCCCCACTGAGGAATGAAGCGAATCGACTCATTCACACAGTGGTCAATTATTCAATTACTTCTCCGCTTACTGGTGTTTGACCTCTGTGTTTCCTATCAGATTTGTTAAGCAGAGGAGAAGATTAAGGGGAAGATGGGCTTCAGAAGTCTGGCTGGAAAAGCTGGTGATTGAAGCAGCTGGTGGGGTTAAAATGGAGGGGCAGCGAAGTGTGGTTATCTCTCATGACTGGCCCTGAATGCTGAAATAAAGAGAACATAACAGTCCTGCACCAACCAAATCCTTCTTTGGACTTTAATTATATGCATGAATAAATGGTCTCATCTGGTTTCAAAGAGTCATCAATGGTTTTCTGTGAAAATGTAGCTCCTGAAGGGGTGGGAATGGCTGATAAAGTTGTATTTTGTGAGCTCTGAGCCTCCCTCTTTTTCTCTCTTTCTCTATCTGCCTTCCTCCCTGATCCTCTTTTGTTCTCAGAGTTAAGTGCGGATCTATTTTATTGTGTGTTTAACTAATTAAAGTCAAAAAGGAAGTGACCTAATGAGCCTGGGGCTCCAACCTACATGAGAACGGCTATTGAGCACCAGTGAGACTCTGTTGCAAAATTCGTATAGAAATACCGCCATTGAGATAAAGTCTTTGTAAGTAGTCATTAACAGACAATTATATTCAAAGTGACTTCCAGTACAGGGACAATCCCCTGAAGCATACTCCCCCAGCAGTAAGTGCCTTAGGTGCACAATGGTGATGGATCAGAATCAGAATCAGAAAGAGCTTTATTGCCATGTGTGTTTACACACACAAGCAATTTGTCTTGGTGTTAGGAGCTTCCAGTACAGAAAGTACAAACATAGTGCAGACAACATATAATTAAGGTAATAAAAACACTAATAATGAAGAGAATATAAAATAAATTATAAATAATAGTAATAAAAAAAAAATATATACAGAAAAGAAAAAATGTCCATAGACAGAACTGTGAATGTGCATGTGTCCTATGTACAGATGAAGGTTTGATGAGTTATTTACAGATGTACAGTACTGGGGTGTGTTATGTGTTGTTTAGGTGGGTTATGGCCTGGGGGAAAAAAACTGTTCTTGTGTCTGGCTGTTTTGGTGCTCAGTGATCTGTAGTGCCGGCCAGAGGGCAACAGTTCAGAGAGAGTGAGCTGGGTGTGAGGGGTCCAGAGTGACTTTCTTAGCCCTTTTCCTCACTCTGGAGATATAAAGATCTTGGAAGTTGGGTAGAGGTGCACTGATAATCCTCTCAGCAGTCCTGACTGTCCGTTGTAGTCTTCTGATGTCTGTTTGGTAGCTGAACCAAACCAAATAGTTATAGATGAACACAGAACAGACTCGATGATGGCAGAGTAGAACTGTTTCAGCAGCTCCTGTGGCAGGTTGAACTTCCTTAACTGGCGGAGGAAATACAGCCTCTGCTGGGTCTTTTTCACAACAGAGTTAATGTGATTGTCCCACTTCAGGTCCTGAGAGATGGTGGTTCCCAGAAATCTGAATGATTCTACTGCAGCCACAGCGCTGTCCATGATGGTGAGTGGGGGGAGTGCAGGGGGGTTCCTCCTGAAGTCTACTGTCATCTCCACTGTTTTGAGCGTGTTCAGCTCCAGGTTGTTGTGACTGCACCAGACAGCCAGCTGCTCAACCTCCTGTCTGTAAGCAGACTCGTCTCCGTCCTTGATGAGGCCGATGACTGTAATGTCGTCTGCAAACTTCAGAAGTTTGACAGAGGGGTCCTTTGAAGTGCAGTCATTGGTACAGAGGGAGAAGAGCAGTGGGGAGAGAACGCAGCCCTGAGGGGCGCCAGTGCTGATGGTGAGAGTCCTGGATGTGAGTTTGCCCAGCCTCACTAGCTGCTGCCTGTCTGTCAGGAAGCTGATGATCCACTGACAGATGGAGGTGGGCACAGAGAGCTGTGTGAGTTTGTCTGAGAGAAGGTCAGGCATGATGGTATCGAAGGCCGAACTAAAGTCCACAAATAGGATCCTTGCATAATTCCCAGGTTTGTCGAGGTGTTGCAGGATGTAATGCAGTCCCATATTGACAGCGTCATCCACAGACCTGCTTGCTCTGTAGGCAAACTGAAGAGGATCCAGCAAGGGTCCAGTGATCAGGTAGGCCAGGACCAGTCTCTCAAGTGACTCCATGACCACAGACGTGAGAACGACAGGTCTGTAGTCGTTAAGGCCAGTGATTTTGGGCTTTTTGGGGACGGGAATGATGGTGGAGCATTTGAAGCAGCAGGGAAATTCACACAGCTCCAAAGATCTGTTGAAGATCTGTGTAAAGATGGGGGCCAGTTGGTCAGCACAGACTTTTAGACAGGCAGGCGAAATACCGTCTGGGCCTGAAGCTTTCCTAGATTTCTGTTTTCTGAAGACCCGGTTCACATCTTCTACACAGACCTTAAGCGCAGATATAAAGATGGGGGAGGGAGGGGTTGCAGGGGCGGTAGGTGAATGTGTGAAGTGCAGATCAGAGCGGGTGCTGGGTGTCAGTCTGGCCTTTTCAAATCGACAGTAAAACACATTCAGATCATCAACCAGTTGTTGATTCTCCACAGACTGTGGGGGTGGTGTCTTGTACTTGGTAATGTTCCTCATACCAGTCCAAACTGACGCCGAATCGTTGGCTGAAAGCTCTCTTTTCAGCTTTTCAGAGTAGTTATTTTTAGCCACACTGATCTCCTTTGTTAGTCTGTTCCTGGCCTGGTTATACAAGATTTTATCCCCACTTCTGAAAAGCATCCTGTTTGGCATGATGAAGCTGAGTTTCCCAGTAAACCACGGTTTATCATTATTGAATGATAAGAATGTCCTGGTGGGGATGCACATATCCTCACAGAAACTGATATATGAAGTTAGTCTCTGTGAGCTCGTCCAGATCATTGGCAGCAGCTTCAAAAACAGTCCAATCAGTGAGGTCGAAACAACAACTTGTAAATCCCGCTCTGTTTCATTAGTCCATCTTTTAACAGTTCTTATTACAGGTTTAGCTGATTTCAGTTTTTGCCTATAGGTTGGTATAAGGTGAACCAAACAGTGATCAGAGAGCCCCAAAGCTGCCGGTGGGACAGAGTGATATGCATCCTTTATTGTGGTGTAACAGTGATCCAATATATTACTGTCCCTGGTGGGACATGTAACGTGCTGTCTGTATTTTGGCAGTTCACGGGAGAGATTTGCTTTATTAAAATCTCCAAGAATTATTAAAAGAGAGTCTGGGTACCTTTGCTCCATTTCCGATATTTGTTCGGCCAGCTGTTGCATCGCGGCACTCACGCACGCGTCCAGAGGCACGTACGCATTCACGTACGCATTCACAAAAATGAAAGAGGAAAACTCCCGTGGCGAGTAGAAAGGTTTACAGTTTATGAAGAGCGCCTCTAAATTAGGAGAGCACATCTTCTTCAGAGTTGTTGCCTTCATTTATGTAGAAACTAGTGCTGTCAATCGATTAAAAAATGTAAGCGCGTTAATCACAGTCATGGACTGTGATTAATCATGATTAATCGCAAATTTAAAATACTACAATTTACCTGTAAATGTGTTGAAAAAGAAATGCATGACAAACTAGTTTAAGGAAACGGAACCTTTCACACTTCCGCCAGGTATGAGACATAATCCTTATTATTCTTTTATCATTATTCTTTTGTTTTTATTCAGCCATTATCAGCCTTTATACTGGCAATAAAACGTTTACCAAGCCACATCGCTTCAATCCCAGTATACATTTACCCAACTATTATCAAAAGTATTTCTAAATAAATACAACAAAACATTTCTTGCGACCTTGCGTGAAGTATTATGACAAAATGCATTATGAAGAAGAATTGGACCTGTTCTGCAGGTGCATTAGAGCTAATATTAGCATCATGCTTCATAAGACAATTTATGAGATTAATAGTACACTTTTACTCAGAACTCACTTCAAACCACCATCGAGTGTTTGTAATAACTTCCTTTTGCGATCACATGTGGAATTTGGTCGTTTACTGTTGTTAAAAATATGCTATTTATAGCCTTTTATATCGCTGCACAAATTAGCATTTCAGATGCACACATTCAACTCAAGAAAATCACACACAGAACATATTCTATCGTAACCACGTGTTTATTATATAATATAATCTATAGTGGCTGTTGTCATGTTTATTTTTGCTGTGTAAAAGCCTTAACATGTATGCTCTGGCTGAAACTCAAGTTGTTTAATGTTACAACCGCCTCTCTGTTCTTAAGTTGCCAGGGATACATTCCAAGTATAATACACATTGATAAAAGGATCTATTTTTATTTGTATTTGTCTATATACACTTTGGGCGGCTGCGGTACATTAAAAAGTAGCCCAAAAAAACGCAACCCACGGCTCTGTAATTTTTCCCGCGACTGTATTTTCAAAATGGCCCACTTGTGCCGTTACCCTGGCAACACTGGTTCGCTGTACCCTCATCACACAATGATAGATAACCTTCCGCACTGCGATGACGGGAAGAAGTTGGGGTAAAACCTTATCAAACGATTAATCTGCGTTATATTAACGTTGACACCCCTAGAAGAAACATAGTCCACCACCTCTCGTTTTCCCCGTTAACTCCGCGATCTGATCTGCTCTGAACAGCTGGTAGCCCAGCAAATGAAGCGCGTTATCCAGAATGGCTTCACTCAGCCAGGTTTCAGTGAAGCACAATGCAGCAGAGTTTGAAAAGTCCTTGTTTGTGCGGGTGAAGAGAAGTAGATCATCCGTTTTGTTAGGAAGGGATCGGCGATTCATGAAATGAATGCTTGGGAGCGCAGTTCGGAAGCTGCATTCGCGGAGCTTAACCAGCCCGCCGGCGCGCTTCCCTCTTTTCCGTCTGAGCGTGTGTTTGACTAGGGCCGCTGCCCCTCCGACCAAAACATCCAACAAAGTGTCTGAATAATCAAAAAATTGTCCGGTGTGTGTTGCCTTATGTCCAGTAGTTCGTCTCTGGTAAAACTGATAGTAAGAGAATGACTAAACACAGAACAAACAAACAAAAACAGTAAAAGAATGGGAGCGTTCCACACCACGGCAGCCATGCGCGGCGCCATCTTCACTAGTAATCGAGGTTTGGTTCTTAGGGGCCTCAAACTAACGGGCACAGTAATATATATACTATATCACAATAATGGGGCACAGTGCATTACATACAGTACTTCAATGTTGAATGTGACAAAATATTTTAAAATATTAAATAAGTTTATAATATATTGAATATATTTCATTTTAATTAAAGACGTCACACGGACAGACGGCTCGATTTGAGAAAGGGGTAAAGATTTAACGAGATTACAAAAAAAAACACTGGGTGGATTTTTATCATTATAGGGTGGTTGTGTACACACACTGCCAACACACATTTCAGTTCAAACAATTTGTAAAAGTGCATGTAGCATTATATGACACCTTTAAAGCTGTTGTCCGTAAGTTTTACCTCTTAGTCGCCATCTCTGTTTGAAAACCTGGAATTGCAGTTTTGTGCGGAATTATCTTGCTTGCGTGGGGTTGTGTGCTGGCACGGCTCCAGCGCAGATGAATCTAATGTTTTGAGGTGAATGTGTGGCAGTCAGTCACCGCACCGGTGTGGATGTTTACTGTACTTCGCAGTCACAGATTCTAGCCTACGTCTTGGAATACATTATTATTGTAAGTATTATTATTGTTATACTTTATTCTCAAATTATTAATGTTAACAACATCAGCATTACGTGACTATGAGTATAGTGTGTATTAGCATGTAGATTTCAATTTCTGTACAGTCTAATCTACTGTAATTGTCATGCCATTCGAATTTCATATTAAGAAATTAGTTTAACCCAAAAAGCAAATTATGCTCCCTTCGAACTGGTTTTCTTTCAAATACAAATATTAGCTGTTTGATGGTTTTACAGCTGCAAAGAAGGCAATAATACAAAATTGGTTTACTCCACACGTGTGCAAAAACGTTTTGGATACTTAGTCTCCTTAAAATAGTGACTTGTGAATGTAAAACAGCACGAATTAACAAGGCTAAACCTAGTACCATTGATGCATGGCAATGTTTCTCTTCCAACATTTTGGACTATATAAAGGAATGACCATATAAAGTGGTTTGTTTGTTTGTTTTTTTCTCTCTCTTCTTTTCAGATTGTAAAATTATTGATAATATGCCTGTTGCTCCCCCTTCCCTGTCTGTTTGTTTGTTTGAATGGATGTTGTTTTGTTAATCTAAACACAATAAAAAGTTGATCACAAAACAAAACAAAAAAAGCAAAAAAATACAAGTCTTGTGGAATAAAGCTATCTGTAATCAGAAGCACAATTGAAACTGGAATATCATTTAATTTCATTCACATGTGTTTCATAAACACATAAGCCTTTCTGGATCCATTTTCTTACAATCCGCTATCAAAATGACACATTTAATCATTCTAGCTTCTGTGAGAAAAGGCTATAAAGATCTGTCACCTGCAGGGTCCTCACCTGCGATAGCCTAGTAGAATTTCTTCAACAAAGACAACTTCTTTATGTTTACAGACGTGAGGTAATGACGCAGCGCCATGCTCGAATTTCCCGCGAAAACATACCCATACCACTCAAATTAGAAAACATAATTATAAGCTAGCCGTTGTGAATCGGGCTAAAGTAAGGCGATAGTTTTGAACACTGGCTGGTTATGCAGGGTAAACACACCAAAATCTACATTAAGACATTTTTAGTGCACAAGATATTGGTTTCAGTATAAAAAGTTATGTTAAAATAAAATATTAATCTCTCACACAAAAATATTTAATTTTATTTGAAATGACAAAAGCATTTCAATTAAGATATACATCATTAAATTCAAAAAGTCTGGCTGTGCTTAATGGGTACATTTTTGTACCATTTAAGCACACCCTTATTGCCATTAAGCTCACATCATGTTTTATTAAAAATTCTTGTTTATTTTAAACAACCTTTTTAAAGAATAATTGAAAAATATTTTTTTGAAGGTACAAAGTCAATCACAAAAAAAAAGAATCAATTTGATCAGTTATATTCATAATGAAGTGTCATTTAAGCACATTGCAACATCTATACTAGTCCACGTTCAGCTAAGTAACACATTCAAAAATCAAATAAAACTAACCAATAAAACGTTTAATTCATGAGGATGAACACAGAAACTAGCCTCATTATGAAGCCTCTTTTTAAATTTATCTATAGTCTCTTAAGGCTGGAATAGACTACACAATTTTTGCCCCGATTTTCCACAGATTTACAGTCTGGAAAAGTTGATGCTAGTTGCCAAAGATCAGAGCCAGTCTGCAGATTTGAGTTGACAGATTCCATAGAAAATCGATTAACTTAACTTTAAGTGACAACCATCAGTTTATATGTAAAGTCTGTTTATGAAGTATTTACACAGACGTTCAATGTGGAAGAGCTTAAAGGGAGAACACTGAGGTTAATTGGAGCAGCAACAATTTTTAATAAATTGAATGTAATATTTATTAAAATGACAGGATTTTGCTAAATAAATAGTCTAGGTCATGTATTAAGTTCATACATATTTTAATATGAACAACTATCATTAACAATATCTATGAAATTATACTTATTCTTATTGATGTCACACTGAAGCTGTGTGATTTTCATAGTAGTGCACCCTTTAAGCTCACCTTACAATAATGTGAAATCCTCAAAAATTACAGCAGTGTAAAACCACAGACCAGCAATAAACTGTCAGTTTATAATATTATGGTTTTAAAAGTACAAGCCAGTAATGTCTGTCAAGTAATATATTAGCGTAGCACACAATCTTATACAGCTAGTCAGCTAACTGTGTTCTGTAGCATCTGCGTGTTGCTAACATGTTGCTAAAACTATCTTTTGGATCTGACTCTAATTATTTCCCACATCCAAGTTCCAGGTTATAATATGCAAAAGTCTGGACATTAATCTCTTAATTTTACATTAAGTAGTGAAACCTACCCAAAATAAAGGCTTAAACATCTAAAAAATGCACATTTAAGGGGCTCCTCTTTTGGTGAAAGTTTTTAGACAGCTTTCAAAATGGCCTCCGGACAGAGTGAACACATGGAGACCCATATCTTAGTGTGCAATGATCTGATTGATTTGAAATTATAGGAGGTATATAGTAACAAACATATCAATTGGTTAAGACATCAAGTAGGATAATAAATTATTTTTTCTTTTTATAATCTGAGCTCAAAAATGGAAGTGTGCTTAATGGTTATGTGAGCTTAATAGGTACGTTTACCCTATTTGCTCAGATATTGATTTCGGATCATTTTTTAACCAAAAAAAAGTTACGGACTGCATCTTTAAGTTGACACTGTATTTATGTACAGTACTGTATTTTATTTGCCAATAGAATATATTATTTTGCGATTAATCTCACATTTTTTACTGTATTTTTTTTTTTTTTGTTTACATTTTTTGCACTGGCATCAGCAACTGGTATGCCATTATTTGTCATTTACCACACATTCCTTGTCTTCATGTTTGTCTAGCATACAAATCACATTGTATTTTATTTATTTAAAATGTCAATAAAATAAAATAGTGTGATTAATCTCATTTTTCATTTTTGTTTACTTTTTTGTACATAATTTGCTACTAGTATGCCTATTATTCATATTATTGTAATTCTTTGGTTACATTTTTCCACATAATCAGCAACTGGCATGCCCATTTTTTGTTATTCATCATACCTTGCCCTGTGTTTTTGCCTTGCATACAAATTACACTATATATTGTGCATAATCCACTATTGGTATGCCTATTATTCATCATTCATCACACATTCCCTACGCTGAGTTCAGTAAATAATGTGACAACCAATAAGTGCTCTTTGCTCCGATTAACATATTTAATTTTTTTTTCAAAATCCATTCCACAGAATCCCATAGAAATTCACTATAGAAAAACTCTGCAGATTCTGTCTGACCCTAATTATAGATGTTGCAGACCAACAGGCACCAGACATTGTATCGTAGTTTTAGAAGTACAAGGCTGATTCCCAGTACACCATGTAAGGTGACCTCCATTAAAGTTACTCCGATCAACTGCAGCATTTTATTGCCAGCGCTGTTATGAATCTGATGGGAAAATGGGCGTGAACTCTATTTGTCTCCAGCCAGATGTCTCGCTGGCGCCAGATTCCAAAAGGTTAAAGCAACTACTGATCCCTTACCACACATGACATCACGAGACACTGCTCAAGACGACTTTAATGGCAGCAAACATGACATTTAACTCAAAGTTCATCCACTTTAGTATAACAAAGCGGCATATTTCTTACTGCATATTTAAGCACATCTGCAAGCTTTGTGATTTAACAGCCGTGTGGTTCTGCTCTCTCTACTGCATCCAGCTAATCAAAATCTGTCACTGTTATAGTGCCATGAATTCATAATTCAGAATAATTTCTGCAACAGCTGCTGCACATTACCATAACTGCAGGGGGGCTCCATTTATTTTATTTTTTTAAGGTTTCATTTTTCGTATTCAGCGTTACGAAGGAGAAACGGAGGGAAGAAATGTGCCTGCCACACATACACCGACAAACAATTTGCAGAAATACAATTCATGTCTCCAGGGACTCGGTGATAGAGAGCTTTAATATGGAGATTCCTCTCACAGATGCATTTCAAGTAAATACAAGTTGGGGTAGACATTGACGCAAGTTACTCAGCAGGAGACATGCAGAATATGCAAGTCTTTGTGTCTGTGCAGGTGACAGGGTTGTTTTTATATGTGATGTTGTGGGCCAACCGTAAGCATATGGTTGCTCGGAAGTCTGTGTATTGTTTATATTCACATGGGCATGCGTGTGTGGCAATGACTTCTTGTTTGCAGCTGATGTCTGGGTGCCAGTAAGATCTGTGTTGTGTTTTGTGCAGGTAGAGAGACCCCAGACTGTGTTGGAGTGAGATGCACTGACTCCTGGCAAACTGCAGCATTCCCTGTCATCCTCCGCTCTCCTCCGAGGCTTTGGCCAGTCATGCGGTTGCTACGGAAAATCCTCCTCCTTTTGGGCGCTTGCCTTAATATGAGCTGCAGGTATCAGAGTAATGCCTTGGATATTCCACTTGAAGGTAAGTTGAATAAATGACTTTCTGTTCTATGTATTATTTCTGTCGTTTTTTTCTTGTCTTTCTCTGTAGTTTCTTACTGGTTTATATATTTGATCAGATTTTCAGCACTGTTTCAATTTAGTTGTTTGCCATTTGCACAATTTGGCCTGTTTTTCTTGCCCTCTGAGAGAAAAATGAGCTATGGAAGCCTTTTCCTACCTCAGATTAAAAAATAAAAAGGAAATTGTGACTTCATATTACACACAGTTGCACTTTATTTCTTACAAATCCTACTTTTTATCTCACAAATGTGACTTTCGATGCCAATTAAGACTTTCTGTCTCAAAACTGCAAAATCATATCTCACAATTATGACTTCATATTTATATGAATTGCAACTTTATTACACTTTCGACTTTTCAACATTTTCGAATATTACAACTGCAGCTTCATATTCTGACAAATGTGATTTCATGTCAGTTAAGACTTCACATCTCACAAACACGACTTCATACCGCAATTGAGAATTCATATTTGTTATTTGCAATTTCATGCAAACACAATTAAGAATTTATATCTCATTTGCAACTTCGTGTCCGACAGGTCAATTTTTTTCATTAATTTTTTTATATCTCGGAAATGCTCCTTCATATCTCAAAAATGTCTTTATATCTCACATTTATCTCATAATAATGAATGTATCACAATTGCGACTTCATATCCCACAACTGCGACTTTATTTCTCAGAATTGCAAGTTCACATAACTCAATTGTTATTCCATATATAACAACTTTAACTTCATTTACATATCAGTTGTGACTTTATATCTCACATTATATCTCATAATAGCAGCTTTATTTCTCATAATTTTATCTCGTAATTATGACTTTTTCTATCGCAATGTGATATTATTTTACGTTTATCACATAATTGTTTGTTTTATTTTTTACTCTGAGAGGGAAGCAGGCTTCCATATTGAGCACACTGTTCTTACAACTAATCTGTTTGAAACTGGGTGTTTGTATGCAGGTTCACTCAAGCTGAGAGCAGGTATAATTTATTGCTCAGGCTATGCATTTAACCGTTTCCATGGAAACCAGATAAAAGTGTATTTTGTTACGGTTAAATTATTCACCATATATCTTTAGGACCTGAAAGATATCTTACGGGAACACAGCACTGATCTTTTTTTTCTGTTCTACTTTTATTTAGTCAATCATGGACCTGAATTTAATTGTTTGATGACAATAAATTATTTTTTAGAAGTTCAAATGAAGTCATATCTATATGGTTCTAACAAATCCCTGCACGTTTGTTTCTCTGTATTCTTCCTGCTGCGGTGGATTTGTTAGTTTTAGCGCGCATGAACAGTAAGTTTGTAATGCGTAGCCATCCATAGAACTAGTAATTTCATCCATAGAGTCCATTATCATCCACCAACCATCAGATTTCTTTTGAAAATCATGCATAAATGCAGAGATTTGCTTTTCTTTTCTTGGGGACATTTACAATGAAGTAGCTACTGCCTTGATACTATGGTATCAGGTAAGGATACCATCGCACTTCATAATTATCATATCCATGTTCCTTGATGGTATTTGGATACCATGGTGCTACTGTGGTACATCCTGAAATTTATTTTTATTTTTTTTATTATGAAATCATATTTAAATAATTGTGTACTTTTTGTTAACACAGTCTAATTCAAATGTTATTTTTCATAGACAGAAACAAATTAAACACTGTTTTGTTGTGGTGGTTAATTTGTAGAAATGTTAACCTGAATGTTCCCTCAAATCAAAGCATTTAGATGATTTTAGATTGTTTTGTTTTTTTTGTGTGCATAGTGGACAACCTACAACATCAGAGCCAGCAAACCACTTTACATTTGTCAAATTGTTACTAAATACCATCACTCCATCATGATTTTGATAATGCATGTCCAATTTTACACTCAAGATGTATTAGCCATTAGTTTCTTCCTGTTCTACAGTAAACCACAAACAAACTCTCATTGACATTATTTGTCCGTATCATTTGCCATTTCCTGATAACAACTCACTCTTTGGCCAACAACACAATCAATGATTCAATATCTAATTATGTTCTCCAACAAACATTTTGTTTACCTTTAGTCTTGTATGCATTGAGCAAAACAGTTGACCTGATTGTGGAAAATCATTACAATTGAACTAAAGCCATTTCACCTCACCATTTGCTGCATGCAGGTTGCATGCTACCATTTTTCCTCTGCAGTCTACTGAGCTCTTCCTCTCTGGCTGTTTCTTTATCTAGTGGAGCAGCTGCCCACAATTACAGAGCACTCACCTGCCTCTCTGATCGCCTTCCCTTTCGAAGAGAGCTTTCCTATGAAGTGTGAGGCCACAGGAAACCCTGGACCAGAGTAAGCAATACACACACACACACACACACACACACACATACAGACAAATACGCTACCATACAAAAGTTTAGTACATTTGAAAGTCTCTCCAAGGCTATGTTAATTTGATAAAAAAATACAATAAAATAAATTAATAATATTGTAAAATATTACTGCAATTTGCACTATTTGTTTTCTACTTTAATATATTCTATAAAAAAAATAAAAAATAAGTCTGTGATGGCAAAGCTGAATTTACTCCAGTCTTCAGTATCACATGATCTGCTGCTCAAGAAGAATTTTATTAATATCAGTGTTGAAAACAGTTGTGCTGCTTACAGTTTTTTTCAGCTGCTTACACACATTTTCAAAACTTTGCCACTTTTTTTCAAAACTTTACACACAAATCCAAGAATTGCAAAATGCCTCACATCTCTTGCAAAATGAAGCACTGCATTCAAAATATGACAAACACATCTCAAAAGCACATTTGCAAACAACTTTGCCATAATATTAATTCCTGTTAGATTTTTGTTTGTTACATAGAGAATTGTGTGTTGTGTTTTGCAAAAAGTGTTTTATGAAATTGAAAACGGAGTCAAAGGCCGAGAATTAGTGTATGGTTTTGCAGATTTGGTGTGTGGTTCTGGTGTTTGAGTGTCAGGTTTCAGAAATTGTGTGACAAGTAAAGATTTTGTGTGTAAGCACTTGAAAAAAAAAGAAAATAAAATGTAATATTTTGGTGGAAATCATGATTTGTTTAAGCTTTTAAGGACTCTGATGAATAGAAAGTTCAAAAGAAAAAAAAATTGTATTTAAAATTCTTTACATTTTGAATTTCTTTAACAAACACTTCTGTTTTCCCAGCCTCAATCTTATTATAACAATTGTATTAATTTGTTCCAAACTGATTAAATTGGATCAGATTCAATCATGAGATAGTCATATGTTATCATATGGTATGTAATCTTAATAAATGCATCTTCAGCTTGAAGTTGTCTTATCATTTGTCTTCCTTTGCTAATTACTTGCTTGTGCCAGTTTTGCATCAAATACTAGACCAGAGATGGAGGGAACGACCTTCAGAAACGACCGCAAGAGCATCATCATAGTGCTTCCATGCTGGTTGATCAGCATCACCAGCTATTTTACGGGTGAACAGTGCAGCTGTGGTAGATCAGCACCAAACCAGCATGGAAATTCATCAGGGTAGCTAGATCATGGGTAGAAACAGTTCATAATATATGTAAAAAAAAAAAAAAAAAAAACGTCAGAAACACCCCACTGGCATTTCAAAGCACATTTCAAAGCCTAGTCTGGGTATTTGATGTCATTTTAAATTTGAAAACCTGAACGTGGAAATCCTCTTTGCATGGTTGTGTTGTTTTCATCATATTTCAAAGGACGCACGCTGAGTGGTATAATGTCATTTAATTACTGATCATTAATTACTGTTTTATTCTTTTTTCAGATTCAGGTGGACAAAGAATGGTCAAGACTTTGATCCTTATCAGGACCCCAGATTGATAAGATTAGATGATTCCGGAACATTCATCATTCCCAATAATGGGAATCTGACAGAATTCCAGGGCAATTATCGCTGCTTTGCAACCAACAAGTTAGGAACGGCCATGTCGGAAGAGATTGAATTCGTTGTTCCGAGTAAGTAATGTATAACTTTGTGCTGTATGCTCTGTAACGACTCTTTCGGAATGATTTAGAGAGCAGTGTCCAGTAAAACAACCGCTCTGGTCCTTAGTGGGATATCCATTTTACTTGCCTGCTACATACCCTGGAGCTTTTCTTTCCCTTTCATCACAGTGTGTATGGACCGTGAGGAGAGGTCTGATGAAAAATGAGTTTTCTCCTCTCTCTCCATCATTTTTCGACGTCACATTTCTCATTGTGTTCTGAAATACACCACATAAATCTCCCCAGATGTAAGCAGAGCAAAGAGTCATCAGTTACCAAACAAGACCGGGTTTCAATCACTTGTACACGTACAGTTTCAGCAGCAGAGTGATGTGATATTGGCAGATTTTTGGACTGAATTTGGGAAATTGGAACGAATAATCTTTCTAGGAATGCCTAATGCCGAGTTCACACTGCACGATTTTAGCCCGATTTTTCACTCGCCGACAGGTTTTGATAAATCGCCGACAAATGCCCGACATCGGAGGCAAATCGGAGCTTGTTCACGCGAGTGACAATCGCGCAGTGTGAATTATCACAGACGTGATCTGAGGGAATCGCCGACATGTCGCCGACGCCTGTGAAATATTTGGCATGCTAAATATCTGGAGCTGTCGGCGATTCACAATCACTGTGTGCAATGATTTCTGACTGACTCAATGAGAGACAAAGATACAGGGCAGAGGGAAGTTCAGTGAGGAGTTATAGACCATATCAGTATTTTAATATGTTCAATTATATCATACAGAAACAAGCACAAAAGCTTGACCAGCCGCAACATCAGCATAACAGTTACTGCAAATTATTATTTACCACTCTTTGCAGAACACAATCCCTGTTCCCTGCATCTCCCTCCTGCATAATCTGTTTTTGTTTTTGTAGCTGGAAATCAGCGCACAGACAATTTGCGGGCTATATTTTTTTAATACTTCCAGTCTCGCTGGAGAACAACGGGCTGACGCACGCAGGTTCTCGCGTTATTTCCTTATCACTTCTCGCGTGTGTATTGTTGTGAAACGTAGTTTGCGGATCAGACAGAGTTGTCGGCGATTCTTCCTATTGTGAAATCGTGCAATGTGAAAGCCCCTGTCGCCGATCCATCGTGCAATGTGAACACAGCAGCGACTGAATGCTTCCCCAGATAGTCACGCAGTGTGAAAACAACAGCGATCCGACGAGTTTGAAAATCGTGCAGTGTGAACTCAGCATTAGGAGACAAAGTCTGTGTTATACTGCCACCTAATGGTGATTTAATTTGTAAAATGGTATAAAATGGTTTGTATCGATTCATTTTGCTTGCTCATTTCTGCAGGTGTTCCGAAGTTCCCTAAAGAGATCATTGATCCGATTGAGGTTATGGAAGGTCAGTCAGTCATTTTGGAGTGCAACCCACCTAAAGGAATCCCCCCACTGCAAATCTACTGGATGACAATAAGTAAGTTCAAGTTAGGTTATCTGGGTTAAATTTGTCTAAAGCACACCCACAGTCTGCCCAGTCTGCCCACAGTGTATTCAGTGATCATCTGATCAATATTGCACAGTTAAAATGATTGACTGGCCCCTACTTCTGAGTCGAGTATGCAGGTTTTTAATAACCCTCCTGGAAACAATTGTTTATGAATGATTTTATATTATGTATTTATTGTTTGTTAAATATATATATATATATATATATATATACACTGTAAAAAGTGATAAGTTGACTTAACTTAAAAAAATTTAGGAAACCCGTTGCCTTAAATTTTTTAAGTACCTTAAATGATAATTAAAAAAATTATTTAATTGAATTGTCAAGTTCACTTAATTTTTAATTTTTATTTTTTTATTATTATGTACTTAATAATTTTAAGGAAACGGGTTTCCTCAATTTTTTTAAGTTAAGTCAACTTTCACTTTTTACAGTGTATATTGAAATTAAATATATATATATTTTAATGATGTAATCTTTAAATAATTTATTACCTTTGAAAAGACAAAGGCTGCGTTTACACTTGGCATTAACATGCGACCTGTATCCGGATGTTGTCCATTGAAAAGACAAGTGTAAATGCGCTTCTGATCGGAATGTTATCCAATCAGCGTGTCCTGGTCCAGAGGTAGTCGAGGACGCATTGTGATCAGATCTCAGTGTAATGTAAATGCAATCCAGCCATCATGTCTGCATTTGCAGGTCGGCGTCACGCAAACGCCCGCCCCCTCTCTCGTGAACTGTCAAAAGAGAAAGGCCGTGGAGCACTAGGGAGACTCGTAGTTATTTTCCTTTGTTAAATGTCCAACGACTGAAAATGGTTTTCAAAAGAAAACCCACCACTTCAGGTCGACTTTGCCATCCTCTGCAGACTTATTTAAATATTGCTTGGAAACGACAGATCCGATCGGGTATCCAGATAGAGAAGTCAGCTGATGTTGCCAAGTGTAAATGCGCCATGTTCTGATTGACTGACGATCCGATCTGCTTGATCGGTGATCGCATGTTAATGCCAAGTGTAAACGCAGCCAAATGTGTGCAACAGTGGAAAACCTGGCTATGTGACACTAAAGAAACTTTAATAATGTTACAAATTATATTACTTACTTGAAGGACTAGTTCACCCAAAACTTTAAAAAAAAATTCCTCACCCTCAGGCCATTCAAGATGTAAATGAGTTTGTTTCTTCATTGGAACAGATTTAGAGAAATTAAGCATTACATCACATGTTCACCAATGGATCCTCTGCAGTGAATGGCTGCCGTCAGAATGAGAGTCCAAACAGCTGATAAAAACAATACAATAATTCACATTAATCATTTTCCCGACCATTGTTTGTGGCTTCACATGAGGTTAACAAGTGGACTGGAGTCTTGTCGATGTTTCTATGAGCTGGTGGACTTTCATTCTGACGCCACCCATTCACTACAGAGGATCCATTTCTTAGCAAGTGATGTAATGATAAAATTCTGTTCTGATGAAGACCCAAATTCATCTTCATTTTGTATGGCCCAAGGGTGAGCAAATTTTCATTTTTAGGTGAACTATTCCTTAAATTGTCCACATCCATTAATACTCATTAAAGTAATCATATTATTACTCTAATATCCTTGTTAATAAGTTAAAAGTTTATTGAGATATATTTTTTAAAATCTGAATTTCTGTGAAACATCACAGGTCTACAGCACATCGAGCAGGACGAGAGAGTATCAGTGGGTCTGAACGGGAACCTGTACTTCTCAAACGCCATCGAGACAGACAGTCGCAGAGATTACTGCTGCTTTGCTGCCTTCCCACGCATACGAACCATCGTCCAGAAAACCGCCATGTCTGTCGTGGTCAAAAGCAGTACGTTAAAATACTCCTTTTTAAGAGTTTGATTGCATAACATGATCATTGCTTTACATGACCAGCATCAATTTCAAACATGTCGGGCATGTGCATCTGATACATCCCCCCAGTTTCTCATATAGTCAATCTCCAAGCACTTGCTGGACTTCAGCAAATCAGCTTGGAAGATATTGATGCTTCCTGTGCTTTCATAATACTTCCTGTGATTAGTTGTTTCTGTATTTCATGTCCATATTATCTATTTTTTTAGCTGTTTTTGCATTTGCCACACATATTTTATTTGTCTCCATTTCTTCATCCAAGACAAGTTAATGAAGGACTCAGACTCTGGTAGCGGCAGAGGTTACGGTGAGTGACATTCATTAGGGATGCTATATGGGTGTAGAGCAGCTTCTTTGTTTTTAATTAGTTTTGATGAATTATCTCATTCCATGTCACATCATACTCGCCTACTCTTTAGCCTAGATTTGAAAATCTCAAAGGTTTTCTGTAATCAATGGGAATAATTCATAGGTTCATCCATGACTCATTCTCTATACTTGTTTTTGTTTTTTTCTATGTTAAAACACTTTTCATGAGTAATTTATTAATGCAAAACAGTGTTTTTGCAGCTCTTTTTGGTGATGCTAGTGGCGCAGTAATTAAAGCATTTAAATCAACACAACTGAGACAACTTGACACAACTGTGCATGATAACTATATTATATTATATTTTTTTCATGCATATTTATATATGTAATCTTTTAACTGTTATAAAGCAAACTCTCTCTTGGAGAGGAAGCCCAGTCTACTGATGCCCACAGGAAAGGAGTCACATACATATCTGGTGAAAGGCGAAGATCTTCAGTTGGAGTGTATTGCAGAGGGCTTGTAAGTGTCATTGTCTAATTCATTTTATTAATTCAGTTAATTTGTTAATCTAATTAAGAGTTTGGCATTCATCAATTATACCACTTGAAATGCGTTTGAAATCTAGAGGGAATATTTAAAATGTAAAAAATGTAATTAAGAGTATTTAGATCAGGGGTGTCAAACTCGGTTCCTGGAGGGTCACAGCCCTGCAGAGTTTAGATTCAACCCTAATTAAACACGCCTGATCCAGCTAATCAAGTAATTTAGGCTTATTTGGAAACTACATGGTATGTGTGTTGGGGCAGGGTTGGAACTAAACCCTGCAGGGCTGCAGTCCTCCAGGAACTGAGTTTGACACCCCTGTTTTAGATGAATTATAAAAATGATTGAATAGTTCATCTCTATTTGATCACAAAACTTTATTACTAGACTTTAAAAAGTTTTGATTGTTTCTGTCTTTCAGCCCCACACCAAAGGTGGAGTGGGTTAAAATAGGCTTCCACAAGCTTCCAGAAAGAGTCGTGGTGGAGAGTCATGGGAAGCTGCTTACTGTAGAGATGGTGAATGAGGAGGATGAAGGGAAGTATATGTGCAGAGCCAAAAATCCCCATGGAGAGGTTGTGCACTATTTTCATGTTACAGTAGAGGGTGAGTCATATTGTTGATCACATTAATCTCATAATTTAACTACAGTTAATGTGCCAGTATTGCTTTATAAATGGTTTCAATATCATGTCTGCATTAAAGACACTCTTTGTGGTAAAAGAGTGCCATCTTCTGGTCAAATACAAAGTATGCATGATTAATTTTGGGGATGATAAATGATCATTTTCAGGTTAAGAGAACATTTATGCATGCATATAACAAATTACTGCTCACAGCTGATAACCTTATATTTAGTGTTTCTGTATTTTCATCACATATAGTGTCTGTGTTTTTCCAATATAGACCTTAGTTAGAGTAAATGCCATACTGAATTTAACACAGAAAAAAAACGAGACTGTGAGGGATAGATGTATCTATATTTTCAAGCAACAAGAAAGGTCAGGCCACATGATTTCCACACACAACATCCTGACCTTTAACAACTGCTTGTGTTCAAACATCGGTGACCATTAGGAAATATCCAAGCACTGAATGCCACAATTGACTAATCAGAATTATGTCATGTAATTCTGCTGAATTCTGCATGAACAGAGCCTCCTGAGTTTGAGATTGAACCTCAAAGTCAATTGGTGACGATTGGAGCCGATGTGGTCATTAAGTGTGTTGTGAAAGGAAATCCTCAACCTAGTGTTACGTGGAGGGTCAACAGCCAACCTCTGAACGGTAAACATTCCTAATTCCTGTTTCAAATTACTGAACCTTCCATTGCATTGTACTATATAATGTACCGATGTTTGTTAATGAAAACTATAATTGTCACCACTTTTTTTGTTTCGTTTATGTAAATGGGTGTAATTGTATTCAAATAATCAATTTACTTATGATGATAATTTTACAGTAATAGTTTTTATAAAGATATCCTGCCATACTGTACTTTAACTAATCATTTAACCCACATTTTCAGATGTCCCATCATCCAATAGGAAAGTCTTAAAAGATGGCACCATTTCCATCCACAACACAAAGCCCGAAAACAGTGCTGTTTACCAGTGTGAGGCCACAAACAGACATGGCACCATCCTAGCCAACGCCAACATCATGATTATGAGTAAGTAAAACTGTACACGGCTGTAACTATTAGCAATCAAATGAAATATGGTGTCTTCCTGGTTTGAGATGAGCTCTAATCTAAAATTGTGATTGCATTCATTAATACACAGATCTGCATGTTGAAAATAAATTTCTGCTGATGTGCAAATAAGACTTGATATTACTTAATTTGATGATGCAATGTAAAAAAAGTGTTATGTTATGTTTTTTTTTTTTTTTTGCAAAATCATGTCTGGTGATTAAATGACAATGTAAGTGTAACATGCTAGAACAAAACAGGCATGATTTTTGAAATCAGCATCCCAAAATATGTATGATGCAGGGCAGTGTTATCATTTTCTTGTAGAGATGTCTTGTTCCATGCTTAAATGCAGTTCAGAGTACAGCAAAATGTTTTTAAGCTCGGCATCCATCCATTTAAGAGAGACCCGTTGCATTATTCCTTGCCTACTTATGGGATATTCATGGTTTCATTCACTTTAGGAAAAAAAAAATAACATAAAAAAACACCACGGTGTTGCCTGGCTGTGAACAAGCATCTGTTTTTTTGTTAGTGTGGACAGAGCCATAAGCTGAGGTGTGATATGGACAGTGGACGGCCCTTGGGTTTGTTCAGAGAGCATAAGGTCCTCATGATAGCACACAGGCTTTAGGGTGGAGCTCTTCTTTCAGTTCTGATCTCCAGACACACTCTCCCTCAGGCAGCCAGACGCTTTTATGTGCGAACAATTTTGCCTTCCTCCATTCATATTCAGTTGCTAGAACCAAAGCATGTGTTGCTTTCATCTGGGAGATAAAATAAGCTGCTAAGGATCTTCACTTTAAAAAAATATATATATATATATATATATATATATATATATATATATATATATATATATATGTGTGTGAAAAGGAAAAATAAAATTAAATAAAGAAGAAGCAGAAAAACATATCTCAACTCTCTCTCCATAACCCTACAAACCCACTTACCTCCCCTGATAGAGCAGGAAGCTGCTTTTCCAAGGACAAGGACTTTTTTTTTTTTTTTTTTACTAAACTGATAGCAACGTGCATCACAAGAAAAGAGATAAAGAGACTAATCCAATCGTGTTTTGTCATGTTTAATGGTGCAATGCTGATAACTCTTTCCCCAGACATCCAGCCCCTGATCTTAACAGAAAACAATCTGCAATATATGGCAGTGGAGGGGAAAGGTGTGGTCATGCACTGTAAGGTCTTCAGCTCGCCAGCATCCAGTATCACATGGTGAGTAGAGTATTTGCACAGGCCAGCAGAGGGCAGCACAGCTCTAGAGGTGTTAGTGCTGCAGTGATAGAGTGTCTTGCATGTGGTTTCGCACTAGTGAAGCAGTTTACTCAAGGGTGGGCCCTCAGGCTGTGTTCAGCACTGTGATAATGAGGTAAACTACTCATGTGGATCTGTAAGTATATGCTACAGTTAAGTTAAAGCAGTAACAGCAGAAGTGTTGACTGTGGTGGCACACAAGAGAAAGCAAACGGAGCGTTTTATTGAATTCATAAAATGCACACTATCGTTTAAAAGTTTGGGGTTGGTAATATTTTTTTTTAATGTTTGTAAAAGAGCTCTTATGCTCATCAAGGTTAGATATATTTGATTTTTTTTAAAATATATTTTTACAATTAAAATATGTTTTATATTTGAATGTAATATATTCTTGTAAAGGCAAAGCTGAATGTTCAGCAAATCTGATTTAGTAGAAACCATTTTTTTCTAGTCCAAGAAACGGCATTTATTTGAAAAAGAAAGCTTTTATTACATTATAAATATCTTTACTGTCACTTTTGAGCGAGTTGAAGTGTCCTTGCTGAGTTAAAGATTACATTAATTAACTTATTTCAAATCTTATGGACCTTAAACTTTTGAATAGCAGTATTTCTAAAAAATAAAATTAATGTTTTATTTTAAAAGTTCTGTTCCTTACACACTAAAGAGAATGAAATCTATTAAGTAGTGTATGTTTTGTGTACTGTGCAAAAGTTGCAAAAATTACCTGCAAACACTGAAGATGAAAAAAAAAAATGACAACAATAAAAGCAAATGCAAATGATTAACAACATTTTGGTCACCTTCTTTAGTGCTAATTAGGCACTGTTTTTTATTTTAGTTATTTTTTGCAGGTCTTTTCCCCAACTTTTTGTATACATGGATTATTGTGGTTTACAGGCTTTTAAGTGCAGTGAGGTTTTATTTTTTCCCCTGAAATTTTAGAAAGACAGGGGAACACTATACACACAGTTGGTGCTGTTTCCTGAAAATGACCCAGTTGGTTTTTGGTTGCACAGGAGTAAAGCTGACAGTGCCAATGCAGTGGAAGGAGAAAGGTTTTCTTTTCATAAGAATGGTTCGCTGGAGATCCACAATGTGATGAAAGAGGACATGGGGGAATATTCTTGTTTTGCTCAAAACACTGAGGGCAAAGTTGCCATTGCTGCAACACTTGAAGTCAAAGGTAAGAGAAACAGATACTCTTTTGTAAATCAGTCAAGTTCAAGGGGTTTACTCGATTCAGAAAATCAAATTAAGTTAATCCATATAATCCAAAATGACTTTTGTTTTCCTTGTCAGATCCCACCAGAATAGTTGATCCTCCACGCGATTTGCGGGTTTTGGTTGGAACCACTATCCAGTTTTCATGCCAGGCAGAGTTCGATCCCTCCATCGGTGATGACTTTGAGATCCTCTGGGAAAAAGATGGCATGGCCCTCAATGGCAGCGAAAACGCGCGGTAAGATACAACAGGATGTCATTCCTTTACAGTAGCGAATATCAGAGCTATCTAATCAGTGTCTTTGCTGGTGTCTGTAGATATATCCTGGACGATGGAGTGCTTGAAATCATTAATGTGAGCTTTGGAGACCAGGGCTTTTATGTTTGTGTGGCCAGAACACCAGTCGATCAGGACGTGGCGGTTGCACAGCTTTCAGTTGTGGGTAAGTTATGTGCTTTTGGTCTTCACGGTTTAGGAAAGTAAAGATGGACAGAAGTTTTGAGAGCTGAAATGGGTTCAGCACACGACACAGGCGGGATTCGGATACCTGCTGCAGCACGGCTGGAATTATACCCTTAATAAGACAGCACCATGTAGTATTTGTACAAATGAACTAGCTGGAGACATGCCCTGGCAGGTAGTGCATGAGCTCTGACATGTTTGAAACCAGCTGGAGTCATTTCCCAGACCCAACCTTCCTCTTCTATCATTTCCTTCTTTTCTCCCACTCTCTCCTAAATATCTATAAAATGGCAACAAAATCAAAAAAAGCAACAATATCATGTAATGAATCTGATTGAACTTGAGATGCTTGATCGATTTACAGCCTTAAATAAAATTAGCTGTTTCCTTAGATGTTCCTGATCCACCAGAGGATGTGATCCTTTCCGAGCACAATGGCAGAAGTGTGAAACTGCAGTGGATTCCAGGAGATGACCATAACAGCTCCATTACTGGTAACATAGTTATAACACTCATTTTGTCCATATACTGTGTTGAACAACCTCTTATATAAATATATAAATAATAAAAATTATATATTCTATAAATGAATCAACATAAACCTTTATGGTTGGTAATATTTTTAGGTTTATTAAGTCTCTTATTCTCACCAAGGATGCATTTTTATTTTTTTATCACTGTAAAATCAATACTATGGTGAAATATTATTACAATTTAAAATAACTCTTTTCTATTTTAATATATTTTAAAATGTAATTTATTCCTGTGATAGCAAAGCTAAGTTTTCATCAACCATTACTCCAGTCCTCAGAGTCACATGATCTATTAGAAATCATTCTAATATGTTGATTTGATGCTCAAGAATCATATTTTATCATTTCAATTATAAAACACATTTGTGGTGCTTTTTTTTTCTTCGTTTTTCCCCCCAGGATTCTTTGAACAAAGTTCAAAATATATTATTTTAACTTGAAATCTTTTATGACATTATAAATGTCTGTTACTTTCACTTTTTAAAGTAATGCATTATTGCTGAATAAAAGTATTAATTACTTTTATTAAGCCTTACTGATCTTACTGAACTTTTTAAATGGTTATGTAAAATGTAATTAAAATTATATTTAAATTTGGGGCGTTACAAAGTATTATACAAAATGAATATCACATAGCTACACTGGGATGCAGTTTATGGACAGATTCATTTTATAAAAGATTGGAAATGCGCCGTTGTTACTGTTTTGTTACTGTTACTGATCTGTTTTCTATCTGATTTATCCTTCAACAACAATTTTCATTGGTGTGACCTAATGTAGTTAGTCTGAGTCAGTCAATTTAAACAATATTTACTGACAAAATCCAGTTAATTAAAATGTTGTGCATGTGTTGACTCCAGTTCTAATTTCAAACTTTGTGCAGAGTTTGTTATAGAGTTTGAGGAAAGCCAACATGAGCCAGGCAGCTGGAGGGAGATGATGAGAGTCCCGGAAAACCATCACTATGCTCTGCTGAAGCTTCACGGACACGTGGACTACCGATTTAGAGTCTATGCTATCAATGAGGTGGGAAGAGGTCGGCCAAGCCAGGCCACTGAAAGATACAAAACTCCAGCATCAGGTATCTATGAGCTCTCCTACTGTTTCTCCTAACCACATTGCCTTTACAGATAGCAGTGAGGCCAACTTCATCACCTACTGAACTTTTAAAACATTCAAACTTGTGAGATAATTGATTTTCCCTGTCGTTTAAGCTCCAGTCTATAAAGTGCATATTTCACAGGCCATTTTTCTTTCTTCCACTAACAATTTCTCCTCCAACAAAATCCATATTTCTGCTCTTTCCAAAGCACCTGACAAGAACCCAGAAAATATCAAGATCGAAGGTCATTTGCCACATGAAATGGATATCAACTGGGAGGTACGGTGCTAAACGTTCAATTCCAATAGTCTTTGGGAGTATCTAACGTTCAAAGCTCTGGAAGGGCTGCATAGATAAAGAAGTACTCTCAAATACGGAATTTCATTTAGTTCTCAGAGGGGGAGAGAAAACTAACAGTGTCAGTTGTTAGGTTCCAATTATCGATAAGCGCATTCCCCAAGATAGGAGTTTTTGCATAGCAAAACACAGCTATCTCTATCGCCGTGCTGTTGGGAAAGTTACAAAGCCCTGCTGAAATGGATCTCTCTGGACACCGGTTCCCATCAAAAGGAGTCCAGAGTGAGTCTTTGATTAAAAAGTAAAAGAAATGGGATACATAAATTTAGATTTTCACATAAGGGTGAAACTCTTTTACAGTTTCTGAGCTATTACTCTGCCATTTTTTTCATGCTAATACACCTACTTTCTAGAATTACGAGGAATCTCATTGTTAATGGTGGATGTTAATGAATCATTGCATTTTGCTCGGTCTTTTGCTGCAAGATGATTGTAAAAGCATAGTTAGCTGTTAGAGCTTTGCTAATAAAAGTAAATTGTGAAAAATCACTGACAGTTAACCAGATATATCAGCACTGAACATTCTGCAGAATTTTCCACAATAATAGACCTGCATAGACAAAAATGAACTATAAAATCAAATAATTATAAAATGGAAAAAAAAGAAGAAGAAAAAAGGAAGTGACGAATCAAAAGTTTTGGGAATATTAAGGAAATATTAACGTTGGAAATGCTGCTTGAGCAAAATCCACATGTTGCATTTGATTTCTGAAAGTTAGTCTAATGGTAAAGACTGAAGTAATGGCTGCTGAAAATTCAACTTTGCTGTCACTGGAATAAATGACATTTTAAAATGTATTAAAGTGGAAGAGTTATTTTAAATATATACTGCTGTTTATAGAGTTGTTTTAAATACACTCTGTTTTCACTCTATTTTGATAAAACGAGAGACTTCAGATTAAAAAAATCTGAGGCTGAGACAATAAAAACACCAAGTGTAAATGCTATTTCCTTTGATTTACTGTTTCCTGTCAACTTGCTGAGCTCTTTCGTTCTCCCGTCACAGCCACTGTCACCTATTGAACACAACGGGCCTGGTCTGGAGTACAAAGTAAGCTACAGAAGACAAGGCACTGGAGAGGACTGGACGGAGCACATGGTGAAGAGGCACTCATTTCTGGTTAAAAACACCCCAACGTTCGTCCTTTACGAGATCAAAATTCAGGCCAAGAACCACGCGGGCTGGGGTCCGGACCCCAAAATAATAACAGCGTACTCAGGAGAGGATTGTAAGTAGGAAGAAGCTGTGTCTGAGCTGTGGAGATGAGCATGCATTCAAATAAGCCAATACCACTGACATTTCATTCACTGTCAACGCACTGTGCATGTTTACCTTTGAGAGCATACAAAGCAGGTGAAGATTTTGAAAGACGCATTTTTTTTTTTTTCTAACCTTTTCTTTGTCTGTAAGGGTCTTGTTACATTGCAAATAAGCATTGCCTGTAAACGGAAACACCCGCCCTCCCTCTAGCGAATGTGCAGTACATGTGTGACGAGAATATCAACAAACCTAGAGGGCAGAAAATGCTGATGAAATACCATCTTGCCTTTACACAATATCCAAACAGTTGCGCTGATATGCCGATTTGTTTTGCCTTATTGAGGATATTAAATTGCACAAGGGGGAACGATTTCCTCACTCAGAGTCTTTGTAGACTAACAAATGAAATGTTATCATGGCTATGAGCTATTTACATTTGTGGCTATAATTATTCTCTTGCCTTCAGTTTTCTTTTGGAGTTGCCCTCCCGATGTTATCTCAGGTCACTATGTCTCTGTACAGTACGATTAGTTTAGTCCCCCTTTCTCTCTCAGTCTCTCCCTCTTTTTTTATTTCTCTCTTATCTTAGCACATGTTTGCCAGTGTTGGGGAGTAACTAGCTAAAACTAGCGAATTAATGATAAATTGCTGTTTTGCACCTGCAGCTTTAAAGCTGAGCAAGCTGATGGTATGAAAGTATGATTCATTCTAGTGAATCAGTTCTTTGGACAGTTAAAGTACAGTAAATGACCACATTCAAAAGATGAGTCACCTGTCTGAATCCCTGTATGGCAGAGTTTTATCTTTTCTGATTCCTTAATTCTGTTTATAGTTCTAGTTACACTTTAGAATAGGGAACACACATTCACTATTAAGAGTTTTAAGGGATCTAAAATATGGTCATGCAGAACAAGGCATTATTATGTGCTAAATGCATGTTAATTCTAGAGTTATTTATTGAAGAAAAATATTGCTTCCATCACTATAGCTAGCTACTTTTTCAAAAGAACAGCTTGATGTAATTATGTATATTTATATGTAGCATAGCTTGGCAAGGTAGATTTTCAATGTTGCTCCTCCAACACTGGTGTTTACTAGATTTTATTCCATTATAATCAAATCTCTTCCCATTAGCAAGTGTCATATATGGTGTCTGTGAGATTGTGAATGTGATATGTTGTTTATATAGATTACTTGGATTGTGTATGGTAAATCACTGTTGTGTAGGCAATTTGCCAAGTGTTTGATAACGAAATGTAGTTACAAAGCATAAAAACAATATGATAGTCCATAACTCCACATAAACAACTATTACCCCGCCTCAGTTTTTCCCATGATTACCCACAAAATTACACCACATTTCTTGGTCCTTATTACATGGATATAGCTTACTCTAATTCACTGGCATTATCTTGATGTAGGAACAATGTAATTTGAAAGCAGCTGTATAGAGCCGTTTGTAATATTTCATTTGCATGTGATTTGTCCATAGTCCCCTCGGCTGCTCCAGAGGATGTAGCCGTAGATGTGACGAACAACACCATTGTGAAGGTCAGATGGGACCATGTTCACAAGGACAAACTCAATGGACATCTGGGGGGCTACAGGGTAATTCCGCACCAACATGTGTTTTGCTCTTTAGCCATGGTTTAAAGGCCAGTGACCCCTTTTTTGACCTTGAAGCTCAGCAAGCTGTCAAAGCTATCCACATGTATTAAACGGTGGTGGTGTTTTACTGATATTTCACTACCTATGGACTAATCTAATCTCTTGTCCTTATAGATAAGCTTTTGGAGGCTTCGTAGTCTGCTGGACTCAAAGAAAACACATGGTGACAAACACACATTGACATTCTCAGGCGAGAGGAACCATGCAGTGGTTACCAGGCTGAGGCCGTTCTCTGAATACAGCCTCATTGTCATGGCCTTTAACAGCAGAGGAAATGGGCCTGGCAGTCATCCGGTCAGCTTCAAAACACCTGAGGGAGGTGAGTGAGGAGAGGATGTGTGTGAGCACAACCTGAGGATGTGTGCGAGCTAAACATAATAAATTTGGTTCTGTGAGGTTAAGGCTTTTGCAAAGTTTTCCCCTGATTTGCAGTCAGAATGAGTAGATGCTAGTTGATGAAAGTCAGAGCCAGTCTGCGGGTTATGGGCAGTTGGATTTGACAGATTTCATAGAAAATCGCATCATGTACTTCGGGCACAGACTCAGATTTTTTAGCTTCAGACTATCTGTCCAGTCAGAGGATATCAAACACATTTGTTTTTTGAGGTGATTTTTAGAACACACATTCTTTTCATTTGTCATGTTTCTGTGAGTTTATTGTTTTTGAAAATTCTAGTAGTATGTAATCCACAGTCATTATACAGTATGATGCCAAGTTGTTCTATGTAACCATTTCCAAAGTCAACAAGTGTATGATGCCTAGTGTTATATTCCAGTTTTAAAATTTGTGTTGTGTAGTTATTGCTAACCAGTGTTTGAAATTACAATTGTTGTGTCCTAAATCATAGTATGTTGCAAATCTGTGTACATGCTAATGGCTAGTATTGCCCACAAGCCATTGCACATTGGACAAAAATTTGATTATAACTACAAATAAGAATAAAAAGTGTTCAAAAACTACAAACATGGCACATGCGAGACCTACAGTTAAGTAGAGAGATTTAAATAAAGGGGTAATGAATAAATATTTTTTTCAGTTTATTTGCATCTGCAACAACATTGGGAACATTTATAAAGATACGTTTGGTCATTAACATGTTACTGAGTGCTACTTAATTTTTCTCCAATATGGCAGGAAATTATATGAAATTAAAGATTGTTGACTGTGACAAGATGACAACAGGGCAGTTTAAATGGTGGCAGGATGCATGTAACTAAACAACAGTGCGGTCTGTTAAAGATGCAATTATCATGAAGTAGTATCTCCCAAAGGTTACCTGTTCTTCCGCTACACACTCAAAGTTATGTACTTTTTCTTAATAAAAAGAGTAAATACTTTTAAGAAATAAGTATAAGTAAGTGAATTTGGATGCAGCAGTTGGTTCTGCTTTGTCACGTGACCATTCTAGTGACAGCACGTTTGAATATTTGGAAATGCAAATGTGATGCAAGACCTTTGATATAGGGGAAGATGTCTTTCACAGAAGAAAGAAAGTCACAAAGTTTTGGAATGAACAAATGAATAATAATGGCCATTTTTGTGTGAAATGTTCCTTTAAATTATTAATATAACTGTCAACTCTGTTTCTTTCCCTACCTTTTAGTTCCTGGTCAAGTAGCTGCTTTCAGTGTTACAAACATCCAGAAACACAAGGTCACCTTGACATGGTCTCCTCCGGTTGACGCAAATGGAGTCATAATTGGCTACATCCTGCAATATCAGCTAAGTATGTGAACATTGCATTTCAAATTTGTTCATAACCCTCACTATAAATGTCTGCATCTTGCTGTGAGGGTTATGCGCTGGGGTTTGAGTAAACAGCTTTTATTACTGATATTTATTTCTGACGTGGCCCATGACACAGCAGCATTACTGGTCATTACAGCGATTCTACAGTGAAACCGCTGGATTTGCATTGAAGGTTTTTAGGACTCCGCTCATGTCACTTAAAGGGCCAGACTACAGAACATAAAAAAAAGCTATTGCCCTGTGTCAACATGTTCCCTGTTATGCAGATGCGGATTTGGACATACAAAAACAGTAACGTGCTCTTTGATGGTTCATGTCTCATTACATCGAGTGATGCCTACGTCTCACCACTAGGAGATATTGTTGTGCCACCTACCTTAGGGTTGGCAGCTGCATCTTGAATTCAAGAGAGACTACAGTAGTATGAAAATAACTGCACAGGACCTCAATAAGACACAGTTGTATATTTGCTAAATGATTTATGGAAAACAATTACTTTGACTTGTTAAAGTTGCCTCACTCAATTTGCTTATTTTTATTGTACAGGTCCTGTTATATCGAACTGAAGGCACACTAGTGAATTAAGCAGCTATTTACTGCATGTCATTAGAGTATGCTTTGGTTTTAATAGGATTTACAGTGAGGAACACTGCTGATTACATAAACAGAGTGGGTTAACAATGCACATTGTATTAATTGGTAAGTGATGAACTGTAGGGAAAAGCAAAACATTGTGAAGCATATCTGTAAATATCAGGGGAATTTTTATTTATTTATTTTTTTTTAAATATAGATTTTGATATTCAAAGTATGGCAAAAATGGTAAGATTAAGAATAATTACAGCCGACCACATAAAAACAACTTTTAGGCTGATGATACACGGGGCAACTTTTTAAGCAATGTTGCTGGGCAACTTTGGGCAAAATTGCCTTCTATGGGCAACCAGGTGAGACACAGAGTATCCAGATTAAAATGTGTTACCCATTCTCAGTGGGAAGGTGCCTAAGCAACATTGCTCAAAAAAGTTGCCCAGCAAAATTGCTCAACAAGTTGCCCCGTGTATCATCAGCTTTAGACCAATCAGAAGCCACTGTAAACCAGTTGCATGCAAGCATCATCAGCACTCAAGCTTTGTTTATACTATGGCTATTACACTGCACTAAGTTTTAATTAGTATTTTTTTTGTTTGTTTAAATAAAATTCTAAAAATTCTTGAAACAAGAAAGCAACTTCATGTAATACTGTGTATTAAACAAAGAAAAATAGAAAAATGATTGAAAAATCTTGTTTTGAAAGACATTTTAATTTAAAAAAATTAAATTAAAATATTATACTACTGGGTGAACAAATTAATTATTTAATATTCATACGCAAAGCTAATAAGTTTTACAATGTGCTATCCCACCACTTTTCAGATTGTTTTAATGCCCCTAGGGAAAATGTTTATGAAAAATTGGTTTCCCTTTATTTTTCTAAGAAATATAAGGTCTGCTCGTAGTCTGGACCAGGGATTGCCAAAGTTTTTTGTCACCCCTTTAACCTAAAATATTTAACTTACAGTAGCCCCCCGAGATTTTAAATACATTTTTAAATTATTTAAGTTCTCTCATGTCACTTAGTGGTCAAATGACATGCAGGTAAACAAATAAAATATTTAACTATTTTTAGTAAGCATTTTATTTTGATTTGATTTTAAATGTATTTGTTTTAATTTGATATTTTTATGGTTTAATGAATTATTCACTTTCCAAAATCCCTGCTGTTCCCTTACAAACCTTCACAATCCCCAGTCTGGGAAACCTTGGTCTACACGATTCTGGCACAGGTATTGCAAAGCGCTCATGGGAAAGACATTCGTGACCTGATATACCATTGTGATCAAGCCAACCCGCTTTCTCACGCTGACCCTATGCTGTTCTACATGCATTGTATCACAACACCAGGCTGGGCATGTGCACCGCTCAACACGCAACCAGATCCCAGCAGGAGTGATGACGGAGCTGATTATAATGCGTACAGTCTGGGAGGCCTCGTCAGCTAATTGTGTTTGATGCTGCGGCTGATCATTGAGGCCAAGTGTCAGGTTGCGTATTAAAAGAAGCGACATTTTCATCAGGAGAGCTTGCTAGAACCATTGTGCTCCCTTTGAAGTGGGCTCATTGAAGTCCCCTTGAAGAAAGTGTTGTGTAAAATGCTGGCGAGAGAGCGCACAGCTGTACCCGTCGAATGGAAAATAGCAACTGGGATTAAAGAGCCACTGCACAGATGGCCCGCAGCCAGATCCAACTACGCTGAAATCGCACAGAGTTAACAATTCACACATTGTGAATTACTTATGGAGGATTCAGAAATAGTGTTTTTTTGTTTATTTATTTATTTTTTTGGTTGACAGACTTATTGGGAATTATTTGAAGGAAAGGGGGACTCCGGAACATGTTGCAGTGCAGACCCAAACGTGTTTACACAACATAAGCATAATGGCGCAATAACACATCATTAGCACATGGATAAGAAATGACGTTTTAATTGGTAGTATCCAATTCAGTACACAAATGCCTGCCTGACTGACTGACTGACGGTTACTTTCAAATGCACACATGCTATGTGTGTGCATCATCTGTAAATAACGCTCGTCCCTTGCTGTGAAGCGTGAAAGGTCAACTGCAGTTCTTGCCAGGGTTATTAATGCAAATAGAAGAGGTTTGTCACGAGTGAATGCAAAAAAGACAGAAAGAGAGAAAATCTGGTTTGTGTCAAAATATTTTAAATTTGTGTCTACATGCTATACTCAATTTAGAGATTTTGGGTTATTTTGCTACCATAACATGTCTTCATACTAGTGGAAAGAAACCATCTACACATACACATTTAAGTGTTTATTTTATTAAACTTTGTCTATTTGCGATTTCAATTACAGTACATATGTTTTCTAAAAATATGAGTTTTTCTCATGCACTGAGCCAGAAATCTCCACTTCAGTAGCACTTACATACACTAAACTTACATACACTAAACTTTGTCTATATTCTGAGAGTTTTTACACAAGGGTTTGCATTTGCCTAAATTTTTCCCCTAAAAATATTTTGAACCTGGCTTGATCCAATGTTCAGATTTCTGTTCTGGAAATTTACTGTATGCAAATTAGTGCATTATTTATTAGATAATCCCGTATTATTTAAACATAATATTTTAGAAAACTTGCAATACAAAATTAAATGTTTTAAAGTACTGTGATAAATTAACTAGTGTGACAATATCTATTACAGTAGTTAGTATTCACCTGTGGTGTTTAGCCTTTATTTATTTATTTGTTCCCTATTGCTGACCGTTGGAATTTTTTATTTATTTATTTATTTATTTATTTTATATTTATTAATATTTACTAATGAAAGAAATGTGTTCAGTTGCAATTTGGGTAAAATATCAAAATAATTAATATAACAAAAATAAATGTTTAAATATTTATTTATATATTATGTAACCAAACAATAGCCACAACATTTAGTCCATACAATAACATTGTGATACTTTGCATCACACATAAGACAACCTTATTGTCGTCCACTGTCAAACTTTGAGTATTGTGACAATCCTAGTGCAGTCTGTCAGTCTGTGTCTGTGTCTGTGTCAGGAAAAAATAAATAAATAAAAAAACATTGAATTTGACCTCTGGCTGACTAAACACATCTGACATTTAGATGACATGGCCTTCCTGCAACCAGTCCAGCTGAGCGACCAACCATAACACATGATGAACACATGCCGCTTTGCTGCATAGCTTTATTTTTTGTTTATGTGATCATCAATGCAATAAATAGTTTGGATCGCATTGACCGTATGCTCTTTTTCCTTTTCCTGTTTAGTAAATGACACAGAGGAATTAGGTTCTCCGATGACCCTCAACATCTCTGCTGACAGCAATAAGCTGCACCTCCAGGATCTGGAAGCACTGAGCAAATACAAGTTTTACCTACGGTGCTGCACGCGGGTGGGCTGCGGACCAGCTGTCAGCGAGGAGCGCACCACTGTCCCCGAAGCGAGTGAGTACGGGCAGCAGCTGCTCAGGGGTGGGGGTGTCTCGGGGGAGTCAGCCTGTGGCATTCCAAAGGACAGGGAATCTGGCGCTCTGACATGGATGACCAAGTTGCTGTTGTTATGGGCATCGACCCGGCGAATGCAGGGGACATTATTTCGACCTCCCATCTCACCAAGCTTTTCATATGCCCATCTAAGCATTTCTTTATAGCTAAACAATATCATAACAGTGTGCGACTGGGCTGCATTCATCACTGTCTTGGAAGACCAAGCACTTATTGATTTGAGGGTAAAAGCTTGCCTGCAAAAAGGAAGAAGAAATGATATGTTGCCTTTGGGGATGGAAATGCTGGATTGTTATTAATACAGACGTAGAAATAAGTTGGTAATCAACATCAAAAAATATATTAAAAGAAAAAACCACACAACTGTGAATTCACAGCACATTTATCATGATTAATGGTTCACGCTGCCATACTTATCATCGGCAGTTAGCAGATTGTTGATAAAGTGCTGTTTATTTCCGTTTCGCCGAGGGTTCGTAAGGAAGTTGTGTTTATGGAAGAAATATGATCGAGATGAAAATCCCAAGACATAATTCCAATATTTGGCAGAGTAATAGAAAACAGTCAAGAAAACAAATGACTGCTCTGATGTGAGGGGAGATATCTTTATGCGTCAATGGGAAACAACCTCCTAAACTTGACCAGTATACATCAAGAAAATCAGATGATTTCAAATACAGTTAGTAAAAAATTATTTATGTACATATGGGAGCATATGATAGAAAATGTCTTATTTTAAAAAGTATCATGGTATTTCATGTATTTCTGGACATGTTACCATAGCAATACCATGTTTTTTGGCCATGAAACATGGTGAAACCATGTGCCTTGTACATACCATAGTAAATTAATGTGTTATAGATAATATCAAACAACAGTGCTGCCAAGAAGATTATTTTAAGGAAGGCACTACATGCAAAAAAAAAAAAAAACATTTTCTTTCATTCACAGTCAGATTTTGAGATATTGGGTATACTTTATCTTTTTGCATTTGTAGATTTTAGTTACAGTTACAGTCTAAAAGTATCTTGGTATTTCCATGTGAAGAGTTCATTTGCAAAAACGGATAACTCCATTTTTAACAATTCTCAAAAATCATGTTTTTTCAGTGTGCATTCCAATTAATCTTAAATTGATTTTTTATTTTATTTTATTTTTTGACTAGGTTAAAAAAAAACTTTAAAAAAAACAAAAAAACAGCTAACTAACACAATAAAAACATGATAACATAATAAAAAACATGATTTTTGAAAAAGAAAGAAAAAAAAAAATGTTACCATAGCAATTTCCTGTTTTTTGGACACAAAACATGGTGAAACCATTGTATTTTTTTAAGTACCTTAGTTTCCATGCACATACCATGGTACAGTAAATGAATATGGCAGTTTTTCCCTACTATATATATCACATACCACGGTATTTCCATTGGATACATACAAAATGCCTTTCAAAACCCTTCTTTAATACTTTCATATTTCTGGTGAGACATTTAAAAATATGACATCATATTTTTAAATACTTTGGAATGGAATTTTCCAAGCTTCTTGCTATTGCTTTCTCGCTTTAATGCTTCGGTAACAGGCACTGCTTTCTTATAAACAAGCTGTCTTATGAACTAAAGTTGTTGTGATTTCAGTGTCTTTCTGTCGTCTTTGCAATATGTCTTTTTCATTGCTTTATTGCTTTTGTTTTGCCAGCTTCAACAGATGTGGCCTCTTTCAACATCAGTATGAAGTCTTCTGTTTTCTTTAGCACTAGAAATAGCTAATACCCTAGACTAGAAGATAAAATTGTAGCTGTATTGTAGGACTCTATCTTGAAAATGCATGTGTTCATAATAGGGTAATATTTTCATTTTCATATACTGTAGAAGCATTATGTTTTTGTTTTTTTTTCTTTTGCCCTGTCCTTGTGAGTCTAGCTGACAGTATAGGTCTTGACGGTTGCTAAATTAGATAAATCTCACTATTAACCTATCATCTGCTCTTTGCTGGTAGCTGAAACTAATTGATTTATTTCATTTAATCCTGTTCAATCCGTTCAAAATATTTCTTGCATAATGCTATGGTTCATAGACAATTTTTATATTTCATTTAGAACCCACTTGTTTAGTACATCACATGGCTGCTTCTTTCTTAGCCACATAACTCCTTTAGAATAGTTCAAACCGTTTAAAATGCTGTCTTTCTTTCCAGGAAAATCCGGCTCACGATTTCCTCCAAGAAAAACCACTGTTTCCCCTGTGGCTAATGCTACTCTTTCTTCTATAGGTACTAAACCACACAAAAAATAAGTCTCAAAAGAACAAATGAAAAACAAATTGGGCTTCACTCTATATATAGCACTAAAAGTGGTTATTTGGCTCGTAATCATAGGGGAACCACTTTTGGTGCTGTATAGCACCAAATCTTGGTGCTTCCGTGGTTCTTCAGCAGTTCTTCACCGGTTCTTTGGCATGGCTGAGGGGCTATTAGCAGCGCTACCATATACAGAACCTGTTAAGCTCCTGTATGGTTCTTCAGCGTTTCTTCAGTGGTTCTTTGGGGTGATTAAGGTGCTTTATGCCATGGTCTGTCTGAATACTGGATTCTGATTGGCTGGTAGGTGTTGATTAAATTCGTTGAACCGCACAGGTAGTTCCAGGTCAGTTTAATCACGTTCTATATTAATGCGCTTCCTATAAACATTGGTAACCATAGTAACATACAGTTACAGTTGAATAGTAATACAGACGAAAATAACGTCATTTTTATCGTTCCGGTCAAATATTGCAGCGCAAATATTATTAACATCTTTAATATGTGAATGCTGGGAAATGACCATGGCATAAACGGAATAATCAACGACTAGCTGTGCATTAAACGATTTGAATGCACTTCTTCGCCTCCACGTCGTGCATTCAAATCGTTTAATGCACAGCTAGCCGTTGATTATCCCTTACATATAGCACCACTGCCGTACAAAGAACCTATTAAGCCCCTTTAAAGGTTCTTTACGAGCCAAAGAACCACTGTTGGTGCTGTTTAGCACCATTTTTGTTGAAGAAATACAATGCAATATGGCACCTCTTATGGTTCTAGATAGCACCATTTGACAAAGGTGCTGTACAGCACCTTTAAAGAAAAGTGGTTCCCCTTTGATTACGAGCCAAGAACCACCTTTAGTGCTCTATAGCACCATTTTTTTTTTTTTTTTTTTTTTGAGTGTTTTATGCCAGTAAACTCTTTTTAAATGTTTGGGGTTTGTAAGATTGCTTTTTAATATTTCAAAAAGTATGATCATCTAAGCTGCGTTAATTTGATCAAAAATACAGTAAAAAACTAATACTGTGAAATATAATTATAGATGTTTTCTATTTTAATACATTAAAAGTTTAATTTACAAAGCTGAATTTTCAGCATCATTACTCCAGTTCAGTGTCACATGATCCTTCAGAAATAATTCTAATATGTTGATTTGATGCTCAAGAAACATTTCCTATTACTGTCACAGTTGAAAACCGTGATTAATATGTTTGTGAAAACCATGGTATAATTTTTGATAAACCAGAAATTTCAAATCTTTACTGTCGGAATGCTGAATAAAGTATGAATTTCTTTAAAATAAGTAAATAAATAAAAATCTTACTGACCCCAGACATTAATGTATTTATGGATGAAGTGTCAAGGTCTGATTTGTTGGGGCTTATCGGGGGACTGAGGAGCAGAACAGCTGATGTAGCCCAGAAGTGGCTTTTAAATGGATAAGAGGAAGCCGTTTAAATTCTGTTGCTGAATTTCCCTACAAAAGTGGCTTTCAGGACCAGTCTCACAGGACACGTGTGGCGCGAGCTTTCCTCCCTCCCGCTGTGGCGGCAGATGCGGACTGACAAACCTCCAGCTAGCTCGCTCAATATTTATAGCGCCATTTCTGTGTCAAGCAAAGGTGTCACACCGCACCGATGATTAACACAATTTCTAGAATAACAGGGTGGATGGAAACGCATCACAATTAGAGGATGTCATTCAAGCATGGGGCGATGGGCAGGATAGCTGCGGTTCTTCGGTGCAGATGGATTCCTGAAAAGAGCCTGAGAATAAATGTGTTCCATTTGCATGTTTTGCCCAAAGGGAGAGGTGTTGTGTGATTGAGATGTGTGGTAATGAGTTTTGACAGCAGACAACAGTCTGCCTAATTGCTACACCTGAAGGTGATGAAAACACAAGTTATCTGTGATTGATATAGCTCCAGTGGCATGCCGTGAAGGTAGCAATTGTCCAAGCCGAATACTTTTGGCTTCCTGAATAGAAACAGTGTACGCTATATTCAGGTCTTTCTGCGGCTTTCAGAATTTGGTGACTGTGTAATTATTACTCTGTGACTCTCTCTAAAACTATCTCCTATTATTTCCTCTTATTTCGCCCAGTGTAACGAGCACATCATTATTTCAGGTCGTTAATTAGTCATTTAATTACAGAAGACTCGCAGCTACGTTGCTGATGGAAATTAAACCGCACTCCATTCTATCATCTAAAGATTCACCATTTGTTTGTGCCATCCCATCATGTTAATTTCCTTACGCTGTTTCCTAACCAGCCGCGACACACGGGTTGCCAGTGACCAGTAATTAGTCTGACCAGTGAAAGTAAAAATGCTCTGCTACGTAACAAGCTACCAGCCAATCAAAACGCAGTGTTCACACAACAAAATTACAGTAATTATGAGCTCCTAAGTAGTAAAGAATGCCTTTGTCAAACTGGTAATTACTTTGAGTTAGTTTGAATGCTCCAGTGTTTCTTACTTCACTGGTGATGTCACATACTAGTAAAATGTATTTATTAATAAATTACTATGAGGGTTTCCGTTGAAGCACATTATTTTGTCCAGTGATGTGAACAACTCAAAAAACAAAGTTTTATTATTATTATTATTATTATTATTATGATAATTCCAAGATAACATGAAGCTGCGCAGTATTTTGTTATGCAGAGTACTTCGGACCAATCAGGTTTCATTGAGGCTTTAAAAACAAGTTGTATAAAGACCTTTACATAGAAAATTAGCTTTTATTATTTTTGTCTCTGGTTTCACGCCTGGTTAGCACAGTGTTAAGGACCGTTCATACCATGAACAATAACTAAAAAGATAAAGATAACTATAACTATATTAGCATCCACACCATTGCACAATATCATTATGTTGATTATAAGCATTGCTGCATTGTCTGCCGTTTTAAATGCTTGAGCACTTTAAAGTAGGATGGATTCTGATTGGCTGTCAATGTTTTTAATGTTCATTTTGAAAGTGATTTTAACAATATCCTTTCTCTGTTTCGTTATTGCGATAGTTGCGGTGTGGACTCTGCTATTCTTTTAAATTTATGGAATGATTTCTAAACTCTGACTTTATAGTTGTCGTCCTTGGTGTGAACGGGCCTTTACCGCAATACATTTTTCTTTTGCAGTGCATTGCAACTCTAATGCATTAGAAATCATGGCTATGCCAATAAGCAGCGTTGAAGTGACATCTGGCTAAGTCCATGTATTAGAGTGAATATAAAGAAGGCATTCTTTCTCCTCTAAGTCAGTGGTTCCCAACCACGTTTCTGGAAGACCCCCAACACTGCATGTTTTCCATGTCACCTTAATCAAACGCATTATTATTAGTAGAGACTCCGAGACCTGAACTGTGTGTGTCAGACAAAGGTGAGATGCAAAATGTGCAGTGTTGGGGGGCCTCCAGGAACGTGGTTGGGAACCACTGCTCCAAGTCATCTAACAAACAACCCTTCCTCGTGTCATTTACAGTACTAACACTCTCTGTCATTTCTCTCTTTTCTCAGCTGTGTTGAATATTAGCACCTCAGTTAGTCACAACTTTGCAAATATCAGCTGGATTCCAGGCACAGAACAGACGGAGTCAGAGTTATATGTTGCCTTTATGAACAACCGTAAGCTTTTCTTACTGTTCTCCATCCTTGTTCTTGTAAATTAAACCTTGAGGTTTGTGTAGTTTAATCATGGTAAATTTCAATCAAAAATAAAATAGTTCATTAGTTATTTGTATAGCCTTTAGAGCATTATCATAGATTTACAAGTAGCTATATATCTTTATATCTATGTATCCTCATTTTCATCATAATAATTTATAGTTTATACTGTATATTTAAAATGTAATTATTAAGGCTGTCTTTTTTGAGTAAATTACATACTGTAATCTAATCTTAATGGAATTTACAAATACCTGTTGGTTCAATTTTCAATTGCATTACTTACTTAACACATTAATTCGGCAGCCATAATAATTGTTCACCTTCCCCATATGCAGAATAATTATGTGTATATATAGTAGAAATTTCTTAGAATACTAACACCACTTCACCCACTATGTACATTCTGTAGGTGAAGGTAACTGGAAGATTTCCGATGCGCTAAATTCTTCTAAGACTTTCCACATCATTGAAGGGCTCGAACCTGGGACTGAATACACAGTGCGTCTTATGACTAAAAGCTGGGTTGATAATTCTAGTATTTTTGAAGACGTTATCAGGACCAGTGTCAAAGGTGAGGGGAACGTAGTCTCCGAGATGACAGAAATGCAAAGCAAAATCGTCTTTGTCTCTTCTTTTCCCCATCTCATCAAAAGTGCGAGCAACATCCTGTGATAAAATTATCATGCGTGGTGTGCCTCATGTCCATCCCAGAGCATGTGTTCTGTGGACTTGATAAAAGGAATTATGCTTTATCAGCCTCTGCCGTTGATTAATTAGACGTGCTGTCTGGCAGTTTAATATTAATATCTGCACATTTCCATTCTAGAGTTTGACTGGTGTCTCTCATTTAGTGTAAGATGTTCTCGGTGGATGTCAACATTCGGTGAAGTGTCCTCAGGAAATGTCAAACTAAGAGGATGTTTTGTCTCTCGCAGGTCTGGCCAGTATTCATGGAGGCATCTCCAACCAGGGCTGGTTCATCGGGCTCATGTGCGCCATAGCTCTGCTCACCCTCATTGTGCTCATAGCGTGCTTCGTGAACCGAAATAAAGGAGGAAAGTACTCAGGTATTCTCTCACACAATGAAACAAATCAGTTGCTGAGGAAAATTGCAGAGTTCTTTTGTGAATGTGAACTGAATCCATTAAATGGCAGTCGGAAAACCCTAATAAATGTCTAAACTGTCTGGAGATTTTCTTTTAAGAATAAAAAAGCCAAAAGGTTTAACTAGAAGTAAAAAAAAAAAAAAAAAAACACACACTGAAAGTAAGATGGAAAAACATTGTATATCAAATTCACAGCTCGATCATCACAGCAGCACATGGAACATGTTAATGCGTTTATATTTAGAACATTTTTCACATCTTCGTTGGGGGCTGCAAATGATTCAAGGTTCTACCCAATAACGTTGTGTTTTTAACTAGATCTTCTAAACCGCTGTAACCTTTAGAACTGTGAAAGTTTTCTAATTACTGTACAGAAACAGCATGAGACAGATCTGTTCATTTACATGTGTTAATATGAGCTTGCCGATGTGCTTGTTGATGCAGTACAATTTTAATTGTTATAATAATATAGAATAATAATAATAATAATAACCATAATGAATGAGAAAAAGTTAATGGAACAGCTGGTATAAAATGTAGTTACAGGCTAACCTTAAATTACCTTAATGTATGTAAAGGTAATTTAAGGGTAGCATATTTGCAGCATTTCTTGATTGATTAAATGCACATTATATAGCTTTACACACTACTTTTCAAAAGTTTGGGGTTAGTGCATTTTTTTATTTTTTTTTTATAAAATAAATTGATTAATAATTAAATAAATACATAAAAATAATAAGTATAATAATATAAAAATATTAAGCAGCACAACATGTTTTCAACATTGATAATAATAAGAAATGTTTCCAATCAGCATATTAGAATGATTTCTGAGGGATAATGTGACACTGAAGCCTGGAGAAATGGCTGCTGAACATTAAAACATTTTCTGAAATATTATTACAATTTAATTTTTACTGTATTTGTGATCAAATAAATGCAGCCTAGACTTTTGTCAAATACTTAAAATCTTACCTACCCCAAACTTTTGAATGGTAGTGTGTTTATATATATATATATATGTGTGTGTGTGTGTGTGTGTGTGTGTGCGTGTGTAAATAAATAAATAGTATATAGACAGTGTATATAAAATGTTAATAAATATATTGTATGTTAAAAGATAAAGAGTATTTGTTAGTCTCTCTAAATTTACAATGCTCTCTTGTGTTGATTCAGTGAAAGAGAAAGAGGACCTGCACCCTGACTTGGAGTCCCAGGGCATAAATGATGATACCTTCTGTGAATACAGGTATTTCAAACCACCACCGAGATTTACTGCACACATAGTGGCAGAATGACGGCAACCTCTGACACTGTTTCCTTGTAATCTGTGCATTTCTTCTTTGGTTTGAAAGCCAGCACCAAACCAGCCTGAGCTCTGGACGTGCAGCAAGCTAAAGTAACCACCACACGTATGTGCTAAACAATAACAACAAAACCAATGTTGTTCACACATCAGTGCCACTGATGTGTTTCTGTTTCACGTGGTGCTTTGTGAGTAGCTAGAACACATGTAGCACTTTAGAAACAATGGCTTTGCTGTAAAAATGAAACTGATGTTGTATTGAGATCGAGCGAACAAAAGATTTCCCGGTTGGATGATGGTAAACAATCCAGTTTAGTTGAAAGACACTTATCTTGAGGCCGGCAAACGGCAATAAATGTGTTTCTTGTTTCATTAATCGTTCGGCGATCCAATAACAGTCTCTTCAAGAACAGTGTGTGTAGTAACAATTATGAATCTGAAATATTTTGAGCAGATTATCTGAGACGTGTTCATGATGAAGGCTGAACTCTAGATGTGCCCAGCTCAGTGTCTTATGTTTCACTATTTGAAACACAAGGCTTGTTTTATGCAGACGTCAAACAGTGTGTGAATGCATGCGCTTCGCGGTTTGAGTGAAGATAATGCATGCTCAAATGCACCCATCCACCTTCAGAATATTTTATATTTCTATCATATTAGTCATTCCATTGGGTTTGGGGCTGGTGGTTTCATAGGCACATGCACTGTGTGTTAGAAACGGGAATGAGTTGTCATGCTGGAGTGTTTCTCTATTGCTCTTTTTAAAGAAGTTGTTCACACAATACTGGCAATATTGTTATTATTTACTCACCCTCATGTTGTTATGGACCTGTATGGGTTTTTTAGTTTGTTATATTTCAGGTCTTCTGAATACAAGTAGCAGATCTGTGTAAGGAACAGACAAGAGAAGTCATTATGCATCGTAAATTATTCCTTTTGTCAAAATGAATAACATTGTACTGTAAATCAGCATTTTGATAATGAATTTTGGGCACAAACAAGGGCTGAACTGTCTCCTCATTATATTATAAGTGAAGCACAACTTAAATTTCAATTTCTTTTCCTCACACAAAGTTTGCATACGACTTCAGAAGGCTTACCATTCAAAAGTTTGGGGTCAGTAAGATTTTTTTTTTTTTAATGTTGTGAAAGAAGTCTCTTATGCACATCAAGGCTATTTAAAATACAGTAATATTGTGAAATATCATTGCAATTTAAAATAACCATTTTTATTATTTTAATATATTTATAAAAGTAAATATTTTTTGAATTTTCAGCAGTCATTACTCACATGATCATTCAGAAATCATTCTAATACGCTGATTTGGTGATCAAGACACGTTATTAATTTCAATGTTAAAAACAGTTATGTTTGCATAATTTTTGTCAGCATTTGATGAGTAGAAAGTAAAAAAAACAGCATTTATTTTGAAATAGAAATTTTATGTAACATTCTGCAACATTAGTGGTAGACTTTATCAATTTAATGCATCCTTGCTAAATAAAAGTATTAATTTCTTACCTTTGTATTCTTTCTTTTTTTTTTTTTTTACTGACCCCAAACGTTTAAATGATAGTGTATATAATTATCTGTGTCATATGGACTAATGTTCTACTTTTATTATGCTTTTTTTTTTTTTTTTTTTTTTTTTGGAGATTGACAGGTCACTATTACTTATATGGAAAGAGCTGCATTAAGATTATTCATAAATTATACATTATCCAGCTCTATCCTCTATATCTACTAGAGGAAAGTACTGGTTTAGCATTAGACCAACCGAACGTAACAAGGACGAGACAGCCAAACTCAGTTTTGTTTCCCATGTCTTACACAGCGACAATGATGAGAAACCACTGAAAAGCAGCCAGCATTCGTTGAATGGCGACTTGAAAGGAGGGGACAGCGGAGACAGCATGGTGGACTACGGCGACGAGGACACTCACTTCAATGAGGATGGCTCTTTTATCGGAGAATACTCTGGGCGCAAGGAGAGGGTCTCCATGGAAATCAAGGGAAACAATCAGAGCACAGCATAATGGACCACGGACAATTTATTTGTTGGACAAGCTCTTACAAAAGGTCAGTCAAAAGGAAACGGAAGGAAAAAAGCACGGCATAACGGCACCCGAAGGACATTTTTGCAATTAATGTGTTATTGTCAAATTCTCCGTCATACTCACATAATTTTACAAAGCTTAGTTTGTTGCGCGTGCTGTAACTGATCAATCATGTCAGTTGTGTATACTTTTGTGGGGTGTTTTTGTATTAAATCTTTGCAAATCATTGGTGACTTTGGAGCTGCCAGAAAGTTTGCTTTTTTGTAAATGCAAACTCTGTACACTGTTTTTGCTTTCTTCGTGTCATCATGTAGCCAAGCAAGTTTTATGTCAGGGTATGAACTTTGTATTTTTATTTTTTGTTCGAAGCAAATATTATTGACATTTTATATTTCAGATACTGTATACTGTGCATTCATTAAATGTGGGTTATTATGTGTACAAAGGATTTGTTGCTTAAATAATCATAATTTCTGTTGAAATCCAAAAAGCGTAAGACAACGTAAGGGTTGACTCACAATTACTCACATGCTTGTTTGAAAGTTTTTGCATTGAAATGATTATTATTAATGGTTTGGGCTATACTAACAACTGCATAGCCATATTCAGTACCACATAAACCCTACAGTGAGTCTGCTGCTCTTAACCCATTAGCCATAATACAGTATATCATCAAATAGGCAAATACTCAATGTTCATATGTTTAAAAAAAAATAAATAAAACACCTCTTTTGCCTTAGAATGACCTTGATGTTCTGGTAAGTATGACAAAACGAATTCTCATGGATTCCGTGATACAGGGTTGGAATTCCAAAATTCCACAATTCCACATTGGCATTAAATCCTATCAAATAAGTCCTCCAGGAAATGCAATTTTGTTCATTTATGTATGTTTTTGGACCGGCTCCACATAGAGTCAAACCCAGATTCTGTACAATGTTTATGTAAATTCTGTTTGCATGTTTAAGGATGTTGAATGAGGTTTGTGTGCAGATTTGACATTAAATTGTATCATTTTTTTCTTCACTCTGGACTTGCTAAATGCAGCATCGTAGCCTTTTTGCTTCTTGAACCTTCTGTGCTGATTAATGCCTTAACGCATGCATCCTATTGTGGTGCTTTTATGAGCTTGCGGAAAACATTTTACGTGGCTTTCATATTCCAGGCCCACCGCTGGATACATTAAGGTAAAAGCAGACTGAAGATGACAAGGACTTTAAAAAACACTGGAGTTAACTCAGCAAAAAGTATTGGATACTGCAGGCAGAGTCTGTGAAAAGATATATCGTAAGTAAAGATCTATAAAATAGTACATCTGTCTGAGAGCTACGCACTATAGATTCTGCTGTATTCCTGGAATATGGTTTTACCAAGCATATTAGACATTGTGCCCAATAAGCTTTCATCCCAGAGGAAATCTATGTATTTGGCTGTAAGAACACGGATGTGCTCTGTCAGGGAAATAACCTCAGTGAAAGCGGTGGAGCAGTTGGAAATGAGACAATGAGAAGAAGTATGGAGGGGTCAGCCACTCTTATGATGTGTTCAGCATATACAGATACAGCATCTCGCAGCAACACAAAGATATCAATAATGCAACATTTTTACTGAGTGGGTAGCCTGAGGATAACAATAGATGAAATCCGCTAAATAAAAAGCTGATATTGTATTAGAAAGCCCAAAGATCAGTCTCTGTGGAGCAACACAATAAAATGAAAATATCTGCAACTTCAATTATAAGGTAGGATGGATAGACAGACAGAAGACGGATAGATAGATAGACAGATAGATCGAAATTTCTTTCTGGACATCTGAAAGAATCATCTCAGCATATTGCAACTTCGCAATAAATGAATTGGTCCCCAAGTCTAAAGGGCCGTCAGCTATTCACTTCAGATGAAAGCTTAATTCATCATCATTTTTCTTCTATGTAAAGCAACTTCAGCAAAGTAAAGAAGAGAGGAGTTTTTATAGCAGTTTTTAAAATACAGTATGCGAAAGTGCACAAAGAGATAGAGTAGTATTTACTGGTAACATGATCTCAGCATAGTGGCTACCTGAGCTGACCCTCTCCATGGAGAACACAATAGCTTTTATTTGGCTACTGATTCAACTGAAGATTAACTTCTTTCAAACACTGAGTCAACTGTTTGTAAAAACTCTGAAAAGGTATCAGCATTTTAGTTTCTTTATCTAAACCTTAGCTTGAAACTTATGCATTGGCTTAACAGTACACAAGATATCTGCATCTCTTTATACAGTATCTCTATAATTTCACATTTCACACTCCCCAAATTCTCACATTTTCTATGTGAGCTGAATTTCATTACTGAATTCATGAACAGAATTATAATTGCTCTGTCCCCTATTAACATTTATTTCTCTTTTGGAAACTGAAACACATACTGTACTAGTGCTATGCCTACATTTTCTATAATGAGGGTTTGCATTACATAGAGAGACATTAGATGAAGCTTCTGCAGCATCCAATCAACAGCCATCTCGTTTTTACAATTAGGAGTCTAGACAGCAGCCTGACCCTGAGATGCTGAAATATTTGTGTATTTAATTAATTTCTGTTTCTCGCATGTAGCTAGAAACAGACCTCAAGTGAAGATGGGGCCGCAGCGCAGTGCTCACAGAGACAGTGTATTGATTGGATTTTCGGCAGTCTCTGTCTTCATTACTTGCTGGAGCTTAGCAATGCATATTTTCTTTTGCTTTAAAATGCGATACCTAAAATAAAAGTGCAAGCTTCAAATTAATGATGAGTATGGGTAAAAGTTCAGTATTATTTATGGTGTCACTGAGGCATGTTTAGCTGGCATAGTATTCATATACATCATTTTTTAGGTGACTAAGTACGTATTAAAATTTAAGAATACATGAATCAAAAGGTTTACTGACCAAGTTAGTCACACTTATACAGAATTTACACTAAAATACAGACATCAAATATTTGAGTTAAAAAATATAATATTACTTGTATATTATCGTAAATGTTCCGAGATGTAGGCTACAATGTACAAACCAACTGACCTAGCAACGCAATGGACACTACAACAATATTAAGACTAATAATACTGAAGTCCTCTGAGGTCATTGTCACTACACCCCAGAGAGTGAGCAGTGTTGGGGAAAGTTACTTTTAAAAGTAATGCATTGCAATATTGCATTACTCCATAAAAAGTAACTTATTGCGTTACTTAGTTACTTTTTATGGAAAGTAATGCATTGCGTTACTTTAGCTTTACTTTTTGTTACCTGAGCTGGGCTTGCTTATTTATTTTTGATAACAAAACTCCAAATGTTGTTTTTTTGGCATCTGTAAAGTCCCTTTCACACCAAAAGTGAAATTAATATGCCTCAGCCTGAAGGAAGTGCCTCTGCCTCTGCAATTTCACAATTTCTCTCAACATGGGGACAGGAGAGGTGTCAGCGAATAAATGGCAAAACAAAATAACTTGCGATATACTTATTTGAAAAAAGTAATTTAGATATTTTCTTGTAAATTTAAAAGTAATATTTTACTAGTTACTAAAAGTAATCTAATTACGTAACTCATGTTCAAGTTGGTCATGCAAATTCGCAAATTTTTCAAATGTGACCACACCACATGTGCGAGATATGAAAGTTGCTGCGTTTTTAGTTAGCTGGATGAATGACAGCCAATATTTAGAAATATCAGAATGTCATGACTGACCAATTGAGATGTGGTCAAATAGAGATATTTCAGTAAAATTTGGCTGGAAAAAGGTTCAAAGTCAATAGCATAGCGATTCTTAAAGCACAGTTCTCACAGAAATTACTTTCAAACCAATCAGTTTTTTGTTGGTCAATGTAACAAATTCACAGGTCCAATTTTTTCGTCATTGTGCGAGACTCCATTGTGCGAGCACATTTACCTTTGTTCTGCCAATTTTGGTGGGCAAAATCCAGTAATTTCAATAGGAATTACACAATTGGGAATTATGAGTGAGGATGAAAGATTTCTCCACTGGTGATCATGCAGATTTGCCAAGTTAACAAACAGAAAACTTATTGTCTTGAAACTTACTTCTGTGTGAGATGTGCTTCATGTATTTGCTGCACTGTTGACAACACGCCATGGACCTTTTTTGGTGCAAAATTTGGGTAATGTGACCGTATTTTAAATGAGACTGCACCTTTAGAATCGAGTATTCTGATGTTGCTGATAATCCAAGATCTTGGTTTGTATATATTCTGGAAGAAAGGGCCAGACTGCAACCAATGATTTGTTACAGAGCACGTGGCGTGGCTGACACCAGGCGCTTATGGTGAGGTGAGAATTGATTCAACAATAGCAGCGTAATACTAAAGAGAACTGCAGAACCGCCTGAGGCAGATTGAACTTCTTGAGAAGTCTCAGGGAATACAACCTTTTTAGTTCTGAAGACAATGTTACTTTTCCATTTGAGGTGTTTAGTAATGATACCTTCAAGGAACCTTAAATTCTAGACTGTGGTGACAGTTTTGGTCATTGAGACCATAAGATTGAGAAGCTCTGGAGACCTTCTGAAGTGTGTGATCATCTCTACAGACTTAATAGCATTTATCTGCATCAGGACACCAGATGTTCTACCTCCTTTCTTTTATAAACAGGTTCATTACAGTCGCTTATAAGGCCAATCAGTGTGATTATGATTATTTCTGATTATGTGTCGACATAAACAATTTACCATGCTACCTGAATATAATTATTATTAATTATTATGTTGATAGGCAGCTGATTAAAAGTCCTCAGGTTATGGAAGAGGGTGTTGGCTGTATATATATACACTTTGATTAATCCGACCAATGCCTAATGATGAACCCGTTTCTTCTATGGTGCATGGCATACAAATAAACACCTGTGTTTATTTGACAAGTGACTTGACAACAAGACTAGTGAATTATTTCATTATACTGCCTTCAAAAAGCAGGGAGCATATATAGCTTTATATAGCCACATCATTCTAATATTTTCTCCTTGTTGATTCACAGGGGAAATCGAATGAAATGTAGTCAGACTCTGATGCCATATGCATACCTCGCTGCCTCGATGGAGTGGGAAGGGCAGACTCAGTAAAATACCATTACTCAGATAAATAGAGCTAATTGAGCAAAACAGGTCCTGGCTTTATTGAGCAATAAATCAGACCCCCCCCACCACAAGCAAAGGAGAAATTTAGAGACCACTACTGCCTGTGACAACACTACTTAATATCTGCAATTAATGTGTGTGCCCGGTCAAAGTATTAAGGGTTTATGAATGTTCTATGGAGAGACAAATAGAATATATGAGTCACAGTCATAAACAGAAACGCCCAAGTGAGTGGGTTTTCAACAGGGTGTTTCAATGTATTATTGTGCCTTGTAGAAACAAGCTATCAAAAATTCAAAGCAATTTCCAGGCTTTTCAAGTTCTGTATGTAGTCCTTAGCACCAGCAATCAATTGCTCTGCTCTAAAATTTAGTGAGCTGTGTATGGAGGCAATATTTTAAGCCATCAAAAATGTAGGAAAATACTCATGCTGATTCTAAAGATAGTAGTTTTATTTTTTTAAATAAAACTACTGTAACATTCAATACAACACTGAAACGCCATTTATGAATGTTTTTTTTTTTTTAAATATAACTACTGTAACATTCAATACAACACTAAAATGTTCTATGAAATTAAAAATGAATGATTTAATTATTTTAAATTAATTTGTGTGATGTGCATTTCGTTTAAAAGAAGGAAATATATTTTATTTTTTAAATAATTTGACATGATAACATTAAACTATTGGAATCAATTAATATATATATCGATCACTTGCTAAAAAAATAAAAATAAATAAAGAGGGTCTGTGGTAAAAAGACTTTTTTTATTGAAAATCTCAGTGCTGCCACACTCAGCCCTTAGATATGTACTTACTTTTACCCAGCAAACAGAATGCTCGCCTAACAGTAATGTACGGTTGGCGTTTTTGGGTTTTATTTTTATAACCATAAAGTAAGACTTTGGCTGTGTTTGGAATCAGAAGGCCATGGCTACAACATCAGGGACCATTCACTCAGAATGCGTTTATGCTTTGAAAAACACTAGACAGGCAGGGGAATGGGAGAAAGAATGCAAGGTTTCAAGGTCTTTTTAAAAAACTGAACTTCTTTCTTTTGCAGCATCTTGTGCATTTTTAGAATGCTGTTTCAAGCGCGAAACATGATGTTATAGGTGATCGCAATGGTCAAATATGTCCATCTACTGCGTGTTTAAAAACAATCGGAAAGTAGCACAGTGGAATGGAAAAAAAGCATTCTGTTTGAATGGCTCCCTAAGTGGCAAAAAAGCAGGTTCTCCTTTCACAGCATACAGTATTTTGGAAATATATATTTGCAAGCATATAAATCAGAAAATCATTATATTACAGAAGAAGTTTCACCAGTGACCGGTTTTTGGGGGCTCTTATAACAGTGTGAAATAGACTTATGTTTTTCCCTGTCTGCTGCAAGCAGTTGTAATTTAGAGTAATCAGTCACATGGAATTAACGGCTCAGGTGATTTGCTCTAGACAAATTGCATCCAGAATTGAGCACCCCTGAAGCAAAGATGGAAGGTATCTGGTCACATGCTTCAAGCACTGCATGTGCCAGGCGAGCAACTGCCATTGAATTAAATAGGCCTAGTTCTCACCAGAAATTTTAGACCTCTTTGAGGTCTAAAAACTGTGATTCGCTTTTCGTGAGAGAGTCAGTGCAATTCACTACCAAAGATTAAAAGACTGACCAATATGAAGAATTTAAACACATTTACACAGAGGAAAACGTAAAGAAAACATCTTACCATATAAGTGCAAGTAAAAGTTGTAAAGTTAGTTTATAGAGTTGATAATATTTATAGGTATAAAAACACTTAAAAAATCTAAGCTCATATGTAGTCATGTTTAAAGCTATTGATTCTAAAACTTATTTATATTGCATATTATCTGTATTATATATATATGTTTACATTGATTTTATATAAAAGCTTAATAATTACTATTAAACTAAGCTGGCTTGTGTAATGGATTAAGGGTATAATAATTATATAAATAATATAAAATAATTATAAAAAATAATCATCTCTAAAATCTGATGATTTTACCTTTAAAAATGTTTAACTATGTCGTGTCCTAATTTGGAGTAAGAGAAACTGAAGGAGTGGCTTTATTGCGTCAGAGACGTGTCACTTTGCTTGAAGCTGATTGGTCAAATTTCGGTTTGAGATCTCTAAACCAGAACATAACCTGCCCCGGAGCAGGTTAGCTGTGGAGCTTAAGTTACTATGGCGATGAACACTGCTAAAAGCCAAACCACTTTCATGGTACCTAAAACCCAGAGTTGCCGCAAACTAAACTGAAACTAAACCAACTTCATGGTACAGGCCCCTGATCAGGTGAGCTGGAAACAGATAAACATATAATGCTGAGGATATTTTTTGGTTTATGCTTCTTTACAAACTTTAATGTCATTGCTGACTTTGGATGTTGAGCCAGATTTCGATTACTGGATTGTTTTCTTTAAGTCTTTAAAGGTAAGGTAGGTGATTTCGGAAAGGCTAGCGATAGCAAGATAGCTTTGAAAGCAAGATCCCCACCCTCCCCGTGTAATCACTCTGCAAAGCCACGCCTCCTCCAAAACACATGAACGCACTCAGGCAGACCAGAGACTTACCTGCACCATGATGAGAGATGCTGGTTGTGGAGGATTGAATGCAACGCTTTCAGATTACCTCATGTCTCATTCACTAGTGAGAAAACATTACAATACAAAGCGCATAATGTTACAATAATAGCGCCTTTCATTCTCACTAGAACTCGCTGATGACATATCATGTCTGCACAAACAGGGTGTGCAGAGGTATGCAAATACATATTTGACAGGCAGGCAGGACAGCCTATCGTAATGTTCGAACCAAACATTTTGATTTGTCGAACATTTTATGGTCCTACGCTTCCACAGATGATATAAATTCAGACTACACGATTTTAGCTCAATTCTGGCACGATTTGCTTGACGTAGGGTATTGTGGGGATTCATAAACAACTACTTCGCACATGCTTTCAAACAAGCCGAAATGAAAGAGAGACAATGGTATCGGTCCTGCTATGTGTAAATTTACAATGGAGGAAATGTTCGTGGATCTATGGCAATAATACTCTGGCCAGTTAAAAACTATTTTACCTCAGTTCAGTTACAGGGCAGAACACGCTGTTTGCTAGCCACTGTTTGTTTACGCTCATGCCACCACCTGTCTAGTCCTGTGCTATCGATGAAGAATGTTTGGGTAGAAACGTAGTCTGATATATTTCTTGTTCACAACATGACAAGATTTTAGGAGTCAAAATCATGTAATCTGGCACAGTGACTGTTGTAACCGACAGAAAAATCGTGTAATCTGAACCGGGCTTTAGTGATTGCTATTGGGATGTGAAGAGACCTTCAGCTAGCATAATAAAAAGTGTTTTTGAACCAAATCACCTACCCTGCCTTTAAGTCTTATAAATGTGCATATAGCTACTTGCACATACTGTATATTTAAGCGCTGAGTTTTGTATGTGACTTGTGTTGCAGCGTGCCACAGTGTATCGTGTTATCTATTTAGAAATGATTTGTTCGCCATGTTTTATACCGCAATATATGCAACTCTGTTTAGGGTACAAGCCTGACACTACAGAGATAATGACACCTGAATTCCTGAAATTCTATTTACTTTATGTATTTACAACATGAAGGCAGTAAGACAGCGTCACAGAGACATACATGTCAGCTTCATTATGTCTGGCACAATGTTTCACAGGTTGGAAATCCTGCATCTGACCTTCATGGTGAAATGATGCTATTAGATGCGACAAAGCCATTGTAGAGAAAATTGCTGGGAAAATGGAATGTAATCACCACAGATTATCTAACTGGATGCCTTCACCCACTGTCTGCCCACAGCACCTCCGACAAGGAACATTTAAGAATGTGCTGTGAGCATCAGGGGCTAGGGTTTGACTGGGTAGCTTTGACAGTTATCCCCTGCTGGCAGGTGCTGTAACTGCACCATTATGGGGGCAGAAAGCATGTTTCTTGATTGACGACGACTGAAAACGAATTAACTGTGTATTGTAAAATGAGCATACATGGTTAAATTATGGTTAAATATATATTTGAAATGTCTTTAAAACTAGAAGTAGGATAAATGATAAATGTAGCTACGATATTACAGGGGGGGGGGGGATTTCTTAACTTAATTTCTTGCCTTGCTATTTTATAAGGTTTCACATTGTTGAAGTTAAAATAGAAATCAAGTTCAATCGAAAGCATTAGAAAGTTCATTAAGATTTGATGGTTGAACTTGCACATCAGTTGGACTTTATTTTATTAAAGAACAATGGGTGTCCTTCTCTGTGTGTGCGCACATGAATTTGTGTGTGAGATCTATGTACCAACATTTTCACAAACAAATCATGATTCATCAATCACACTAAAATCATACTTTCGTACTACAATTTTGGAACCTCTGAGATCAAATGTATGCAAAAATCACATACTCTGGTTGGCTTTATAGGAATATGTATAGCTGGCTAATCAGAGGTCTGTAATCCGTGTCTGTATAAAATGTTTTGTGTGTGTGTGTGTGTGTGTGTGTGTGTGTGTGTGTGTTTGAACTGATTTTAAGATAGCACTTGGCATTGAAGATCTCAGGCAAGAAAACATCTTTAAAGAGCATAACATGTTTTCTGAGAGTGATGAAAGACTAAAAAAAGTTATGTGAAAATTGGGTGTGTTTTATGCTAATTATTAATTTAGAGCAAGCACATTTAAAATTCAAATTCATTAGAACCAGGGTTAAAAAACATTTTTTGTGCTCATGTACATGTTGTGAATTAAGCATAGGCTAATTTTTAGTGAAAAGTTCTCCAGTGTGTATAAATATGAAAAATCCAAAAAATTATTAATGAATGAGACACAACATGTCAGTGGTGAGATTTCTGATACTATTTTAAATCTGTCGCTGGTGGTTACAGATGGTATTCACTGTTATTATGAAAACAGAAAACTTTGTTTCTCGACTTTATTTATTTATACAGACTATGTGAACGTAGCCTGTGGTTATTATTCTTCATATTTTATTCTTACATAAATTATTATTCAAAAGAAGTAACCGTGAACAACTTTTGTGTCAGTTATTAAAACTTCCCATTATAGGTACAAAATGTGGTCTATGTACTACCACACACCAAACTCCTGAGGGAATCCTGAGGGTAATGTCACTATAGCCTAGTGCTGTCAAGATCCTGCCAAAGCCTAAAGCTTGTTTATATAGATCTGCATTGCAGTATTAGCTAAACAGTCAGCATGGGACAATCACTGACAAAAAAACAAAACAAAAAAACCTTCCACGTCACCTGTCAGCTCGAGGCAAAAATGTCAATGTCAAAATGACAATAACAAAAGTATTACCTGTCTGAGTAGAAAACAGTGCATAACCGTTTAAACATACACTTACAAACTGCGCTGCTTATCCACTCGTTCTTTTTCCCCAGGATTCTCAACACAAGAGCTATCGAAATTCCTCTCTGTGTATCACATTGGGCTTTCTTTGATCCCTCTTTATGATGGACAGATCTTCTAAGCTGTGATTCCTCTACCAACAGATTTCAAAGGCAAGGTGTAAAAGTTAACCGGCTGAGCTTTAGCTTCACGTCCGGGTGCATTAGCTTTGTGACATTTTTGATACACGGTTCTAAGCGAATACATTGCCCTGTGTAGTCTCAGGACTACAGGAGCTAAACATAATGTGGCAAATTAAGTCAAATGTTTCACGTTCATGACCTGCAGCCATAGAAACATTCATGAATGGCGTCTTAATTGGGAAACAGGGAGTTTCAAAGCTCTCATGTCTGACACAATGAACAAGAAGGCTAATGTCACCTCGCTTGTGTTAAATGCAGATGTACATGGTTTGTTTTATTCTATAGAACCTTTAACTGGTTGCTTCCATTGTAGATACAGTGCAAGTGGATGACAGATAAATAACTGTTTAGTCTGTACACTGTAAAAAAAAAAGAAAAAATATGTATATTTCAAAGTTGTAAATAAAACAAATTATTGGAGTACGCTATACAAAATAATTTCAGTCTCTCCTACTTCAAAATTTCTTATTTAATTCAATGTGTTACTTTCCATTATCTTGCCATTTGTGAAGTTTACTAGCAACTTCTGTCAGAAATTTGTCAGAAATACCATTTTTTCAGTGTACTCTAAAAAATCTAAAAGGTTTTCACAGCAATGCTATAGTAAACAGTTGTTAAAATAACAGGTTTTTTTCTTAGTGTGAAGAACTTTTTAATAACCCGAAAGACTCTTTTCCACTTTGTAGAGCCTTTTATAAAATAGAAAAATTATACACTCATAAAAATAACGGTTCCAAAAATTATATGTATATTTTTCAGCTACCTAAATAAAATATGGAATTTTACATTGAATAAAAACTTCTTCATTTTTTTAATGAATGCAGTGTTTTCTTAGTGTGTTTAAATAATTTAACATCACACAACTATTCATGGTAAAATCTGAATGCTTCACATGTCAACAAATATTTTTAGGTTTTCACATTTTTGACCACAGCTTTGGTGCATTTTAACCTTTTAGTCTGTGAAATGCTTGTCTCTTAGGCTTATACTGTGTTTTACATTAAACTATTTTGCTTGTTTTTACAAACTGAAGTAAAAAAAAAAAAAAAAAAGTTCCAAAAGTGGGTTTTTTATGCAATAAGAATCATTTTTGGTTCCACAAAGAACCTTTCAGTGAACAGTTCATAAAAGAACCATTTTTAGCCTGAAGAGCATTTTATTGACGTAAACCTAAAGGACCCTTTTCTACGGTAAAGAAGCTGTTGTGCAATGGATGGTTAAATGTTCTTCATGTAACCATATGCCAATAAAGAACCTTTATTTATTTGCATTCCACTATAGACCTGATCCAGATTAAAGTTAATTTGTAAACAAAAGCTAAAGTGTAAAGAGCTTGTTCATTCAGCAAAATAATGAGCAGGTTTGCTTGTTATGAGAATCAAATGAGAAATATTGCCTTCTTTCAATGTTTGAGGCACATTTCATTGATAAGGTAATGAAGTATGACGCAGGTCGAGTGCAGAAAGACAGTCATTTACCATCTCTTGATGTATTTCAGGGCCACCATCTGTAATTTTACGCTTGATCTGGAGTCCCTTTATCCTCTCTTTACTGCTGAGCCTTCACTATCAAATGTACATCAGGCGTCTTTGCTCGAACGCAGATTCTGCCACAGCAGCAAGACAGATTTAATTGCCATGGCAGAGATGCTCCGTGAGGGACAATGCAGAGGATATGGCTGGGAGGCTCGGTAATAACGTCAAGAGCAGTGATGAATTGTGACTCTAAACAGAGTAACAGCTGATAGAGTATTGAATTTGTTTATATTTGCAATGATAGATATAATCCAAGGTATGAGGAGGCCAGTGCAGAGTATGAATGATAAATTCTAGGGACATTGGCTTTCTTATTGATTTCATGTATTATGTTTTATTATTATTACAGGCAGTAAGATCAGCCAGTGGATTATGGATGACTTTGATCTGCTTCTTCAGTTTAATAGTATGCCTTGCTTTGCAATGGTGAAGAAACAGTTTTGAATGTTTACTGTCAGTGACAAAAAAAAAGTATTTGGAAGTGTACCAAGTTCTTACAAATGTAATCTTTTTTGATATAGACTTTTTATAGACTTAATCTGATTGAATTGTCTTTAAAAATGTCATAAGTATTTTAAACAGCTTCCAAGGCATATTTGAATATACTGACGTTTTCTTAGAGTTGTTCCATATGAAATTTGAAAATAATCTTCCAATTTCTAGTATCTTATGTAAAAACTTTCCGGCCTTAAAGTTTTGACAAGCAACATAATAAATATTTTTGTAAATTATATTTAATAATGAAATTGCATTATATTATTTAAAAATATATATATTTTGAAAAATAGTTTAAAGAAATTATATAAAATCTTATCAAACATTATTATTTTATTTTATATAATTGTTTTTAGTGTAAAATTACAGTTTTTTTTTTTTTTTTTTTAATTACAATACACAGGCACATTGAGAATCTGTAGATATGATTGGTCTACCTGGTCTCACGGCATTTACGTACCTGGGTGCACTTTTTAGCGTGACATAAAATACGTACGGACTAAGGAGACAAAGCACCGGTTCGAATCCCGTGTAACTACGGTTCAACAAAACAGTTCAAATCTGCATAAAAGGAAGTTCAAATGGCACAGTTGCATCAGCTAATACGTTTTTTATATCAGTTTTGCATTTGTTAACACTATCGGGTAGGTTTAGGGCTGGATTTGGTGTAGGGCATATTTCCAACATGATAGAGCATTAACCTTTAGCGACAGTCCCCGGATATTTGAATTCTGAACCGTCGCAATACGTAGCCTATCTGAAGCAACGTAATAAAACAACAGCAATACGTACCAATATCTACGTAATACAAATGTGTCAGGGTTCACATATTGAACCTGTGTTTTAGCGCCACTCAGTGGACATTTATATTTGAAACTGCGGCAAAACGTGCAGCAAGGTACGTAAAACGGTGTCGCACAAAAAGTGCGCAGAGGTACGTATTTTTATGAGACCAGGTTGGATTGGTTGTTGTGATACTAAAAACAATATCAGCATGAAGGCAGCAGAATTACTGTATAATAATGTTTTATGCAATTTATACTCCTTTCTCCCCCAAAGTATTCTGAATGAAATCACAGTGCTGACTGTACAGTGTGAGCCATGTAAAGCAGAAAAATTGGTCATCATTTTTTAAACTGCTAACAGAGAGATGAGCTTATAGCCATTATGATTGAAAATAGAGAAATTACATAAATGATCTCAGCCACTTCTTTAATATGTCATACAATAGCTATATATTTCATGTGGTAATAATTATGTTGTCTCAAAATTTAAAGCCTTTAAAACCAAGGTCTTCTATAAACAAGCTGATGAAAAACATAGCAGGCAAATCCTGATTTCAATCACGAGCTCGCTCTCTACGCACATAAGACACTCAGCCAAAGCTCATTTTGTGTGTGGTTTGATGCTTGACTCTAGAATGATTGTGTTTACCATCCTTATTATTTCCTCAACAAATAACTAAATATTAATCATCCTTATTTGCATGACTCGCAGTAGGATTCCATACACGTCTCTAATGAGATTTGATTACGCGAGATGTGACTCCATGGCACCCCGCCACATTTCTACCTCTCACACCTGTTTACTGTGTAAATGGCTTGACTTCTGATTAAGATTACAGAGAGCAAATGTCTGCATAGAAAGCACAGATAAAGTAGTAAATGGAAAGTAACTTTAGCATATTGACACTGGTTTTAATGGAAATGGTTTTGTTTTGTCATCCGTTTTCCCAGCTGCATTGAGGCTGACGTGTTCACGCTGTGTTTAGCAGTTGCTTATTTTAAAGGATTTTTCTATTCTATTTAAAATGAGTTCAGTTCAACTCTGTAGACAGCATCTGTGGCATTTAGACAAATCAATCATATTAGCCTTATGTTAAGTCCTGGTTTATTCTTGGTGTATCAGCATAACCACTTATAGGTTCGCTTACAAAATACAACATCAGTGCACATTCTATTCTAAGTGTGTTACATTAAATGAATAGTTCAACCAAAAAAGTACTCACCCTCAGGCCATCCAACACTCTAAAAAATGCTTGGTTAAAAACAACCCAGTTTGGGTTATTTGGCAACCCAGTGCTGGGTAAATATTGGACAGAACACATGCTGGGTTATTATGACCTAGCTGGTTGGGTTAAGGGGTCAAATGATGCAATTTCAAGTTTTCCCTGAAGTTGCAAAGACTAAAGTCTCAAAACCAAAGAGATATTCTGTATAAAAGTTAAGACTCGACCACGCCCCCCTGAAACGGCTCATTCAAACACGCCCCCACATGTCTACATCACGGTGTGGGAAGATTTGCAAAACACATCTGCAAAGAAAGAAGGCGGAACTATTATTCTCGCTGTAGTATTGTTGCTGCTGCCAGTGCCATGTCCTGGAGACGCTGTGTTTCGTTGTGCAAGCAAAAGTACTTTGTTTGGGCTTCTAAAAGAGGACACAACTAGAAATCAGTGATTAAGTTGTATTTACAACACTGTTCCAGAACAGTTCAACCCAAATATTCAAGTGTGTGCAGCACATTTTACGGAGGACTATTTCCTGAACCTGGGAGTAGCCTGCCAGTTATGCACAAAGGCTGTTTCTATAAAGTGGGGCAATTCCAACTTTGCAAGGACAGTCTGGCGCTTCTGACTCACAGTCTGTAAGTATGTTTTCATATTAAAAGAATTTCGACATTTCAGAAAGGCGGAGCATAGAGGAGCAACAATAATGTTCAGTATGTGGAAAATAATGTGTTTTTTTTTATCTTAAACCGCATAAAATCATTGCATTACACCAAATACACAAAATAATGTTCTTTTTAGCAACGTCATATGACCCCTTTAAGGAACTACGAACTTCAGACCGCGGCCTCGTGTTTCACTCGTAGCTGAAAGATGCCATGACTGACTCCATAACTTGCCCATAAACAAACAGTACTGAGATTAAAGAACATATTTTAACATCAAATTAAATTAAACTCAGTATTATAAAGAATAAAATCCATTTATGTTATGCAAGGCAAAAGGCCTTTCCAGCACGAAACTACCCCTGCTGACGCAGCTGACTGACATCTCGTCCTTATGTTGCGTTGTGTAAAATAATATAATTTACAACACAGTAAAATGAAATAAAATGGTATACAAACCTTTATTTCGCTGCACCAAATTGGCGGCGGTGGTGCTGAGAACTGCTCTCTCCTGTAGTGGACACAAAAAGCCCACACTCAGACTGTAACTGCAGCTGGGTTGTTTCGTTGGAAACCCAACGTTAAAAATGACCCAGCAACTTAGTTATAGAAAAACTACCCAGCACCTGGGTAAAAATATTAAAAAATAACCCAATAAAATGACCCAACAGGCTGAACCCAGCATTTGGGTTAAAAAATAACCCAGCATTTTTTAGAGTGAAGATGTAGATGAGTTTGTGTTCTCATCGGAACAGATTTGGAGAAATTTATCATTACATCACTTCACTTCAGCAATGGATCTATGAAATGGGTGCCGTCAGAATGAGAATCCAAACAGCTGATAAAAACATCACAATAATCCACAAGTAATCCACATAACTCCTGTCTATCAATAGAGGTTATGCGCAACAGACTTCCGTATTCTGCTAACCAGGTTTCGTTGCTTCCGGTTCACACGTTTTGCAAATGCCCCATTAAATATGAAGCTGTTTTACTCAAGATGCCTTCAAAGTAGACACTAAAGATAATCATTACCAATGTCCATCACATATGTGGATTGATATATAAATTATTTTTATTTTTATTCTTTTCAATAACATTTATATATAAAAGTCGAATAAAACGTCAACAATAAAAACAGCTAGCTAATTTAACTGATTACCTTAAAAGTCCATTGATATCGCCATTATTTAATACTGCTATTAATACGTTCTCCGACAAGCGGAAGCGATGAGACCTGTTTTCCGGGTTTGGTCAGGTGACGTTCGACACATACCCAATTAACATCTTGTGGAATGAAAAGCCGCACCCATTCACTGCAGAGGAGCCACTGGTGAGCAAGCCTGGACTGGGACAAAAGATCAGCCCTGGCATTTTTTGGTCCAAGTGGCCCACCACTACAATCAGAATTGGTCCAGCCAGACAGCACCCATATATAGCCTAGGACTGTCATTCAAAATACACACATACACGTGCGCACGCAACGCAAATTCAACGCAAATGTAAATTCACGGCGCTTACTGAACAGGCAATACAGCGTTTCCTGGGTTACCGCTGTAAACAAAGCAGAGTTGTGCTCATGAACATTACTTTAATATGCATCCTTCAGAGTCGAGATGAAAAGACAATGCCATCGAAACTTATCTAAAGACAGTCAGTTCCCCTCAGAGATACATTCATGTAAACTCCTACCCCCAACTATATCGAGATTTGTTTGGCATCTCAACCGATTTGAGTAGTCACATATTTTAATTGATTTTCAACCTGCTCGCGGTGCATCGCATCCCTAGTCTTTATCGTGTCCCGTCTTTGGCTTCTGTTAACGTCCTGTTTACAGACTTCATAACATTTCCACAAATTCCCAGCTTTTTGAGACACAAAGGTGAAGTGTGGAGGGGTGACGCAATCTTATAGTTCGAAATACTTCATCACTCCGTCTATATCGCATTGTGATTGGGTGGTTTACACTGTCAATACAGGAGACAAACCAATGAGCCATTGAGTGCTAGCTGTCCCTGCGTGATGGTCCTTGGCAAAAATAAATAGATAAATCAATAAAATAAACCTTAAAAAAAACAACAACATTCTGTCGGCCCACTGGGAAAATGCCCAATATGCCTGTTTACCAATCCAGCCCTGCTGGTGAGCAAGTGATGTATCTCCAAATTTCTTTCGATGAAGAAAAAAAGTAATCTTTGTACATCTTAAATAGCCTGAGGGTAAGTACATTTTCAACATTTTTCATTTTTGGGTGAACTGTTCCTTTAAACCATTTAGTTTTTGTTTTTCTATTAGTATTTTAATGCATCATGTTTTTGTTGTTGTTGATAGAGTTTAACTTATGTTGGAGCCAGGGGCGTAGCCTAAAAACAGATGCAGAATTATTATTTTTTTAATCGTAATAAACATGGGCGGCGCTAAGGAGGGGCTAGCAGATGCTTCAGCACCCCCAAGAAAGACCAAAGCACTGCCATAGCACCCGTAAGAAATTAAATAAAATAAAAACATTTTACTTATTACGCATTCATAACTCGTGCATTGCAATATAACGTGACGTGATTAGCAGGCGCACTTTTCGAATTGTCAGCATTTTATTTTAAAAATGGATCGGTTCCTTGTGCCAAGTAGGCCTGTCCCCGACTAAAGATTTCACTAGTCACACGATTAATATAATAACCTAGGCTACTAACCGTTCCTTTAATATATAGGCGTATAGCCTATTCCGCGCTCAAGCACACGTATAAAACTTGCAATGGCAAAAGTAGGCTAATAATTACGACTATGTTGGGGGAAAGGGGAAAGAAAACATTTTAATTATTTGTTAATAAACTAGTGATTTATTCTCAGTCAGTGTTGAAAAGATAAAGATAAAGTTGCCGAATGTGACGCTACACTCGCCATCTCCACATGAACTTTAATAAAGAAATGCACCTTTTCATTCCGACTACTTAATTAGAGATGTTATATATTTTTACAGGCTATATCAGCCCAGTCTGTTCTGTTCTGTAACGTTAGTAATACACAGTCTTGGTGTTTTTTTTTTTGCACATTAATCTGACGGTAAATGCACACCCAGAGTCTCTTTTCTGGCTACGCTCCTGGAGCTTTCCTTTAACTACATCATTCACCATTACTGATTTTCTACAACACCTACGACTTGGTTATTGATTCCCAACACACAATTAAATGCATGACCATGGGGGAAAAAACGAGAAAAAAAAAAAACAACAACACAGAAACTGTGAAACAAGGAAGTTCAGTCATTTTCCATAACTGGGTCTGGGTGGCTGAAAATGAAATTGCTTTTTTTTTTTTTTTTTTCTGTTCAAAGTGAGACCTATGCTCACCCTAATTATACATTTGAAAGTGCTGCGGCAATAGACATCACTTCTCTCTGGTATTCTTTTCATATTTGCATCTCAAAGATAAGATGGCCTTGCCCAGATAGCCTTGATTGGTACAGACAGGAGCTGTCTTTCTTTTTGGGAATGACAGAGAATAATGGAACATATAGATATGGTCTGCTCAGTTGCTCTACTGAAATATGACATTCTGGGGAAAATTGGATCCTGACATTGCCTTCAAAAGCAGATAACTGTGAGTGAAAATATCAAGGTAAAAACTTCCAATAAAGTCAAGCTTTTAACAATACATCTGTGATCATTAGTCAGCTTAGAACATTATGCAACCAAAAGTTCCTGTAATAGCACATTTAAATGCTTAGTAGCATTTTTTTTTAGTCCTCTGATACAAGATGTTCTCTTATTCTCAATTTAAGTTTGCTATTCAGTTTGCTTATGCAATATGATGTATTTCTATGTGACAAAAAGAAATTAAATGTAGGCCAGAACTTGATATTATTAATTGGGAATCGATTTGATTTAAAAAAAAAAAAAAAAAATTAATTAATTAATTTAATTATGTTGGTTAACAAAGTAAATAGCACCCATTTTTATTTCATTTTTAAAAGTTTAAAAACTTTATACTATAAAACCAACTTTAAAAATATAATTTAATCATTCAGGATAATGTGTAAGTTATGGAGCAACTATAAAAACGTCTCTGTCCAATTCTCTGGCTCTTTATAACTCATGCCTGGTTGACAATATTTCTACAAGGTCACATGAAAAGATATTGTAAGTCATAAAACACCCAAAATGAAAATGTTCCAAAACAAGTACATCTTAATTATGTCTACAATACCTGGTTGTACGATTGATATTAGTTTCCCTTAACCCAAGGATAGTCATTTTCTTTTGAGGGCACTTGTGCCATAAAAAGATATTCATTAAGGAATCCCTTGAGACTGGAGGTCCTTCAAAACTCGTTCTCAGAAGCTTTTCAAAACATCTCTGAAATGTCAAAGATTCATCCTGTCTAGCTCACCAGGCACTTGTTTTTCTAAGGGCCTCGTGGAAAAGCAAGTATTTACCTGTTCGGATTCGAGGTTTACAATAGTGTTTCAATTGCACAATCACTTAAAAGAAAGAGAAGCTGAAGGATAATAAGCTCATCAGAGAATCCGGTGACCTCCCTCTTTAGGTTAATATTCTCTTTACATCAATTGTCGGTGTCTTGGTTCACCTTGTTAGCGTTCCTAAGCCATAATGTTGGTTTTATTGAAGTTGTTTGTTTTTATGCCTTGAGACTCCTTCAGACCTTGATGGAAATGAACTCTGTGCTTCTGTATTCACAATTCAGATATGCAATCATGATCTGACTAATTGAGAATGTGGCTTTTTGGGTGCCAGGGTTTGGGACATGGTTCCTTCTTGACAATGGCCATATTTTTGGTTAAACTGTTCCTTTAAATTGATTTTGGTTAAACAGTGTGATATATTCCAATTCCAAGATAAGTTTAGTGGTGGGTTTCAGATCAAGACCTAAACTATTTCTGTGCAGGCCTTTCATTGCTCCGTGGCGAGATAAAGGTCATTTGCTGCACTAATCCTGGCATTGTCCGGGATTAGTTCTTTATCCTGTGTAAAATTGCTTTCTCTGTGGTAAAGAGGAGCTCACCGGATCCTGACAAGAGAGCTTGCCCTTGAGCTTTACAAGTTTGGCCTTGACTTTAATCTGGCTAGTTAAAAGATCAAGTCAGAAAGCACAGTGCTGCCCCAAATCTTGTGATCTTACACGAAGAGGAGCATTTCAAACATTATTTAATGAAACTCACATTATTTTAAGTTCATAAGTCAAAGCAACAAAGGAATAGTTTATGCAAAAATGAAACTTCTGTCAAAGTTCACTCACACTCATTACAAATCTACATGATTTTGTTTCTTCTGTGGAAAAGGAGAAATTCTGAAGAATCTACTGTAGTTGTCACAATGAATGAAAACTGGACATTTAAATTCAAATAAACCTCTCAAAATATCATAAAAAAATGAAAATGTTTCATAAAAGTCTGCACTTCCGTGCTGTATCAGTTGATTAATCAGCAATTACTAGATTCAAAAGAATGATTCGTACATGAATCAGAAATTATTACTTCTACCATAAATGTGCAAATAAGAGCTAAGGCATTGATGCTAACATTTTTCATTAATAATAAGTATGCCCTACATTCCAGCATCTGCTTCTCATACAACTACTTTCAGTAAATGAGTAAGGTGGACAATTTTTATACTACCTTGTCTAGTTATTTATTTAATTATTTTGTATGTGTGTTTGTCATTTCATAGTTTGACAGCTTCTCTCCTCGTTCACTTTCATCTGTATTGAAAAAAGTAGCCAGAATAGACTTAAAACCTTTTCCACAAGAGAACTAAATTCATAAAGGTTTGGAACAGCATGAGTGAAGGATGAGTGAATAATGGGTGAGCTATTGCTTTAATGAATCTGCATTATAAAAGTCACCTTTCTTATCACAGACTGTGGCCTGCAGGTGTTTATATGTTGATGCAAACATTTAGAGAGTGAGCAAGACTTCTTTTCCCCCCTTCAGTGCTGTCAGCTTTCATTCACTGTGTGATTTCGCATCCATATCAGAGATAATAAATTCGGAGGAATCTCCTCTGAAAATAATTTACTGAGCTGATAGTTGTCAAGAACATCCTACTGCCTATTTTCTGATGTAATCCCTTCCACAAATGTTTGTGCAGGAATTACACTGATTGCGTGGGAGTTTGTGTGTGAATGATGTTTTGTAGTCCTGGGACGGTAATGAAATGAATGAAAATATATAAATGGCTCCAGGCTGAATGATTGGTTGTGAAAGCCATGATAAATGACACCATCATTTTAGGGAACAATAGTAATTCCTTGGATGAAAACATTCTTGATCACTCATCAACTGAAGCACACCTTAGAGATAATTAGTGTTATGTGGCCAGTTATGATGGATGATAGGAATGCTTTTCTTCATACATTATAATAATTTTAGAAAACACTCTCCACTCCACAGGAATTTCTTTGAGGAATTGCTGAAAAACTTCTCTGGTTTTCCTTCTCCTTCCTTTCCTTTGGTGCTTAAGTCTACGTTATAATGTTTATAACCCTCTATGGCATTAATTAAATTAATATTATGTTTCAGGAATGTGTTTTTTGTTTTTACATAAAATAGTTCCAGTGATTATAATAAAAAACATGTCAGAACTGAAAAAAGGTCCAAGCTACTCTATTTTTCATCTTTAAATAATAGATACATTCATTTGCAACTCCTACAACAATGAATAATTTGTTTCTTTATAATGTTCTCATTTAGTTTATCCTCTCTGCTAAACCATTGCTGCACACTGTTTTAATTATATAATATAAATAGACTCACATTTTCCATCCATTGCTTAAAAACACACATATTATCGGTTACTTTAAAGCTGAAATGTGTCATTTCTGTTTGACGTTACAGTAAAAAAGTCCAGCTTTGCATATGTTTAATAAAGTATGTAGTGTTTTGTTGCTTTCTCTCCCTAGCCATTAGTCCTGTGCCTACACCTGCTCTATCGCTCTGACTGCTCTCTAGTGTAAAGCCTATTGAAGCACCAGCTGTGTCAAATGTCAAATTTGCGGAGACATAACTTGTATGAAGGATTCCGTATTGGCCTCTCGCTATGGCAGTAAGTAGATTAGAAGTGTGAACAGGGATTTAATTTGTTTTACAACCCAGCAGTGACATGGGACATTTGGGGTGTGAGCAAAGACTGAGTGAACACTGCAACGCTCACCGTGTCTTAGCATGTTGACCTTGGAAAAAAAATTAAGGAGCTTTGGAAATCGGTGAGCAAATAATGCTAGAAAGAAACAAACAGCAGATGGCTGTCAATCCACTGTGTATACTTTTGTTTTCCAAATATGCTATGTGACCTAAATTGCAGTACTTCTCATAAAACCTTCAATCTGCCCCATTGGAAGTCCAACCAAAAAAACTACAGCTATAAAAGGGCAAACAGAGAAATGTTTGTTCTTTTATTGCTATAGGCTCACTCCAGGGATAGGATGAATATCATATAGCACTGGTTGAAGTACTGTAACAGTCTGTAATGTTGGACTTTGGACCTTCTGAATTGGATACTTTATTGACTATCCTCTGAGACTGAAGAAAATCAAACACATTTTTTTTCTCTGATCCGTGTTAATTTCATTACTGATGAAAATGTTCCTTAAGCGAGTTTTGTTGTTGTTGCTAAACTGTAGTAATCTTTGCTCAAGTTGCTTTAATTGCCTCAAATGCATCCTAAAAAGTAAAGGGCATTCAAGATGGAGATAAGTTGTCCTCTCATATCAAGACATTTGTTTAGAACTGTTTTGGACTGTTTGTAAACAGTGCTTGATCTGTGCATATTTCTCTTCACTTCATATGAGACAACTTCACTGGAGAAAGCAATATTATGGATAGAGGACTCATATTTTAGCTGGAAGCAGCAGTTTGAAATTAAAAACATCTACAACAACAAACACGTAGCTTTTCGCTTCACAAGACTGAACTCTCATTCTGACAGCACCCATTCACTGCAGAGGCTCCATTGGTGAGCAAGTGATGTAAAGCTACATTTTTACATACTTAAGTATCGTGAACATAAATTTGATGTTTTTCGCATTTGCACATTCAGTGAATTGAATGTTTCATGATGGTCACATAAGAGCTGTAACAACTTGTATTTTATGGGTGCATTTTTATTTATTTTTTTCTCTCTTTGGCAACCCTCTTTAGCAAATTATGCAACCCTTCTAGAACCCTAGACTAAGTTCATTCATCCATCCAATTTATAAAATAATTTCCAACACACTGGGTTGTATAACGATGCAGACAGGCAATAAACCCTGTGGTTACAAAATGCTGTTTACATTCTATTGATTATGTCCACACTGTAAGTAATAATGCCTTCCTTGAGTTTAGTTTCTGGGCTGCTTTGTGTTTGATTATTAATTCGTGGGCCACGTTTGTTGTGTTGGGACAATGCAGTCAATGTAATGCACAACAGCAGCTTTGAATGCAAATCGTCTCACCTACCTCCAGTGTAAGACGTGGAATATGTTGCTTAAACACAGAATTTCAATGACTATAGGAATTTCTTAGACAACTCAATGTTCCCGTTCACTAGAACTCTAGTTTTGAAAAACAAGCTTAGTGTTATGATGTATGATAGAGCCGCCCAGGTTCTGCTCTACGCCACATCAGAAACTGTGACGAATGAGCCTCGGGCTGGTGATTGGAAAGCACAGTCGATAGTGCTGCTGCTGCTATAGCTTTATCCAGATGGCCCATCCCTCGGTTAACGCCCATTCATCTTATTCATGCAATGATGAAACTGTTGAAAACATAAGGGATATATTGTGGTATAGCTCATATGGGCAGAGGCTGCCAGATGGACAGCCCATTTGTCCTCTAACTGTCTTCTAGCAGAGGACCACAATCAACACTCTGAAGCCCTGAACCTGAAATGGAAAACAAAAAGCCATTTTCTCGTGAAACTAACGCAATGAGAACTGATGAGTGAGAATTTACCATTATTTCACAGTTAGAAAATACATGCAATTGGCTCGCCACCTTTGATAGAGCTGCAATTTCCTGTAAAGGCTTGGGAATAACCAAACTTCACAGACAATCAATAAAATTGAAATATGACTTTTTTGTCATTTTCAGGCTCATTAGGCTGTATAAAAAACACATTAGAGAGGTAGCAGCTCATGAATGGATCAATGAGATCGGTGTTGAAATTGGTCTCAGGTGTTGCATCATGTTTCAAAAAAAAATAAAAAAATCTAAACCTAAATCTGTTGCATGTCTTTTGCATTTGTTTCTTTTTCTTAAACTGGTTTCCGGGCTGAAAACTTGTGTTTTGGTTTTTTTTTTTTTAAATAGCTTGAATTTATATATGATTGATTTGTTGGCACAAGTAATGATAGTAAAGCAGTGTGCATTTGTGAATAAAAATGAGTAAAAGAAAAAAAAAAAAAAACTTCTTCCCAAATTAACTGTTATTAATGTTAAACTGCACAGTATAATATCTGTTTCAGACCACATTTACAAGTGGAGCAGAACAACTGCCACTGAGATGAATGGGAATGATAGCTCTCTAGGTATTATAGACCTCCTTGGTGGAAACAAGGATTTTAAAAGCCGTTCCGAACCTCGGTTTCAGGAGAGACTCAGTTGCTGGTGGCTGTTCTATTTCTCTGATTCTTTTATTGCCTGTTCCTGTTTTAAATCTATGATACTTGTTGTTGTGGATTTTTGTGTATGTGATCTTGAAATACATATTTTATGAGGACACAGATGTTTATGGCATGGGTATTACAACATAAACATGGTTTATGAGGACACGTCCTCAAATGGTTTAAAAAACATACTAAACAGTGTTTGTTTGTTTTTGTTTTTTTAAATATATTATAAATACATTAATATAAATATAAATGTAAAGGCCAATGGTATGAAATATCCTAAATTCTGTGAATAGCCATCATAGATCACATCATATATCACTGTAATTAGAAGTTTTATCCTCTGCTGAAGCAAGAAACTAGGCCAATAGTTTTGCATATTGTAATGAACTATTTTCATGCTTGTCTACAAGTAAGACAAGTATTTAAAATCTAAATTTATATCCATATATGTAGCTAGTTATTTGGTAGATGGCAATGGAATAAGCAGGATAATTTATATTCAGTAAGTCATTATTGCAAAATAAACTCAGGGTGATCAGAACCCTGTCACAATGGCGATAATGACTGGCTTACTGTACATTATCCGTTCGTTACACGTTACATAATTATACAAACAACAGGATAGTTGCCCAGAGCTAAGTACAAGACTAATTAGTAATTATTTTGACTCTGTTCATTTTACTAGTTATTTTTAATAACAACTGTTGTTGCTCCTATAGTCTGAACAAGTGTAGTGATTGGGATACACAGACTTCAGATTCTCGCTAAAGGCATCTTTATTCTCCTAATTAAACTATCACAAAATGTAAACACATTCCGAAATTTCCCTCCGAGGCGTAAACACAGGCAGGACTGGTTTAAATTCACAGTAAATCACAATTTTTGCTCTATTTGAAGATGCAGCTATTGTGAGTTGAGTCATGGTGATGTTTCTTTCACTGGTGACAAAACACAAGGTTACAGTGAGCTTGTGAAATGTACAGACCTTTTCTTCCTGAGAGATGTTTATTATAATCCTTTCATTAAAGACCATTGTATTCTCTAGCAGGTGGTTTTTCAAGTTTCCTTACCGCTTGTGAAGAGGCAGTCTTTTTATGGTGGCCTTTGAGAGACTGCTGTATTCAGAAATCAAGGCCCAGATGATGCATTCTAAACTGTATGTTGCTCATAGTGATGCTCTGTATTCAGTCTTGCAAAAAAAAGTGAGACCCTAAAGCAAGACTTTTTCAATCAACACCTACTTATTAAAGCACATCTAACATGATGACAATTATCTAACAACTGAGATTACAGTAATCCTATCTGACATGGTAAATTGCGTCACCGCCATGTGACATACAGAGAAGTCATGCCTATGTTAGTGTGAAAACTCAGAAACTAAGTTCTTAGACAACTGACAGTGGGTTGCACCAAACTAATCATTGTTTTGAAGTTGATGTTGAAAACTTTTGTAACCTGTCTCGTCAGAATTGAAGAACTTAACCTCCATCTGTCTAGCTGTCATTCTTTCAATTCAGTTCAGTTCAATTCAGTACAGTACTGCCAAAGCATAGGCCATTAAACAAACATGGACCAAAATTAATGATGATTACATAAAAATAAATACACACATTTCACAAAGATATATATATATATATATATATATATATATAGTATACCACTGAAGTGAGTACACCCCTCACATTTTTGTAAATATTTTATTATATCTTTTCATGTGAAAACACTGAAGAAATGACACTTTGCTACAATGTAAAGTAGTGAGTGTACAGCTTGTATAACAGTGTAAATTTGCTGTCCCCTCAAAATAACTCAACACACAGCCATTAATGTCTAAACCGCTGGCCACAAAAGGGAGTACACCCCTAAGTGAAAATGTCCAAATTGGGCCCAATTAGCCATTTTCACTCCCCGGTGTCATGCGACTCGTTAGTGTTACAAGGTCTCAGGTGTGAATGGGGAGCAGGTGTGTTACATTTGGTGTTATCACTCTCACTCTCTCATACTGGTCACTGGAAGTTCAACATGGCACCTCGTGGCAAAGAACTCTCTGAGGATCTGAAAAAAAGAATTGTTGCTCTACATAAAGATGGCGTAGGCTATAAGAAGATTGCCAAGACCTTGAAACTGAGCTGCAGCATGGTGGCCAGGTTCCACTCAGAACAGGCCTCGCAATGATCGACAAAAGAAGTTGAGTAGACGTGCTCAGCATCATATTCAGAGGTTGTGTTTGGGAAATAGACGTATGAGTGCTGCCAGCATTGCTGCAGAGGTTGAAGGGGTCGGGGGTCAGCCTGTCAGTGCTCAGACCATACGCCGCACACTGCATCAAATTGGTCTGCATGGCTGTCGTCCCAGAAGGAAGCCTCTTCTAAAGATGATGCACAAGAAAGCCCGCAAACAGTTTGCTGAAGACAAGCAGACTAAGGACATGGATTACTGGAACCATGTCATGTGGTCTGATGAGACCAAGATAAACTTATTTGGTTCAGATGGTGTCAAGCGTGTGTGGCGGCAACCAGGTGAGGGGTACAAAGACAAGTGTGTCTTGCCTACAGTCAAGAATGGTGGTGGGAGCGTCGTGGTCTGGGGCTGCATGAGTGCTGCCGGCACTGGGGAGCTACAGTTCATTGAGGGAACCATGAGTGCCAACATGTACTGTGACATACTGAAGCAGAGCATGATCCCCTCCCTTCGGAGACTGGGCCACAGGGCAGTATTCCAACATGAAAACGACCCCAAACACACCTCCAAGACGACCACTACCTTGCTAAAGAAGCTGAAAGTAAAGGTGATGGACTGGCCAAGCATGTCTCCAGACCTAAACCCTATTGAGCATCTGTGGGGCATCCTCAAATGGAAGGTGGAGGAGCGCAAGGTCTCTAACATCCACCAACTCCGTGATGTCGTCATAGAGGAGTGGAAGAGGGCTCCAGTGGCAACCTGTGAACCTCTGGTGAACTCCATGCCCAAGAGGGTTAAGGCAGTGCTGGAAAATAATGGTGGCCATACAAAATATTGACACTTTGGGCCCAATTTGGACATTTTCACTCAGGGGTGTACTCACTTTTGTGACGAGTGGTTTAGACATTAATGGCTGTGTGTTGAGTTATTTTGAGGGGACAGCAAATTTACACTGTTATACAAGCTGTACACTCACTACTTTACATTGTAGCAAAGTGTCATTTCTTCAGTGTTTTCACATGAAAAGATATAATAAAATATTTACAAAAATGTGAGGGGTGTACTCACTTCTATGAGATACTGTATATGTATGTATGTATGTATGTATGTATATGTGTGTATATGTATATATATATATATATTACAATTCAGAATGGCACACAAGCCTAGTACATACTGAACATTTCCATATTGTTTTCCTTCAACTAACACAAATTCACAATTTTTGTTTTTGTAATAATTAGTCATACAGCATATTTTCAGTTGTAAAAATGTATTTCAGCTTGAGAGAATTTGAAACTACCAAGGTTTTTGGAAACTTTCTAGATTCTCCAGCAGATCTCCAGACTTTTCCTGTGTGCTGTCAAAGAGTTGACGTTAATTTACCTCACTTCTCTTTGAGAGCTGTTGATATTGAAACATGCTGGGCTTGTCACTTTTCTCTTTTGAGAAGATGAAAAAAGCAACATTTTTCACCTGGCCAAATAGTATATGCTGCGTACTTGTCAGATGATGTTTGATGTGTGTTCTTGCTGGTAAGGAGGTGGAGCAGAGGCGTTCGACAGGGATAGTAGAGCTGTGGCTCAAATTTACTGAGGTATGGTAGATATTTTTGGATTTTGGCTTACACAGATAGACTCTAGGAGTCCTTTTTCTCTCATGCCCTGCTCTTGTCTGATACAAAGATTAAGGAAGGAGATGGAGCAAGGGGTAAGCCATTTTATTGCACACTAGGAGCAGAAGTGCTTTGCTCTAGGGCACAACAGCAGTGGAAAAAGCTCTAACTGGAATCTGAAACACCACATTTTTGCACTGTGGTGTGAAACCCATGTAGAGCTGTCAAAAAACACAGATGTACAAATTGATGTTTTGCCTTTAGTGGTCGAGGAGACCAGGAAGTGTTGAAACACATTGTGTTTCAACATCTGTAATGTTTTTTTGGTCCCACTTTATATTACGTGGCCTTAACTACTATGTACTTACATTTAAATTAATCATTCGGTACAATGCACTTATTGTGTACATACATGTTTTTACACTGTACTTATATTTTTAAAAATACCTATATGTAATTACATCTGTAATTAATTTCTGTAATTACATTTATAATTACACTGTTGACCCATTCCTTACACCTTAACCCACCCTTAAACCTACCCATACCATCAAACCTGTCCCTAACCTTACCCGTATCCCACCTCAATAGCAGCAAAAGTGTTTTGCAATACAGTATGAACGCAATAAGTACATTGTACTTATTTTTTGATGTAAGTACATAGTAGTTAAGGCCACCTAATATAAACTGTGACCATTTTTTTTTTTTGTCTTGAACTTTGATACAATATTCCCATTCTGATATTAATTAGCTTAGAAATCTGCTACTTGTCCTTAAAGGGATATTCCACCCCAAAATGAAAATTTTGTCATTAATCACTTACCCCCATGTTATGTCAAGGTCCATAAAAGTATGAAAGATGTCGTCAAAAGAGTCCATCTGTCACCAGACGTGCAATCAGAATTTTATGATGTGACGAGAAAACTTCGTGCGCAAAAAAAAAAAAAAAATATTGACTTTATTCAACTTTCAGGAAGTGTCACGGAGGAGCAGAAAAAGTTGAATGAAGTCGATATATATATATATTTTTTTTCACAAAAAGTGTTCTCGTCGCATCATAAAATTCAGATTGCACATCTGATGGCAGATGGACTGCTTTGACTATGTTTTACATACTTTTATGGACCTTGACAGTGCAATTTACTATGCAGACAATGGGACAGTCACAAGCCTCCTGGTTTTCATCTAAAATATCTTAAACTGTGTTCCGAAGACAAAGAAAGCTTTTACAGGTTTGGAACGACATGGGGGTAAGTGATTAATGACAAAAGTTTCATTTTGGGGTGGAGTATCCCTTTAAGTGTAAATTATTGTTAAGAGTGCTGTTAAAACCTATCCTGCTACCATGATAGATAATAATACTAATATAAAATATGGATAGAATTGTTTTGTATTTATGTTACATTAGAAATGCTATATATATTGATAATGAAAATTATTATTAATAGTAATATAAAAATTATAATAATAATTATATCTTCTTAGTATTATTATTATTAATATTATTATTATGATGATGAACTTCCACATATTTATACATATTCATTACACATAAAATGCTTTAAGTAAAACTCTGAAGCTGTTCAGCTCCAAAACAAAAGCAAAATGAAAACCTGTTTGCTTGTTGCCAGAAATGATGCACACATGCAGTTCCCAGGGAGCCCGTCTTAGATTTGGCTGTTCGTTCCGCATTAGCGTGGGAGCCATCTTGGATCTGGCGGAGAATTATCACCCTCCTGCTGTTCGCAGCTGATTTGCCTCATGCCACTTATCAGCACTGCTGCAATCACAGCTTCAGCCAGATTAAGCATTCATCGCATCTCTTACTGAAGTTTTATGAAACATCTCACTTTTTTTCCTGAGACCTTGTGTAGCCTCTTGCAGTCCACTATAAACTACCATAATGAGCTGCTTTCAAGTGAAATTCAGACTTTTAAGACCTTTGGGTTCATATTCTAGGTGAAAGAACATGCCATTACTGTACTCTTTTGAACAGTGTTCAGGAAATTTTTAAAAGTAACATTGTTTTTCTGTACCTAAAGACCTACAATTTATACCCGAAGTGTGGTTCCAAGAGTACTCATATATAATTATATTATTTTCTATTTCATATTTTTCTTATTTATAATAATAACAATATATATATATATATATATATATATATATATATTCCTTAATTATTTTACTTAAAGTACATTTCATTCATGATATGTTCTCTGAGAATATTATATTCATTTAGGAATAGAGTTGTTAAGGAGAGACAACCAGGTTGGCTGTATCCCTGCCTTTTAAACAGTTTAAGCCTTAATTATCTGAGCAAATGTTTACATTATGATTATTTCAGTTAGTTATTTCATCATTAGCATTAGGAGCGCTTTCAAGCCTCTCAGGAGACGATACCTACATACACTCCTAAAAAAATATGGACTTATGAATTCAAATCCTCCAAATACCTTCAATCTGGAGTCTGACTAAGCTTTGGCCATTGGGCTGCAGTCCCAGGTTTTTTCAGTCGCCCCAGATCTTACTTTGTTTTAAATGCATAGCATTTCTTTCTTTTTTATGTGCGCATTTAATTGCAATGGCAGTTAATATGCTTGTATTTGATGATTTAGTCCAGGACTCTATTTATTTTTAATAGTCTTGTGAAAGCAAGTTCCGTCAATGAATGAGCAGTGTGAAATTATCCATACATTTTCTTGTATGACGTTTTTTTTTGTTTGTTTTTCCTTTTCAACATTGTTCTTATTCCCTAATCACCAGTTTCATAGATATATGTAATATAAAGTTCTCTTTTGTATTAAACTGGCAAATTTTCCTCAATATTAAGCAGCCTTGATTTGGTTATATTTTAGTTTAAAGAGTAAATTTCATTCATTGTGGTGCTTAACCGGAGATTAAAAAGCAAGAGAGCCTATTGTTGGCAAATTTAGCAGGATTAGAAATATAATCAGTGCGTAATTTAACTGGGATGTCTTGGAGGCCTAACATGTTCCATGAGCTCAGCTCGTAATGTATTATTGAAGAGCCATAAACCTTGGCCACACATGATGTTCTTTTGATGCTTGTTTTATGCATCCTGTTTATTTGGTTCATACATATACAGTAAGCTGCATCCCTGCTGAGACCGTATACAAGCTGACAAAATTTTGTGACCAGACACTAAGTGAAAATCTAACTGTGATTTGCGAAGTATCAAGGGCCATTCCCTTACTAACATGATTTGTCTTGTAAATATAGCGCGTTAATTGCCATGCTAAAGAACAGCAGCCAAAATAGCCTTCAGATGGTCCAGGGTTGAAGCACTCTTCTTATTGCAGGAGCAAAGAGATAAACAACTGCCAAGTGGTAAAATTCAAAGACTGTTTTGTTCTTCTCAGAATAAGCTATTAACCTTGCACTCTCAAACATTAATTATGAATTCTCTCCGTCACTTGAAGAAGAAAAGTGTTCGTTAGGGCACAAAGTTACACTTGGCAGCTCGTCAAAGGCTACGTGAAAGGACCCTCTGCAGGTTTTTAAATTGGGCAAACGGAGCAAACAATGCATTTGAAAAAGCCACTCTGCAACTTCATTTTCAGAACAATAGCGGCCGTGTTCCCAGAGGTGGCATTTCTCATTTTTCTTATCTGTGCACCTTGAAGGCTGTCAGAGCGGTGAGCGGTGTGCCTCTGTTGTTCGGCATGGATCGGAGAAGTCTCCTGAGGTGAAGGACCCGGCTCTGGTATTGAGTCGCGGCGCTTTTGAATTTCATCTACAGCTAGGCCTTTCCTATCAGACTCATTTGAGAGCGGGGTTTCAGATGGAAAGAGTAACACTCTACCCTCCCAAACTCTGACTTGATGTCGGTGCATTGTGACGTTGTAAGTGTGCTCTGTGATGCCCGTGAATTGCTTTCCTAAGGGATGTCAAGAGGGTAGAAAATTGCAGCACTTTAGCTTGACTTTAACAGGCTTTTCCTCTCTTATTCGAGCTTGCTGAGAGATCCCATTTATCCTGTTATGGAACCTGCATTGCATGGGAAAGAGAATTCCTTATGGGCAATGTATGGATTGTGATGATGCATCTGCAGGAAAAAGCATTAAACATAATGATTGACTTTTGGGGGGGTGGTGCCTCATGGGTATAATTAGCAATCAGCGGAGATGAATTTAAGGTTTCTGAAAGTTTCCTCTTGTTCTCACTTTTTCCTTTTTTTAATCATGAGGAAAATTTTGTAAGAATAGTCTGGAGTACGATTTGTAAAGAAATATCTCCAGAATGGCAATATAAATATAAATGATCTAAGTATTTTAGATTTATATAAAATATGTGTAATATCATATACACTTTTTGGAGAGGTGTACATATGTGTGTAAATATACAAATTACAAGTCAAAAGTCAACAACTTTTTTGAACTAAGTATGCTATACTCCCCAAGGCAGAATTTATTTGATTAAAAATACAGAAAAAGTGTGATACTGTAAAATACTACAATTTAAAATAACTTATTGTATTTTTATGCGTTTTAAAATGGCATTTATTGATGGTAAAGCTGAATAGGCTGAAGAAAGAAAGGAAGAAAGATTAAGTAATTAAAATATATAAATATGACATTCAGACATATTTAAGCCCAACATACTTTTTGGAATCACTGTGTAGATACAACATAGATATAACATTTTTGAAATTAATTTTACATTTCTGTTCTTTTCTTCTCAATTATCCAATTTTGCTGTCGTAATGTAATTAACAACTATGATCCAAAAATACTGTGTCTTCACAGCAGGATATGTATGTCTGTCTTTCTTTTTTGAAGTATGAAAATTATGGCCCATGATTTATAATCAGTAGTGATTCTCCTCCGTGCACCTTTATTGTTGTAAACATAATTGCTTACTTTTGTAGTGTTTCATTACTGGGAACATTGTCTTCCAATCAAATCAGTGACAGCCTTGATAGTTATAATGTTAGTTTGTTTGTTGTTTATAATTGCCTTTTAATTACACTCTTCTTGTATGATTGTAATTTCCCTCTCTTCTTTCTCTAACTTTGTAACTTTGAGGAGGGGAAAAAAAACTTGTTTATCTAGAACTCCATACTCTGATGAATTAAAGACTTCAATCTTGGTGACATGAGTCTACAGGGGAAGTGGTATCATAAGCTTTAGCTATGTCTGCAGTATGTTTATTGTGCGCTTCATCTAATTGTTTGATTAGACAAAATTTATATATTTTTTATAAATTTATTCATTTCACCTGTCCAGAATGTTATTATTTCGAAGTGTATGGTGCATAATATGAAGCACACTATAGTAGGCTATTCCATTCTGAACAGAGACAGTGTCTATATAAGGGCTATCAAAACATGTTACGTTTAAATGAATAAATTGTGCTAGACTAAACAGAAATACACTTCAAAAGCAAAAGGTTTTCACGACATCTAGTTGAAAGGAGGCGAGCTATGAAATTGAGCATTTTGAATTTATCAACAAGACTTTCAAATGGCATTTTGAAGTTCACTTGGAGTGCATTTGTGGTTTAAGGCAATGCATGGTGAGTGACTGAAGAAGTGTCTAGAGATAGACCCTTTATTACACACAAACACACACACACACAGAGAAATGATCCCACGAGCATCAGGGAATGAATTAAATATTATAATGCAAATTAGGCCTTTAAACCAGTAGTTCATCAAATATTCTGTATTGTTGGGCCTTCGGAGTTCTAGGAATAACCACATCTGAAATATTAAGCAGAGATTGGCAAGGGTTCAGTGAATATTGTCTGCCATGAACATTTTTAGAAAATAGATTACTAAATAGTCTAGACATGTATTCTGCATAAAACTACTGTTTTGACTGTCGCTGTCTATAAATAGACAACAAAGAACGTGATGTAGCTTAAAACATCTTGCTCATACCAAGACCTGATTATATTTTAAACATCTTTGAACTTATGGAGAACTTATGTCATATCTATGCGTGCCATATAGTTTATACACTACCATTCAGTCAGCATGATTTTTGGAATTAGTAAGATGTATATATATATATATATATATATATATATATATATATATATATATATATTTTTTTTTTTTTTTTTTATCAACAATAGCACATTTTATTTTATCAGATTTGATCAAAAGTCACAGTAAAAACATTTACAATATTAAAAAAAAAGATTTTGATTTCAAATAAATGCTGTTCTTTTGAACTTTTGCATTCATCCAAGAATCCTAAAAAAATATATATCACGGTTTGCACAAAAATATTAAGCAGCACTATTTTCAACATTCATGATAATTAAATGTTTCTTGCATATTAGCATGATTTCTGAAGGATCATGTGAGACTGAAGACTGGAGTAATAGCTGATAAATATTCAGCTTTGCCTTCACATGAATGAATTACATTTTAAATATTTTAAAATAGAAAACAGTTATTTTAAATTGTAATAATATTACACATTATTACTGTTTTTGTTTTCAATCTCAAATCCAAAATCTGATCTCAAATAAATGCAGCCTTGGTGGCATAAAAGACTATTTTCAAAAACACTAAAAAATAGGGAACAATAGTGTTTATTCAGATTTATTTGCCTTTAGGTGGCGCTGCCGCCAAGCCTGTCATGTGCCCTCAGTGCATGACGTCTGTGACACCTACCAGGTTTTAATTTCAATATTCCAAAGTGTGCGAGAGCTCATTCACAAAAGGAAATTTGTATGTGCCCCCAGACTGCATGAGAGCTTCTGAGGCAGCCGTGCCTAAATTAAACTGTTTACATCTTATAATACTAAAAACTTCTGTGCTTGAGTACGTAGATGTTGGTGGCACTGCTCAATCATTAAATCACTCAGGTGAGAAATGAACTGAATTGCTTTTTTAATGTGAAAAATAAGGGACGCTAATTAACAAAACCATAACACACCCTTGAGTTTCTGATACTGTTAACAATCATATTGATTAACTTTATCAACAGGTAGGAGAGATTCACGAAGTCAGGAGAGGTAAATAAATGTTAAAAAAGGACTTTGCGTATGAATAATATTTTGCAGCCAAAAACAAATTAACTTCCGTTCATTATTTTAGTTTCAATAGCTAAAGACTGTAGTGTCAAGGGTGCCCCCTGAACATCATATTGACGCGGGGGCCCCCCACGATCGCTTTCCGGGCCCTTGGAATCATCCTAACCTTTCCCTCATTATGGCGCCCCTGTCTAGAGTACACTTGAACACTCTAATATCAATGTTGACTGCATTAGAATAGGTCAGATAATGCTGACCGAATGTCTGGCATCTGCATATGTAATATATGATTTTAAGTATATAATTGGTGTATTATAGTGAATTATAGCTTTTTCATGTTGCATTGCTGTATTATTTGACTTGATGTTGTTTCAAAATAGAAACAGGCTTTCAAGCTCTAAGCTCCCATTTGCTATATTATATATATACAGTATATAGTTATGTTATGGAGGTCAGCTGTGATCCATCATTTTTCAGCTAAGGTTTGAGGTCAAAAACAATGTGTAAGGCTTTAATGTCCCTTGGCAACATTTGATCCGCATTTGACAACCTCTGATTTGACTCAATGAAATACAACCTTGAAAAAGCAATACTGTGCATGCTTGTGTTACTGCAACCCCAGTTTAGAATAACTTAGTTTTTGTCTTTTTTCAGCTGGTACCCAATCATTTCAATCTCAATGGGGGATTTATCTTGACATCTTCACTTTTACTTTTCTGATCAAAAGTGGTGGATTTGGTTTGAACTATGTCAGTTAAGGCATTTTGTAAATGGAAATTATTTTCTGAAAATGAAGATGCAAAATAAGCCCTACAGTATTTGTTTAACAGGAACATCCTGAGATTAACGAATTCAATTTAAAAGACTATTTGCTGCGGTAGGTTCAAGGTTAATGACTAAATTTATATGCGTCGCATAACAAAATTGCTAATTTATTACTTTGTATATGACAACCTCATATTTCTTTTGAAGTCATTAGGTGTTAAAAAATAGAATAATTAAAGATAAACAAGCACCTCCCAAACAATAAAGTAAAGAGTATGCAGTTTTTATGCGCAAGCCTAAGGCAAGGGCAGCTTATATAGTCCACACGGCAAAAGCCATCAAAGAACGTATCAACACCTGGGTTATAATGTAAATGAATAAAAAACATTTATATGCAAGGCTATAATTTGCAAGAGTGCCGATGGTGACCAAGTATGACAAATATAATACTCACCAATGTTTCTTAAGATGAAACTCAGAGTTAAAGACTTTTACATTGTTAGCAAAAAATTATATTTCAAATAGATGTTGCTCTTTTGAACTTTCTGTTCATTAAAGAATCCACCAAAATATCAAGCCACACCACCGTTTTCAACATTGATGATAATAATAAGAAAAGTTTCTTTTTTACACTAAATCTTTTGTTGCAAATCTGAGTCTGACGACGTGAGAGTTAAAGGGATAGTTCACCCAAAAATGAAAATCCTGTCATTAATTACTCTCATGTCGTTCCAAACCCATAAGACCTTCGTGCATCTTCGGAACACAAATTATGGTATTTTTGATGCAATCCGAGAACTTTCTGACCCTGCATAGACAGCAACACAACTACCACATTAAAGGAACTTATTTGCAGTCACAATTGTTACACAGTAATATAATGCATTTCTCACTGCTGCTTGTCCCTAAATCAAATGTCCTCAGAGAGCCGCTCATATTCTTTGCATCTCTTGCAATCCACCCAACAAACACAAGTGTGTTTAAAGTTTTGGTGCTAAATCCATAGGGACAAATACTTCAATAACTGTGAAACTGTCATATTCTCTCTTCACTGATGATGCAAGCCCCAAAAACACAATGTTAAAAGAGACCAGCAGTGGGTGGATTCAAATTGATCCAACTGAACCAAAGTTATGGAGACTGAAAATCATCTTTTTCTCCCCCAATTGTTATTTCTTTGTGCATCTTTCACAGTTGCATCAGAATGAATACAGTTTGATTTTTATGGTACATTTGATTTGCAAAATCGCAATTTCAAGAGGTTAATTATTGCTGATATTGACCAGCTGAGGTAACCAGCGGACTCAATCACTTCCGGTGACTTAGCCGTCCTCTTCTGCCCTCCCCCACAGTCAGGCCTCATTGCAGATTCTGCAGAGAGATCAGTCTTTTAATGGGCTATCATTAGCTTCTCTTCATCTGCTCAGTGAAAGCGAAAAGAGGGGGAGTGGGTGGTGCTGGAACCAGAAAGCCACAGCAGAAGTGACGACTTGCTTGACCATGAAAGAAAATTAATGGGACATGCATGGGTAATGAGATTACAGAGCTGTATCTCGCTGGCCGGAGAGCAAGATCACCAGGTACTCCGGTTTAAGAATGCATAGCCAAGCCTGTGCTGCTTTAAACCAGAGATGGAAACAAAGCAGGCTATGCACATATGTGATAAATCCATAGAGGTATGTTCGCAGCGGGTGTCTGTGCTCATTTGATGATCTGCTAGACTCTCTTTCTCTCTCTCTGCTGGCAGTATGTTGGGAGTGTGACAGGGCAGGCTATTGGTTGCAGCTGTCTGGGGTTCTCTGAGGGCCCGTGCCATACGGTCTGCATGAGAACTAGAGTGGCCCGAAGTCCTGTAGGATCATTCTGACCATATTCTGCGTCCATTCTAGCGGTTAATATCAGGCACAGCCTGCCGTGTGGCTTGTTTCCCCAGGAAGAACCGCAGAAAGATCAGATTAGTTGTAAATTGACTTGGAAATGGCACAAAAGCTGTTTGAGAATAAAAGGAGCGTTTAATGCGGCGTGCATAACTCCAGAAACCCAAGGGTTAGTTCATGGGAAAAGGACAATTCTGTTCATTTACACACCTTCATTTCATTCCAGACCTGTGTGGAAACTACCTGTATGGAAATTCAGTGGGACTACATTGACTTTCATAAAAAAAACAAAAAAAAAACAAAAACAAATTCTCTTTATGGCTAATTTGCACATACTAAACATAGATCACGCTCCCTTTTGTCTTATAATAATGATTACAAAATACATTTTTGTTTGGTAGTATGTCATTCATTCATACTGTTCAAATTTTTGGGGTTAGTAATTGAAAGAAATTAATATTTTTATCCAGCAAGGATGCATTAAATTGATCAAAAGTGACACTAAATACTTTTACATTGTTACAGAAAATTGTTCCACTATTTTCAATTCAAGCAATTATTATATATATATATATATATATATATATATATATAAAATTGTAATATGTCACTATATTACTGTTTTTACCTACTAACCTGTATGGCAGGTAGTTGTGTGTGCCATTCAGAATTGAATTGAATAGGTGCAGTGGTGTGATGCAGTAGTTTCTCAAGACAAAAACATTTGGCTTCCTCCATTGTATAAATTACCCTTACAAATGTCCTTTAATTCCTGAACTATGGGCAGCAACAGGCAAGACAATGCACTGACCTTTGAATGTTCCATCATATGTGCTTCTATCCATCCTATCAATTATTTATCACGCTGCACATCGCTGCGAGCCATTATCCCGTTTGATATTGCAAAGGTGGGGAGAAATAACAGCTGTGTTTTTTTCCGCTATGTGTGTCGGCTGTGTCTGTCACAGAGACCTGTAGGGTGTGTTCAAAAATGAATGAGCTGTGCTTACATTGTAAATAAGCAGTGGGACGACACCTGAGGATGTTTAGATTGCAAACACCTGCTGTTACTGCTTTGATTGGTTGTTTCTGTGCAGTGGATTGCTTCCGATCACCGAGCTGGGCACCGAGCTTAAGTTTATAGGATTGATTTTGAACTGTAAGAAATTGGTTAAAAAGAATTTATATTAGAGTTAATTCTTCAAGTTAATTCTTTATCGGACTTTTTCTATCTTAAAATAAATCTTATATACCATCATTTTTGTTTCTATAACGTGTGAATATAACCCCTATTGCATTCTACAACAAAAACAACCAGAGCGCATTGTTATCACTAGTTTTATTTAGATTTCCGGAGTCCACAGTTTATAGCCCGTTAGCATCGCCAGCGTGGTTGGCGCTAATCTCGCTTTCACTGCTAATACTCTATTCACACACATTACCATTGTTTCACTCAGGCCCGGCTCCACGGGGAGGCCAGGGTGGGCCTGGCCCACCCAATCAGAAGCTTGGCCCACCCTGGCCCCACACATAACAGCCAATCACAAAATTGTTGTGATATTCAATTGAGGTTCATATATTTTTTTTCTTTTCGTTTTCTTACCGCCCACACCACATACGTGCTAATACTGTATTTTACAGCTAATACAGGGAACCACTATCAATATGCGCGGAATTGAAATCCTTTTGAATGAGCGCTCGCGCCTTTTACTTTCACTTTCGATTTGGCGATCACGCGTACAGTGCTCTGTGTAAAGGGAGAACATCTTACAAGATCAGATATTTGTCAATGAGCTAAGAATCTGTTGATGCATGGTTTCGTCAGTCTCAGTGGTGTAGTGCAGGGTATATTCAGGTATACGGGATAAGCCGGCTTTGCGTAGCCTATACCTACTTCTAAATACCCTCTGATGCGCATTCAGTGGTGTCTCGCATTAGCCAAAATAATGACAGTCCACCACATGATTTGCTAATCAAATCGTCTGTGAATAAATGCAAATATTCCCTAAAAACACCCAGTAATGCGGTCAGGACGCTCCGGCTTCCCTTTAAATATGATTGATGATTGCGCCCGCGCCTGCTTTGTCCCGAGACGAGATGCTGACAGAGATGCTGCCTCTTCAACAACAACAACTTCGAATGAAGACAGCCAAAGTGAACACTCTTTAATAACAGAAGCAGTGCTCGATTACGCATTAACTCCGTTACGCATTACCGGCACTTTTATATTTTGATCTTTATCGCTTAGAGTCAGAGCGTAAGTGTCAGGGTAATTAGAAATGATACTATAAAAATCAGACTACCCAGGAGGGGGCACCGTGAATTACCTCTCATCTCGACAAATCATGTGAATGCAAGCAGAGTCGGTCTGGGGCGTGAGAGTCACGGGAAGTGCGCAAAGTGGCAAAATAATAATTAATTATTGATTTCTAATTGGAATCAGTACATTATAATATGAAAAGAAAAATCAAAAGGACCAGGTTTTTCATTTGCCCGTCACTGCCATGGGAGAAACAGTCAGTCAAACATAGGAATATGCACAATTCTGGATAAATGTATCACTTTTTTTTCAAATAGAGATCATATTCTCCTATGATTCTCAATAGACAACTAAACAAATAGCTTGTAATTTACTAGAGGTTCTGACAAAATGTTAATTGCTGCGGTCTATTTAATTTTCAAAATTTGAATTATGTATTGCAAAATTTGCACCTCTGTTGTGGCTAATATTAATTTCATAATTATCCTTACTCCGTGAAGTAGCAAAGTTAAGTGAAAATGTGCAAATGCAAGTCTTAAATGTCACAGTTTATAATATAAGGCATTCATCCTTTCACTTTAAAAAAAATGGGGGCATAAAAAGAGTAGCCGTGGAGAAGCAGATCCGCGACCTGGTGGAGAAGCAGGCCCAGCTGAGAGAGCGGCGAGCCGCACTGGAAACATCCCGGGCTAAGTATACAGCGTGCAGCTAACACTCCCACCACCTCTACTCCGTGTAACAGGCCCCGTGCAGACCCATGACGCGATCCTCCCAGATGCCCTTAACTCTGGCATCGGGACACGAACGATGGACCCTGGGTGCACCAGCAGCGGAAGACGCGAGCCAGGCCCTGGTCGACGACCTCTCCCCCCTTCTCCGCCTCCGGCCTTCGAGATCTCCACCCGGAACCGCTTCGCTCCCCTCCGCGAGACAGAACGCGACGCTGTGATCGTCGGAGACTCCATCGTCCATCACGTCCGTGCTACCTTAGCTGAAGGTAAAGTGCACACTCACTGTTTCCCTGGTGCTCGTGTTCTCGATGTTTCTGTGCAGATACCCGCAATCCTGAAGGGTGACTAGAGCATCGGTGCTGTCGTGCTGCACGCGGGGGTTAACGACACCAAGCTGCGGCAGACGGAGACACTGAAGAGGGACTTCAGGAGCCTGATCGAGACGGTACGCAGCACATCGCCCACGAAGACGATCATCGTGTCAGGACCGCTTTCCACGTATCGATGAGGACACGAAAGGTTCAGTAGATTTTTGCTTTAAAGAATGGATATTGGCATGGTGTAAAGAACAGAAACTGCTCTTTGTTAATAATTGGAATCTTTTCTGGGAGCGTCCTAGGTTTTTCCGTGCTGATGGCCTGCACCCCAGCAGAGTCGGAGCGGAACTCCTGTCGGACAACATCTCCAGGACGCTACACTCCATATGACTAGTAAGCCAATTCTCAAATAACTGCTATGATGACTTTTGTTCTACCCACTTAAATGATAGAAGTACTTGTTTCGTCCAATCTATAAAGACTGTGTCTGTTCCCCGAATAGTGAGGTCAAAATATAAATTTAATGCAGGATCTAGAAAAAAAATCTGATCGTGATTAAACCAGAAAAATGCAAAATAAATGAACAAAAACAAATTTTAAAGCTTGGGCTCCTAAACGTTAGGTCACTCACACCCAAAGCAGTTATTGTAAATGAAACGATCACAGATAATAGCTTTGATGTAGCCTACTTTGTTTGACTGAAACCTGGCTTAAACCAAATGATTATATTGGTCTAAATGAGTCTACTCCACCAAGCTACTGTTACAAGCATGAGACCCATCAGACTGGTCGCGGCGGCGGTTTTGCAACAATAGTGATATTCTCATGTTACCCAGAAAACAGGATACAGGTTTAACTCATTCGAAATACTTATGCTTAATGTTACACTGTCAGATATGCAAAATAAATCTCTTCTATCTCTTGCTCTGGCTACTGTGTATAGATGGCCAGGGTCATATACAGATTTTCTAGAAGAATTTGCAGATTTCCTCTCAGACCTATTGGTTAATGTTGATAAAGCGCTAATTGTCGGAAATTTTAACATTCATGGTGATAATACGAATGATGCGTTAGGACTTGCGTTTACTGACCTAATAAACTCTTTTGGAGTCAAGCAAAACGTCACCGGGCCCACTCATCGTTTCAATCATACGCTATTTAATTATATCACGTGGAATTGATCTTACTGATATAGATATCTTACCTCAAAGTGATGATGTTACTGACCATTTCCTTGTATCGTGCATGCTGCGTATTACTGATATTAACTATATGGCTCCGCGTTATTGTCCAGGCAGAACTATTGTTCCAGCCACTAAAGACAGATTCACAAATAACCTGCCTGATTTATCTCAACTGCTCTGTGTACCCATAAATACACATGAACTAGACGAAATGACTAGATGGGCACTATCTTCTCTAATACATTAGAAGCTGTTGCCCCCATCAAATTGAAAAAGGTTAGAGAAAAACGTACTGAGCCATGGTACAACAGTTATATCCAGTCTCTCAAAAAAGAAACTCGTAATCTTGAGCGCAAATGGAAAAAAACTACCGTATAGACCCGAATATAAGACAATGTTTTTTTTCTTGGAAATGCATCTGGAAAAACACGGTCATCTTATATTCAGAGTCTAGACTTTGACATGTCAATAATACACCCACAACAATAGTTGGCGCCAAAAACGCATACAACGAGTGTGCCATGAAATATTTAATGTAATGTGTGTTGTAAAGAATTTTAAAAAGGAGGTCATTTGTAATCCTAAAGAGCAAGAGGGACTGGAGGTCTTGGATTATAATACTCTCAATGACACTTTTAAAATGAAATGGTTGATTAGTTTATGAAGAATAGAGAAAGTCCTTGGAATGCATTTCCTAATTATATATTTAATGCTCTTGGAGGCATAGACTTTTTGCTGAAATGTAATTTTTCTGTTGACAAAATTCCTGTTTAATTGGCCAGTTTTCACAGACAAGCCCTGTTAGCATGGAAATTGGTGTATAAGCACAATTCTTCACCCCACAACTATTTCATATGGAATAACAAGGACATATTTAAAAACAAATCTTTATTCTATCATACTTGGTTCAAGGAAGGTATTCTTTTAGTAAGACAGTTAGTTAATTCCCATGGGTACTTGTTGTCATATATTGAATTTCTTCAGAAATTTCAATTACCAGTTAAACCAAGAGAATTTGAAATTGTTTTTGACGCAATTCCAAAGAGTGTGGTGTTACTCTTGAAAAAAAAAAAAACTGTAACTCAGAAGAAATCAGCATGGTTAATCATTGTGGAAACATTTTCATTGAAAATGTTAATGTTTTAAAACAACAGTGCAGCAGTAAGATTATAAGGAATGCTCTTTGTTCTGTGTCATTACCGGCAGCAAGATTTTTTTGGTCTTATTTATTCGGTAATATCTCTTGGGTTAAAGCATGGAAACTGACAAATAAGTTTTGTATCAATAACAAAATTAAGGAAGTGTCTTACAAAATACTTCATAGAATTTATCCTGCTAATCATGTTTTGGAAAGATTTAAGCTTAATATTTCGTTTTCCTGTGAATTTTGTGGTCAAGAAAAAGAAACTATTTTGCATTTTTTTTTTTTTTTTCATTGACTTCACTCAAGATTATTTTGGAAGGATTTGGAATTTTATATTAACAGAAAAATGGAGTGTATGATATAAATTTGTATATTTGATGTTCTTTTTTATACAGAAAAAGAAAATTTGAATTGTAAAGTATGTTGTTTATTTTGTTAGGAAAATTCCATACACACACACAAAAAGTGGGCTCAATGTAAACCAAATTTTGCACATTTTATAAATGACTTTAAATTATATGTAAATCTCTTGGAACAAACAAAAAAAAAAAAAGCACTGAAAACATGTAATGCTCTGAAAGCATTGTAATTTATGTAATTTTCTTTATTTCTTTTTCTCTTTTTTTCTTTTTCCTTTTTTTTTCTCTCTCTTTCTCTGGCAGCTAATGTTAACTTGATTATGTGGATATGTAATACCTCTTGTTCTTGTGGCATTGAATCAATAAAGCGCATAAAAAAAAAAAAGTGTGTTGTAAAGATCGTGAGTGAAAACAAAAGAAAAAGAAAAGCTTACAGCAGCACAAGTCGTGACCGTCATGTTAGCCTGATGGGACCAAACTTCCTCTGTAAGTGATTTTAAAACATAAGACAGTACCCAGATTAAATTAAAATTGAGACAGTAACCAGCGGTTATGACCAGTATTATAACTAGCCCCCCATAGTTAATGCAACTGAGTACAACTTAACTAAAGTCAGGCAGTTAGTCAGAAATCTAGAATCTCACCTGATGTGCTCTATACTCCATCTAACCTGAGATCTAGTATGCACTTAACTCTGGACACAGATTTGCGGAAACATACGTCTTCACTTAATTTCAGAGTAAGTCAGAATAAAATCAAATGTAACAATTTATTATTAGTCAGGTAAATATGTATTATGTAAATTACATGGCCAATTCAAAGATATCAAATCATATCAATACAAAGCATCAGATTCTCAAAGATAAATCCAAGAGTAAAAATGCATACCTGACCTTAGAAAAATACATAGTAGAGTTATCACCTTTTGGGACAGAAGGTAATTTGCATGAAAGGCACTGGGAACTGACCCACCCTCTACAGTGTACAAAATATCTCTAAACTCTTTGGATCTGTATTACCTTTTAGTTTACTTCTTGTAAGAATGAGACCATTGTACCAGACACCCTGAGACAATTCAAATGATACCAAACATGACTTTTATATTCTACTATTGACCATTCTGAGTGAGCTGAGTGAAGGGACGGATGTGTGAGGGGAAGGAAAGGGATGAAAAGGAACTGATGCATATGTGAGAGAGGCATTTTCTCTCAGTGGGATGTTAATACACTGTGTGTGTGTTGTCCATCTCAGAAGTTCAAAGTGTCTGAGGTTCTGTAATTCTTACAGAGTTGTTACCTGTAGCAGAAGAACCACTTCTCAATATTATTAACTCATCGTTATCTTTAGGTCACGTCCCAAAACCATTCAAGCTGGCGGTTATTAAGCCTCTTATTAAGAAACCACTACTAGATCCTAGTGAACTGGCAAATTACAGACACATTTAAAATCTTCCGTTTATGTCTAAAATTTTAGAAAAAGTTGTCTGCTCAATTGTGCTCCTTCTTGCAAAAAAATGATCTCTGTGAAGAATTTCAGTCAGGTTTCAGGCCCCATCACAGCACAGAAACTGCACTTGTTAAAATTACAATTGACTGACTTCTTGCGTCAGACCAAGGCTGCATCTCATTGCTAGTTTTACTTGATCTTAGTGCTGCGTTCGACACTATAGATCAGGGGTCTTCAACTAAAACGGCTCAAGGTCCAGTAATGAACCCTCCCCACCAGCCGAGGTCCGAACAATTATATATAAAAAAACAATTGATGGTTTTTGCCAGGCCAGGGTATCTGCAGGATATTTAAGCTTAAATTCAAGACTTTTAAAGGCCTTTTTTTTTTTTTAAGACCTGCACAAAAAATAAAAATAAATAAAAAATTAAATGACTGTAAAAAGCACGATTTACTGTTCAGATGCAGGTTTTCACAAAAACAATCAAGTATTATATTAATTAAATAACACATAAATATATTTTACTGCCTTAATTGTTTACATTTTATAACACATCTTCTTGTTGATCCACCAGTTCACATTTACAACTCTGCGTGTTTGCTTAAAAACATGGATTGATTTTCACATTGGCCTTTGACAACAGCAGACTGTACGGGCTGATTGAAAATGGAAAATCATTCTCTTCCAGCAGGTGGCGCTTTGGGAATGGCAGTACACAAAGCCCAAGAGACAGACTCCACAAAGCAGCGAAGCAGATGACTTTGAAACGTGCAGCGCTCATATTTATTCAAAGAATAGCGCAATTCTTGTCTTTCAGTCCCCACATTTAACACCTCCTGAAATCATAATTAAGACTCTCTTGTAACATTTAAGATTTTTAAGGACCCGTCAACTTTCCTTATTTTAAAAAAAATGCCATTGCTTTTCACCCACTGAAAGTTTCATCTGTCTGCGCGCAGCGGGCAGCTCTCTGCTCTCATCACTGCACGCACGACTGCACCCAAACGGCTCTAGAGCTGACCTTGATCTGCTAGATATAAATTTGATGTACTAGAAATTAGCGTTTGGTATTTATTTCATTATGTCAAAAGCCTTCACGGATTCGGACCGGTGTCCGCTACCGTAAAGACTACAAAAGCTGCGCCAGTTGGAATAGAAGCTATGTAGGTCCAGGTCCAGATAAGACGGCTTCTGGGTCCGTACCCGGACCGCGGTCCGCCTGTTAGTGACCTATGCTATAGATCATCACATACTCATAGATCAATTACAAAACTATATGGACATTCAAGGGCAGGCTTTAAGATGGTTTAGAGATGGCCTACCTGTCAGATCGCTACCACTTTGTTTATTTAAACGGGGAGTCATCTCAATTATCACCAGTAAAGTATGGAGTACCATAAGGATCTGTCCTAGGTCCTCTGCTATTTTCAATATACTTGTTGCCCCTTGGTAATATTAGTAGAAAATACGGGATTAGTTTCCATTGTTATGCTGATGATACTCCTCTATATATGTCAACAAGACCAGATGAAACTTCTAAATTATCTAAGTTAACAGAGTGTGTTAAAAATGTGAAAGATTGGATGACCAATAATTTTCTCCTATTAAATTCAGATAAGACAGATATATTACTTATTGGACCAAGAAACAGTACACAGAATCTCTTGGATTACAATTTGCAACTAGACGGATGTACTGTCCTCTACAGTCAAAAATCTGGGTGTTATTTTAGACAGCAACTTGTCTTTTGAAAATCATATCTCCAATGTTTCAAAAACAGCATTCGGTTTCACTTTATTTTGATGGTCCCTTTAACACATTCTGTTGACTATAAGTAACATTGCACCTACATTTCTACTAACTCTCATTAGATTGTTAGTAGTGTATTAGTTGACTGGTAGGGTTAGGGTTGGAATAAGTTGACATGTAGTTGCAAAGTTACTTCCAGTCAGTAGAGTGTATGTTGAGAGACCATCACAATAAAGAGTTAGCAGTTATGAAGCAGACGGTCTACTAATAGAGAGTTTGTTGACATGTAGTTACAACATTACTTAGTGTCAACAGAATGTTCAAAATGGACCATCAAAATAAAGTGTTACCCAGCATTCTTCCATCTTAGAAACATTGCCAAGCTACGAAACATGTTACCTGTTTCCGATGCAGAAAAGCTAATTCATGCATTCATGAACTCTAGACTGGACTATTGTAATGCATTGCTAGCTGGTTGTCCTGCATCTTCAATAAACAAGCTACAGGTAGTCCAAAATGCAGCGGCTAGAGTCTTTACCAGGTCAAGAAAATATGATCATATTACCCCAATTTTACAGTCTCTGCACTGGCTACCTATTAAGTTCTGTATCAGTTACAAAATATTATTACTTCCCTATAAGGCCCTAAATGGTTTAGCTCCTGCGTACCTAACTAGTCTTCTACCACGCTACAATCCAACCCGCTCCCTAAGGTCGCAAAACTCTGGAATTTTAGTAGTACCTAGGATAGTAAAGTCCACTAAAGCAGGTACAGCTTTTTCACATTTGGCTCCCAAACTCTGGAATAGCCTTCCTGATAACGTTCGGGGTTCAGACACACACTCTCTGTTTAAATCTAGATTAAAGACGCATCTCTTTGGCCAAGCATTCACATAATGCATCATATAATCTTGTACTGCAGTTATATCTGATCAAACGCACATTATTATTTAGCTTGGGTTGAACAAATAATTTTTGCTTGGATGGAACAGCAACTATGCTAATTATGTCTCTATATGTTTCTCTGTTTAACATTCTGTGGTAACTAGGAATTACTGAAGCTTCAGTCTGGAGCCAACCCTTAAATGATCTGAGATGACCAAAAACCTGAGAAGAGACGATGCCAACTCCTCAGCGGACCTCAGAGAATGCCAACCCTCCGACAACATACAGAATTACCAAATTTTGCCACAAGTTAAATATATTAAGTTTCTACAATATATAATTATACATTTATTGTAGAAACTTAATTTCCTGTAAAGCTGCTTTGCAACGATATCGTAAAAAGCGCTAAACAAATAAACTTTAATTGAACTGAATAATTTATACTGTATATTAAATATAATTTGAAGTGGGTAAGTGACGTGACGTGGCCAAGTGACCAACTCGGAATTTGTGCTCTGCATTTAACCCATCCAAAGTGAACGCACACAGCAGTGAACACACACCCGGAGCAGTGGGCAGCCATTTTTATGCTGCGGCACCCAGGGAGCAGTTGGGGGTTCGGTGCCTTGCTCAAGGGCACCTCAGCCGTGGTATCGAAGGTGGAGAGAGCGCTATACGTTCACACCCCCCACCTACAATTCCTGCTGGACCTGAGACTCAAACTCGCAACTTTTGGGTTATGAGTCCGACTTCATTAGGCCACGACTTCCCCACATAAACGTTCAAATCTGTAATTAAAAGGCCTATAAAACATACAAAATAAAACATTTTCATGTCAATGGGATCTTCATTTTCATAAAACAAAAAGGGAAAAAGTTATATGTTGTAGGTAGGGACTAACCTTATATAAGTTTGGAAATTGGTAACTTTGGGTGGGTTCAGTCTCAAGTGGGTTCTATTTGCTGAATATCACTCGAGGCTCCTTTATGTTCAGGCTAATCGGTCACCCAGTTGTGCTTGGGAGCTGACATTATCCAGGATAAGTGTCTCGGTTTCATCTAGCTTTTTCTCGGTTGAGGAGATCTTTTTGCATAAAACGTTGACAGACGTATCAATTGCATTTACTTTCTGGTGCAGGGAAAGCGTTATGTTGTTGATAACCCCTTCACTGATTCCAGCTATCAGAGCATCTGCATCATTAGCCGATGCTATGCTAGGCCGCTTTGGTGTTGTCTTTTTCAGTATTGTTTGGAGAATTCTTGCATTACTCCATGATAGTGATCACAAATCAGACAAGAGACATGTTTGGCTTTTGTTTATTGCATCTAGTCAAAGTTTGTGGACATTATACACGAGACCTCGTCGAATACATTCAGCTTAGTCGTCTCACTGCATTACACCTCAAAGTGCATCATGACCTCACGTCGGACTGTGTCTGTTTATCTCATGTACATTTTCTACAAGCTTGGTTGGGTTTATCTTGCCAGGTAATTTCAGAAGACAAGCGTTCTCATCCACTGATCTGTAATCAATGTTCTCCACTTTATTTTCCCCCAATCGGAGACGGTGCTGGCATAGAGGAATCTCTTTTGGGACTGAGAGGATTAAACAGAGAGCGAAAAACCTGGGCCATCAATCACAGTGTCACTCCAGCATAGTTTTACGACGGATATATCCCTAAACAAGCGCAGCGGCTCGTCTGCTTAATTGCATGCCCCAGTGCTGATAGCATGGGAGTAATTGATTGGGGTATATTAGGTTGGCCTAACTTGTGTTCGCACTTGTCTCACAGTCAGTTCCTCGTCTCTCACCGTGGCCCAGCATGGTCTATTTTCTGCAGTGCATCAATATTTCATTTCAGCCCATTTTTTCTTGGAAAGGACTGTCATCTCAGGAAAAGGTTGGACCTGTTTTTGATTATCTTTCTTTTCACCTGTTTCTCAGTGAAGATTAAGATGACTTGGACTGTCACAACTATCACAAAATGTATGTTTTGTTTTACCAAAAGGCACATGGAAAGGCAGTACAAGTTTCAGTAGCATAGGCAATAGTAGCATAGGCAGCTGAACACTTTTGGTTATGTTTATTAATTGCACAGAAAATGACCTATACATTGCCATTAGAGTAAAATTGCTGAACCTAAATATAGAAGCCTGATAAAAATGCTCCTTTTCAAGGAAAATGTAATCTGAACATATAATACATGTATATTAATTTTATTATTTATAGTGTATGTGCTTATTTGTGTGTATACATATAATATTTTTAAATTATTATTTTTGAATTAATTTTTCTATATTGTAATGCATTTTAAATGAAAAATATTCTATGATTGTACTTTCTTTAAAATAAAAACAAATATTGCAATTAATTTGTTCATTTTAAACATTTTTACATATTTTAAATTCTTATTCATTTTCTAATTTTTAATTAACTTTTTATATAATTACATGTACAGTATACATATAATATACATTGTAAAAAAAAAAAAAAAATCATCAGTTAATTTGTTGCCTCTTTGGAGTATAAATCCACTATTATAACATTCCTTTGCTAATTGCAAGTGGATGAATCCAGAACATGACAAAGGAAAGTACAGTCAATGAGAAACTAAGTCAACATTCATTTAGCACAATGCAATAATGTTGCTCATGCTGTTAATTAAGAAAATCAAGCATTTTACAGTCAGGAATCCATGGTTTTGCTTAGAGTGTGAGTGGGAGATCTCTGGGTCAGAAAAGGTTCAAAACCCCCTGAGCTCACAAAGTCAACCTTGTGGCCACAGGAAGAGCAGAGCTATAATTCATGTGGTTGGAAGTAGTGCACCATACAAGCTCAAGCTCCTGTAGTGTACTGTAATTCTGAATTAACTGTGTACTAATTAGATGTGTCATCTTTATTGCAACAGGTTAAATCAGCAGTTTTGCATATGCACCCAGATAATCAGATACACTCACACGTCGCCTGCTCACAAGGTTCAGATATGAGACAGCACAACCGCTGGTGGTCTACAGAGGATACCTCATTATGTAGAACTGAGCTCGGGGTAGCAGAGCTAGCTGCAATAATCCCATGCCTCACTGCTGAGCTCATTCCAGGATAACACACCTAATGAGCTCACGTCTTCCCCCTTCGCTCATGCTGAGATTGCTGGCTGCGTGTGTGCGTAATATGTGTGTCTCGCTCTCTCTCCATGTTTCATCACAGGATCAGAGAGAGAAAGTAGGAGTCGAGCCCCCTGAAGTGAACAGCCTCAGTCTCTCGGATGCGTTTTCGCTGTGCAGTTGACACGCTAACCCAATTGTGCCTCCAGGATACGGAATCAAATGAGGCAGTCAGACACTGGCAGCAATGCAATGCAAATAGTTAGTTCTCATTTAAAGGTGCTTTTATGAACGCTAACATCAACATTTCAGTAATCTCCGCATCAGACGGCACACTAACAGTCCATTCACTGACCGACTGATGTATATTACTCTTAAAAATGGCAAGCACTGACTGAAATTGCCAGTTCCAATCTTATTGGCTGGCTTTATACAACTTCCACAGGGCTTTTTTTTTTTTTTTTTTATCAGTTTGCCTATAGAAACAAGTTAAAAAGTTACTGGGTTGATGCAATGTGCACTTTTTAGGAAAACCTAGTTTAGTTCCAGTGTCAGGTTAGCTGGACCATTTTTTTTTTTTTTTAAGATATTCAGAGTTTTGTTGAAGGCACTTAGGAATAATTAAAATGGTAAATTAGATATCCACAGGCAACCCAGAGTCAGATGATCCTTCAGAAATCATTCTAATTTGCTGATTTGGTGCTCAATAATAATTGTATGAATGTTAAAAACAGTTGTGCTGCTTAAAATTTGGTTGAAACTGATCTTTTTCAGTATTTTTTTGATAAAAAGTGCAACATAAATAGAATTTTTGTAACATTAATGTTTAAAAGTCTTTAACTTTAGATCAACGTAATGCATCCTTACTGAATTAAAAGTATCAATTTATTTAAATAATAATAATAAAAAAAATCTTTCTGATCTTTTATCTATGTGAAACAATCTGGAAAAAAATATATAATTTCTCTGTTTTATTTTTTTTGGACAGTAATTGATTTATTCATTATTAATTTATAATTAATTTGTAGTAATTTATTAATAACTTTATTAATTAATTTAACTATTTTTCAATAATTGTCTCTAAACTGCATGCGAAATCTAACTGTGGCTGACCACATTTCATTTAGGTCTTTTTCTGTCTATGTGTGTTGTTTGTTTGCCACAATAAGCTACAAGGCGAAAAACTTTTAGTTAAAAGTCTGATTACCCAAAACTAATATTTCAATAGTCCTGAAATTATAAACACGCCTCAGTTGAACTTTTATCACTTATCCCTTAAAACTTTGGCAGTCTTCTTCTGTTTCAACACCTAGCCTATATGACAATGATCAGCAGTGTTCCATCAACTTTGCTTGATGTATCACCATCTGTCTGCTTATCTCTGGTGACATGCTTGATAATTAGTAATAAACACGGCTAGATTTAGCAATGGCATTTTGAAGTGCTAACATGTGCGACAGTTCCTTTTTTAGATTGTGGCTAACATAAGCAATTCTGTACTTCATTCAGTCTATCTATCTATCTATCTATCCATCTATCCATCTATCCATCTATCTATTCGCATCTGTGTTCATTTGCTTTCCCCATCAGTGTTACAAGTCAGATTAAACCTTTAAGACAGATATAGCTACAAAAAAAGCGAAGGTGTGAAGGTTGCTTGTCCTACTCCGCAGCTGGCTTATCATTATCGCGATATTACAAACTTATCAAATCGTGATATTTAAAAAAAAAAATCTTTTAAGTAATTGTCAATTACAAAAAAATAACCGCATTTAACTACATGTTTGACTAGAAATACGTAACCATGGTTACGTGCATAGAAAGTAGTTCTTATAAGGGTGCAGGTCTCGTGCATGTGTTGTTGTTGAAGCTTTCCTATGACAAATTCTGGCAGCCTGAATGAGTATGAAGTGCTTGTATTTTGCAGATAAGAAGATCAAAGGCTGTGGAAACTGTCGCCCACTGACTTGCCGGTGGGATTTAGGAAGGGTCTCTTTTGTATCTGCTGGTCACACGTGAGATCTTCAGGTGCGTTTCGCTGCATGTTCAACCATCCATCTGTGAGCAGCTTGTTCCTGGCAGCACGAAGTCAATGGTTTTCCACAATGGTGGTGCTAAATTTTTTACACATCGCCACTGTCCGTGGTGCTGAAAGATTGATTATATGGCCACCTGACATGCCTGTTACCCAGAGCAATTTCTTTCTGGTCGATGGGTCCCATCATCAAGGTGGCTGCCGTATTGGACCGTGCCATAACGTAGCGAAATGCTTTGAACGAGGTCTGTACTTTTAAAAAGACATAAAAGGCAGTAAAGGATGGGAAACTGGCCTGGATATAATTACTTTGAACTTGGAGTTGCCACTTGGCTGCAACAAGTAATGCTGAGCTACACCAGCCTTGCATTCAAAATGAAGGTGAAGATTTTGTAACCACCATCTTTGTTTCATAATATTTGGTTTAAACAGTGTTTTTGGTATGACTCATTAAATGTGAGCATCTCTCTGTTCATTTGCCTTCCTCATCTGTGTTGCAAGACAGATCAAACCTGTAAGACAGAGTACAAACATTTGAGTCAAATATATCAGCTTCTCTGAAAGGATCATTTATGATTCGCACCTCAAGAAAATCATGTCACATTACTTACGCAAGGAAGATTTCCCTGATTGCTCTACGACCACTTTTAACTTCCATTAGCAAGTTATCACTCTTGTCAACTCGCTTGAATCATCTGACAGGGACAAAGGAAGTTGTAAAGAGATATTTAACTGAGTTTTCCTCTAGACTAGAGATTTTTAAAGACACTGCGGGCCAGTGAGGCTTTAGAAGAACATATCAGTTGAACAATCATCTCTATCCATTAAATCTATTTTGTTTTTCGTTCTTGTTCAAAAAATAAGCATGAATGGGTCTGAAATTGTCTATATTTACTGCCATTTAGGCATTTAGGAGTAAAACGTTTTTTTTTTTAATTATTTGTATTAAGAAATTCATGTTTTAATAATATTCAACAATGATGCATCGCAGCAAATAACAGTGACAGTAAAGACATTTGTAAAGTTACAGGTTAAAATTCTACTTATAAGTTTGGAAGATTAAAGAATGCTGAAAAAAAATGTAGCATAGTTGTCACTACAATATTAAGCAGAACTGCTGTTTTCAACATTGTTAAAAATAAAAATTATTAGAAATATTTTCTGAGCAGAAAATCAGCATATCAGATGGATCTCTGAGGGATCATGTGACACTGAAGCCTGGAGCAATGGCTGCTGAAAATTCAGCTTTGCCATCTCATGAATAAATTACATAAATCACATTATTTTTGCTTAGATAAATGCATATATCAAAGTTTAGACTTTCTATGAATTTGATAAATATGAATGGGTCTTTATACATGAAATTATATACAGTAGCTTTATTTATATTTAAGAAGGGGGTTGTCGCAAGGGGATCATTATATTTGGAAGTTCTTGGCATTAAAAAGTCTGAATTTCATCTCAACTCGCTGCATTGGACATTTTAATGAATGGTATTTTCTCTTGAGAAAATGATCTGATATTCTGGAAGATCTTGAGCATTTATCATTGAACATGTTTGCACAGTGGGCAGCCGGATAAAGAGTGGGGTGGTCCCGGGGTGCTGAGTGGCCCAGTTTACTGGCTTTCCATAATGATAGAGGACATGTGTTGCTTTAGAAACATTAGCGGAAACACACATCTTATGTGGTATTTTGTAATATTTATGTACTTTATTTCTTCACCATCATCCAGTTGTGAGTCTTCTCACTCCTTGGAGAAAGTGGCTTTAGTTTAGAGAGTTGTAATTGCTGATGGTGCATGTCAATAAAAACAGAAGTTACGCTTAATAGCATTTAATTCAGCTCATAGTGACAAAGAAACAAACACAAAGCACAAAACAGCTTAGAAAATCATTAAACGATGAACGAAAGTGGAGCAAATCATGTTCATGTTTGAAATTCAGGAACATTCTTTTCATATTCAGATTAGGGGCACTGCACAGCCCTCTTAATTACTTACAGCCAGATTCTCTTTTCAAGCCCCATTACCAGCAGGGGAATGAAAATCATAATGGGCCTGGAAGTAGAGTTTATCATCTCACTGCAACCTTGAGTAAGTGAGATGCACAGATAGATACGACGCTCACAGGGCAAACCTCTACGCTGGATATAGCGCACACACATCCATCTACTGTTAGCATCAGTTGCATGAGCGAAAAAAGACAAAAGTTTTCTCCAGAATGGGGTGCATCATTCATTTGCTTTTTAAAAAGTAGGGCAACCTTGACATGTTCCCTACATTAAGGAGAGATCCTGTAGTTGTCCTACTGACACTCAGGGCAATTTATTTCTATTTCATGTATGCAGAGTGGAACGAAAATAATGAGACTCATTTGAGCTGCCACTAGCCACTGCAGAGCGAGTCTCATATTTTTTTGTCATTGTTGTTATGAGGATTCTTTACATGCTTTTTGCTTTTGGCTTCAAACCTTGCTTTTGCTTTGATGTGTTTGATGCAGTTTCATATACTGTATATTTATCGTTTTAAAGGCACAGATCCTCACCTTTAAAGGTGCACTAAATAAGTAAAATGTAAATCAAACATGTAAATCATTTGCAGGGGAAGATTGGGGAAGATGTTGTGCATATTTCAGTATTTAGAATGTGCAGGATGATTATGCATCAACCAATGTGTTATTATAGGATAACATAGCACAAAATGTAAAATTATTACTGGGGTAAGATGTTCCCCAACTTATTAATTTTCTTAATAATTCTTATTAATATGTATATATTTAAGTGTATAGTGTGATTAATATAAAATACTAAATCAACTATTTTATGTCATATGTAGAAATATGTATTCTAACATGTGCTTTAATATCAACACTGTGAAAGCAAACGCAATCATTTTACTCTATTAGCCAATAGATTTTAATGAAAAGCAAAGGTGTCTGAAATTTACATCCACATTATGAAATATTAAATAATAACCCCATCAATTACAGCAAGTATTACATTTTAAAATAATAACACTAGTAACAACATACCACTTAGGGCCTATTGTGTCAATTCTGGAGGCCCGAGGGTCTAATTTTTTCAGTTCAATTTTTACTCCACAAATCTAAAACATTAATGTGCCCACAAATCCATCATTAACAAACAGAGCAAAAAAAAAAAAAAAAAAAAAAAAAACTGTGATATTCAACCTAATGCCATAGATCACTATTTTCCAGAGATCCCAAATTAAATTAATTAACCTCAAAACCGTTTCAACTGACTAAATCTCACAAATGTTCATATTCAAAAGACATGACAAAATTAAAAGTACTGAGATGAGATTTTGTGCCGTCTATGGTCTTATCCTTTTTTATGTTTGAAAATGAAATATGTTCAAAATGGTCTGTACTTCTGGGCCTGTGTGCATCGGCTAAACAACTGCTATTGTGATGAATGGAAACACTAACATATAGCTTTCTCCAGGTATTCCAGACCTCCTTGCAGCGAACCATGAATATGTAATTACTTAGTGGACCTTGAAGTTATTGATTTAGTTTGTTTGTTAAAAGTCAAACAGACTTCTGACTTAAAGCATGTGCTTTATGAATCATTGTTTGCATTAGCTGCACAGCAATGCAACTTTGCAATTGCATAAGGAATTTTTGCAAGGCTCCATATCATAATAAATAAAAGCACTGTATATTTTCATAATGCTAATTAAAATGTATTTATTTATCTAGTAGACAGTTTTCCTAACCCATTTGTTTCTTACAAATTAGGTCACCTTTTTTAACACTTAAGTTGCTATCAAGAGTGCTGAACATATGTTGTATTTGGGGGAAAAACACATTGTTTTAGGAGAAGATTTGCACCTTGATGTTCTCGCTCCTGAGTCATCAGGAACATTTCTCAGCTCCTTTGAATTGATTTGAAGAAACAGACAAAAAGAAAAGGAAAAAGTGACACAAGTTTGAGAGGCTAACTTGGTTAAACTGCTATTCAGATCAAAATTATTTTTTTAATGTATCCTTTTAGTTGATTAAAAAATGCAAACATTATATACATTGTAAATATTTAGTTTTACAGTTTAGAAGATGTTTTGCTCTTTTGATGATTTTCTCATCTGTGCTGCTTTGTCAAAGCTCAGTATAGTCACTAGTGAAGTGTATGTTTAGTCGCATGACATTTTGGACCAGAAATTTTATATTAGAAATCACCTAGGACTATCCATTTATATGATTGGGAATGTGAACAGATCACTTTCTCATGATTTCTTTGGAAAAATATTAGTTTTAAAACCTGTGAAGAATTGTAGAGATCCCAAAAGTTAGAAAACCGTTGTAATTGGACCGGATTGAGAACAGCAAGTCTATCCCAGGGCTGGGAATTATGGCTAAAAAGGTTGGGTTAGGTCACAGAAGGTTCTCTCTTGGTCAGGTCCAAAACTGGGTCACTAGTTATTTCCCCTCACTTGAGAATCTTCTCCCTGTAGAAGCAATTAGGAGAAACTCAGTGCAGAAAGACTGAACTACTAGCCACTTAAGCTGAAGTTTCTGCACCCTGCCCTTTGGCCATTATAAACAGCCATTATACAGCAATTTTACCGCGGTTAAGAAGTGCTGTTAGGTATGACGTGAAGTAATGCACCTTTGTATGTGCCTCATCCAGTCAGATGTCAAAGTTGAGCACATATACAGTAACGTACACTTTAGAGGTTACAGAGAATCACGTCCACATAAAGCCCATTTAAGAAGCGGAACTTGGCCTTGGCCCTCATGTCAACTTTAAGGCACAATTTACTACTAAATTTTACTACTGCCAAAACAATTTTTATTTTGTTTGGTTTTTAGGCACTGGTCAATTTGAGATTTTGGCCTATTCCATAATGTTTTTTTTTGTTTTGTTTTTTCAGACTAGTGGAAAGAAAACATACAAAATACACATTTGAGTGTTTCTTTTATTACCTTGTATTTGAAGATTTCAATTACAATGCACATCTTTAAAATAAAACAAGAATTTTGAACTTGGCTTGAACTAATGTCCATGATTCTGTTCTGGAAATGTATGCAAATTAGTGCATATTTAATTCAGCAAAAATAGCATATTTAGACACAACATTTCTGAAAACTTGTAATACAAAACAAGAATTTTAGTGTACTGAGATTAATCAGTTGGGCAAAGTGTAGTAATGTCTATTCATTACTTTTTTTTCTTTTTTTTTTCCTGTTCACCTGTAGAGTTGGAAATGGTTTGCAAATGGAGCTTCTCTAAGCTCCTTAAGAAAAGGAAGGAGCTTCCATTCTCTCCTGTGTGAGGTGGCATACATAGAGCTGGTTTGATGTGTCATGGGTCCGTCTCGCAGGCATTTACTTTCTCCAAACGAGACTGCTGCGTTCCCCTGTGAAGCAATTTGCAGTGGTAGCTCATCAATTACTGATCGTGCCAGGGATGTCACTTATTAGCGACGGGTCAGTCTCTGATTGAAAAGTCCAGATGTGAAATGCAAAAGGTTGGTTTGCCATGTTTTTTTTTTACCATTCAGAGACACTGCTCTGAATGCAACGATTCCCATCTGTCCTTTTTCAGCATGTCTAACTGGGGATCCTGCAGTGCTATTTAAGAGGTATTCATTTCTTCACAGTGCAATTACTCTGTATTATTCTAATGTGAGAACATTTGCTGGCAGGAACTATCTTTCTGAGAAATATTAGAATAAATGTTTTGGAATTTGAATTGAATTGGCCAGAAACAGAAAGCTGGAATTTAAAGTAGGATGACAAATGATTTTACTGAATTTATTTACTGAATATATATAAAGTTTGTCCTCTAATGTTTTTTTTTATATATATATAGTTAAAAAGGGCAGTTGACTTTTTTGTTTGTCTGTTTGAATTTCAATTCATTTCAACTCATTTAAATGGTGCACAACTCTGCTGCCCAGCACGTTGCTACAACACTATACAGTATATTTAGATTGTTATTGTATTGCTTTCACTGTAAAATGTTCAGTTCTCTTTTGACTAGGACTAGAAGTGAATCTTCCTTTCACGAAGCATTCACCTTTTCAAATAATATCAAAGAAATGGCCAGAGACAGTAAGCTTTCGGGCTGTTTCATCTGGGAAGACACATACTCTCATGCACTCAAACACAAAGACAGGCAGAAACTCAGAATGTGAATTGCTGTGTGGTATCCACACAGTCCAGTGCATCTCTTGCAATATCTCTCTGACAGCAGGTAAGATGAAAGCCATGTCTCTAGTAGTGAATCCCTAACCATGCTCAGACTTTATATGTGATGGCAGGCTACTAAAGGCCAGTGGTTCTCAAACTGGACATGACACATGGAAAATTACAATATAACTTTATCAAAATTGCCATTTTTATTTTTCATTTCTAATCAATATACGGTTTTCTATTTATTCAATTACTCAATGTGTCTTAGACTTGAATGCACTCTTCTGCAATGAAAGATTTGAATAGGAGACTTCAACATACCATCTGCATGCACATAAAAACCAGCAAAAAACAAATTATTGACAAGGTGGGACGTTATTCCATTTACGTTCAAAGAAAGAATCTATTATATAATGTCTATAAAGTAAATGTATATAAAGTAATTTAAAATTGTAATATTTCACAGTGTTACTGTATTTACTATATTTTGATCAAATAAATGTAGCCTCGAAGAGCATTATTGACTTCTTTCAAAGACATTCAAAAATCTGATGTGAAAAATGTGAGAAAATATTCAGTTTACCCACAAAGTAAGCATCTATATGCTCAATTTCATTTCAAGCTTTTAGAGAGGCCTGTTATTGACTCAAAAACTGAATGTAGCTTTTTGAGCATCATGATAAATTACCCAGCTTAACAGAAGAGTTTCAGTTGCTTCTAAAAAGATGGGAGAAGTTTAATAGGCCTTACAACTCAAAAATAGGCAAAATTAGACAATTATGCAAATTTGGGCAAAATAGCATACAAATTAAGGTAAAAAAAAAAAAAAGTTTTATTTGAAATATGGCATGTTGCTCATAATTTATTTTTGCTTGATCAATGCAGAAAAAAATAGGAACAATCGTTGATTTGACAAGGGCTTACCACTAAAGTTTAACAAAGTTTGAGAGCATCTGGTTTGAGCCATAGTTGCTTTAAAAGAAGTATCTGTATGAAGCTGATTCAAAGTCATATCTGAAGGTGTATGATTTACTGTGACATTTATATAAGGATGTATCTTGTCACATTAGGCAAAGAAAAGGTCAGTCTTTTTTAAACCTTTTAACTGAGGCCCTTGTTCTCAGCAGAGAATGAGTGTGTCGGAGTGTGTTTGCCAAGTGACACTTTGGGGATTTGATGACAGCACACATGACTCTATATGTGTCTGTGCTGTACTGAGTGTAAATGAGCTGCAGGAGCACAAAGGGAAGGTAATGCTACACTTTGAAAGTTCATGCACTAATTGGAGTACAGAGGGACAATGCAACAATGATCACAGTACGCTGTAAGCTAACTGCATTACATTGGACCAGAGGATGAAGAAAATGTTACAAACCAGGGTGTTTTTCAGTGTGCCTATGCTTTTCCTGATAATAACACAATTCAAGAAGTATGTTGGTGGCTTCTAGCGAAAAAATTGTTTTATTAAGAAATCAACCGAATAGTTCACTCAAAATAAAATATTATTACAATTTAAAATAACTATTCTATTTTATTTTCATATATTTAAAAATGCAATTTATTCATGCGATGGCAATATATATAATTATCAGTTTTGGCAACTGTTGTGCTGCTTAATGTTTTTGTGGAATATGACACTTTTTTCATGATTTTTTAATGAAGGGAAAGTTCTTCATCAAAAAGAACAGCTTTTATTTAAAATATTTTGGAATATTGCAATTGTTTTTCTTTACTGTCACTTTTGATATTCTTAATCCATCTTTCTTAAAAAAATATATTAACTCCTTCAAAATCTGGTTGTTTTCTGTTTCTTTGTATCTTGTTGATACATTTTGCTGTTTCTCTTTATCACTTTTTAGACATTTATGAGAAATAAAAGGCACCCACTGTCTCTCATAAAGCAATTTGTACATCGATGTAAACCCAGCGAACAGTAAAATGAGTAAAACGAGTCCCGGTTGGTTATTAAAATGTAGAACTTCGGTCAAAAGCGCTACAAAATCACCCACTAACCAAAGCCTATTCATCTCCACCCACCTCCAGCACACTGCATTAGGAGTCATATTTAGAAGAGGCCAGATAGGCGTAAACATCAAAGCGAAGTGAAATAATGTGTCGAATCAACACCCTGCCACTGTAGTCTGTGTAAAAGTCACTTTCACCATCAACCTTCAGAATCATATAACACTCCTGAGCCAGTCATTCATCTGCAAGCTTCAGCAGTATCAGGAAGTTCATTGTGTAACGCTCGGCGTCCCACCGGATTTTGCGGTAATTACATGAAAGGAATATCTTAATTGTATGAACGTGTCTGATAGCTGTATATTTGTCCTGGGTGTAGTTTATATTCCTGGAACTCTTTGACACTCTCTCTCTTTCTCCCCGTCTTTCCCTGTAGATAATGAAATCGAGCTTTGCGGTATCCTTGCCATATCCTTTCTATTTCCGTTGGTGGTTTTTCGCTAGGGAACTTGGAGTATTGATACGCGAACAGTCAGAGCTCAAGTGATACCCTCCAGAGGACAGTTCTTTGCATACATGTCCCTTCAGGTTATAATCTGTTATGTTAATATTACTTTAATGTGCTTTTATACCTTGGGTGCCTTTGTTGAAAACTAAAAAAAAGGACAAGCCGACCATCTGCTTGCTTCCACACGTTTGGGAGATTGCAAGGGTCCTCATCTGTCTGCAGGAAAGGGTACAGAACCCATCAGAAAAGGTCACAATTACGATGGAAGAAAGTACAAAGAGACAAATTCCCTCATGCCAGGTCTTTTCCAGCTATGAGGATAGAAAACCACTGAAGAGAAATCTGTCTCTGACTGTGAGAGTTTGTTGCTAATGATGGTTGGAATTGAAAGACAAAGAGGAAACCAGACATCTTTTCAAGAGTCTCTTTTCAAGGAATAAACCAAGGAAAGGTAGTTTCAGCAGCTGGCCTTGTGGGACGTGAGCAGGAGTTAAGTTAAAAGACTTCTTTGAAAACACAGGCCTGTTACAGCAGTATATTTACAGTATATTAGATAACACTAAAATGACTCATTGATACGCATTTAACAGTGACAACGAACAGATCAGTGTAAATACAGTATACATTTATTTCTAATTCATACAAGTGAAACAACTTCTTGTGAAATGTTTTGCTTAAAGTCAGTTTGAGCTGTATTTGCTTAAAATAATTGCCACTTAGTTTGATTATTTTGTTTCAAAATACAAACTTTTTTTTAAACGTAACCTGGTGATATTATTACATGGGTTATATTATATTATATTACAATGATATTCTTTTGTTTTTTTTAAACTTTTTTAAAAATAAGTCTCTCATGCTCACCAAGGCTGCATTTATTTGATTAGAAAATACAGGGTAACACTTTACAATAAGCTTCCATTAGTTAATGTTAATTAATGTTTTAACTAACATGAATACACAATGAACAATACATTTATTACAGTATGTATTAATCTTTGTTAATGTTAGTTGATGAAAATACAGTTGTTTATTGTTAGTTCATGTTAATTTACAGTGCATAAACTAATGTTAACAAGCACAACTTTTAATTTTAATAATGCATTAGTAAAATGTAATAATAAATTAGAAATATTGTTCATTTTTAGTTCATGTTAACTAAAGTATTTTTTTTTTTAGAATTGTACATTTTCTTTAGAATAGTATTAGAATCAGAAAATATATTTGAACTTGTAATAGAACTACAAAGGTCACATGTCTAAGGAATTATTAAATCATAAGCACCTGCAAAAAAAAAAAAAAAAAAAAAAAAATGGTTTATTTACACGGATATATTCCAAAGGGTTCAGTTTAACCTGTCTTTTGTTGTTTTGGCTGTGACTGAAAATAATACTCTTTTCACAAATAAATTTCGTGCAAAACACTGACCTCATGGCATATTTTGACACCGCAGACCTGACAGATGAAACTTAAAAATGTGCATATTAGCCTACAGTATGCGTATGGATAAGGACTAGCAAATCATTTCGACATCACAGGTAGTTCATTTAGGTGTGGATTTGAACAAACTAATCGGTTCCTCAATACAATGTGCGTGAAAATATCGTGTGAAGCAGGGGAGGGGTTTCGTTCAGTTAAGAATAGCCTACATGCGCTCTGAGAGGAGACAGGCAACAGTTCGGACAGCAGACCTCACTGTGTCTCCAGCAGACCACATCGCTCCCCACTGTCTCCATTCACGGCATTTACTGGAACCGAGCTTGATTTAAAGGTAAGGCGATCGATTTCATTACTGCAGTGTGTTTATCCAGATATAGATTATGTGTTTAGTACATCTAAATACCTGATTAACTGATGTTATGTTGTATAGTGCGCTAATACGCGCGCCACGCGTTTGCTGTGTTTTATGACTTCTATCCAGCGAATCACTTACCTGAAGGACACTTGTGTTCCTCGCGTTACTCTGTAGCGTCAAAATATCGCTCATTCAAAGATCTTGTGAATTATGAATTAGTCACGACCGAGTTCTTCATAAGTTTAAACTCGTATCTGTTTAGATTTCTTCGGTGTAGCGTTCTAAAATACACATGTGACAGAACTGCGCGTGTATCCGACCTGAAATATGCGTCGTACAGGGCGCGTTCTTGGAGCAAGACGTTTACAACGTTCTTGCGACGCGTTTTTAAAAGTTGTACTGTTTTTTAACAGTTCTGCCTTCTTAAAGAGACAGCCCATACCAAAATCATCGTTTCCTCGATCTCACGACGTTCCAAATCAGTATTACTTCAATTATGTTGTGGAACGCTCTCTCGGTCACTACTCAATTTAATTATATGGGGGAAGAAATGGACAGCTATCACCTTAAAGCTGGAATAGCGTGAGACGCGACGCATCGGCCAGAGACGTCTGTCTGACGCATGTTTCAATGATAAAAATTAGAGCAGACGGAACGCGTCCTCTGTGAACCCTAGTGCTTTATTTTGGAATATCATGGTCTTCTTCATGAGATCAGATGGACTGTTACACTTTGCCATTGAATGAAGATGTTAGAGTGATTGTTGTTACTTTTTCAAAGTCTGTTCAAATCTAATGTATAATCAGTGGAGATTTGAGACGACTATAAAGCAGTCCAGATCATGCCATAGAGGGATATATGAAGGACCATATAGTATCACATCTGTAGCTTTGTGTTTATTTGCATTATATTTCTAATCAAGTTTTATATTACCTAATGTTTCGAATTAAAGTAGTTGAACTGTGAACTTGAAACAGACAGTTTGTGTGTTAATAATTACGTTTACAAACAGAAGTGTATTCATTGTTCCATTGTGTGTAATCTTTATGTGTCCAGTTGATGTACAGTGAAAAGTGCTTCAGATGTGAAAAGTTCAAGGCCATTATATTCTAGTTAGGCGAACAGGTTGTGTGGATGTTTTTTTATCAAATTAAACAAGAGAACCTGCTGATTCAGGTGATACCAGTTCTATCATCCATTAACATGATCTCAAAATAAATAAAGCCAGATGTGACGGTATGCTTTCTTATCACAAAATAGTTTTTGTGCATGTATTAGTATTTCTATTTCCGCAAATCCTCTATATTGCTATAAAACGTTCCCTGCATTAGAGCACTTACCAATCTCCTTTAAAATTTTCAGCTCTGAATGATTCTGGGAGGATGCTTGAGATTCCCATGCGTGTAAATACCAGAAGCTGAATAAATAATGATTAGGACGAGAGTGTGTGCGCACTTGCTTTTTCTGTATGTCTGATGTCATTCTGTACGGTTGATTATTGAAGTACAGCAGCTTCTCTTGCCATGTCTCCAGATGGTGTTGAGTGTATAACCTTATGCTAACATCTGCTAATAAAGCAACTTTCCAGAGAGATAACTCTTAACGTATCATCCTCCCCCAACCAACACACACTTACCAAAGCTATGATTTTGAACTGAGAATGCACTGCACTTGCTCCTTTCTGCTGAGTATTTGATTTGTATTAATAATAATAGTGAACTGAAAATGTTGGACTAATTCACAACATGTGCATACATACGTGAATTTGTTCATTATTCTAAATGAGCGAGATCCAAACATCAATCCTCTATAGGTCTGTATAAAAGGTGTTAAACTGATTTTGAGGATGGCACTTTGCATTTTATTAATGGATCTCACTGTGTATGCTATCAGGCAAGAATGCATCCTTAGAGAGCGTCATCTGTTTGCTGTGATGTAATATTGCTTAGAGAACCCTTATATGGATATGGTTTGGGTGTGTTTTATGCAAATTCTCTTCAAATCTTAGGCATGCAGTTGCTCATTTAGAATACTCAAAATTCATTGACATTAGAATGAGGTTATGAGTAAATTCATGTTTGTACGCACATGTTGTGAATTAGGCATACATTTTCCTGAAAAGTTCTGTGCATATAAATACGAATAATCTATGCAATTATTAGTGAATGAGAGCCACTGACCCAAATTAACTCCTGCAAAGCTTTAGGGCTATGCTTTATTTGTATTACAATAACATTGTTTATTTCTTTCTTTTATATTTTAATTTAGTACATTCTGCTATTTTGCTGGATTTTTATGATGGAAAACCTGGAAAATCTGAGAATTAAAAAAAAATATTATGCTCATGCTATGCTATGCTCAGTTGTAAAATATTGAATATTTAAGTACTGAATGCCTATTTGGCTATTGGTTCACTTGTGTGACGCAAGTGACATAAGTGGAAATAGAAAACAATTTTGGCAAGTGTATAGGGTTAATTTTGAAATCATGTTAGTTTAAAAGTCCTAAAGGCTTGTCCACACCAAGGACGATTACTACAACGAAAAAGAAAACAAAATAATGAACTCCACACCACAATTTAAACAATGATGTCATGGAAGAACAATATTGTTGGAATTACTTTCAGAGCTTTTTTCCCCCCTGTTGATAAGTGATAAAAAACCTTGACAGCCAATCAGAGTCATCCAACTTTAAAGAGCTTGAGCATTTAAAGGGGACCTATTATGCTCCTTTTTACAAGATGTAAAATAACTCTCTGATGTCCCCAGAGCGTATATGTGACCCTGGACCACAAAACCAGTCTTAAGTCGCTGGGGTATATTTGTAGCAATAGCCAAAAATACATTGTATGGGTCAAAATTATCCATTTTTATTTTATGCCAAAAATCATTAGGATATTAAGTAAAGATTATGTTCCATGAAGCTATTTTATAAATTTCTTACCGTAAATATATTAAAATGTTAATTTTTGATTAGTAATATGCATTGCTAAGGACTTCATTTGGAACACTTTATAAAGGTGATTTTCTCAATATGTTGATTTTTTTGCACCCTCAGATTCCAGATTTTCAAATAGTTGTATCTCGGCCAAATATTGTTCTATCCTAACAAACCATACATCAATGGAAAGCTTATTATACAGCGTTCAGATGATGTATAAATCTCAGTTTCTAAAAATTGACACTTATGACTGGTTTTGTGGTCCAGGGTCTCATATGTGAAGTTTTAGCTCAATATACCTCACAGATAAATTTTTATAGCTTGTTAAAATTGCCACTTTTAGGGTATGAGCCAAAACGCGTTGAATTTGAGTATGTTGCTTTACATCCAAAAGAGCTGTTGCTCCTGGAGAAGAAAGCGGAGCTTCAAGAGCTCAAACTCCAGCATTAGCAGTGTTAGCGTTTGCAAATAAACATTCCAATATTAGTACAAACCTGTTATCTTTACAGAAAACATGCTCTGTCTCAAAGTCAGTCATCTGATTATACTGTGCATAATAAATTCGCATTTATGAATTACACAGATGGGGAGCACGGCAGGATAAAAATAATAACATAGCTGGTCTCATGCTGGTCACAAACTTTATAAGTCCCACTCAGAGGTTGCGTTAGACTTTAATATTATCCGTCATTTTGACTGACAGGGTCGTAAAAATTCCGTCATAATCTATTATTACCCGTCATTTTAATTTTCGTATTTTAATTATAATAACCCATTTAATTGCTTTTATTTTTGTTCACGTTTTCATTTTTAATAATGAACCTAAAGGACGAGCATATTGGCTTATGCATTTATTTATTTATGAAGAGAACAGATGAACAGAAACTGCATCAGTGACAGCGGAGGACACTTAAAACAACAAAATATGCTAGTGCTGGATAAAAAAAAATAAATAAACTAAAACCGATTTCTCTGTTTTAATAGATTCTTATTTTATGAACCAATATCGTTTCTTAACTCCCAATCGATGCTGTTTTCATTTGATGAATGCACAGTAACGTTAGGCAATCGGCTAAGGTTTGTGCGTTGTTACTTTTGATATGAAATGCAGTCTCAGGTTTCAAATTCTGTCCATTTTATTAGGAAATTCAAGCAATAAATACCGTTTTGGCGCTCTTTAATGTGGCGCGATAGATCACTGTAGACACCTTAGATCAAGCGATTCGCTTTACTATACTCGCCTGTGAGTAATCAAAGACATAGCAAAAGACCTTTATTTTTGTTCTGGAGACGATCGCGCGCTCTGCTGCCTCACTGGAGTGCACTCGCCACCAACTGGACAGGGCTGGGAATTACAGTTATAAATTACAATAGATCACCCTCAGTGTGTGTAATCTGCCAAAGTGACGGACGGCCTTCAGATTTTTCCGTCACTGCTAAAAAAAATTCTGTCAATGACGGAGAATTTTCGGTTAACGCGACCTCTGGTCCCACTTTATAGCACTTGAAGGCAGTATCAGTGAAAACAGGCAGAGACAATGATAGCTGTAGCAATTAGCCTTACAGAGTGCCAAGAAGCTCTTTCAGAAAGGCAATTTGGAAAACAAACGCGTGATACTTACTTTGTCTGGAGCTGACGTTCGTGCACAGAGCGTTGGTATTGATTCGCAAACATTTAGGGGAATTTACCGTTTTTTTCTGGGATATTTCCTTCGAAAATGAAATTTAACCACAGTGTCCTCGGCTCTGATGAGGGGAGATTATAGCGATTCCTATGTTAATTAGTGCATCCCAAAACACAACACTTGTAATGCCTCTTTGGCACTGACATATATCTCCAGTAATGGCGGACCACAGCTTCTCACTCAGGGCTGTGTTTATGCTAATAGGGTAGAGAGTGTCACAAATGGGCGGGACTTTTTCCCCTCCGTGACGTGAACGGAGGGAGAACCTGAAACAGCTCGTTTGGAGAGACTGTTCATGATTTATTGGTTTTATAAAACAATGAGTTGGTGGATTTTTAACATTATAGGCTGGTTGGTTTCACACACTGCAGTCACACAACTGTGTTCAGACACCTTATAAAAGTGATTTTTGCATAATAGGTCCCCTTTAAAGTGGTAGACAACAAAACATGAACACACAATTTTAATAAACAGAACCTTACAGTCCATTCCTGTGGATGGTAATATAATTATCACTATAGCTGTAATTATCACTATAGCTGTTGTGAATCGCAATTATAAATGACTGAAAAATCAGAGAAGATCATTGGTCAAAAGTATGGAATTGGAGATTTTAGCTCTGGAATTGTCTGCTCTTCTTGGTTATGAGTGTAGATTACAAGCCACTCCAGCTGTGGGATTGAAGTCTACAGGTCTCATCTCCAGCAAGGTGATAGTGATCTTAGTGATAGATGGTACAGCACTGTGGTTGAGCACCTCCAGCAAACCGCTGTCTGCTCATGTCACCACTCACATATCATAAGCAGCTGCCTCCAGTCGGGTGTCAGTCCACCAGTTCCCTTTGAAAACAATACATGCTTGTAATATATAACAGGATCCTTAAATGTTGGAAGGAGCAGTGATTGTGTTACATCTGATGTGACAGATGTCTTCAATGTGCAATATTAACCCTTTCATATCTTTCATATTTGATCTGTAATTTTCTAAGGCCTATAATCACATTGATCAAAATATGTTATCATGTTATTCCAGCGTGTTATCAGTGTTCAGTTCAAAAGCCAGCATCTCTGATGGTATGGGGTGCATACGGTATGGGCAGCTTGCATGTTTTGGAAGGCACTATGAATGCTGAAAGGTATATAAAGGTTTTAGAGCAACATATGCTCCCCTCCAGACGACGTGTATTTCATGGAAGGCCTTGTGTATTTCAGCAGGACAATAAAAAAAACACATACTGCAGCTATTACAACAGCATGGCTTCGTAGTAGAAGAGTGCAGATGCTGATTTGGCCTACCTGCAGTCCAGATTTTTCACTTATAGAGAACATTTGGCACATTATTAAACGAAAAATATGTCAAAGATGACCACAAACTCTTCAGCAGCTTGAAACCTATATCAGGCAAGAATGGGACCAAATTCCAACACCAAAACTCCAGAAACTCATAACCTCGATGCCCAGACGTCTTCAAACTGAGATGCTACACCATGGTAAACATGCCCCCGTCCCAACTATTTTGAGACCTGTAGCAGGTATCAAATTTGAGCTCATTTTGTGCATTCTCAGTTTAAACATTTGTTATGTTGTCTATGTTCTATTGTGATTAAAATATTGGTTTGTGTGATTTGAAATTTTTTTAGTTTTCATTTTATTCAAATTGTAAAAAAAGTCCCAACATTTCCGGAATTCGTATAAATATAAGGAACTAAAAACTGCAGATTTTTGATCATACAACATAAAGCATTTAATTAGCATCTTACCAAGACATATTATTGGGAGATACAGAGTGACAACTGATATTTATATGCATCTTCTGTTAGCATATTCTATACTGTTATAACGATCTCGTTGATTTACAATACAAGCTTTCAGAATTTCATTTTACTTTTTGGTCATGTGAATATCAGCAACTGCACAACATTGCATATTTTGCTCAGTTTGGGTCTCTGAATACATTTGAGCTCTATATTCTCCTATATCATTGTATATGAGCCATGAAAGCCTGATCTATCAAATATGTCAAAAAATCGATTTTTCAGACTTTTATTTTATATGTCAGGCCTTACATGTTTAAAATAGAAAATTATGTATTGGATCCAGACGTGGAGCCAGATATGCATGTTATGTGACATTTAACAAGCATTTCCCATGGGCGCTGATATTATATGCTTAAGGAGGACATTTGAAGGTACGTGGAGAGGACATTTAGCTAGTTTTTTTGGTTTTTTCGCAGGAGATGTGATTCTGCTGCCCTAAAAGCCAAAATATTCCAGTAGACCACTATAAACACTAAAAGGTATGATTGCTCGGTATACAAGCCCAACAAGATGATGAAATGCCCTAATAAGAACCACTCTCCTCAAAGAAACGTGTTTCTATTTCTGCTAGAACAAAGATTGGTGCTCTCCAAAGTGTTTCCCAAGGTGAGTTTTGAAGAGTGAGATGCTTTAATTGGTTCATGTTGAGACAAATAGTTTTTCCAGTAGAGTTATGGAGAGGGTGCCAGACATGCCGTGTCCACACCTTGGTTTGATTTGTTTTGAAACTGTAATTTGCTTTTCTCAGCAACTTTTTTTGGCGCCCCCCCCCCAACCCTTTCAGTCACTTGCTCCGATTTAATGCTTCTTGGCAGCATGCACAAGGTTCATGAATAAATCAGAGCCCTCACTGTCAATGCTTAGAGCAAGAGGGAATGGAATTATCATGTTCCGTACAGTTTTCATCCGAAAAGTACTTTCATCATTCTCTTCTTCCTCCCGTGCTAAAAATATTGCGAGTGGTTAATGCCACAGTACGTTAGAAAAACACGGCTTATTGGCAGCTTTATAAATATTAACCTGCATCGTATTTTTATTCATCCAAATAATAGTATTCGTTATCCATTAATAATCCAGGCTTTGAACCAAACAGCAACTTTTTGAGATGTCACACAGCTTCTTTCCTGTGAGAAGGCTTTCGAATTGTCCTCTGCCAGTGGTCTATTTTCAACTGTACATCCTTTGAGATTACTGTGGTATCATCCTTTCTGAAAAGGAAGGTTTGATTTATGGTCCTGAGGAAGAAAAGGAACTGGTGAAAGGCTTGCCATTGTTCTCCCTGAACAATAGTACTACAAAAGGACATGTTTTACAATGCATTTCCATGTTCACATTTTTAAATGGTTGCAAAATCCTCCCTGATATCTTGGAGAGTAACACCAAAAAACAATTTAATTGGAATTATTGGGAGCAGAAATGGTCTAGTAAACTATCATGGCACCAGTGAAGTATGGGTAAAGAACCATGGCACCATAATTAAGTTTACAGCTGCAGGCTCGAGTGGATTTACTGTTTTAAAATGCTTTTGAGGTCTTATAACAGATTTGGTTTGGAATTTATATCCATATTTGCCATAATTTTGGCTTTGTATGGCCATTAAAGTCAGGAGAACTTGTAACTCCTCACACACAATGGCGTCTGTTGCTTCAGGGGTCCATGAAAAAAGTTCAAATTGAAGGATATACCCACCGAGTGTTTCTAAGATTTGCATGCAAATTTCTCCCTCTAGCCTAATGATTTTGCTCTAACAACTATTCAGAGGCTTGCGAGCCTCATTTCAACCTTTAAAGAGTTTACCGGCTCATCTTTGGGATGCATAGCCAGCAGTGACAACCGGAAGAGCGCCTTTGGAATTTTTTTATAGAAAGTCTTTCTTAATTATTTGCAGTGCAAATAATGTATGTTAAGAGGATTATAAAGTTTCCTGTTTAATTTACATTGCATTATTGGTGCATTATGAGTAGAAACAAAGTTACGTTGCAAACTTAAAAAGTTTATTTTTGTTATTAAACTTTCATGTTGCATTCAAATATACTTCAGAAATGAATATAATTCATTTGTTTTATTGCTTTTAAGGAACAGTTTTTTTTTTTTTTTTAGGAATAAACATGAAGAGTTCCAGCCAGAAGCAGATACAGTTGGATTGTGTGTGTGTGTGTGTGTGTGTGTGTTCTTGGGAATGGCCTTTGGCTAATATAGTTGACTTCCATGCATGGTTTGAATCACTGTGCATCTTTATTAAACATGCAAGCGCAACAACGTAAACTCATAAATGTTTCAGTGCACCATTTCTAGTGAAGTTACTGGAACATAAAAACTGTTACTGAAATGTCCTTTGTGGCTGGGCTTTCTCACAGGGTGTCTGACCCTTTTTAAACTTTATGCATGTTTTAGATGTATAACAAACAAAGGCCATTCATAATGTAGTCCCATCAGAGCGTGCTTATCACAAACTGCATGACATTGATTTTTATTGTTCTGTTTGTGTTACGAGTTCTGACAAGTTTTATCTAAAGCATTCACGCTGCAGAATCCCTATGTCCCACTCCAATGTGCAAAAATCAAGCATGTGCCAGTCAAAATGTCATGCCAGTCAAAATGACTCATCGGGCTTAGCCGTGTTTCAGGGGATCGGAATGGATATGTGTGGACCTGCGCGCTATTTTTGTGTGTAGGTTAATTCGTCCAACCTTTTTGTAATGCAGTCATCTTCAGCACAAGTATTAACATCACATTAACTCCGAATGAAATTTCTGAGCTTCACTCCACTGCGGAGCGACGGGGATGTAATTGAGAAAAATCCCACAGGAAACGGTTGGAAAACTGCTAGTCTCGTATTAACTTTTTTCATCTCTTGCTGCAAATAGCTTAATGTACCATTGCAAAAGGGAGGCTTCATTCATTCCAGTGATTCCCCATGTTACCACTCGGTTCCAAATGTCCAAATCAATCAGTGTGGTGTGTGATGAAGACGATGAGCCTCTATTTGACATATTTTGTCGAGATAGAATCCATGTCCGTGGAGGTAAATTCCGACATCATCATGGGTTGAATTACCGAATCCATTCTGCTAAGTAGACTGATGCGAGCCTGGTCATGATTCGCTTTACTGGAACTTTTTTCTTGTCTTCACTGATGAAGTAGCCATTAGGGATGAGCAAAACTACATATTTTCAAAATCGATTAGCCAGTGGGTTGCCTGTACAATTAGTTGACTGAGGAAAACCTAGTGTATTTGACTAGTTTCAAGTTAAATCGATGCTGATCAGAGGTGTAAATATTAAACGATCAAAAATAGCATGCATGTATGCACACACACACACACACACACACACACATATATGGGTAGTTGACAAATAGGCAGTAAAAAAAGCTTCTTTTTTTTGTAAAAAAAACAAAACAACCTTTTTTGAAAAAGAAATGTATATATTTATGTAGTGTGAAGTCTGATCTTTGAGAAAATATAAAGGGTCACTAACTTTGTCAATTCTTTCACTGCTTTTTTTATTTTTACTGAACTGTACCATAAATTTGTCCTATGGTGTGACATAGCAAAAATTAATAAAAACCTCTTAATAATACATAAATAGCAAGAGAGAGATTTATCTTCATTGTTAGACACTTATTTTCATATAGTGTTACTGTTATTTATTTAATATGAAATTATAATTAACATCATTTTTTCCCCATGACTTGATGGATAATTTCAAGACAAACTTTGACAATAAGACCAACTTTGCTGTCATTCGTTCAAAACTGCTGAAAATGTATACCATTTTAAGATGAGTGATATTTGTATCTCCCCTATTGCAATCCTCAACTCTTTTTTAAGACATTTTGAGATACAAACAAATCTGTGTTTATTTGTGTCACACCATAGGACATTACGTCACACTAAAGGACAGAAATTAAATTATTTATATTTAATTTTGAACATGTCAAAGGAGAAAGAAAGTTTAATTTTGATACAAACAATATCAACATGTATTTTAAATAAAACAAAAATATTTTCATCAACAAAATTCAGTCTCATAGTCAATCAGTATGTGTCTGAAACTCTTCTAACCCCAAAAAACTTAACACTTTTGTAGTGGTTCCAAAAAAGTTAAATATTTGAAAAATTCTGAGACAAGAATTTACCATCTGCTCATGTCATTGGCTGTAATTTATTGAACCGTGCTTGAGACATGCTTGTCACACCATAGGACAATTTTGAGATTTGGCTCAAAAATAAATAAATAAATAAATAAATAAACACTGCAGCTTTTATAACAACAGGTCCATGTAGGACAAATAAATGTTTAACCATTTACTGCATTTTAAATAATGACAATATTAATTATATTCATTTTATCTTATCATTTTATCTTACAGTGTGTGTATATATATATATATATATATATATATATATATATATATATATACCGTATATGTATGATTAAAATGATTCCATTCTATAACTTAGTCTTTGTTTGGTCTATTACAGTTGCTGCGTTCAGCCAAACAAGCTGTGAACCAATTAATGTGCATTGATACTTGACATTCAGGTGTACATAATGTGACTGAAAGGAATGCTATAAACTCCATCTGTTGTATTAATTCTGATCGTATGGCTGTGACAGTCCTTTTTTCTAAAAACCCAATTGCAAATGAATGAAACATTGCACATGGAGCTCGAACAAACAGAATGCGTTAGAGACACCCGTAAAGTAGGTTAAGCATTCTCTAAAATGTGAATCTGTAAGATTAGGAAAGTGCTGCTGTCTGTAAGAAGTGGCATTATCCATGAACCAGAGCTCAAAGTTTCATTCTTATCTTCTCAGTTTTACCCTGCATTCTTATACTTTTTAAATCACATTCTGTTTTATATTTTTTGAGATCATTTATAGTTAGCTCTGCTGCTGTTGGTTTGCAGATCTCCCTGCAATAAGATGCAGTTCATAAGCTAATTATAGAGTAAAGTACAGCAGCAATCTTTGATTATGAGTAATGTATATAGCCACTGTAGGTGTGTATCACATGCATCTCTGTTTTGCACATTTATTTAAGAAAAATCCACTAGTTGATAGCACGTAAATCTGGCACTAATTCAAACCTGGACTTAAACCAAACAAAAAAAAAAAAAAAAGAAGAAGAAAAGTAAAACAAAGAACAAGTTATGATATATAATGAATAAGAAATGGTAATTAATGGTAAAATTAATAGTGAAATTCTCATTTTTGATTTTTCTTTTCTTTTTTTCTTCTTTTTTTCGGCAAAGAACTCAAAATTTTGGGACCCTAGAGGTTTGGAGGGCCCCCTGCTGGCCGCAGACCGGATCAAATGAATCATTCTGTGTTCTGATCTTTTTTTACATAGTAATTTAACACGCAAACAGCTAATCAGGACTTACAATAAATCATGTCACAAATTCCTTGGTGGTTTACAGTCTAATGCTACCAAATGACAAACAGAGAAAATACACCGGAATTGGTTAGTTTATTAAGTGATTTGGTGTTTTTGTATCCATCTTCTGTCGTGTGCTTTTTGAAAGACGAAGCAAATTAGCACTTATAGCGGTGGACGGCGCTCATGGATCAATATCCACAGCCATTAAAGAGCCCACAAGAAAGGAATTGCATGCAGCTCTGTGTACTCAAACCTGAATTTTGCTTGTGGCGTAATAATGAAATATCAACAGGAACTCATCAGATTGACTTTTGCATGATTTGTGTTTACATCACGTTGACTGGATGCAAAAATGTGTTTTGCTTGTTTAGTCGTGAAAAAATATTAGATGGTCTGATCAACTCAAATTGGGTTAGCATACGACATCTCAATCAATAGCTTAGGAAAAAGTCCTGAAACGTATGTTAGAGAGATATTTAAAAAGTCACCGTCATGATTAAAGCTGTATACACCAAATAGATTTCTAATGAGCTGTTTCTCTGATGGATTGCTTACATCTGCAATAAAGCGAAGCCTGTCCCTCTTAGTGCTAATCATTCAATCAGAGAATTTGCACACTGAAACGGCATAAGAGAGGACGGAGGTGTGTGTGTGTGTTTGTAAGGAGGAGTGTTGATTATCCATGACTATTAGTGCTGCAGCAATGGTCTTATGGTGCCATTTTACTTGACAGCTGAAAAGGGAACAGAGGACAAATTCACTAAGAATGAATTGCTGGTAGCGTTATTTATTTGCGCATGCTGTCAGTGTTAGAGTCACTAAAGGAATTGTGCAAATCATGAAACGTTGCAATCACGGCCAAAAAATATGATGCTGAATTCCATTTTGTTTATGCTACGAGTTAGCAAATTAGTTTTTATAGGGGGACGTTTAGTGAAAAATGAATGGCTAACTATACGTTATCACTGTTTTTACATGGCTATGTAACAATGTAATTGATATATGAAAATGGAAAATGGTTATTTTTCTGAAATATTTCACTATTGAATGCCACGATTGGCCAATCAGAATCAAGTATTTCAGAGAGCCATTTAATAATTCCAGTTATATTGCCATTCTCTAAACTTTAGTCATTTTGAAACACTTTCTACCAAAATTACTAGAAAATGTTCACAAATATCTTAAAATTCCTTTCCACAGATAGTATTTTTCATCTGTGGAACACACAAAAAAAGATATTCTGAAAAATGCTTATCTCCATATAATGAAAGCCATTGGGGTCCAGTGTTGTTTTGGACCCCACTGACTTTCATTATATGGAAATAACAATCTTCAAGAAATCTTTTGTGTACTACAGAAGAAAGAAAAGCATATGGTTTTGGAACAATATGAAGGTGAGTACCAGAATTTTCATTTTTGTGTGAACAATGAGTTTAAATATTCACTGTATGGCATTATCTCTCGGTAGACTCATACATTTTGAACACAAAAGTGTTGCAACTTTTTATTGAAGTACTACTACATCTCGTATTCCATATGGTCTTTGACATTTTCTCTGGCCTATCTCGAGCTGTAGTCTGCGTGCTCCATTCATCAGCACCCGCTTGTTCTATCGTCAAAACGTCTCCACTCTTTATTTTCCAAGGCAACACAATGTTCCGCCGAAGTGAAAAATAACTCATGACATCTGTGATTATTCCGAACCTTTAAACTGTCTTTTTCTATTACACTTGCATTGGTGTGATTGATTTAACTTTATCTTCAGGGCCACAACGTGCCTTCGTTTTCTCCGCAGTCGGCTTGTTTATGTTTGTAGCGGTTTGGGGAAGCCTTTTTCTCTTTCTCAGCACCGGATTGGATTCATAATGTGACCCAAAAGCATGACAGGCTTGGCTTTGCGAAAAGAAAAGGCTTTTCTTTCTCTTTCTGTTGCTGCCAGCACTTCTGGTTCAAGACCTTTGTAGTAGCCTTCATTCCTCTGATTTATGCATTGTGGTTTCATTGAGGTGTAATGAAAAAAAAGATCAACACAAAGGCTTTGAAAGCTCGCAAAAATTGTCCTCAGATAGAAACAGGCATATCTAAGCAATGCTCTGGGTTGGTAGAAAGTATGTCCTGTAAACACAGGTAATTCTGAGGATCTACCGTCCTGCCATCTGCACCTTCACGTATATAAATCACAATCTGATCTTTTTTTTTTTTTTGCTTAAGAGATAGCGGCCGTAATGCAGTCCCCAGCTGGTACTGAACCAGAACACAATGTTCTTGGCAAGGGGATCCTGATTTCCCAACATGGACCTACGATTGCAGTCCATAAATCATTTGGAGCGCCTAGTTGGAAGTGCCTCCTCCCTTTATTGGACGCATTGGTTATTGTGCACCAACTTTGTCACTGGTATTGTCCCTGCGAGAAGTTGTAACTGCTTGTGGCATTGCCTGAATATGCTCGACTATATTACATTGCAGTACGCTATTCGTCTTCGCATCGCACGTATTGACTCGTAACTTTATATTGTAACACCAAAAAAAAAACACGAGTTATGTCTGGCCAGCCTCTGGAGCTCATTTAGATTGGCTCTGGAAGAACTTAATAACTGGATTCTGGGTTGGGACCTTCTGGATCCCTGATGAGGACCACAGTCTAGTCCAATGATGAAATCTGGGAGAGTCGCTGGAACCAGGATGGATGGTCCGTGAGCACAAGGTCTTGGAGACAATGGTAGCTCACGTTCCACTGGGGTATAGAGATGATGGCTCATTTTTGGCATGGCTTCACAGAGTAGAAGCTCATTATTTTGTGCTTGAAAGAATCTCACAGATGGAGACTCATTCTCAGGTTTAATGTGGATGTACTAAAGGACGAGTCTTGTATGGGATTCCCACGGGAGAATTGTCATGGGTGAGTGGGAGTTTTTGAGAACAGGCTACAATCTACCATTATGTGGAATGTGTCCCGATGTGTGCCAATTAGACCGTAATCTACCCGTGTGAGGGGGAGAAAATTATTAAAGGAGACATTAAAGTGTCAAAGGGCCAATAAAGGAACTTGGGGCTTAACAAGTTAACAGCTGAGGGCGACAACACCACTGATAACTAGACACACCACTAGTGCACTGATACCTAGAGTGAATATATCTCTGATAATGTATGTTGAAAGTGAGATTCTCTTTTTTCTGATGAGCCACTTGCCGTTGTTTGTTTAATTCTTGACCACATTTCAAATATATGATTGCTGTGTTGCTGTGTTAATAAAAATTAACATCATTTTTTCCCCATGACTTGATGGATAATTTCAAGACAAACTTTGACAATAAGACCAACTTTGCTGTCATTCGTTCAAAACTGCTGAAAATGTATACCATTTTAAGATGAGTGATATTTGTATCTCCCCTATTGCAATCCTCAACTCTTTTTTAAGACATTTTGAGATACAAACAAATCTGTGTTTATTTGTGTCACACCATAGGACATTACGTCACACTAAAGGACAGAAATTAAATTATTTATATTTAATTTTGAACATGTCAAAGGAGAAAGAAAGTTTAATTTTGATACAAACAATATCAACATGTATTTTAAATAAAACAAAAAAATATTTTCATCAACAAAATTCAGTCTCATAGTCAATCAGTATGTGTCTGAAACTCTTCTAACCCCAAAAAACTTAACACTTTTGTAGTGGTTCCAAAAAAGTTAAATATTTGAAAAATTCTGAGACAAGAATTTACCATCTGCTCATGTCATTGGCTGTAATTTATTGAACCGTGCTTGAGACATGCTTGTCACACCATAGGACAATTTTGAGATTTGGCTCAAAAATAAAATAAATAAATAAATAAATAAACACTGCAGCTTTTATAACAACAGGTCCATGTAGGACAAATAAATGTTTAACCATTTACTGCATTTTAAATAATGACAATATTAATTATATTCATTTTATCTTATCATTTTATCTTACAGTGTGTGTATATATATATATATATATATATATATATATATATATACCGTATATGTATGATTAAAATGATTCCATTCTATAACTTAGTCTTTGTTTGGTCTATTACAGTTGCTGCGTTCAGCCAAACAAGCTGTGAACCAATTAATGTGCATTGATACTTGACATTCAGGTGTACATAATGTGACTGAAAGGAATGCTATAAACTCCATCTGTTGTATTAATTCTGATCGTATGGCTGTGACAGTCCTTTTTTCTAAAAACCCAATTGCAAATGAATGAAACATTGCACATGGAGCTCGAACAAACAGAATGCGTTAGAGACACCCGTAAAGTAGGTTAAGCATTCTCTAAAATGTGAATCTGTAAGATTAGGAAAGTGCTGCTGTCTGTAAGAAGTGGCATTATCCATGAACCAGAGCTCAAAGTTTCATTCTTATCTTCTCAGTTTTACCCTGCATTCTTATACTTTTTAAATCACATTCTGTTTTATATTTTTTGAGATCATTTATAGTTAGCTCTGCTGCTGTTGGTTTGCAGATCTCCCTGCAATAAGATGCAGTTCATAAGCTAATTATAGAGTAAAGTACAGCAGCAATCTTTGATTATGAGTAATGTATATAGCCACTGTAGGTGTGTATCACATGCATCTCTGTTTTGCACATTTATTTAAGAAAAATCCACTAGTTGATAGCACGTAAATCTGGCACTAATTCAAACCTGGACTTAAACCAAACAAAAAAAAAAAAGAAGAAGAAGAAAAGTAAAACAAAGAACAAGTTATGATATATAATGAATAAGAAATGGTAATTAATGGTAAAATTAATAGTGAAATTCTCATTTTGATTTTCTTTTCTTTTTTCTTCTTTTTCGGCAAAGAACTCAAAATTTTGGGACCCTAGAGGTTTGAGGGCCCCTGCTGGCCGCAGACCGGATCAAATGAATCATTCTGTGTTCTGATCTTTTTACATAGTAATTTAACACGCAAACAGCTAATCAGGACTTACAATAAATCATGTCACAAATTCCTTGGTGGTTTACAGTCTAATGCTACCAAATGACAAACAGAGAAAATACACCGAATTGGTTAGTTTATTAAGTGATTTGGTGTTTTGTATCCATCTTCTGTCGTGTGCTTTTTGAAAGACGAAGCAAATTAGCACTTATAGCGGTGGACGGCGCTCATGGATCAATATCCACAGCCATTAAAGAGCCCACAAGAAAGGAATTGCATGCAGCTCTGTGTACTCAAACCTGAATTTTGCTTGTGGCGTAATAATGAAATATCAACAGGAACTCATCAGATTGACTTTTGCATGATTTGTGTTTACATCACGTTGACTGGATGCAAAAATGTGTTTTGCTTGTTTAGTCGTGAAAAAATATTAGATGGTCTGATCAACTCAAATTGGGTTAGCATACGACATCTCAATCAATAGCTTAGGAAAAAGTCCTGAAACGTATGTTAGAGAGATATTTAAAAAGTCACCGTCATGATTAAAGCTGTATACACCAAATAGATTTCTAATGAGCTGTTTCTCTGATGGATTGCTTACATCTGCAATAAAGCGAAGCCTGTCCCTCTTAGTGCTAATCATTCAATCAGAGAATTTGCACACTGAAACGGCATAAGAGAGGACGGAGGTGTGTGTGTGTGTTTGTAAGGAGGAGTGTTGATTATCCATGACTATTAGTGCTGCAGCAATGGTCTTATGGTGCCATTTACTTGACAGCTGAAAAGGGAACAGAGGACAAATTCACTAAGAATGAATTGCTGGTAGCGTTATTTATTTGCGCATGCTGTCAGTGTTGTTTTAGCTCCAGAGTCACTAAAGGAATTGTGCAAATCATGAAACGTTGCAATCACGGCCAAAAAATATGATGCTGAATTCCATTTTGTTTATGCTACGAGTTAGCAAATTAGTTTTTATAGGGGACGTTTAGTGAAAAATGAATGGCTAACTATCGTTATCACTGTTTTTACATGGCTATGTAACAATGTAATTGATATATGAAAATGGAAAATGGTTATTTTTCTGAAATATTTCACTATTGAATGCCACGATTGGCCAATCAGAATCAAGTATTTCAGAGAGCCATTTAATAATTCCAGTTATATTGCCATTCTCTAAACTTTAGTCGTTTTGAAACACTTTCTACCAAAATTACTAGAAAATGTTCACAAATATCTTAAAATTCCTTTCCACAGATAGTATTTTTCATCTGTGGAACACACAAAAAAAGATATTCTGAAAAATGCTTATCTCCATATAATGAAAGCCATTGGGGTCCAGTGTTGTTTTGGACCCCACTGACTTTCATTATATGGAAATAACAATCTTCAAGAAATCTTTTGTGTACTACAGAAGAAAGAAAAGCATATGGTTTTGGAACAATATGAAGGTGAGTACCAGAATTTTCATTTTTGTGTGAACAATGAGTTTAAATATTCACTGTATGGCATTATCTCTCGGTAGACTCATACATTTTGAACACAAAAGTGTTGCAACTTTTTATTGAAGTACTACTACATCTCGTATTCCATATGGTCTTTGACATTTTCTCTGGCCTATCTCGAGCTGTAGTCTGCGTGCTCCATTCATCAGCACCCGCTTGTTCTATCGTCAAAACGTCTCCACTCTTTATTTTCCAAGGCAACACAATGTTCCGCCGAAGTGAAAAATAACTCATGACATCTGTGATTATTCCGAACCTTTAAACTGTCTTTTTCTATTACACTTGCATTGGTGTGATTGATTTAACTTTATCTTCAGGGCCACAACGTGCCTTCGTTTTCTCCGCAGTCGGCTTGTTTATGTTTGTAGCGGTTTGGGGAAGCCTTTTTCTCTTTCTCAGCACCGGATTGGATTCATAATGTGACCCAAAAGCATGACAGGCTTGGCTTTGCGAAAAGAAAAGGCTTTTCTTTCTCTTTCTGTTGCTGCCAGCACTTCTGGTTCAAGACCTTTGTAGTAGCCTTCATTCCTCTGATTTATGCATTGTGGTTTCATTGAGGTGTAATGAAAAAAAAGATCAACACAAAGGCTTTGAAAGCTCGCAAAAATTGTCCTCAGATAGAAACAGGCATATCTAAGCAATGCTCTGGGTTGGTAGAAAGTATGTCCTGTAAACACAGGTAATTCTGAGGATCTACCGTCCTGCCATCTGCACCTTCACGTATATAAATCACAATCTGATCTTTTTTTTTTTTGCTTAAGAGATAGCGGCCGTAATGCAGTCCCCAGCTGGTACTGAACCAGAACACAATGTTCTTGGCAAGGGGATCCTGATTTCCCAACATGGACCTACGATTGCAGTCCATAAATCATTTGGAGCGCCTAGTTGGAAGTGCCTCCTCCCTTTATTGGACGCATTGGTTATTGTGCACCAACTTTGTCACTGGTATTGTCCCTGCGAGAAGTTGTAACTGCTTGTGGCATTGCCTGAATATGCTCGACTATATTACATTGCAGTACGCTATTCGTCTTCGCATCGCACGTATTGACTCGTAACTTTATATTGTAACACCAAAAACACGAGTTATGTCTGGCCAGCCTCTGGAGCTCATTTAGATTGGCTCTGGAAGAACTTAATAACTGGATTCTGGGTTGGGACCTTCTGGATCCCTGATGAGGACCACAGTCTAGTCCAATGATGAAATCTGGGAGAGTCGCTGGAACCAGGATGGATGGTCCGTGAGCACAAGGTCTTGGAGACAATGGTAGCTCACGTTCCACTGGGGTATAGAGATGATGGCTCATTTTTGGCATGGCTTCACAGAGTAGAAGCTCATTATTTTGTGCTTGAAAGAATCTCACAGATGGAGACTCATTCTCAGGTTTAATGTGGATGTACTAAAGGACGAGTCTTGTATGGGATTCCCACGGGAGAATTGTCATGGGTGAGTGGGAGTTTTTGAGAACAGGCTACAATCTACCATTATGTGGAATGTGTCCCGATGTGTGCCAATTAGACCGTAATCTACCCGTGTGAGGGGGAGAAAATTATTAAAGGAGACATTAAAGTGTCAAAGGGCCAATAAAGGAACTTGGGGCTTAACAAGTTAACAGCTGAGGGCGACAACACCACTGATAACTAGACACACCACTAGTGCACTGATACCTAGAGTGAATATATCTCTGATAATGTATGTTGAAAGTGAGATTCTCTTTTTTCTGATGAGCCACTTGCCGTTGTTTGTTTAATTCTTGACCACATTTCAAATATATGATTGCTGTGCAATCATTCCAGTTCTCATATGGCCATAAACAGGTTTCCAGGACTTAAAATGGTGCTGGCAAATTTGAAAGAACTGTAATTTCAGCTGTAGCAGAAACGTAATGTTAGTGTCCTAATTTCTACTCATCACATTTCCATTTACAGACATACAATTACTCACCAGGCTTGAATCAGTCACTGAGGTAAATTGTTTATCTGGCAGAGTGTCACTTGAATATGCTTAACTGGTCACTTTAGTCAAGCGGTATGGCTGCTATTGGATTTGATATTCAAATTGATGGTGATGATGAAGAAAAAAAAAAGGCACTTTAGTTTCAAGAATATTCATAATTACTTAAATGGTTAAATGATCTAAACCCTAAAATAGACTAAAATAATTAAATATCTAAAATTGGCTGATTCTGATTCAAATAAATACATTGATGCAGATAATATTGTGCCTCCCTGCTGTTTAGTACTTCTGTGAAATATGAACACTGCAAGTATTATTTTCTATAAAAATATCTAAATATCCTAAATGCAGGATTCATTTGCTTAAGAAACAGAATGATGTAAGACAAGGGTTTGTAAACTCTAAGGATCCCCTGAGATTTTAAGTATTCAACCTAATTTAGTAATAATAATAATAACAATAATAATATGTTCTAATTACAAAAATGGAAATACAAATATTGATATAATAATATTTTATTAATATTTCAATAAATAAAAGCCACAATACTAATTTAAGTCTGAAATTCTTCGCTTTTCAAACATTCATTCCTTCAATCTTTCAACATTTCAAATTCTCAAGCTTTTATTTAGGTGGAATACTACTGAAATACTGTAAACATTTGCCCACAAAAAGATGTGTTTTTGTGGGCAGGAGTTTGCAAACCCCCATTTGGGAAACCCTGATATAAGACTTCAAGTCTTGTTTTCAGGGAAATCCCAAGCTTTTCACCATCGACTATCCTAAGCTGTGACGTCAAAGGCAGAGGACAGGGAAAAACGAAAGTCCATTTTAATGCATTTAAGTGCATTTCAAAAAGAATCAGGCAGTAGTAGAACATCTGCTATTATATAATAATATTTTGTAACAATACACAGATATGTTTGAGAGGTCATCAATGGATAAACATGCTCTTGAGTGCCAGATTGTGTAGTTCCGGCATCTACCAGCAGTGGCAAACTGGACCAGTGTTTTGTAGAGCTGTGACATTAACTAAAGGATGCTGGCTAAAAGGTCAAATCAATGTCCAGATCCAAGTTCCTGTTTCAATAGGAAATATGTCAATATAGAAAAGAAAAGTCTTGGGGTGTACAGATAGTCTGTAGTTGCTGCAACAGCACTTTTGCTTGCTCAGGAGTACTTTCTCAGATGAAAGCCAAGCTTTTAGCGAATGACTAAAGCTAGAAATAATAGCCTGTTAGATACAACTATTACATTTTATAATATTTAAGAATCATGTATTCTTCATTTTCACCATTTCTTGCTTTTTTGCGGTTTTAATTTAACTATAAAAAGCTAATGATAGCTTGAGGGACTTTAGCTGTGAGCTTAGCCTTCTTAAGATTCAGAGTTTTTAACAGCAATACACACCCTGCTGCTTTTATATGAGCATTTACATGGATTTATTAGCATGAACGTATATTCGGCGCAGTGTATCTACACATTTTTGATGTTTAAATATGCATTATGTGATTCCCAATGTGCATAAAATGCTTATGAGCTTATATCGAGCCTACATTTATAAAGAGCATATATTGCTTCCTTGTGGGCTGTTACTGACAACAAGATAATTGAGGTTTTTAGCATGGGCTAAACCCCACCGCCATTAATGGAGCAGAAACAAAAACGCCATTTCAATTATATAATCGTCTTCCACCAATAATCCTTCCTCTTTTTTAGAGTGAATGAGTCTTATATAGTGTTGATTCTAGACCTCATCTAATTCCAAGCACTAAAATCTCATTCTGCTTTTGTTGGTGTAAAACAGCAAGAGGATATGAATTATAAATACTGTCTCGGCTTGAGCGAGTGCAATTTCGTCTACACGCATATCAATCCCATGTGTCCCAAACAAATATGCTTGTCACTTTGCATAATGTATAAGTTACAGGGCAGACTGGTTGTGTCCGTTAATGTAATGAGGAGCGTTACCTGAGATCCCCCCTGCCAGCAGTGCAAAATCCGATGGTGGAAACTCAATCTAGTCGTTTGAGAATAGCAGGGTTGATTCGATTTCGGTTTATTGTCCAGAACCAGTTGGTTTCAAGGACTAATTTTAAACCTTTGGAAGTGAAGGGTGTGTGGTTTCATTCAGCAGTGTGCTGGTTATGTGTTTCTGGATGCTTTGGTTCGTTGCCTCATATTGTGGTTTACAGAGAATTAACTTTAAATTAAGTCTTTCATATCTGAAGATTCTGAGTGTTGTTTGCTTCGTTCTTGTGATTAGCTTGAAAATTGTGACAACAAAGTCTCGGCATGTGTCTACTACAGGGAGGAAATGGACCACATGTGTATATGCACAAAATTATTACACCAAAGGATGCATTAAATTTATGAAAAGTGAATCAAGAGACGTTTCCATTGTCACAAAAAATATCCAGTTCATGTAAACTCTGTTCATCTATAATCCTGAAAAAATTAAGCCGTATAACTGATTTCAACATGGATTGAGCACCAAATTATACTATCATTGTATACTGTTGCTTATTTGAAATCTTACTGTAATGTACTTTTGACCAATCATTTGGGGACTATAGAGTTTGTAGAGTGGAAATGATTTCAGTCACATTTCTTAAGGGTACTCTTTGCTCTTTTATGTGCAAAACTCTTTAATTAGTAAAAAATAAATACTGAGTGCACCTTTTACCTTTCCATTTGGGTGACATAAAATAACCCAATGTGCATTTAGAAAAACACTCTCTGTTACAGTTTCAGAGAAGCAACCTCTCTGTTTTCACCATGTAAATCTTGTGCAAACTTGTGTGATTACTCCACACAGTCAACTTGCTGTGGGAATGTAAGTCTGAATGAGTCTAAGAGCTGACCTTGCTGCTCAGATGCAGCCAGATGGTTAAGTGCAGTAAACACAGAGAGGGTCAGAGCACACAGAGACCTCTGCCACATGGTGCAGTCAACACAGCGGGATTGCACGGATCAAGGCACGCGCTGGGCTCTAATGCAGATGGTAATTCCTGTGGAAATCCACATCAGAGTTGAAGTTAAATATGGTCTGATCTGCCTGACTTTGACAGGTGTTGAAGATTTGCAAACATTTGGGTTGTACACCAGCAGAGAATGGCAATTCTTGAATTTGAAGTAGCAGAAACAGAATAATATTTTGAATTAGAATTTAAGGAATTAGAATGAATTGTCATTAAAAAATTAATTAATTAATTAATTAATTGAATCTCCAAATTATTGTAAAAACAACATAAAGACTATATATTGTAAGTATTTATACTACGGGGCCGTTGAATGCTTGAATCTGATTGGCTGCCGAACGTTCTGAGGTGTGCAATTATTTTCAGGGAAACGCATGGCGAATGTAGTTCCATGCAGCTCTTGACCGCATTACATGACCATATCACTTCGCCAAACGATTTCTGTTATTTCAAAGGTCTTTCAAACCAAAACCCACAACTACACTGGCCAAACAAATAAATATGGTAAACAAAAGGATAAAAACGACAGCCCATGCCCATGTTTTTGCCACAAAATTACGCTTTATTATGAACGGAAAGCACATACTCTATCTCTCCCGCTCTCTCTCCCTCACAGACCACACACACATAACAGTTTGCACACACTAGCATACATCACGCTAATGTTGTTAGCGCTACTCTGACGATTTTATCAGTAAACAACTTAAAAACTACATGACTTCTCACAAGTGAGGTAACAACGGCGCTGTTCGTGAACAAAAGGCACTAAGTTTCACTATAACTAGAGACATTGCTGCCGAACACTATTGAGAGACGCACAGAGGTAATCTCTCTCTCTCTCTCTCTCTCTCTCTCTCTCTCTCTCATAACTTAGTTATTAACTGTATTATTAGTCTGTTATCAACGGCTCAAGCCTCCGTTACTAGGTTTAAAATGACATTTAGGAATTAGCAACGGAGGTGTTGGATAAGATGCGGAAGAAATAATCCTACTCACAATAGCGATTTAAGTAGAAATATGGACGAATGCCTTGAAATATATCGTCTGATCGATGTCTTGAGGTGTGGCAACCGTAGTATAAGTGGAATAATTGTCTTCGGTCCGTTGAATTATTAGAAAAATAATGCACACCCGAGGTGTAACGGCCACTCCGCTTCGCATCCTGACCGCATCACCACCTCGGGTGTACATTATTTTTCTAATAATCCAACGGCCCGTCATCAATTATTCCTTACTCGTATAATGGCAAATATCAATATTAATGGCTGATGTCTCCATTAAATCTTTCCTTTATTTGACCTGGTTAGTTCCCTTTACCTAAATGGCAGCGTAAATAAACAAACAAACCAACCAAGCAACAATATGAGTAGAACCAATGCATTTGACAACTTTTCTTTTAAAAAGTCTTTGACTTCATGAAACCATTTATTAAAGGCACCAGACTTTACCCAAATTAAATTACATTTTGTTGAAGTGTATGATTAGATTGCAGTTTACAGCATTTATTTTCATTACTTGTTTCGGTACTACCTTGACAGCTGGACTGTCCCATCAGACTAGTGGAAATAGCATTCAATGCAGCACATGTACACCTGACAAAAAGGCAGATTTTTGTTTGTCATTTGTCATGAACCAAAAAAGTGTGAAGCACAGCTCTAGCACATCCAAAGCTCCGAAGATGTCACACAATAAGAAGTAAAAATTGTTTTGAGCCTGTTTTGGACCTGTGGTGGAGTGAAATGTTTAGCTGCTTTATTTAATCTCTTTTTACGTTTGATATGCTGTAGGTAGTAATCTGATTGATGTGGGTACAATACTCATTACAGTACTCATATTGTAGGCTTTTGTACACCTACTGTGCCAAAGCTTTGATGAATTGTTAAAGGATTAGTTCACCCCAAAAATTAAAATTTGCTGAAAATCTACTCACTCCCAGGCCATCCAAGATGTAAGTGAGTTTGTTTTTGTATCAGAATAGATTTAGAGAAATTTGGCATTACATCACTTACTCGCTAGTTGATACTCTACTGTGAATGGGTGCCGTCAGAATAAATGTTCAAACAGCTGAACATCACAATAATCACAGTAATCCATAATAAACCACACAATAATTCGCAAGTAATCCATACCACTCCAGTTCATCACTTAACGTTTTGAAGTGGAAATCTGAGTGTTTGTAATAAACAAATCCACCGTTAAGGTTTTTTTAACTTCAAACTGTTGCTTCCGACTAAAATACGAATCCTCTATCCATAATATAGATTTTTTTTTTTTTTTTCAATGAGAAAGTTGTCTCATCTGAATCAGGAGAGAAATATGCACAGACTTCACTGGTCATGTGGATTACTTGTGGATTATTGTGATGTTTTATCATCTGTTTGGACTCTCACCCATTCACTGCATAGGATCCATTGGTGAACAAGTGATGTAATGCTAATTTGTTTTTGTTTTTTTTTGTTTTTTTTTTCGAATCGGACAAAACAAACTCATCTACTACATCTTAAATTAGCACATTTTCACCAAATTTTGAATTTTGGGTCAACTACTCGTTTAAAAAAAAAGCGCACTTTGTCAATAACCCATTGAGGGTATTTAGACACTATTTACTCACATTAGTCATTTCATGTATTTTATGGAGCTAGCTAAACATGAAAAGACCAAGTGTAAATGCACTCCAAGACACAATGGTAATCCGAGCTCCTGAGGTGGTTTGAGTGCGTGTTGTGTGGGAATAGTAGATTGGATTTATATCTGTTTTGCAGAGATGCATTAATGTGGTCAAATGTAAATGGAATATAGGAAAGCAATGTGTAAAACTGCATAACAACATGTAAATATGTCCATTATGTTTATGTTAATTGTGTATTTTGGCAGTATATCAGCTAGTAATGATAGACCTGCTTAGTTAGCTTCGGTATCAAGTTTAGAATCTGCATAGTGTTATTTTACATCTTTTTCCAAATACACCTTTTGTCACATGATTGCCATCTGCTCCAGCTTTTTGAGCGATCCTCCCGTGCTCTCAGTGCCATCTAACAGAGCTGTCGGCTGGCTTTCCCATTGACATGACCTTGAGTGGAGGGATGCCATGCTCTTCATAAACTGGAGTTGACAGAGCATGGATCTAGAAATGGCATCCACTCAAATAATCACAGTCTCCTGTTGGACAGGTCCTAGCGGGTCCCCATAAGGACAGTGTCTCATTCACCTAGAGATAACATTTGAGTGACATTAGCTTTAACAGGAGCCAAGGCGTCTGTTCTCATAAAAGCTGGGGGAAAATCTCCAGCCATGGCAGAAGCGACTGTCCTTCAGCTTTTATCTCGCCTGGTCTTGCTGTGTGTTCTGGAAAATATTATAAGACCTGGCTTTACATTTGATGTATTTAAATGAGCATGACATCCCCAGACCAGCTAAACCTCTGCTATCCTGGTTCAGGCTTATCTTCCTATAGACAGATGAAACCACACTTGAGAGTACTATTTATGCAGTGAACATCATTGATATGGTGAGAATCTCACTTTTGCAGAGTTTAACCAAATTTTGTAAAACAAATGCTTCAGGTTGAACAGTGGCATAGATAAATTGATATTACTGATCAAATAATTATGAATCTAATTATCATAATAAAAATTATCAAAAATATTTTTATTTATTAAATATGTATATAAATTCTAATATCTATCCCGAAGACTGGAGTAATGGCTGCTGATCAGCTTTGCCATCACATAAATAAATGTATATATTTTAAAATATAAAAAGGAAAAAAAAGTTGTATTATATCATATTTTTACTATATTTTAATATGTTTTAGTTAAATAAAGCTAGTCTTGGTGAGCATATTTTCTTTCAAAAATGTTACAAATAATCATGAAGATTCTTCAAATATTTTAATTATTCCAATTTCTGTAATAAAAAAAAAAAATTGAATGAAATTAAAAATATACCAACATACAATATCTATAATTTTTCTTTGTCATCAAATGTGTGTAACAGCGTGAACGTGCAGTTCCGGTCTACATAAATTTATTAATGTATTTATGTTTTATATTTGTAGCTTTGATGTGGTTTCTTTAAAATTAAAGTTCAAAATATTCTAGATCAGGGATGGGCAACTTCGGTCCTGGAGGGCCACTGTCCTGCAGATTTTAGCTTTCTAGTGATCTTGAAGACCTTGATTAGCTGGTTCAGGTGTGCTTGATTAGGGTTGAAGCTAAACTAGATTCACTGGTAGGGTGTTCTGTATGCCTGTGAGGTTGGATAGATTACCATTCGCCTCTGTGTCTAGCGTGCACCGTCAAGGTGATAAGTTCTCCCTATTAAGGGAGATAACTTTGACTAATCATACTGAATTGCTTTCATTAGGGTGACTGAATTGGAAGCATACATATAAAAGACAGTCTCAGCATCTTCTCTTAAACACATTGCACACTGTTCGATGGTTTTGCTAACACCCATGCTGGGCATTAAAGAACTGAACATTCAGGACATCAAAGGTGGTTGTAAAAGCAAGATGAAATAGGTCAGTCATTCTGCTCAGCATTCGTGTGATTTCAGTGCAGACATGGTTACGCAACTCACCAAGACAAAGTTGTTATTATTCCTTTGAACTTAATTATGCTTGATGATATTAGGAAGCTTTCAGCTGCAAGAAATTGGTGTGTTTCATTTCATCGGATAAGGAGAAGCTACAAGTGAATGCAATATTAAAGATTAATTTCCTGAGATGGCCAAAAGCATTTCTCAGGAGTCATTATGAAATAATGCATAGAAAAAATATCACAGCAATAAGACTTTTTATTTTATTTTATTTTTTTAAAAATAGAAAATATCAAATGGTAGCAATTGTCTTTTTCCGTAAACACATTTTGGCTGGCTTACAGTGGTAATAAATTCATTCATTTGACAATATGCCAGCACTATTATTTTGTGTATATACTCATGTCACCCTCTAGCACCGTCTGTCTCTTTGCATGATAATGATTGCTGTAGAAGTCTGTATATGGTTTTATGGGAGGGAACTCTTTAATATTCATGTCTGCTCATGCTGCTCACAAAGCGTTGGAAGAATTTTGGATCCCTTTTCTTTGACTTGGCCAGACATACCAGACTTGTCAGAAGAATTTCTAAATGATGTCAGTAAAATGAAGCTGCAGGCATTTCTGATTGAATTCCAGCTTTGGGTTTTGTATCTAGTTTGTAAGTGTATTGAACTGTTTGATAGTTACCTTGTACTAATAAGCTCTTAGTAGCAGCATTTAAAGATTTAAACGGAACATTCTGTCATTAAGTTCAAAACAACATTTGACCACAGTGACCTTCATTATAAGGCAAAAAAACACACTTTCTATAAAATATGTTCTTTTGTGTTTCACAGAAAAAAGAAAATCACAGAATTTTCATGAACAGTCATATTAAGGTTGTTTTATACATTTTCTGGCCGTGATCAGATGTTGGTTCCTGAAGTTCTAACAAAGGTCAAATATTAATATTGAGGAAGAACATATTTTATTCTTGTATCTGGATTTGTGCAATTGAATATTAATATTCACAGTCACATCTGAGGCATTTTAATTATAGCAAGACGCATGCTTTGGTTTCTTTGGATTACGGATTTAATGACAAATGGTGGGATACCCCAGGGATTTGTCCTTGGAGACAGTGTCTGTGCAAATTCTCACGATGAAACAGTTTATCCAGAAATGAAAGAAATTGTCATTTCTCACCCACAATTTTGTTCCAGTCCCATATGCTGTTGTTTTTTTCCCCCTGTGAAACACGAAAAACAATTTTAAAAGAATCTTCGCACAGGTATTTTACACATATGCACTACAGTTAACTGTGATTTTACTGTGTTTTTGGTCCTTGTTGGAGCTTGACAGGCATGGTTACTGTAGACCTCAGTCAGGGTAGTGCCAGGTTTAATTTTGGACAGGACTGAAAACAAGGCTGTGAGGAATAGAAGTACAATGCATTGAACAGATTGTACTGTTGTTTAACAACATTCCAAATATTCGGCTCATGAAACGTCTTTTAGTGAAAGATTTTAGACAAAACTCCATAAAACAGATTTGAATGTTGCAAAAATTAAATGATCTAGAACCTTTTCACAATGCCTGCTGTTGTAAAGACTGTAAGTCTGTCCCTCATCCCATGTGTTAAATTCAATATGGCATCTAACCCGATTATGGTCTATGGACTGTCGTACACTCTCAGAAAAAAAAGGTAAAAAAGCTTCATTTGAGTGCTGCCTTATCAAAAGGTACATATCAGTACCTAAAGTGTACATATTAGTTCAGAAATTGTACCTTTTGAAAATGTACCTGCCCAGTGACAGCTTTTGTACCTTTTTTTTCTGAGAGTAATTGTAAAAGAGCTGCATGAAGATACTTTACAGACATACATACAACTACATGGCATTAATTAAACGACAAAATTTTCTTTTCTTTTTTTCTTGTTGTTTAGAGGGAACTGTTCCTTTAATTCACAATGTTTGTGATGGGCAATCAAACACAACTGTATTTCATGAGCATAAGCTTTGATGTTCATTGTAGTGCCGTTGCTTGCCATTCATTTCCTATGTGAAGGAGACATCAAGAGAATAACAACTGAATCTATCCAACCCTTAAAAAGCAAACTAGTAAAAAGTAAAAGCAAAGCAGTGTGCTTTGAATGCAGCGAGCACACGGTGATCTCAGACGGTCCACAGACAGTCTTTCTCGGTGTTCTCAGGTTGCCCTGTATCTCCGGATGAATAGATGTGATTGCTCGTCTGGGCTGAGAGCTCAGACTTCTCCTGAACCAGGCTCTTGATATTTATAGTATTTGTAGCTGTGCTGCAGGATGATTGAATATACTGTGGTTGTAAATAATAAAGCTCTCCTAGATGCCAAGCACATAAACAAGAGCAGAGTGCATGCACTGAACCAAAGAATGAGGTCAGGTTACTCTCACGGGTGGGGAAGGTTTTTTTTTTTCTCGAAACAGTCAATAACAGGGGCACCTTCCTTTCCTCGGGGTTTTGATGAAGATGAGTTGTTTTTTGTTTATTTTTGTTAAGTCTAGAAAGTGCTTATTTAGGTCAAGATTTGGTTGTGGTTTCTAACGTTTAATGATTGAAATGTGTATAATACCCTTCAAATGTTTTGGTTAGGTAATATTTTTTCTTATTAAAGAAATTAATACTTTTACTCTGTAAGGATGCATTAAATTGATCAAAAGTGACAGTAAATGTCAATGTAATGTGGCAAAAGATTTCTATTTTAAATAAATGCCGTTATTTTGAATTTCTATTCATCAAAGAATAGTAAAAAAAAAAAAAAAAATATATATATATATATATATATATATATATCAAAAATGTCAAGCAGAACAACTGTTTTCAACATTGACAATACTTGAGCTGCAAATCAGCATGTTAGAATGATTTCTGAATGATCATGTGACATGTGAAGCCCGGAGTAATGTAGAAAAAACCATGACTGGGACCATTTACATTGTATTAAATGTATTAAAATATAACTATTGTTGTTGTTTACTTCTAATATTTTTGTTTTGTTTATTTCTAGCTTTTCAGATTTTCAGTGTAGTGTCAGACTTTTGGACTCCACTATATCTGAAGAAATTTTCTCTCAAACCTTTACAGTGCATCTACAAAATTGAACTTCTCATTTTCACAACTATTTTGCATGTTGTTTGGTAATTTTTTTCATGTTTGTTTTCAAATTCTGAAATGTCACAATACGTAATAAATATTCGCTGATAAAGGTTAGGCAAGGATATGCATAACACTTCTGCTCTTAAAATCAAAAGATATATCCTTGATCTCTTTATTCACGAATGAATAAAGATGATATTTGCCTTTCAAAACTCTCAATTGGTTTAGCGTCTTAAACCACTATTTGAATGAAGCATCTCTTTCAGTGGAGTCTTTCCTTGATGTACACTTGATGTCCCTCTATCTCTTTTACACACAGAGACAGTTCTGATTCCTCAGAGGAAAAGCTGTTGAAGGACTGTGCAGTCGCAGTTGGATCCTGTTCTGTACTAGTAATGTCAAACACAATACTGATGTGTATTGCCCACTTCAAAAAAGAGTATTAGAGAAACAAACTGGATTAAGATGGTGACGCTTCAATCCAAATAAAGTCTGATATATTTTTAAAAGGCATTGTTTGAATAAACACAATTTATAAAATATAAAACTTTTTATATTCTAGAAAATATACATTTCATTTGTGATTTCCGTAAAAAAAAAATGCCACCATGATGCTAGTCTGATGGTTATGTTATTGATATATCATAAATAATATATTATAAATAATAAAATTGTATTTTCTTTTATTTATTTATTTTAAATACAAACAAAATACACAATATTTTGCCCAGGTTTATATATTCCAAATTCACACATTTCTAGCAGGTTTATGCATATAAAGCAATTATAAAATCTTCACATTGTGGATCTAAAGCTTTGGAATGAGTAAGTGCTTAGAGGAGCCAGGCAAAGTTATCAGTGATTTAAAGCCAGGCGGAGGTTTAATGGCCATTGAAATCCTGATCTTGGTGCATAGCTGTTTATCACGCTGGCTTTCTTTCTTGCTTTCTCTCTGTCATGCAGACCATGTGTCTTTTGCTGCAGTTTATTTATATCCGTCCATGTGCAGTTGAAATAGACAACAATATGCAAAACACTTCACAAAAATATAAATCAACGATGAGAAGATGTTAGTTTAATTTGTTTATACATATGTGTGTGTGTGTGTGTGTGTAAATACTTTTCTTAAAGGAATAGTTTACCATTTACTCTTGTTCAAGGTGAATTTTTGAGGTTAATCCTGTCTATTACTTTAAAAAAAATGAAAGTGAATGAGTAATGGGGCTGTCAAGCTTCCTAAAGCATGCAAAAAATATCATAAAACTGATTTATTTGACTTGTGTGCTATATTCTAAGTCTTCTAAAGCCATGATACGGTAACTTGCTTTAAAGAGTAAATAATGACAGAAATTTCATTTTTGGGTGAACGGTTCCTTTAAAAATTGTTTTGTCATCCAGGAAGAAGTTGCGAGCACCGCAGTCCTGAGCCATGACAAGATCACCAGAACTCTAACAGCTAATTGCTTGCCAAATCTTGCTTATATAATACATTCACCATCCTACTGTACATCCACAATGCAAATTCTTTCACTCTAATTGTCATTTTGCTGAAGCACACGGAGGATTATACCAGCCAGCAGCTGAGGAAGCATGCGTTCAGCATTAGCTGCATGGGTGGCTGTTGTTCAGCGTGCTTCAGGCAGAGCACTGCACGCACATGATTGGCATCCCTTTAGCCAGAAGCATTTTAGTGCGTGTTCAGCTTCCCGCTCTGTTCCGTCCCAACGATCTCTGTCTGAAAGCTAATTGGCCTTTGCGTGAGAGCCAGGATAAGGCTGGCAAGTCTGTCAGGCCAAAGAAAGTTATGATAATTGTTACAGTTGCATTTCTTTGTTCAAATGGTGGTTTCACTGTGCACTGTAATGAATAAAATATGATTCGGGACAGTGCATCAATCTTTGTTCGTTTCACGTCCTCTTCTTTACAGTACATACTAAGAGAGGAGCTTCTTATGCAGTGCTTCACATAATGCATCTCAGTTTGGATTTTATATATATATGTTATAATGTACACTACTGTTTAAAAGTTTGGGATCAATAAAAGAAATTAATAGGATATATTAAATTGATCAAAAGTAAGAGTAAAAAATGTTACTTTTTTAGTAAATCTGTGGAGTTTCTGTGTGTTTGGATAATTATCAAGACGATTAACAGTTATCCAAAAATATGGTCAATTAAAATTGTAAATCAAGATCCTCAGATTGGATATCATTTTTTCCTGTTTTAAATCTTTCAATTTTAGAATGTGCATGCTGCAAATTAAATATTATTTACTTGACACTTTAAGTTTTTAGTACACTTTTTTTGTTTGTCTTTCTGTCAAAAATTTGGAAATATTAGTATGAAAGCTTGTTTGGGTTTGTGTGGTACAAAATGCCAGGCAACAATAACACAAGGCACCGATAAAATCAATATTTTTTTCCTGTATGTGTTCAAAATTTAAACAATGTCACAGATTATTTGTGCATTTTTACTCCATCCCCACTTGTTAAAGTATAACCAGAGAGCCAATCACCTTCTTACAACGGTTTAAACTCGTATCTCATTAGAAATGGCTTCTCCTTCCTGCTTAATCCCATGGATTTCTGTGACCGTATAGAAGCGCTACTCCCGAGCAGAAGATAATGGAACCAAGAGCGATGCTGATGCATTATAGAGACCCGTATCAGTCCCTGACTCTTTTAGAATTAGCATGTGAAATCTTTTTCTGCTATGTATTATCTTTTTCTTAGGGCGCTGTATCATACGAGAGCTTTGCTTGCTTACAAGGCCTACAGGGTATTTACTGTGTTTACACCCTGCCACTGGATCCAAGAGATTACCAGAAGAATCCAGCAATACGACACGAGCATGCCATTGTGTGGCATAATACAGCACCTGTCTTTTTATTTCTAATACTGACATTTATTATTCAAACATTGTTCTTTTTTATAGTTTGGTTGGTTTAATGTAAAATATTTATTTATTTACTTACTTTTATTGATTGCCATTATATAGGCTACTGTATAGAACAGATGATGGGTTCCTTCATTACATTGCAATACTTTTGTTCCTAAAACTAACCCTTTCTCAGCAATGTTGTGTAGCTTTCTATAATGATGATCAATATATACTTATACAGAAGACACTAAAAAAATCTATGTTTGTATTGATATTGACCAGAATTTTCAGTCTAGCCGAATTAGCACAGATTTGCAACCAGTTGCAGCATTATTGACAGACTTTTTTCATTTAAAGATAGAGCCATAGTTTTTTTTAGTAAACTGCTGTTTAATAAATGAACTGTTATTTTTGTGTATCTTTACACAATCCCTAAGATTCTGAACTTTTTGCTTCATATCATGATTGTTATATTTTTAATGCATTTAAACTCTGAATTCCTACAATTGTATTGTAACTTGAAGGACAACATTTTCCAATAATTTAAATATAGATTTGCACGTTCGCATTTTAAATAGTTAATGTAGTTTGAAACCTTTTTTTCTTTTTTCAGAATTGAAGGTGGAAGGTAGCTGACAGTTCCAAATGGACAAAAATGCAATGAAAGTGTAGTCCAATGGCTGTTCCTCAAACAAAGCTGCCATATGGCTTTAGAAGAAATGGAATATAATCTGCGATTCTTATGGGACACTTTTATGGTACTACTTTGTCCTTTCCAGAGCCTATTACTATTCATTTTTCATTGCTGGACAAAAAAGTACAGTAACTTGGACATTAAGCTAAATAACTCCTTTGTGTTCCATGGAAAAGAAAAATATCAGGTTAAAACGACATGAGGATGAATTTTCATTTTTCCGTGAAATATCCCTCTAACAATGGACTGCAAGGAAAGAAAGAAAAAAGAAAACGAAAGAAAGAAACTAATAGCGTTCCTCACTTATAGGAGTCAGATAGTTGTAATTGAACCTTATTTTTTATGTATTAAAAGCTGCAGGCTCATTGTTATTGGCTCGCCGTTTCTTCCTGCTCTCCACACTCTGTTCAATTTAGCTGCCTTGTACTGTTCTGGTGTGATCATTCCTGGTTTGTGCAGGGTTGATAAGGGGCGCTGAGGTTCATTACAGTTTGTCACAGGCAGCAGACATCATGTTCACCATCCTACACTCTAATCCTTTGCATGCAAATCTCCGGCCATGCGGGTCTCCAGGCAACAGAGCCGACTTTGAGACAGAAAGTGTTCGGTGAGTTTATTTAGCGCAGTATAGATGACGAGACTTACCTTATAGGAGACTATAGCCACCTAAACACAAGTCAAGGTGCCCTGCAGTGTTAGTTCACCCAGAACATTTATTCAGTTACTCACCTTCATGTTGTCCCAAACCTGTACGGCTTTATTTTGTGCAAAATAAAAGGAGGTGATTAGGAAAATATCCCAGCTGTGTTTTTTTATTATTTTTTTTTTTCTCCATACAATGATAGTGGATGCAGACCTGGGACTGTAATGTCTGCCATTTAGTTTTAGTGTATGGAAAAGAGCAGCTTGGACATTGTGCTAAATAACTAACTAAATAACTTAAAAATCTGAGAATGACTTTTTAGATAAATGAGATATAATGGCAAATTGCAAGTTTCTTTAGAAGTTGAAGTTTAGAAGTTGAAATTCAAAAGTTGAATTTTAGTTTAAGCTTTAGTGGTCTTATTTGGACATTTTTGTATAATATTATGTATAATTAGCTTTTTTTATTTAGTTTCAGTCATTTTAGTACATCAACTTTTTCATCGAATATCTATATTTCAGCTTTTTTCAGTTAACAAAAAATAATTTTAATAGTAGTTATTATCACTGATAGCGCTCTTCTTTCAAATATCAAGTATAAGTATCATATATGGCTTTTGCAAGTGGTCTAAGAGTTTGTTATTGTTTTTCAATGTCATTTTTTAAGCTATACAACTATACTGATTATGCTGAAAAACAGGTGGCAATCTATTTTTGATTTATCTTCATTTGAACCTGCAAGATATTACATTGTTGCATTAATCCTTAGAAATGCAAGCTGTAAATAATATAACTGAATAAGTATGTTCACAGTTTACATGAACTTTTTGAACTAAACGTAGTCTCAATTCAGAAAAGACACTTTGAATAAACACTTAATTAGAGTCATTAATAACAAGTGTTAGAAAAGCTTCCATTTATTGTAAAGTGACCTAAATTACATTCATGCATTTTCCTGACAGCCAGGCTCATCTGCTATGAGCTTAGAATATCTGTGTGAAGTACCAAGTATAAACAGACTTGATTTTCTTTTTCGTTTTTTTAATTTTATTATTTTTTTTCCCATATAGTCAAACGTGTGATCAGAGAGCATGTTTCGGTTAATGATCACCTCTGGCTAACTGCAATCAATTAAACCACCATGTGAAGGTCCTCATGGCGCTCAGTGCGGGGGGACGTGTAAATGAGGCTTGAGACCTAAAACTGAACTAGTACTTCCACTCGTGACCAATAGTGTCATCACAATTAAAGGAGGCTTTCACTGAGAAATCACAGCGAGAGGTGCAACATGCTGCTATCGAGACTGAGAACTCCCATATCCAGAGGTATTGGCTATAGCCGAAGGCCAACAACATTGGAGTTGGAGTAAACCTTGTCTTGACGTGTAAAATTTCTGCAATGATTTCTGAATTCCAGTTTTCTCAAACACTCCTGCTGGTCAGACAAATAGATACAGATAGTCCCGTCCCAACATCACTGCTTGAGCAAATGTGTCGGTTTGAATGCATGAACAAACAGAGCACTGTTTTGATAGCGCCGGAGTCGCAGTGTTTACACTTTTTGGGGGAATCAGCATACAGATGGCTTACTTAAAGTTGTCTGCATATTAAACTGGATTTTAACATAAAAAATAACACACTCCAGCTTTAACTGATAGCGAAGAGATCAAAGCTGTAGAAGTTAAGCTGGAATAAACAGATAAATGTGTTGTAATTCCTTATATCAGAGTTTTGCTTTGAGACTTGCAGGAAATGCAAACATTCATTGGGATGAGAACAACCCATGCAAACATGCATGTGTACCAAGACGTATGCATATAATCTGCATGCCCAAGTGGTCTGGCTGTCTAGCAGGATGATATTCGACAAGATCTTTCACCCCATATTTTCTAGGAATGATGTTTGCTCTTTGGAGGACATGTTTACGTCTTTTAGGATGGTGTTTACTTTGGGTTCTGGTTTTGCATTTACATCAGTCTAACAGCAAGAGCCTAGATTGCATTCAGAGATTTTGGATCTTTCATATCCTGTCTGATAAAATAATATGAGAAGCTGTAAAGCTTTATGGTTTGTATAGTTATACCACATTGTAATAATTCTGTGTAATGTGAAAGTCAACATGAAACAGCATTCGCAAACAGTTCTACTCCCATAATGTGACATTTCAGAGTGCAATAGTATATTCAGTGAGTAAGAAAAATGGAATGGCAAGCAATTTTACTGATTAAATAGAATAAAACAAAGCCAACACTCATTTCTAAGGAGGATATCGTTTATATTAATAGTAAACATATCACTTTTCCCCTCTTATTTGGCTTAGGTGGCATCAGCAGAAAAGTAAAGGCGGATTAGAGGCGGATGCACCATAAGATCAGGTATGGAGGATGAGAAATGAATAAATACATAAATGTAGAAATACATGAAGAAATAAAAATAGAAATAAATTAATTAATTAAGAGTAAATAATTAATTAAATGCTGAAATAAATAATGTAGAAATACATAAATAATTAATTAAATGCTGAAATAAATAAATGCAGATATGCATAAATGAATGAATGAATTATTTTGTCAAGAGTGTAATTTTTAATTGTATTATTTCTGTACCATTTGTTATACTACATTTATTTCTGCATTTCTACATGTATTTATTTCTGTATTTCAAACATGCAGTAATTCTTTACAGGTTTTATGCATTCCAGTGTGCTGCTTTTCCGTTGTTATTTCTTTAAACATGCTTGCAGTGCATAAGCTTAAAGAAGTTCAACTCGCGTCTTGTAACTTTGCCTTATTTTACCATTCTGCTGCCGGAATCTCATGTTTTTCAATGCAAATACCCATGCTTTGTGATTTAGAGATATGTTTTATGTTACCGTTTTCTCTATCATTGGTGTATTGTCAACATGTCTAATTGTAATTGTAACATTTGCGAATATTTTTACCCTATAAATAGGGTCAGTTTTGTTTTAATTTTGACTCTGTGCATCCATTCAACAGACAAAACAAAAGCTATTTTTGGTGAATAATTGGTGCTGCTTGTTATATAGTGCTACCTCATAGTCATACTGTGGTTACATACAGAATCAAGACAGATAATTGTGATAGTCTTGCTGAGTTTTGATTTGAAGCAGTGCTACTCCTGTGGTTTGAGCCTGACAGGTGATCTGTATTTACTTCCACATGAGCCATACACTATTTAATTATGTTACCTTAAATTCAATCAAACAGCACTCAGATTTGACATTTAATCACTTGTTTTAAATGCTGCTCAGTGGGAACTATTTGGTTAACATTGATTTTCGCAAGTAAGGGGAGATATATCCGAACAATTCCTCCTGTTAGACAAAATAATGTTGAGAAATGCATGGTAATGGCAACATTCCAATAGGGTCCCATGCACCTTAAGGTCTCGCTGGCCAAGAATGTCTTAAACCGGTTCTAATTAAGACCTCTGAGATGGAAGGAGCTTGAGTTGGCTGTCTATGAACAGTTTCAGCATTCAACTTTTTCCATATGCAGCTGATAAATATGGATGTGCGCAGAGAGTTTGCAGTGTGCTTCCACAGCCGTAGTATTCGTATAAATGTTTTAAATCCTCACACTAGCGGGGATTCTGACTAGCCAAGCCATTTGCGGAGCAACAGCTGGTAAATGAGTTGCATAGCTATTTTATGCATGAGAACAATGTGGGAGGATATTTCATTTGTCTCTTCTCTTGACCTTCAAAGCTATCTGATTGTTGAACTTTTTACTACAAACCCTTTAACATCTAATCATGCCACTCTCGACCTTGACATGTTGAAATGAGAGCCTTTCGACTTGAATATCGAGTGCTTCTAACGTTGCCCTTTTGATGTGCTGATACGCTATAGATTCACCGTCAGGTGGGTTTGTGGGTTGGGAAAAATGTAATAAGTGGCACCCTTTTAGTTCATTCAGTTTTCTGATTTAAATTCAGCAGGAATTATATAGTGTTTAAACAAGTGATGTTTAAACATGCAATATAAGGTAACATTTAATAACGGAAAATATTCATGTTGTTTCTTAACCAGAAAATAATGCACAAGATGGTATTCCAATCCCTATAGTTATTTTCTAGAGGAGCAGAACTCATTGGACATGCTGACCCTCATTTTTTTCCCTGTGCCATATGGCTGCACTTTGTCAAAGGCTCCTGTTGTGGGGACCGGTCACAGTTCACATCTAACCTTTAGCAAGATTAGTCTCTGAGTGACCTATCCTGGATGATGGACTTCCCCTACTCTCTGAAATACCAGCCCTGTCTGTGGCATTATTCAAGTGAATGACAGCCCATATTCCCCTGAGGGACCCGCGGCCCGGCTGTGTTGACAGAGCTCGGCACCGCTTTGATGATATTCCGCAATGTGATGATGCCTGTGTTACAGCATCAGCACTTTGTGATTTGATGTTGTTTTTTCTGTTCTTCTTACAACCCTTCATCTCCACAAATACTCACAGGGTTTGATATTTGACCCGAGGCAATTCATTATTTGCTGTGCATCAGGTTCTCACCTTGAATTACTTTTTAAAGTAGTAGGGAATAATGCTGTCTGATCGCATATGATTTTGTCCTTTATCTACTTAAAATTACACATTTAGCTAAGCCTTTGCCTGTTAGGTTTTATTTCTCACATTTCAGCTCTTGTGTATGATTGTTAAAGGCATTGGACGCAATGTGCGGTAGGTGACAAGCATGCAATCTTGTCTCTCTTTTATATGTCTTGTTTTGAACACACAAAGACTATGTTGTGTGATTTGGGGAAAAATATAATGGCAATTTTTCAAATAAAGATTGCGATGCTATGCTTATCTGTTGGTATGCAACATTTGGTGATTTTGTGAATATATATATATATATACAGGTGCATCTCAATAAATTAGAATGTCGTGGAAAAGTTTATTTATTTATCTCAGTAATTCAACTCAAATTGTGAAACTCGTGTATTAAATAAATTCAATGCGCACAGACTGATGTAGTTTAAGTCTTTGGTTGTTTTAATTGTGATGATTTTGGCTCACATTTAACAAAAACCCACCAATCTCAACAAATTAGAATACTTCATAAGACCAATAAAAAACACATTTTTAGTGAATTGTTGGCCTTCTGGAAAGTATGTTAATTTACTGTATATGTACTCAATACTTGGTAGGGGCTCCTTTTGCTTTAATTACTGCCTCAATTCGGCGTGGCATGGAGGTGATCGGTTTGTGGCACTGCTGAGGTGGTATGGAAGCCCAGGTTTCTTTGACAGTGGCCTTCAGCTCATCTGCATTGTTTGGTCTCTTGTTTCTCATTTTCCTCTTGACAATACCCCATAAATTCTCTATGGGGTTCAGGTCGGGTGAGTTTGCTGGCCAGTCAAGCACATCAACTCCATGGTCATTTAACCAACTTTTGGTGCTTTTGGCAGTGTAGGCAGGTGCCAAATCCTGCTGGAAAATGAAATCAGCATCTTCAAAAAGCTGGTCAGCAGAAGGAAGCATGAAGTGCTCCAAAATTACTTGGTAAACGGGTGCAGTGACTTTGGTTTTCAAAAAACACAATGGACCAACACCAGCATATGACATTGCACACCAAATCATCACAGACTGTGGAAATTTAACACTGGACTTCAAGCAACTTGGGCTATGAACTTCTCCACCCTTCCTCCACACTCTAGGACCTTGGTTTCCAAATGAAATACAAAACTTACTCTCATCTGAAAAGAGGACTTTGGACCACTGGGCAACAGTCTAGTTCTTCTTCTCCTTAGCCCAGGTAAGATGCCTCTGATGTTGTCTGTGGTTCAGGAGTGGCTTAACAAGAGGAATGTGACAACTGTAGCCAAATTCCTTGACACGTCTGTGTGTGGTGGCTCTTTATGCCTTGACCCCAGCCTCAGTCCATTCTTTGTGAAGTTCACCCAAATTCTTGAATCGATTTTGCTTGACAATCCTCATAAGGCTGCGGTTCTCTCGGTTGGTTGTGCATCTTTTTCTTCCACACTTTTCCTTCCACTCAACTTTCTGTTAACATGCTTGGATACAGCACTCTGTGAACAGCCAGCTTCTTTGGCAATGAATGTTTGTGGTTTAACCTCCTTGTGAAGGGTGTCAATGATTGTCTTCTGGACAACTGTCAGATCAGCAGTCTTCCCCATGATTGTGTAGCCTAGTGAACCAAACCGAGAGACCATTTTGAAGGCTCAGGAAACCTTTGCAGGTGTTTTGAGTTGATTAGCTGATTGGCATGTCACCATATTCTAATTTGTTGAGATTTTTGTTCAGGTTTTAGTTAAATGTGAGCTAAAATCATCACAATTAAAAGAAGAAAGTAAAAGCAAAACATGAAATACTTCTATTATAATATTTAATCGTTAAACTGTAAAATTTAAATTTCTAATCTTTATGGCTGTCTTAATTTCTTAATTATCAAATGTTAAACCTTCAAATTGTGAAACACTTCACATCAAAACATGCAGCACATATATTTTTTTTAATTAAATCACAGTTTTTGTAATTTGCTAATCGCATAGCCTTATCGAGGGCTGCACAATTTGGAGAAAAATATAATTGAGATTTTTTTTTCCAGTAAAAATTGTAATTGCATTTTAAAATGCGCTTGAAAATCTGTGCTTGATTGTACATTTTGTGATTATATGTCAATAATAATAATAATCATCATCATCATTAATTATTATTATTATTATTAATAATAATAATTATTATTATTACTGTTATTACTAAATAAAACAAAACAAGAAATATTACTATTGTATTATATTCAATGTAAAATACAAATTTGTATTTATAAAAAATAATAATAAAACAATAGTATTAATTATTATTACTAATTAATATTGTAATTATTTTTATTATTATATTTTACATTGCATTGTTATCTGTTGTTAATTTAGGCACAATAAAAGTAAAACAATTCTACAAATGATTTCCCTTCAGGAAACCTTGTTGCTTAAAGGCCGTTTTACGAGATGCAGTGTGAGGGTTGCTGATGTATTTCGTGTACAAGGAGAATCAGCTGGGGATGGAAGGGCCAGCCATAACTCAGCTGAATATTTCGGGGTGCCATAATTTGAACGAAATAAATTATGCATGTGCGCTTGTGTAATGAATGTAAAAAGAGTTGCCCTATCATTCATAATCTGGAGGGAAGGGGAAATATGAGCGCCTGGCTTGGGCACTTAGTGGCGTTTCTAAAGGGCTGGGTGATACTTGAGCCGCGGGGGGCAGAGGAAGAGATAGAGCCCTTTCCTTTGTGCTCACAGATTACAGCTCCAAATATAACACCTCGGACACTGAGAATGCTGCATCTAATGCACGTTTAAAGTGAGACGGTGACTCGAACTGACAAGGTTTTAGATGTTGCTGGTGCCACAGGGATAAAGAGGGAAAGCCAAGGCTCCTGAGTTTGTTAAGGGGTGGCTTATATCACGTAGCCGCTAATTAGTTGTACTACAAATTTGGCAGAACAAGACTGAAGTGTGGTTGTGTTTGTGTATATGTCCGTTGTCACAATACGGTAAATCTATGATCCGGCTTCCTAGTCGTGTAACCTTGTAGAGAAGAGAGATATAGCTGGCGTTTCTGATGACCTTCAATCAGAAAAGCTGTAAAATATTACAACCATTAGTATCCAGCACCAACATATAAGTGAAAATGATACACATAAGGGTGGTAAGATGTTATTGATGGTGTTTATGAGATCCCTTGGGGAGTGTCATGAAATACCCATTCACTGTCACCAACAGACATTGAGCATTGATTAGAAAAGGATCATGTGTCCTTCGATCACAAATGCTATTACGCAGTTGCCAGCTATTTGCAGCTTGTGTAAAGCGTGTCAATAAAGCATTTTGTCACCTCGTCCCTGGTGTAGACCTTTTTAAGACTGTTATTCCTGGAAAATGAGATAATTAGCAATAAGCCACAGTAAGGATGTGCGTTACAGTGATTTTACCATTGATACTGGTTGTTCTTGGGAAGTGGAGTAACCCTTTTAAACCAAAGTGCAACCCTTAACTGTAGTAAAATCATTATAATGCCCCATTTGCACTGACAAGAGCTTTTGTAGCTGGAGGTCACAAGGTCATTAGAAGCTGTTTCTGCTGCTGGATGCCCATTAACGCTATTAGTTGGTTGCATCACATGATTTGAAAACCATAGTTGAGATGTATCGAATGTACAAATAAGATGTGTTTTCTTGCTGGTAAAAAAAGTGAATGTTTTGCAAGCAAGCTTTGTGTATATGTTTTATTATTTGATTATTTTAATTTATTATTATTTGTTATTTTTAATTACTTTTTATTCACTGCTTATTTGAAAAAAGTTAAACTTGCTTTTTTGTCTTGGTCACTGTTGCATGCAGTATGTTGGTGTAAACCGGCAGCACTTATTTAGAATCAATAACTTCATGTTATTTGATTGTTCTGTCTGTGTGAATGTCACTTAGCTTCAAGTGGCTAAATGCTGTTTAAAACCTAAAGAAATGTGATAAAAGACACCAATGTTCAATATATACTATATGTGACCCTGGCTGTGAAAACCTCTTTTTTTATGATTCACTGTTTTCTACATAAAATCATCCTTCATAAGGTAAAGAACATTCTGAGAAAATGTATCCTTGATATCTTTAGTATTGACTGAGTAAGGCCATGTCAAATATTGAAATCATGGTGAAATTAATGCTTGAAATCAAACTTTGATCATAATTATATTTTGAGACTTTAGACTGGATTTCACAGACAGGGTCACATATTTTCAAAACTAACATAAAAAATATAAACATAAATTCATGTTGTAAGCTGTTTATAGTTTCAGGACAGCATAGCAATGCGGTCCATTTACTGTATATAGAGTTCAACTGATATGCGATCACAAGTGTGCTTATATCAGCTTTTATTTATTTATTTATTTATTTATTTTTAATGCAGCTTGTCCATTCAAACATCAGATGTATTCATGTTACATTCATCATATAGTCTCTTGTTTTATATATAGAGATAAAGGTATTGAATTGTGAAAGACCAATTAAAAATAAATAAAAACAATAACTGAACTGAAAAAAAAAAAAAAAACATTTGTTAAAGTTTTGCATACTGCATATGCCCACACTTTCTGCTTTGCTAGAGATGTTATAGATGCTTAACTCAGGCTTGGTGCTTGCATTTCTGTGGCATTTATAAGGTCAGCAAAGAACCATGCTTGATGGGAATGTTTCTTGACAGAGTGGGCATGTACAGTATGAACCCTTTAATACATGTTTTTCACTTTTAAAATCAATAATTGTTGTTTTGCTAATCAATAAACCTTGTTAACTGAGCTGATTCAGAGCACTTTGCCTTCATGAATTTGAAAATTGAGGTCACGAACTTACAGTATATGGGAAAAATATGAGATTATTTTTTTCTATGAGCTATTTCGTCACCCTCCTGAGAACTGGCACGACTTCTTGGTTCCTATGTAAGCGCTCCTCCATAACATCCACAGTGTTGATGCTTTTGTTTTATTATTCATAACAAGTCAACAACTTCTTGTTTAATGGTGTTCTCTGAGAGGCTGGCGAAACTGCAGACTGCATGTTTTCTTACAAGCTTGCCAGCAGGCCCCTATTATAAGAAGGGGGGGGGCGCTATATGCAGAGTGCTTTTTTATTAGGCCACTGCAGCCTTCTCTCCATCCACCTGCTGAAATGATTCGTCTTTTTTTGATAGCCCTGCTGGAGTCTGCCTGCGCAAGGAAACCAAATTACTGTAAGTAAATGGCCTTGTTGGTGTTCGCCTAGGAATCCAGGTCATGTGTATATGTGTAAACAGTGGTCCTGAATCCACCCCTCCAGGCATTTTTATCAAGTAATCTGCCGTCGGAGTCGAGCCCTAGTGGCTAGCGGATGTGTGGCAACACTTTGAAGTCAGTTTGTGTCTGGCTTCAACATAACAGCAATATTGGCTCAACCAATGGTGCTATTTTAAGCTTTCATTATGTATTTGCAGTCAATTGTGTGTGTGTGTGTGTGTGTGTGTGTGTGTGTGTATGTATATATATATATATATATATATATATATATATATATATATATATATATTATACAGTTTTATTTAATACACATGCATGCATGTAGACATACATACATATTTAAAGCACACAATAAAGTAAATGCATAAAAATTACTAAAATGTTGTTACATTAAAATATTCAATACAAAAACTTATTGCCCATTTGACCTATATTCACCCTAAAATATTTACTTAGATATTTTTAGTTATCTTAAAAATATTTTAAAACAGATAGTGTGCATTTTCCATCTATGAGCTCCATAAATGTTGGCACTAACTCATTGAATACATTTTTGGCTTTCTTGTTGAACAATGTCAGTGATCTCTAAATGGTCAAATATCAGCCAAAATAATGATCCATAACAGCCTTTGAATAGAGTTGTGCAAATGTGCATTGCCCTGCAGTATTTTGCGAAAACAGTACATCAAAATCTTTTTTTTTTTTTTTTTAATTTGCATAATTTCAGAGCATCTAAAATTGTGTTATTTAGCATGGCACACAGAATCGAGCAGGTTGTGGGGCAATGAGCTGGCAGATTGTGTGTGGTTGAGGCTGATAGCTGGTTGGTTGGTTGGTTTGATGGAAGCTGTCTCACTGAAGCCCATGTTGAGATTCCGTTCACATCGGCTAAACCCAGCCGGCGTTTCTGCCTCTGGCTTCTGCAGGATGGTGTGAAGCTCACAAAGGCTCTTTGAGGACTCAATCTGCTGTCAGAGACCCTGTGATTTATCTAATGCTGTAAATGAAGGTGGAGGCTGGATTTTTATCAGGCCAGTGTGAGTTAAGGAAGCATGCGTCATGGCTTATTGAGAAGCACTATTACTTAGGTTTTAGGCAGCGTTTGACATGTCTGGATATTTGGGTTGGCTTTTGACTTATGACAATATTGCAATGTTTGTAAAAATATGTAAACAGAAACAGAAATTTCAGTGTAACCCCCCATTTTCTATGGAGTAAATATCCTACATTACTTTAAAATATCAATAAAAACAGCACAATTGTGAGTGTGATATTGTTATTTTACAACAGTTTAATAAACAAATGGATATTGAGTAACTGCATTTTAAACACAATATTGCCAGATTCAAACTAGTAGTGGGTTGTGAGTACTTTAAAGTTTTAAATTACCTTAGCTCAAATGAACAAAATTACTTGAATTAAGATTAGTTTAATCATTTTTGCTGAAAAAAAATTCAATGATCCAGGTCAAAATGACATGATCTACCCATAAAACATTGTGCGTTTCAATGTTGTTGTTTCATTCCTCAGTGAATCAATGTGTTTGAACGAATAACTTGAGTGAATGATTTAGTGACTCAAATCATAATAAATATATATGTATATATATATATATATATATATATATATATATATATATATATATATATATATATATATATATATATATAATACTGTATATACTTTGTGTGTAACAGTTTAGTAATAATTCACCCAAAATGAACATTTGTCATCATTTACTCACCCTCATGTCGTTCCAAACCTGTATGAGTTTCTTTCTTATGTTAAACACAAAAGAAGATATTTTGAAGAATGCTGGTAATCAAAAGATTTGATGGTCAAATCAACAACTGCTTGGTTCTTCAGAATTCTTTAAAATATGTTCTTTTGTGTTCAACATAAGAAGGTTTGAAACGACATGTGGGTGAGTAAATGATGACAAAATTTTCACTGTTGGGTGAACTGTTCCTTCAACCTGCACTGAAAAATATATAATATGTAAAATATGTTTATGTAGCCACTTATGTTATAATATCACCTATTTACTATTACTACTGCTTATAATATAATAATTTGTAAAGCCACTGCTTCCTGTACAAAAAGGACTCTTTGATCATTGTCAGACCAACCTTGGCGCAAGTATTCTTACAGTTAGAAGCACAATTTTTATGCCATTGTCACCGGAGAAGCCTTTTTTTTCTTGTACAGCTGTACATTTAGCTACAAAGTCATGAAGTATTCCTTCTAGATCACATTACACTGTGGTGTCCCATCTTTTTTCACCACTCTCGCCCACCATTTCTCCATTTTTCCAATGAGATTTGAACTAGGCTAGCTCTGCATTTATCGCTCTGGACACAGGCAGCATAGTCATGATAATTCTCATCCCATTTCATAATGTCTGCTATGCAATCTCTTCATCTGCCGCCAGTGGAAGGGGGGAAGCACATTATCTATGGCAGAGTATTATAAGAGATTATCCCTGACAGATCTTTTCCCTCGCAGGCACCATTAACCAGGCTTCGGCCCACTTGATATTTCTACCACCTGTGACCGTCATCCGCTGGGCACAAGAATTATTGCCATTGTATTTTTTTCCCCGCTCTATAAATTAATCATGTAAGGAACTACTCTGAATCTGGTTGGACAGTGACCAAGAAACTCCCTCCCTCCTTCCCCAAAGATGCCAGAGACACTATGCATCATTAAAACGCGGCATGCCATTTGACACAGAGATAACTCTCACATTTGCCCCAGTATGGTTTGATGCATATTATCATGCTGTAGGCAGAAACAGGAGGCTTTTTCCTGACTTTGAAATGTTTGAGAGCCCCGGATGGACCACAAAAAGCAAGCTGACCTCTCTCTGAAGTGAGAGGGGACTGCTGACGAGACTGAAACATAAATTAGCATTGATCATTTTTGCTCAACATGCCACATTAATGACTTGAGCCTTACAGGGCTTGTTAGACATCCTTTGGAAATAGATTATAATGGTCTTACTAGCTGTCCCAGAAGTCCACCAACTCGATTGTTTTACAAATGGCACATGGTTCTCGGTACATCCAAGGACAACATTTTTAGAGTCATTAATGTTGTATTCCCCCAGGGACCTTTTTTTTTTTTTACATAAGGACGTGTATTAACGCTGGTGGATATTCAACCATTTTTTTGTGTGTCTTAAAATAGGTGTCATTTGTATAGAAAATTTTACCCTCTTTTAAATAATGATACAGTGGAGCAGCATGTATATCAGTTATCTAATACAAGCGTATTAAACACACCTCAAAGGATGGCGGTTCAGGGAAGTAGGATTGAATGAATTGATCTGAAGAAGTACGAAAACAGGTAGCATGCAGGGTAGAGGTCTGCATTCCCGCGGCTGTCCCGCGGGAACCGACCAGATTTCTTGCAATGCGGGATTAAATTCCCGAATAAAACGCGGTTGCGGTCGGTAACTCTGGTGCAATTTGAACGGGAGCAGGCGGTCTAGCAATATCCCGTTCCCGACGTCTTTTCAGAACAACATATCTGTGCTTTATTCAAGCACCGGTACAGCCTGCACGCGACTGTTATGCACGCGCTGCACGCATGAAACAGTGCTTTGTTTTATTTGCGAGTGTCTGTGCGCAGCATGTGCATAACGATGCTCAGAGCAGGCTAGCCTACCAGTGAATATACGGCCCACAGACAGAACAGGCAGGTTGTCGATGAGTGACAGAGCAGAATAAAGATGGAGCAAAGTGTGGATGCGCTGTCCTTAAAGAGCGCTCAACTCGGTTTTGTTTATATTTTGCTTAGCCAATAATTTTAAATGACAGATGTCGAATTTATTTATTTATTTATTTTTCTTCCGCAACACTTTTCCTAGGCTAGCTACTGTGTTTACAGCAAGATGTTAAACGAATTTAGTATTTTGACAAGAGGAATAAAATTATAATAGGCCATTTTTGTACAACCTACATTTTTTTTTCTCTGCGACACTTGTTCCTATTGTGTTGTAAATGTTAAACGAATTGTATCCTGACAAGACGAATAAAAATAAGGAATACAATTTTTGTACATTTTTATTTTCTCTGTGACACTTTGTTTTCCTACTGTGTTGGCAGCAAAATGTTAAACGAATTTCGTGTCTTAAGACACAAAATTTGTTTAATATTTTGCTGTCAATAAAAAACTCTTGACGACGAATAAAATAACAAATACAATTTTGTGCAGACTACACTTTTATTTGTTAGCCTATCTGTCTTTCTTTCAATAGAGGAAATTTAAATGTGTGATTCTGGAAACGAGATCTAAATTTAGCGGGAACGGTCGGGTCGGGAAGAAAATTATTCAAAGCGGACAGCGGGTGAACAAAGAGTAAATATATCGCGGGAGCGGGCGGGTGCGGGATATAACCTCGCGGGAGCGGGACTTAAAAAACAGTCCCGCGCAGACCTCTAATGCAGGGAATCAAATGTGCAGGTCAAATTAAGTTCTTCCCCCATCGCGCAGCTATAGTTTCATCCTTTGTTTCGCATGCTCACCGGTTATAGATCACCCTCATGCATCTCATAAGGAAAGACATCAAACAAATATCCGGCTATTGACCTCTCCTCCCAGACTTGATTGAGACTCATAGCGGGCTGCAGGAGCAGAATGACAAACAAAGGAGGCAGGAGGTTAAAAAATGGAAACCAAATCGATAGAGATGACTGAAATGACGAAGGACTTGAAGGTCAGAGCTCGTGGTCCCTTAGAGTAGATAATACAGGAACATAATCAATCTCGTCTAATTTAATCTCTCCCCCCATCTCAGACCTGATCTGCACTCATTTTTTTTTCCTTCCATGATCAAGTCTTTTCATTTTCTGCCCAATGACTGAGCTGCTCTTTGATAGCAATGGTGGATCAAAGAAGTTAGTTGAATGGGTTCAAGAACAATACTGACACACAAAGACCGAAATGGTGTTTCATATGTTGATTATTTAGAAATACAATGTTGCTTTGAAAGGATATTCAGTACAGTACTTCAGAATGGACCTGACTCTTCTAAATAGTCTGATGCTTCAAAGCAATTTTGTTTCAAAATTCCAATAGCTCAGCGCAACAGTGATAATTCAAAACTGATCTTTTCTGATTCTTCCACAAATAGTGATGTTTCAAAAAATATTGATGCTTTTAAGCTGTACTGATGATTCAAAATAATTCTGAATGAACAATATTGATGTTTAAATACAGTGTTGATGCTTCAAAGCAATACAGCTTAATGCTTCAAAGAAATATTGACACTTCAAAGCAATTCTGATGGCCCAAAACAACAGTAATCATTCAAAATAGAACTGATGAACTGAAGATGATTCAAAACATTGTTGACATTTTAAAGCAATTCTGATTATTCAAAACCATTCTGAATATATAATGATCCTTCAATACAGTGTTGATAATTCAGTGCATTACTGTTTCAAAACATCTGAGGCTTCAAAGCAATTCTGGTGTCTTAAATGTTGATTGTTTCACAATAATACTGATGCTTTAAAGCAATTATAGTGGTTTCAAAACAACAGTGATAAATGAAAACAGATCTGATGCTTCAAAAACAACTGATGTTTCAAACAGATTTGATGCTTCAAAACTACTGAAACTTCTAAATGATACTGACACTTGTAAAAATTACTGATGCTTCAAAACAATATTATTTCAAAAAGACTACTTCAAAGAAACACTGATATTTCCAAACAAATGTGGTGCTTTAAAAACAATGCTGATTCTTTAAAAAACAATGATGTTTCAAGTCAGATTTGATGCTTTAAAACAATTCTGACTAAACCAGGTTTGGTATTGTTCACAGAAAATGAAGAAATGTCTGAATGTTACACATGTTATGTATCACAGTGACTTTCAAGGCTTATTCGAAATGCGATGTCCCTTGTGTTCCTATATCGCTCATAAACCACAAGCTGTTCTGAACTCAGAAATGTCAAGAATATTACGCTCATTTGCTAGACATTTGTTACAGTTTGACACTTAAACCGCACATCCCACCAGGGCCCATATTTGTAAAAGCCAACGCGGCGACGTTGACCCTCATAAATTAAAGTGTGTATTCGACAACTCTGATGTGCTTTAAAGAGTATTGAATTCCTGTGAGGTGGATGAATTGCATGCCGCTGTCTCGAAAAGAGGGAGGGCTGATGCCGTATAGCTTACTCCTCTATCATATTCACTGCCCTTTCAAAGTGTATCACCTCCCCTATCGAATCATAATCCTGTTCCTGAGATACGCTGGGCTGAAAATGAAATATGTTTGCAGGTTTGTAAATGTATCACACATTTTTCCCAGTGTAAGTGTGTAGAACCAATACTTTTAGTACAATCCAAACATTGCCTTTGGCAGCTGAATATGTGCCGAGGTTTTGCTGCCGTAAGCCACTGAGGATTTTTTCATATCTCTCTTAGGCCCTCGCTCTTCCCAGGTTTGTCTATCTCTCTCCGATTCCCTTGACTCCTGAGAGATATATTGAGGGTAGGCTTGGTATCCAGACTGCAGTTGATCAGCTGTAAACAGGCCCATAGGCATAGGATCCTGTCTGTCCTTATTTGGATGAATGAATTATTAATATTTCACTGGTTTATCTGAAGTTACAGCTCCTCTTGCTTGTGTTGTTTTGTTTTTCTAATCTTTTTTTGTCTTTCTCTCTTTCTCCCTCTCACCCTGTCCCTTGCTCATTCCGCAGCTAACAAAGCTGACTTTACATAGGAAGAACACGACTTGCTCCTCTTGCAGTTGAATGGAAATAAAAGAGATTCTGTGACCTTGGAAGATGAAGATGTTGTTGCCATGGGAACTCTTAATCCTGCTGTCACTCAAGAGCTGCCTAGCAGGTACGATATCCCCCGACTTGCCTTTGATAGCTCACCTGTTCTGCATAGTCCCCACTTCAGCAGAGAGAGTGGCTTTTCATGCCTCTGTCTAATCATTCTCATTCCTCTAGAGACAGATACATGCTGGGAACAAGCTCTCGTGGTTGCCCCAGCAGGACATTTGTCTTGACACAGTTTCTGATTTTTCTCTTCAGCAAGAACTTCACACAACTTATTTTGACACACTTTGCTTGTTCATAACAGACTAACATTGGAAACTTTATTCATGTTTATGTAGCTTTGAAGAATCTTCTAAAACAGTTTAGGTTTGATGTTATATTGGGCGTTGAGCGGCAACCCAACATTATTTTTCGATCTTACTAAAGTTTGACATTTTTACATTTGTTAATATTGCATAAGTTAGTATTTTTTTAACTTGTTTTACAGTATATAAATGTATTTGAGAAGCAACATTGCATAAGAATTTTCACTTTCATAGATTGCACTGTGAATTTAAATAGTCTTACTGCACTGGCAGTTTTTCTTTTTTTCTTTCTTCTTTTCTTTTCTTTTCTTTTCTTTTTTTATATTTATGCTTAAAACAAGTGAAAAAATCTGCCAGTGCAGTAAAAAAAGAAAAGAAAAAAAAGAAAAGAAATATAGCCTTATTAAAGAGATTCTCTGGAAAAAAAAAAGTTGTTGTTATTATTATTATTATTATTATTATAAATAATCTTAACATTTTATGTAATGTTGCTTCTCAGGTAACTTTATCTCGTTTCAAGGGTTTTTAGATATTTTATCTGAAAAATTTGACAAAAATACTTGTAAGGATGGAATTATTATTATTATTATTATAGTTAATAATTAATGTATAAAACTAACTTAAATAGATATTATACTGTTTTTGTATTTTTAAAAACCTGTTTATTTTGCTATGTACAGTATATTGCACCATTATATTTTGTTTCATTATATTATTTGCATCATCCATCACTTTGAGTTGAAGACCATTGTTTTACAGAATACCGAAAAAGTTATTGATATTATTTACATCTACTTATAGCACTTTAGAAATGCACTAAAACTCTCCATATGCATAATCAGACCCTGTCAGCAGTGAAGTGTTTCAAAAGTCATTTAAAGTTTCCATTAAAAAGTGCATATTATTTCTCCAATGGTTCATGCAACTCTCAGCACATACTGCAGCGCTGTAAGGAAGAGGCCGTCTGAAGAGGCAGGTGCCCTATTTAAACGAACCAATGTCCCCCACTCAGTGCCGGTGCTCCAGTTATTGCCGTTGTTGTGCTACAGTAACTATGCCAACTCAAACGGGCATTTGCATTCAAGCCACAGGTGCTCTTTTGATTGCACAGCTTGATATTCAGAAAGCTTAGCTGGAGAGTGGAAGTGCAGAGGCCAGACAGCCTCAGATGGAAGGGCAGCAGCTATTCAGCGCCGAGGACCTGAGGAGACCGAACCCACATATCTAACAACCTGCCATATCGTCGCTTTGAAGACAGATTTTAAGATTTTTGTCTTTTTATTGTCAGTTACGGTGCTGATGAAACACTGACAAGCTGTGCGGTAATTAACTGCAGTAAATTTCCTGTCGGTATAGAATTTGATTAGATCTCTTGAAGATAATTGGTAGTAGTGTCAAGAAATAAATAAATCTCATGTAGCCTACACATAATCAGAAATAATTCTCATTTAAGAAAATAGGTTATATTGAGGGAAAGAATAATAGTGATCTACCAAAAGTGAAATGGTTATTTAACATTCAGATACTGAAAATGAATGTAGTTAATATTTAAACAATGAATGGATCTATAAGGATGTGGTTATAATAATAAGCATAGGAAGTTATTAAACTAGGTTGGCTGCCCTCATTTTAAAGAACCCCTACTAGAAATTTGGTTCATTGTAAGTGTAAGTAAATTATTAATAACTTTAATAACATTACGATTAGAAATAAAATGTACAAATTCATTTCACATGATCTTTCAGAAATCTATCTAATATTCCGATTTGGTAACATTCAAACAAATAACAAATTGGTGATTTGGGGGTTAAAGGAACACTCCACTATTTTTGAAAATGGGCTCATTTTCCAACTCCCAAAGAGTTAAACAGTTTAGTTCCTAGCCATATCGGCCTAGAAAATCGCAACTTTTCATTGCACTTTACAGGATGTAACTACAGAAGTGTCAAGTTTTAAATAGGAAAAATATCGAAACTCTTTGGTCATTTTTGAGCGAGATGCTAACGGTCTAATCAGATTCAATGATCTATGCTAAGCTGCAGCTAAAAGTGCTCCCGCCAGACCCGGAGATCGGCTGAATGGATTCGAAAACGGTAAAACTCAACTGTTTAACTCTTGGGGAGTTGGAGAATGTAGGTATTCAGGTAACAACACAGAATTAAGAATCAAAGGGATGTAAACTTTTGAACGGAGTCATTTTTTATCAATTTCAACGATTATTTTATCTTGTGGACTATATGTAAACATAATTTTTATGTGAAATATCTTATTCAAGTCAGTACTAAATAAACAATAGCATTCTACAGATTCTGAACGGGGGTTGTAAACTTTTGACCTCAACTGTATTTATGAAGGAATTTTCCATATTGACATATTTTACAGGTGTTTTATTTTTTACAGGAATTTTGCACTTTATTGCATTTTAGGGTTCACTGTTTTAGGCTTAATGGAAATGTCCGTACAATTACTGGATAATGTCCTGGCAGAAAATGACCAGTACATTTTCCTTTTTTTTTTTTTTTATTCCCCCAGTGTGCTTGGAATGAACAGTCCTGCTGAAGAACTGTAGATGCTTCTTTGTATTATATTCATCCCTGTTTTAAATTCCATAAAGGGGTGGGGGCAAAATCATCCATGACAAAAAGTGATGGGGACGTGTCCCCTTCGTAAATGACGGCTAAATGTGGACTACTGTAAGTGCGCTACTCCTCGCTCTAAATGCTTCATTAATTCCCATCGTTCAAAGGACACACAAAAGGGAAAGTGAAAAAAGGTAGCATCTCCCACAGCGTGAGGAGACAGGGGTTCACCCCAGGCAAACACGCCCGGACACTTCCATTAGCTTGATGATGCGGGAGGGTCATTTTTTTTTTTTTTTTTGTCCTCGTCAAGGTTAGGGACCTGTAAAAATGAATTTCATTCACTCAAAGAGAACAAGGAAAAAATTACAGGTGAGTTTTATTGAGGAAAAAAAAAGCACAATTCCTTTCTCTGTGGAGAGGCAGACATGTTTCTGAGAGCTTGTTTATTCATTTAAGAAATGATACATTTCACTGGAGTAATTACCACAACATGGGGTAATTAGGGAGGTGGATTGGTGTCTTGGCAGCAGTCAACCGAAACAACAGACCTAGCCACACTGCCATGCGTGTTAGGGGCCTGCCAAAAGAAGGACGTCATGTTGATACGGTTTCTGCTACAAGAGGGGAAATGAAAGCTGTTCCTCTGGCACGTGTTTACGTTACAGATTTAATGAGCTCGGTGTGGGAAGTTGCTGAAAATAAATGAATAGTGCACATTAGACATAATGCGGACCTGATGTGTTCACACCTGTTTTATGATCCAGATTCATGTTCCAGATTGTGGATTATGAGCTTCTTGTTTTTTCTTCTAGAGAGGATTATTCGACATGGCCCAGTGTTCACCCAAGAGCCCAGTGACAGTGTTTTCCCTTTAAGCACAGAGGACAACAAGATATTCATTAACTGCAAAGCCAAGGGAAGTCCAGCACCACATTACCAGTATGACAGTTTTCCTTAATATCTTCTCAATGCAAAAGTCTGAGACCATATTGAAGATATAGTGTTTTTTGTTTGTTTGTTTTGTTGTTTTGTACTCATTTATGCCTAGAATTAAACAAAATTGGAAGACTTTGGAAACATTAACAAAAATAAATAAATAAATAAATAATGGAATGGAATTTAAAATTTGAACGTCATGCATTTAGAACAATATTAAATCATATTTGAATAAACAATTTTCTTTTTAACGAGAAATTATGACAGTTATTTAATGTTGCAGTTTATAAAAGTTTAATTTGTAATGGAACATTTTCTCAGTAGTGTCAGACTTTTGAACAATGTTATTTTGATATTATTAATGTAGTATTATTTATATTTTAAAAATAGTTTTTTATTTTCATTTTAGTTTTTGTCATTTTTGTGCTTTGTCGTTTATATATATTTCTATTTCGTTTTTAGTCATTTTATTTCAGTTTTAGTAATTTTAGTACTTTGTTTTTCAGTTATTTGCCAAGGCTACCAACATTTAGTAGCCTTGGCAACTAATTTTATTTTTCTTTTAGTTTAGTTTTTTAGTCTAATATTTATATTTTATTTAAAAATAGCTTTAAACATTTTTAGTTTTAGTTTATTTTAGTGATAACATTGCTGCTTTTGGACTCATTGTACATTTTATTCTAGATTTAAATAAAAAATTCTACAGAAAATATGTGTATATTTTAATGCTTAAATTTCTTCTCATCATCATTATCCTGTGCCCATTCCACCTGTTTTCATATTTAGGTGGAAATTCAACGGGAAAGATCTTGATATTGACATGGACTTCAACTACAGCCTTGTTGAGGGGAACCTTTTGATCAATAACCCTCAGGCAACTAAGCACGGCGGTGTTTACCAGTGTATCGCCACTAATGCATTTGGAACCATCCTGAGCCGAGAGGCTAAAGTGGAGTTTGCATGTAAGTGCGAATTAAACCATATGTATTGTATATGTGGATGTTTGAGAATAGCATCTGACAGTCTCCGCCACTCTTGATTACTATTACTTTAACTACACTGTCTGTATCCTTTGGAAGCTTTAAATGCATAATATGTCAAAATGGCCACTGTGTTATCTTTCATATTTCATGTTGTCATTTGGTCCATTAGTGGGTAAGATATACTTTCTTCCCTGATGTAACAGGCTTTTAAACTGACAACTACATTTTCCTATCTAGAAGATTCCATCAGGAGATGTCCAGTGGTGCTTAACTAAAATGCAGCCTGTCATGGAAAATTGAAAAAAAGGGCTTAAATCAACAGATAATCATAACACAGCAAGTCTGCTTCGTTCATATTGTGTGTATATCTAAAAAAACACATTGTTTATTCGAAATTTCACATTTAGATGGGATGTCTTGAGGGATGCAGGAAATTGTTGTAGGACTAATTGGTGGTGTTTCACTGGCAAAATTGGCATTTACAGAGTGGGAAAAAGCATTTTCCCGATGATTTACCTTCTCACATAGCCGTCAGTTCTGAAGTCTTGAGAAATACATTTTATTTCTTAGCTTATATTGAGAGAAGTTTTTCATTATGTGTTTTTATTTCTTCTTCTTTTTCATTTTCATGCATTTGGCAAACACTTTTATCCAAAGAAACTTATATTGCATGCACAATATACATGGAATTGAAGCCTTTTCCAAGAACGTTGTTCTTTGCTAATCTAAAAAATATAGATCTGACCATATGCAATTAACATAGTTATCATGACAACCACATGTCTACAGAAATCACCACTTTAGTCTGCATGTTAGAATGTCTAAGTGGAATTTGATACATCCAAGTTTTTTTTTTTTTTTTACCCTACTTGCAAATTCTTACCTCATTCAACTTTTTTTTTTCTTGCTTTAAGCATAAACCTCACTAAATTTTAATACATATTTTTTTTTTTTTTTTTTTGTGATGTCTGTTTTATTTGCACAAAACACAACTCATTTTACACAGGCATACATTCATGAGGCTTGAGAGCTGATATTTGAATAAACACCACATCTTTAGCCCAGTGTGGGATGTCATTTTTGCCTGTCCCTTCCTGTGCTATAGAGTGGCATTTCTAAAGGTCCCTGCTCTGTGAGTCGTCTGTTGCATGTCAGAGCGATGACAGTGCCTTTAATGAAAAGTAATGGTGATCCTATTATTTTGTTTTCGCAGACCTGCAGAATTTCAGCAGCAAGGCCAGAAGTCCAGTATTAGTGAGAGAAGGACAGGCTGTTGTGCTCCTGTGCGGTCCGCCGCCCCACTTCGGAGGTACATTTTATTGTATTCTGTATGAATCTGAATGTTATTTATTTCGTGCATCTGGGTTTTTTTTGCATACAAATACACAAGCCGCTCTTCTTTAAAGTTATCGCTACTCTTCCACTTTGCTTTGTGTGAATAGAGCCTTTCATACAAAGCAAGAGTGACAATTGTTCGTAAAACCCGTTGACCTCTTTCCACGGCACATTTTTTATCAATTCAAGCTTTGTGTTTAGCCTGTGGAATAATGCTAAGCAAATCCAAGGTCAGGAATTGACTGCAAGTGGCAAACCTCTCTCCACTCTGCTCACTTAGTATGTATGGGACATGTTGGTTCAGATTGTATCTTAATCATCTCATATTGTGAGCAAATCAAGCTTTCAAATGACCGGAGCACAATGGCACACTCTGGAGCTGGCGTTCTTGCATTCATGCACCAACCTCTTGGCATTTAGCTTCCCCTCCTCCTTCCTAATGGCACTTGTGCCCTTGTAGTCATTTGGAAAGGTTATTTTCTTAAGCCTTGGCCTTCTGTTGAAAGGTAATAAAGGCATGTGGTGGCTGGTTTAAAGCGACGTGTCTCTTTATCCTCCATTCCAGCTGTGCACCTCTTCTGTGTCTGTGTACAGCTGATTAGCAGCCCCTCAAAGAGCCACACACACATGCGCCAGAGGTGCAATTTCACGCCACTGCACCGCCGTTCTGTCATTCCGCCACATTTCCAGTCAAATCAATGGTCTTAAGTGACCCACACCTTCCCCGCTCCCCACCGCAACCCTCCAGCTTCTATTTTCCTTCCCTCGTTCTCCCGCCACACCACCCTTGACTGTTTGCCACATTCTGTAATCCAAGGCTCTTTCATATGGATAATGCTGCTTGGGAATTTATACAATGGCTAGGTACCGCAGCTCAGTCCTGGATGTGGTTTTTATCAGGGGTGAAACTATGGAGGTCTGTATATTACCTGGGGAGAGCTATCCGTTAGCATTCCTGCTAATCTCAATGGCAGTTGCTTGGCTGGTGAAAAACCACCTGGAAGTGTGCAATTTGAAATCAGACATTTTGCTTGTTGGAATTACCTATATATATGTTACATTTCTACATTTCTATGTATTTATTTATTTATTTATTTTTGAATAATGTGCACAATAAGAGGTCATTTTGGTTGATTGTTACTTCAGTATTATTTTGATGTTAAATTACCGTTGGTTGTTTTCTAGACAGTTTGGATCATTGAACTGAACCTTGTGAATTTCAGAGACAGCTCTCCAATACTGTACAGTAGTGGTCTCAAACTCAATTCCTGAACGGCCACAGCGCTGCACAGTTTAGTCAAAGCCACTAGAAGCCAAGCCTGCAACCATTAGCTGAAAACGCGTAGCGTAGCTAAAGCTTATGCTTCCGGTCTGTCAGTACGTGGGAAAGGAGACCAGAGGCCGTTGGTTTTTTTTAATGGATGTCAATGGAGGAGAGGCTCCACTACGCTGAATAAACAGCTTTTTAGGGGAAACAGCTTATCATTTAATGAATCAACAGCCTATCTGCTAATATTCAACATGTTTTACACCAAACAATACTTTTGGATTGAACTATTTTTAGAGTTTACCATGAAAAAAATGCCATTTTATAAGAGAAGTCACTAACTTTTTGCGACAGGTGGGATTCAGTTTACGGCGCTTCTCATTCATTCCTATGATATCCGTAAACGGTGATTGAGTGTCGCACAACTCTGGCTGGAATTCAATGATGTCAAGGCTGTAATGTGATTGGTTATTAAGGGACACGTGGTCCAAGTTAGCCATTACGCTTTCTCAAATAGTAAGTAATACAGACACTCTCATCTCCCTATATTAAGAAAATCTCTGGTTTAGTCACAAACAGCTCCAACTCACACCTGCTTGGAAGTTTCTAGTGATTCTGAGAGCTTGATCAGCTGGATCAGGTGTTGATTAGGGTTGGAGCTAAACTGTGCCGAGCTGTGGCCCTCCAGGAATTGAGTTTGAGACCAATGCTGTACAGTAACTACTACTTAAAGTAAAAAATAAAAATAAAAAAAGTCAGTTTTTACTCCTAAATAGCCGTGTTCATTGGTCTGCTCTGTCACATGGTTCCAGATTATAGTGGCTGTGAATTTCTTTCCTAAGAGACCAAAAGCCTTAAGCACAGTGCCCAGTAATGACGAGAGGTCCCTCACCTTGTCACCACTCCATTTATGATGGTTTTAATTCACTTTTTTCTGTCTTGAAGCCAAATGGTTCTTTTTCCTCAATGCTGTACACTCTTAGATATGCTGTTTGAACCTTAAATAGCCCTTATCAATCCACATTTCAGCCACTCTAACCCCCTGTCTGCCCTCTAATAAACGCTGCTTAATTTGATACTTTCATACTTCATTTCATACCACAGGCCTTGCTGTGTGGTCTTCCTATATTCCTGTCTCATTAAGAAAGAGAGAGAGGTGACATGAATGAATGGAGATAGAAGAAAAATGATGAAGGCTATTACAAAAGGAGCTTACGTCACAAAAAAAAAAAAAAAAAAGACTGTGAAAAGCAAAATAATTAAATCGAAAACCCATTCATTTGCTTTGGGTTGATTATAAAACATATTTGCTGAACCATAATGCTATATTTTTCTGTAAAGGTGATTCTAATTAAAATAAGCACAAACTTTTACTTTTCTTCTTTATTTATTATTGTAGATGAATAACTACAACAGTAAATGTAGATACTTCAAATCAGTTAAGGGTTGTGTTAATTAAGCCTTTAAAATCTTGTATTATTAAAAGATATTCGCATAACTTATATAGTTTTATAGAGAGTAAGAGAGAGAGAGAGAGAGAGAGAGAATAATGTGAGCACATTGTGTGACAATATTTAATTTCTCAAAATACTCTAATTTAGCCCAAACTCTTCAAAATGAAGGCAAACAGCAATATATAATAAATTCATATTTTTGATTTCAATATTTATTTTTATGAAGATGTCATTTTGTGGTGGGAAATTGAAAGTTGTTTTGATGACCGTTGTTTTTGAGAAATATGCCATTTGCCAGCATAATACAAATACATGTATTTTGCCTGTCTGAAAATAAATAGTCAAAATGAATGATTTAATTATTTATTTTGTCTTAAAACTTCCTCTTAGCATTGATTATATCAGAATGCTTTTCATATACACACACACACTTGTAACATTTCTGCGTCACAGGTTATTTGTAATCATGAAGAATGAATGCAGATTTTGAAGAGCTGTTTGTACAGCCAGAATATGCTGTTTTCATGGAACAATATTACAGTAGTTTTCAGCTCCTGTTGCTTGACTGTCAAAATCGAAACTGTATTGTTTTAACCTTGTTATATATAAACTCCCTTCCCACAGCTGAGCTCTAACAAACTGAGAACATACGCATCTAAATTTCATCCACAAATGGTTGAATTTAATTAAAAAACTATTTTAAACAGTTTTCAAATTTTCTATTTCATAATGCACCAAGCTATACACTAAGTAGGGCATGAAGTATGTTGACTATATATCTGAATACTGTCATCTAAAAATGTTTCTCCTCAGAAATCAGATACTCCTGGATATTTAATGGCCGCCCCAGCATTGTTGTTGGGGACAACCGACGATTTGTGTCTCAGAGGACTGGAAACTTGTATATTGCAAAAGTTGAGACGTCAGACGTGGGCAACTACACGTGTGTGGTAAAGAATGTGATGACCAACACGACCGTCTACAGTTCCCCAACTCCAGTGGTGCTACGTCGGGACGGTGAGTAGCCTGGAGGAGCTGCTAACAGTGATGAATCAGTAGATTTGAGCATGACAGTGTTTGGTTTGCTGCCACTCAGAGACATAGCATTTGTGTGTTCATAGTCTCTGAACCATGCTCAGCCAACTCTGTGTGTGTGTGTGTGTGTGTGTGTGAGAGAGAGTGAGGGAAGGACGGAGAAAAAATTCTACATTAAGAAAGAAGACTTCCATCCTCACACACACACACACACACACACACACATGCACGCATACCCCGGGAGGCTCAACATCACCAGTCATTAGTGTCTGTTTAATATTCACCCAGACAAGGTATATGAAGTAGGGCGGAGAGGTTTTGAATATTTTGAGTTCATGTGAATATTGAATATTTTTATCTATGAATATTTTGGGCGAAAGACCACTGCTGAACTCTTACTACTTTACTAATTCTTATTTCTTACTTTTCCTTGTGTTTGATCTACGTTCCCTGCTGAAAAGACCATTTTAGGCCGGCATAAATTTACATGATTTTCTAGTTGGTGCAAGTCGACCAGCATAGCAAAACTATCAGGATCTTTAGCTAAAGCTGGTTGACTAAGAAAGTCTTGTTGGCAAAGCAATGCGAACAAAATTAGATAATAAAAGAAATCATAATTGACCTAATAAAACACTGTTATCACATATATCTGTTTTATATAATGTATTTTATAATGTATGGTTTTTTTTTTTCATAAGTTTGGTCAGGGTTTTTTTTTTTTTTTTTTTTTTTTTAACTTTAAATAAGTATTTTTGTGTACTAAAATTATATTTAAACATATATAGGATATTTATTAACATTTTCAGAAATTTTCAGAAAAGTACTCTCAATTATTTACCTTTTTATCTGTTTTAATTTTATTCAGTTATCTATTTTTATCAATCTATTGATCAAAATTATATTTTTGTCTACTTGGTATAAAAGTGTAGTTGAGTCAAATGGACTAAAGCTAATGAATATGACATGACATGACAAAATATTGTCAAAAGACAAAACTATAACCAAAAAAAGTCAACTTTGGAAAATGAATAGAGTTGTTAACCTAGTTATAAACCTACTGAGAACATGAGCATCCAAAGAATTATACATGCTGGTGACCAGCCATTGTCTGTTCAGCAGGGTTTCTTGACAAACGGCATGTGTTGTGTCTTGTTTGCACATAAAGTGATGTATGTACTATAAATAGTATAATCATATTTGAATTGTAGTGCATTTGTTTTACCCTAAAAGACTTGTCCATCCTCATTTTCCAGCTGTGATGGGGGAGTATGAGCCAAAGATTGAAGTCCAGTTTGAAAAAATGCTTAACGTTGCCAAAGGATCATCAGTCCGGCTGGAGTGTTTCGCTTTAGGAAAGTAGGTCTCTTCTTTACTAACAGATGGACTTCTTGCCTCCAGAGGGTTGCTTTGCTAACTGGGGATTGCCACACTTGGCACATAGTACATCTTAGCAGTTTATTTAAGAGAAATGTCTCAGAAATATACAGGATCCTTTAATCTTAGTGAAGTAGTAGGAAACAGATGGAGAGGGGAAGGCATTATTTTTAAAAACAGCTGCAGACTATGATCCAGGGGTGAGACAGGGTTCTGGCCTTGGATTGTCCACAGGTAATGTGTTAAGGGATGCTGGGATTCTGGAGGGCTATCAAACATAGAATAGATATGCTGCCAGGCCATTTAATTTTTAGATTTTATTTATCATTTAGTTTAATATAAATTTAATAAAGCTTTGGAGTAATTTTTGGGGTCGGTAAAAGTTTTTAATATTTTTTAAAGTCTTTTATGAGACATAAAAGCTCTGTTTGTTTGATTAAAATACTTTAGAACATTAATATTGTGAAATATTATTACAATTAAAAATAACTATTTTCTATTTTAATATATTTTAAAAATTATTCCTGTGATGGCAAATATGAGTTTTCAGCAGCCATTACTCCAGTGATCCTTCAGAAATCATAAAATTGTCTTATGTTGGAAACAGTTGCGCTATTTAAAAAATGTATGGAAACCATGATACTTTTTTTTTTTTTTTTTTTTTTTTCAGGATTATTTGATGAATAGAAAGTTTAAAATAATAGCATTTATTTGAACTGGAAATCTTTTGTAACAATATAAATGTCTTTAGTGTCACTTTTTAATCAATTTAATGTGTCCTTTCTAAATAAAAGTATTCATTTATTTCTTCCAAATAATAATAATAATAATAATAAAATAACATACATGCAAGCGACTGGAAAATATGTCAAATTTGAATTTTAATTGTGCAGAAATTGATTGTGTGACATGTTGACTAACTAGTAACTTTAATGAATCATGTTAAGCCTCCATCTTTGCACAGTGTGATGTTAATATGGTGTCTTTTCTTGACTTTTCTCAGTCCAGTGCCTTCTATTTCCTGGAAGAGAGCGGACGGAAGCCCCTTCCCAGGAAAAATGAAGATAAATCACTCGAATGGTGTCCTAGAGATCCCATATTTTCGTCCAGAGGATTCTGGACTTTATGAATGCGTGGCCGAAAACTCCAAAGGACGTAGTATTGCAAAAGGACGTCTTGTATTTCAAAGTAAGGTCAAATACTGACTTAAATATACAGTACATAGCCAAATGGTCAAAATACTTATTGGATGATAATTTGCCCATTTTGCAAATATTTAGTCAGCTGTGTCCCAAAAATTGTGCGCAGAGTATTTTTCACAATGTTAAAAGACCTTTCCTTATCTCTCCTATCCATGCAGCGTTTTGTCGGCCATCACGATTACCGCAGGAGAATCAATAAAAGAAATTTAAATTTTTAATGAGTCAGATAACGGATCACACAGCAACCTGTGGTAAATAATAAATAATGAAAGAATAGATTTTATTGTCAATTGTCAAGGCAAGACTAATTAGAATGGCTATAGCAGGTGTTGTTTAGTCTACCCAGAGAGCCCACAATATATGCACTGCTTCTGTGCTCCTCTACAAGACAGGAAGAATCATCTAGAATTAATGTGCACAGAGTAACCTCATTTTTCGGTGGTTTATAAAACACAATGCTTTCATCATTGTTGCAATGCATTGCAAGGAGAAAGTTCAGAGAGACAGCCGTTGTGTTAAGGCAGGATGCAGACCTCTGCATTTGTATTATGGTAGTTCATTGCTGTTCACACAGATGTGGAACACCTGCAGTGGTCGCAGACTCTGTATGACGCAAACATGGCTATCGAGTCTGATCTTCACTGGGAGTGCAAGGCTAACGGAAAACCTCAACCTGTTTACCGATGGCTTAAGAATGGACAGCCTTTGGTCTCTCAGGTGATAATACTAACCACCAGAATAACACCCCTCAGTGTGAAGTACTAAGACTTGAAATATACTGGCTGAATGTATATGTTGAAATGTTTATGTGTTGGAATATTACATATCTAGGTTATTAGTGGAGCTCGCAATCTGTCCTGACAGTTTTGTTTATGCTCAGGACAGAATTCGTGTTGATGGTGGCGGGTTAACCATCTCCAACATAAACCTGATGGATTCTGGGATGTATCAGTGTTTGGCAGAGAATGATAACGGAGTCATATATGCAAGTGCTGAGCTCAAAGTTGTGGGTAAGCATCTTTCCCTGACATCAAAGAGCTAGTCTTTCCACATGGAAATTGTAGTTTTCAGACCTGGAAAAGCCTTGGAGATTAATGGAATTTGGTTCTGTGTGACCATATGAACGAAGTTATGTTCTGCTCTAAAATATATTTAATGAGGTTGACATATCTGAGAATACAAATGTACAACCACCACAGAAATGTCAATAAAATATTTTAAAACCATATTAATAATCATGAAAGTATAGTCATGATTTCAAGAAATGAACCGATCGTCCCTTCTTTTTTGTTACTAGTTAAAGCATGAAATTAACATGTATAAACATCAGAAGGTCTGCTCAAAGAAACAGTACTGAAATGTATTATGTCTCATGTAATCACTCAAATAGGGTTTCAACCGCAGAAAGATGTCAATAAAACAGCTTGTAAACATTACATTTACCTCGGGAAAGCCATTCAATTTCCATAACCTCATCAGATAACTAGGAAAAAAAAAAAAGTTTACTAAATATATACACTGTATTACATATTTGTTATATTTTTACCTAACGTGTTAGTGATATCTTCATTGTATAAATGTGTCATGGAAACAAGTTTTAATAACAGGCGCTGTTTAAACATTTTTATATTTCAGCAAAAAAACTGGAGTAGAAACATAATTATATAATTAAAATTAAATAAAAACTACCTTATGTGAAGTTTAAATCTTATTATGCAAATCTTTATATGATTAATTAATTGATTACTATTTTTTATTTTCAGTTTTGCTTTTTGGATATATGAAAACTTTAATTTTGGTTTTGTGTTTTGATTAAAAAATATATAATTTCAGTGCATCACTAAAAAGTTAAGACAATTGATTGGTCAAATGTGTGTGAACCCTGATATTCAGTATTTCTAGTGGCGAAATATGTCTGATAAAATCACAAATCCCTTGTCTTTCAGCCTCTCCTCCAGACTTCTCAAAAAACTCAGTGAAGAAGACCACGCTGATCCAGAGAGGTGGGGAAGCTATCATTGAATGCCGGCCGCACGCATCCCCCAGAGCTTCGTATTCTTGGAGGAGAGGCAACGAGTTCCTGAAAGACAGCAAGAGGTACGGGTCAGCAGACCAGTCTCTAATGAAAGGTGCGAAATGAGCCGCTTGCACTCCAGTTGTCTCCAGAGCCTTTGGGTTTGTTTGCACCGCAGTAATGCAGGGTTCTGGTGAAGCGTCTTAGGGCCTGTTCACACAGGGTGCGTTCTTGCATCCATCTGCATGGTTTTTAATAGTATAGTTAACTTTATTCCATAATATACTTTTTTCCAACAAGCAATGTGGATTGTTTCTTTATATATATAATTTATTTACTGATAAATGCAGAGATAAAAACCTCTCCTTGTTGGGTGAAATAGGGGGTATATCTATCTACAGTGCACAGGTGTTACCAAGGCTGCATTTATTAAAACAGTTATATTGTGAATATTGTGAAATATTTTTTACAATTTAAAGAAATCTTCAGAAATCATTCTAATATGCTGATTTGGTAATCAGGAACATTTCTTATTATTACTATCAATGAGGGAAAACAGTTCTGCTGTTAAAGAATTTTGTTTTAGCAGAACAAAAAAGTGCAAAAGAACAGCATTTATTTAAAGATTTATTTAGTGTGTATGTTTGAGCATAAAACGATCTACAAAGTTACAAATCTCAAAGTCCACTCCAAAGGGAGATATTTCGTTTTAAAAAAATCCCTTTTCAAGAACTACAGCGAACGGCTCGTTTGGACTACGAAGTTGTTTTCCTGTATTTGTGACATCACAGATTGTAAATCCCGCCTACGGAGATTTTAATGGTTGGCGGGTGGAGAGAAGCTTGGTTGAGCTCTGCACGTTTCAAAATCGAAACCCAGTGCGGGTGTTTTCATATCACTGTATTTCTGATGGAAACCAACTGTTTTCAGAAAATTTTGGATGTCATTTTCATTTCATCTTGCATATAATGTCTGATAAAGCAGTGTTTGTGAGCGGAGCTGCTTTGTGTACAGCGTTACCGGGGAAACATCGCTCTCTCCTGCTCTAACAGGGCCTCCTGCTGGCAGAGAATTAATTAGCATATATATGCAGCCACAAAAAGTGTAAGTCTGTGGGACTGTGGTATAAATAAATTCAACTGTATAAACATGCAGTTTCACTGCAATTCATGTTATAATGTTAGAATTAAAGAACAATAAACATAATACATTACAGTTGCACTTATCTGTACATAGTAAATGCAGTTATTTTTAAGCTGTTGTTGACATCCCATCTAAACCGTGATTTAGCCAAAAAAAACAACAACAAGAACATTACCACTTTAATATGTCTTGCAATATCCATGCGTGCAAAGGTTCTGCACGATCCTCTTGTTCAATATTCTCGAGGTCTGAATTGATATGGCAATATTGACGAACTTGCTGTTTTGGCAAGGGGCGGGGCAGTACTGAAACGTCGTCTAAGCTGTTCGCCAATCACAACGCACTGGGACAGCTAACCAATCACAACACATTTCATTTTTCGGAAGGCGGGCCTTCATCAAACCCTGAACTAATCGAGCCGTTTGTGTCGGGCTGGGGAGAAAGGTATTGTAATAATGTAAATTATGTGAAAAATAATGCGATTTTCAAACCACCAAGCATGAGAGCATGTTCTAGTACACCCCCAAAACAAAATCAAGACTTTGTAAAAGAGCATAATAGGACCCCTTTAAAATAAAAAATATTGTGTAACGTAATTGTTTACTGTCACTTTTAAACAGATTCATTGGCACAAAACTCCCAATTTTGATTTCCTGGAGATTTAAAATGTCAAAATAATGCTGATGAATGGAAGTAAATTTAAGTGCTTAAATGGAATCCAGTTGTGCTCAATTATATGTTGCAGTTACTTCCCGTAAAAAATAACAATTTATAATGAGAATGCATTTTTTTTAACTCCGTTTCCTACATTCTCTTTCTTAGCTGTCATTATTTGCAAAGCATCAGCCCACTACTGTGTGATATTTTTCTAATTTTTTTTTTCAAACATAATTGCCTTTTCTTTCTTTTTTTGTCCATACCGAACACAAGTTGCTAAGGCACAGATGTTGCACATTCAAAACCAACAACATCCTTCCTGATGGCACTTTTCACACAAGAGTGAGTGCCTAGTGGAACACTAATTAATACACCCCTGGTTCTGCCTCTTTCCTGTGGGGTTTCAATGGGACAGAATCGTTCTAGCATGGCCATGTCAGAACAGGTGGCAGGAGGGACGGGTGTATGATCTCCAGTAATGGATGGGGATGGAGTGATAACCAATGGGAGCTCGCTCTGTGCACTGTGGTCCATGTGGACCTGAGTGAGAACACACATGCCATGACTCACTGATGCTGCCCAGAGTCTCCGTGGAGTGATGTGATTATTGGATGAGGGAGAGGGGGAGCGATAGAAAGGGGGAGAGGGAGTGGAAGTTAGAGCGAACGGAGGAAATGAGACAAGAGGTGCAAGACTGTGTATCAGATAGTGTCTATCAGAGGGTCAGGGTAAGCCTGAAATGGAGTGCTAACCGACTCCTAACTCCGTACTTCACAGTAAGTACGGCACGCCGCATACTGCTGTTTTGTAGCGTATGCAACATTATGCAATATGCCGAAAAGATTTCAGTAAACGGTGAGTGCAAGTTTAATTTAGCAAGTGGCATCCAGTTATCATTTTGCAGTTATTTACCGGTTTTAAGAAGTTATGTTTTAGCTTTTGACAGTCCACTCAAATCTATCAGGAACGAAACGGACGGTCAAGTCAAGAGCACTGCATTGTGGGATACATTATTGCACATTGTACATATTATTGATTTAGAAATAGTAGCCTATATGAAACAATCTACACAAATAATCAGTGCATGTTTAATTCGGCAAATGGCATCTAGTTCATTTTGGAAATTGTTATTTTGTTGTTATTTTTAGATTTTGAGTAGCAATGTTTTTGACAGTTCACCTAAATATGTTGAAGGAAATGGAGGGTCAAGTCAAGTCCACTGCATTATGGGATACACTATTGCACATTGTGTGTGCAATAGTGTTCATACTTTTAGGAATAGTAGCCTACATGAAACAATTATGCAGTACGTACAAATAAAGAGTGCATGTCTAATTCAGCAAGTGGCATTTAGTTATTATTTTGGAAACAGTCCAGTCAAGCACACTGCATATATTGTTGTCGGAATACTGTTGTTTTAAAAATGCTTGAAGCTATATGCATAAATAAACAGCACATGTTTAATTCACCAAGTGGTATCTAGTTGTTATTTTGGAAATAGTTATTTTCAGATATTGTGTAGAAATATCTCAAAGGGATAGTTCACCCAAAAATTTAATGAAATCATCATTTACTCACCCTTAAGTTGTTCCAAACTTGTATGAGTTTCTTTCTTCTATTAAACATAAAAGAAGATATTTTTGAAAAAGTGGGTAACCAAACCGTTTCTGGTCCCGATTGACTTCCATAGTATGAAAAAAAAAAACACCATGGAAGTCAATGGGGACCAGAAATGGTTTGGTTATCCACATTTTTCAAAATATCTTTTGTGTTTAGCAGAAGAAAGAAATTCCTACAGGTTTGGAAGAGCTTGAAGTTGAGTAAATAATGACAGAATTTTCATTTTTAGGTGAACTATCTCTTTAACTTCTAACAATCCACTTTAATGCACACACACTGTGCACACTGTATAATAATGTTTTACATATAGTAGTCTTTGTGAAGTAGTATGGAATATGCGACAAATACTATTCCACACAATGTGCTCTGGTTAGTTGTGTTTGGAATGAATCATTAGTATACTGCCTGCTGCATAATGCATACCATTTAAAATATGCATTTTGTAAAACTGAAAATATGCTGCAAAATGTTTCAAACAGCATGGTTCAAGCAATATTGTTATTGTAAATTACGTTTATTTCAGCAATTGGTGTCTAGTCTGTATATTACGGGGGCCGAGGGAGCTCAACGCGCTGCAACTTCAGAAAACACATGCAAGTTGTTTTCTTAATTTGCAGGTGTTTTTTTTTCTATTTGCAGCATGTTGAGCTCTCTTAGCCACCGTAGTATATAAAAAAAAAATAAAACATTTTAATCTAATTTTGTACTCTTAACAGTCCAATCAAATAATTTTACTTCTAGTTCATTTGTTACAATGGAAACTGAATTTTATGGTGACAGTTTTCTCACACAGTGTGCTCTGCTCTATATTGCTCATTTTGACAAATGTAAAGCAGTATGGTTATATGTTTATTCCATGCATGGAGCACATTTGTATACTATGCTTACTGGAAATATAGCACCCTGCAAATTTAATGTTTACTTTTTTTTTTAGCAAGGACATACTATATTGATTAACCATGACATGAGATTAATAATAAAATGATTTCTGCTGAAAATTCAAGCTTTACCATCATAGGAATTAATTACCTTTTAAAATATGAAAATAGAAAAGTTATTTTAAATTGTAATAATATTTCACAATATTACTGTTTTTACTGTATTTGTGATCAAGTAAATGCAGCCTTGGTGAACATGAGACTTTTTTTCAAACTTAAAAAAAAAAAAATCCCAAACTTTTAAAAGGTAGTTTAGGTACTATGCCCTTCTGAGGCACACAGATAGATGCTTTGTGGATAAATATGATTGTTAAGTCTGAAATGTTCTCACGGCAATCTGATTTACTTTGAAGCAGTGCAAACACGAACATTTCAATCGTGTTTCATCTCACACTCCTAAGTTTGTATCAAGTCAATATGTGTTGCACCGTAGACTTTGTGATTGTCTGGACGTGCCTCAACATGCGAGGAGAAGCATCGATTAGTCATCGTATTCCACAGGGCGGTCAGGAGAGGAAGGATCAGAGACTGATTACAAAGCCATCATGTCTTGACGCACATATAAATGTGGCTCCTTGTGGTCAGAAGTTTCGTTCCGTAAGCAGATAGCTCTTGCCTTTTTTCCTATTGGTTTTGCAGCTCATTGCTCACGGGTCGTCTGGTCGGCACGCTTCTATCGCTCAATGTTTGATATTTTTGTCAATAAATCAGAGGAAAGCTCTCGGCGTAAAGCATGTTCTCTGAGCCATAGTAAATACATATTTATTTTAAAAAGCGGCGGCTGAAATTGTTTGATTTCTGAGCTGGCAGGTCTGCTGCGCTCGTGCTTGATTTGTTCTGGGAGAAGGTCACAGCGGATCTCAACGTTATATATTTACATTGCTCTCTTTATTTATCTATCTATCATTTCTTTCATTTTATTCCTAGTTATTAAAAGCAAAGCAGCATTGTTTGTTGATGTACATCAAGGTCGATGAAGCACTTCTGAGAATTGTTTTATGAAATCAGTTGCAGGATGTCTGACAAGTTTCCATTTAAACAAAATATGCATACATAATAAAAAAATATTATACTTTTTACAATTTCTGAAGAAAATGCACATATTTTGCATAACAACAACATAACAAATGCATAAATTATCACTTGCAATGCGCTTATCTTACACGCCTCTCCTACACAACCTACGTAATTTTAGCTATCATTCATATCTGCCAAATACACATTTAATACAGAGGGTTAGGGGAGGGTTATGAAAAATCCATAACATGCGTATGAACAAGCACCACTAATAAAAACCTGTTTGAATAGAGCAAGAGAATCTGTTTTGTTTGTGCTGTTGCAGCTCTGTTACGAAGTCAGATCTCTAGCCAGGTTTGCATTTCATTCAGACGCTATCAACATCTCCTCACATGATCCAGACAGCCTTCTGCAAGAGCTCCATAATCACATCTGCTCTTGCTGCCTTTTTGGAAACGCTTTTTAATGTGTCGATAGCATCTTACATGTGTTGGATAATGATAAGGCCGCAGGTAAGAATTCAAACCAGCTTCCCTTTTGCATCCTCTTCCCTTTCACTTTATTCTTGCCTTAATATAGCAGTATTCACTTGTGAATTTAAAGGTTTCATCTTTTAGAATCCCATTAACTGACTGTATCCTGTTGAAAACTCTGTCTATTTAAGCTGAATGATTTTCTACAGTTTTCAGACTTTAAAAAAAAATAAACAAGCATACCAAGAGAAATATACTGGTTGTTTTTGTGTTATTCTGTCTGGAATAGTTGGGCTGAGACTGTGTCTTTAAGAATTTATTTTGGGGAGGCAAGAAGGAAGGAAGGAACGAAGGAAGGAAGGTTGCTGTATCCTTGAACATTAAAGCTCTGATCCAGTACCTGAGCAGACTCTGTGTGTCAGAGAACGTGTTGGGTTAAAGACCATCTTTGCTTATTCTTTCATCTGTTCCAGTAGACTGTCAGTTTCACCACCCAAATACATTTACTCTTACTTAACACAGTTCTATAATACATAGTTGAAGATTTTGGATGCTTATATATCTCACACACCTCTCCTACATAAACTACATAATTTTAGCCATCATTCATATCAGCAAAATACACACTTAATAACAAGGGTTAGGGGTTATGAAAAATGCATAACCTGTGTATGAACAACCAGTTCTAATAAAAACCTGTTTGAGGAGAGTGAAAGAATCTGTTTTGTCTGTTTTGGTATACACACACACACACACACACACACACACTGTTCAAGAAACTGTTCAAAAGTTATTTTGTTAAATATTTTTACTGTCAAAAAATAAAATAAAATAAATAAATAAATAAAAATAAAAATATATATAATATACTATATATATTAGTGCTGTCAAACAATTAATTGTGATTAATCGCATCCAAAATAAATGTTTTTGTTTACATAATATATGAGTGTGGACTGTGTATATTTATTATGTATATATAAATACAAACACATGCATGTACTGTATATGTTTAAGAAAAATATGTAATGTTTATATATTAAATATATTTATATATATATATATATATATAATATAAGATATAATTATATAAATGTATATACATGTAAATTTTTTCAAAATATATACTGTATGTGTGTATTTATATATACATACATAATAAATAAACACAGTACACATACATATATTATGTAAACAAAACTTTTATTTTGGATGCGATTAATCGCAATGAATCGTTTGACAGCACTAATACACATATATTTTTTTTAATATAACATTTATTTATTATTTAATAAACAGCATTGTTATATGAAGATTTCATCGGTTGTTCCAACAGTTTTTATTTACTGTTGTAGGCGGACCATCTCAGAGGACGGCACCCTCAGGATCACCAATGTTACCAAATCCGACGCAGGGAGGTACACTTGTATCGCCAGAAACCCCTTCGGTACATCCAGCAGTTCTGGGACTTTAGTCGTCAAAGGTAAAGCACCTTTCACATTTCACAAACAGCACATTTCTCTTGCTTCTAAGCGGACGCCTTAAACCGGATGAGAACCAGTGGAAAAACAGTGAGCAACCCAAGCATGAAATTGATAATGAAATATATAGTTGTTTTATGTTCCTGCCGGTTTGACAGAGGTATAACTCATCCAAGCTTTTGTCATGTGTGAGTTATTGGTCCAGCCGTTGGTGTAAAAAAAAATAAAAATCTGAGCCGTCCACAGCACCGGGAGCGGATTTCATCCTCGTCTCCCCAGTCGCTTTCTGCATGTTTAATTAAAAATATGCTGCTGTTGCAAGTTTTTTTTTTCCTCAATTTACTCCTTTAATAACTTATGGCATTACATATGCATGTTTTTTGAACACTTTGTAGGGTTATTCAAATTCAGGAATGAATAAAAAAAGTATAATTTTGTTGGTGTTAAATTTAAAAATTTAAAAATTCTCAGATTATCTTTTGTGATGCCTAGTAAGTGAATCAACAAGTACCTGCTGAATAGAACAACTTCATCTATGAATTTAGCTGGTTTAAGGTGGTTTAGGCTGGTCTGGCTGTTTTCCCAGGCTGGTTTTCAGTTTGTTTAGATGGTTGGCCGTTGAGTCTCCAAACCTGAAAACTCTCATGAATTAATGCATAACTAAAGACCTTCAACAGTTCTGTCCTAGTCCTATCTTCCCTTTATCTCGCTTAAAACTTTTTTTTTTTGGCAGAACCGACCAAGATTACAGTCCCTCCTTTGAGTATGGATGCCACAGTGGGAGAGAGCATTGTCTTGCCGTGTGAAGTATCTAAAGACTCCACTCTACACCCCATCTTCAAGTGGTTCTTCAACGGCAAGCTCATCGATTTCACTCGACACGATCACTTCGGGATGATTGGAGGGGTGCGTTTCTGTCAGTCATTATAATTCAAAGCTACAAATGCTGTATTTCTGAATTACTGTAGCCTTGGATTCCTCTTTGAAATCACTCGGGGTAGAGGAATGCGAGTGAGGAATGATTGGGATCTGGTGTTTTAACATTTTTTTTAGCCCAGCTAGCAATGGGGGGAACTTGAGTACAAGGGCACCTGGCTGCTCTGTGAACATAGAGGCACAAATCTGTCTGATTACAGGATTTGCATCGTACTCTGTTTAACACACAGTGAACCTCAAATAGCAATCCACAGGACCCACTCTCTCACTGTGTAGATCATCTACAGAGCTTTTAAGTTGCCAAGTATTGCTTTTGACAACCTGGAGAGACCAATGAACAAATGCATAAATGGCGGGCTTTCACTAACAGCAGAAGGATTGCTTGTCCAACGAGTTAAAAGAACCCTATCTGAACTGAAGAGCCAAGCAAATATGAGAGCTTTTTGCTACTGCTATTTGTTTCTTGATGTTTTTCAAATGTGATGTAACTACAGAAATGAAAATGTATACTTGATTTTAGAGACTTTAAAGTTTCCCTTTAAGTACCGCAGTGATACCATAAAAATACACACTACCGTTCAAAAATTATTTTGATTTTTTTAAAGAAATTAATACTTTTTTCAGCAAGGATGTATTATATTGATCAAAAGTGACAATTAGAATTTTACAAATTTGTTTCAAATAAATGTTCTTTTGAACTTTCTATTCATCAAACAATCCTTAAAAATATACAGTTTTCACAAAAATATTAAGAAGGACAACCATTTTTAACAATGGAAATAACAAATGTTAGCAATTTAGCATATTAGAATGATTTCTGAAGGATCATGTGACACTGGAGTAATGGCTGCTAAAAATTCAGCTTTGCCATCAAATAATAAATTGCATTTTAAAATATATTGAAATACAAAAAAATACATTCACAATATTACTGGTTTTACAAATGCAACCTTGGTGAACATAAGAGACTTCTTTCAAAAACATTTCTAAATAGTAGTTTACAATAAAGTCTACTATTTGCAGGTTAATGTTTTTTTTGTTTTTATTATTATCTTAATTAGGTGGGTTATATATATATATATACATATTCCATAATACATGAATGCAGCAATCAAATTACTGGATGGATGGATGGATGGATGGATATATAGATAGATAGATAGATAGATAGATAGATAGATAGATAGATAGATAGATAGATAGATAGATAGATAGATAGATAGATAGATTTTTTCTTTACAAATGTTTTATATAATATTCTTTGTTATAGGGCTCTTCTGGGGATCTTATGATCAGGAACGTGCAGCTGAAGCACTCTGGGAAGTACGTCTGTATGGTGCATACAGCAGTGGACAGTGTGTCTGCAGCTGCAGACTTAATTGTCAGAGGTATGTGAATCTCCCCCCGCGGAGGCTGTTCAGTATTCTACACTTTTCTGAGCATTTATCAAATATAAATTAAAAAGGCCTCACAATTTGCCCCGCTATTTCTATTTTATTACGTTATTCAGCTCTTGAAGTAATGACTACAGGAGTATCTGAAATCAATGCATTAATTCCCTGCTTCGTGCTCTTTAGAACCTTTTGTATTTCCATCATCAAGTGAAGGATCTCTCTCCCTGGTTCTGAATATTAAGCATGTCGCCTTTTGTGGGCAGACTTGTCTCACATCGCAAGGTACTTGGTCACCTTGCTGTGCCCTTCTCTGATGAGGATACGCAGCAAGTTTGAGTCCTTTTTGTCTCTTTGGCGGTGATGTTGTCAGGGCCCCCTGGTGCTCCGGTGGGCGTGTTGGTGGGGGACGTCACAGACAGGACTGCTCAGCTCTCGTGGGGCCCCGGACTTGACAACCACAGTCCTGTTACCCTCTACATCGTGCAAGCCAGGACCCCTTTCTCTATCGGCTGGCAGGCAGTCAAAACTGGTATAGGACTCTACATACTTTCTTACTGAATCTGGGTTCATTATAGAATATTGTTGCAGGAAGCAACTGTTCATGTGCTTTTTACTGTAACTTACAAAAAAGTACTCTGTAAGAAATGATCTTAATTTTAATGGTAAAAACTATACAAATGCTACAATAAAAACCTGTTAATTGGTTAATGTAAATTTACTGACTGTATACGGTAAAAAAAAAAATTGAATGGCATTTCCTGTAAATGTACAATAAAATACTGTTAAATTTCATAATTTCATAAAATTTCAAGACACATTATGAATTAAATTGACAATCCCACAATTTTCACTTCACATTTGATGTAAATACAAGTTGAAATAAATATAAATTTTGTGTCTTTTTTTACAGTGTACTTTTATCAGATGACAATACCATGATACTTTGATACTTTCTATATACCATAGTGCCATATTCATATAAAATGAAATTAATTGGCACAATCATATAGGGATGAACAGACAATATTTCACCCTTTCCCAATTATTTACTCATGTGGCACAATAATGTTTCTTTATAATATAGTGCCATAGTCATATAATATGAAATTAATTGGCACAATGATATAGGAATAAACAATCAATATATCAATCTCTTTAGCAACTTTTTTCCAATTATTTACTCGTGGCATAATAATGTCTTTCAGTAAACTTAATTTGGGGGCTTTTCTTAATAATTGCATTGTTACGTGTAATTATTTGTGATTAGATAGATAGCAAACAGAAAGCAACTGTTCATATGTTTTTACTTAAATGTGATTTATGCAAATGCTTTTTTTTAATACACTGTGAAAGATAAAAACAGAAACAGGCAATTGCTAAGACAGACCGAAATATATCTGCATAAGTAAATGCAAAATAATTATGCTAGGCTACTCATTTGCGCAGATGGGCATTGATGTGTTTTTCCATTCCAAATTTTTTTTAATCCTAGTTCCTGATTCTGTGCCTGGACAGATGATTCATGCGACGGCGGTCAATCTAAATCCATGGGTAGATTATGAATTTAGAGTTGTGGCTATCAACAACGTGGGGATGGGGGAGCCCAGCGTGCCATCCAAACCTGTTCGCACCAAAGCTGCAGGTAAGCGTTCATCCCTCCCGATTCCATATCTGTCATCTCTAATACATCAGGAAGGAGAAAATGTAATTTAATTCTATAATTAGTTTAAATCACCAGGAGTGACTCCTCGTAATAGAGTTCAGGCATGAGAAATAAACACTCGAGCATTCACACTGGTTTTCCTGGGAACATCCAAATTGCAAAATAATTTACAGACAATTAGGACACAAATTAAGTGCGCCGAAATCGGAATGGCATCACAGAAGGGCTGGCATTTTTAGTTAATTAATTTAAAACCGCAAGAAATTGTGGTTGCATGGAAATTTAGAACAAAATAAAACATGTAGCTATATTCTTTAACGTTAGATCCAACCCTGCTGCGCTCAACGGCTGGACATAAGCAATCAGGAAATGCAGCTATCAATAATTCATGTCGACATCAACAAAAATTGAGTGGACTTCTCCCATATTCTGAGGCAGTAACACTTGAAAGGCTCTATTTTAAGCTCAGGTACTGTGTGCAAATGCTTCGATCACTGATTCACAAATAGGCGCAGGCTTCATCACACAATCCCGAATGAAAATGACATGCAAACAGCTGTTGTATTTCAGATCCCAATTATTCAGCAAAAAAAAAAAAAAAAAAACTTAGTTCAAAAAGAGACAGTGCATTTGCTAGGATTTTATGGTATTTAACATAAATCAAAGATATAGGTCATTTTCTGACATAATTACTGATAAATAGTTAACATATTGCACAGTGGGACAATATTGTAAATAGTTATGAAGTGTAAATAGTCATAATCATGGTTATTAGTCTTCCCTTTGGCTGGGGAATTGGCCATTATTTACTTTTAATTAATTTTCATCCAGACAGTGTAAATATGTTACAGTTTAACACTGTTCACACAATGAGAAAATAATATTTAGCAATGCTTAGTGACTGACTCCTTATTTAACTTTCAATCTACACTATATGCATATAGATGCATTATATATACTGCAAAATAAACCAGAGCATACTAAAAAAAAACAAATGCAAATACATAATTTATTCATAATTATTCAGTACTATGCACATTACATTAAACATTGCTGAGTATTAACTGATTACAGTACGTGTAATCTCTATTATGTAATCAGATTCCAAAAATTAAGACTGTAATACATCTTAAAATGCTCATCATTAAAATGCTTTTTATCAATGCACAAAGCTATTGCAGTTCTTACATTAACCCCAGTTTGGCAAACCCTTGTATAATGTAAAGTTTAATGCATCTTATGATGTTGATATAAAAAATTTGAATGTTTTATTTTTCTTTACTTTTTTATATGAATATGGTGCGTTTAATGTAAGTTTAAAACAAGTTTGACAAAAGTAATCTAAAAGTAATCTTAAAAGTAGTTGAATTGCATTACTAAAATGAGTACATTACTAACTACAGTTTTTATCATGTAATCTGTAATCAGTAACGGACTACAATTAGTAAGTAATCTACCCAGCTCTGACGTTAAAACTTCTTAAACTAGCTTGAATGTGTTAGATTTGCTGGTCTTAAATTGGTCTAACTGGTCTTCAACCCTGCCCAAGCAGGTGTTCAGCTAAAAAGTGCACAAAACCCCACTAAAACCAGGCTGAGAAACATATGCTATGACCAAACATTCATTTTCATCAAGAAACTAAAAATTCTACCTCATTCAGATTCTTTGAACCATTTTGAAAAGACCATTGAGCCGCACCTAAGGAAAAGGAAGTGTTCGGATTTGCCTCCAATCCCACAGGTATAAAGCCCGTTTCTTCTGTTCTGTTGTGTGTTCTCTGTTCTGGCTGGCAGATCCTGAAGTCGCCCCGGCTAACGTGAGTGGAGGTGGAGGAAGCCGAGGCGAACTGGTGATTGTTTGGGAGGTGAGCTCAGCATCTTTATTGTGACAGGAGCATTTTCAAACCAGTCTTCTCTTGTGAAGCGGATTCTGAGGGAATTCTCCACGGTGACGTGGTTTAAATTAGACAAGGTTTAATTAAAAGGCAACGCTGTCGTCTTTGCTCTTTGCCTCAGTGGGATTGCTCCCTCTGGTATGTAAATCATAATGAAGATGCAGATATGAGACAGCTTTCATACCAGTAAATCTGAAATGACAATGTTTATCAATGGCTTTCTCTTAATCTCACCGGCTGTCACGGCAGATATTCAGCGGCGTGTTTAAACACAGTATTACTTTCAAAATACGGCACATTTTTCACTAAGTCCAGAGGTTTCTTGACTGACACAGTAGTGCTTAAATCTGTCAACCTTATTTACTTATATTCACTGTATTTCAGATTATGTAAGCAACAATGTAAACCTACCACGGAAAATTACTTGTCAACTTGCACTAATGTAACGCCATGTCAGCTGAATGATTTTGCTTTAATGCATTTTTGAGGGACTAATATTATTGCTCACACCTTGAACAACCCTATTACCCTATGAAACTTTGCCTTGTAAATTGTCCTGCATCGTTTGTGCTACAGGCATGAGTGACACCTCAAATAACAGGACTTTGTTGAAGAGAGCAGCACTTGCTATTGTTTTTTCAAAGCGTTTGTTATTATAATGATAAAATTACTCCTACAGTTAGCTCCGGTGCTTGAATCTGATTGGTGCCCACTTTTTAAGCAGGTACAAGACTGTGTACTTAAAAACTTTAATGAAGGAAAGAACAACATTCCCATAAAGCAGAGAAGTACAATTCCATAAAACTATTCATTTAAAGTTGTTAATTATATCTATAGACACAATATATTTATTGCAAAATATGCATATATGTATACAAATATTTAAATTTTTATATAAGTCATGGGAGAAGCTTATTGGTGGAAATTTCTGCACAGCATCATAGGTAATGTAGTTTTTCATCACGCATTCCGCTGTTAAACACGATTTGATCAGGTAATAAAAATATTTGAGTAATATTTTTATCCTTGTAATATTAAATATTTGCATGCAGATTTTGCAACAAAATGCTTAATGGGATTGCAGTTCTTTCCCTCATTAAAGCCGTTAAATACGTGTAAGGCGCTTTGGATGAAAGCGTCTGCCAAATGCGTAAATGTAAAACCACAGGAACGAAACAAGTGACTTTCTTTATTGAATCACGTAACATTTTTTAATTCTCATCTTCTTTTCTCACAGCCTGTGCCAGAGGAGCTACAAAATGGAGAAAAGTTTGGCTACGTGGTGGCATTTCGTCCACTTGGCACCACAACATGGAAACAAAGCGTGTTGGCTTCAGCAGATGCATCACGATACATTTATAAAAATGATACATTTCCACCACTCACTCAGTTTGAAGTAAAAGTCGGCGTCTACAACGAGATCGGAGAGGGACCGTTTAGCCCCGTGGTCAATGTATATTCAGCAGATGAAGGTTAATATGCTTGTGTTCTGTGTTGATTGTATGCAAATTGGGCAAGGACATTATTGGACATCGCTTAGGAATGACAAAAGTTGATGGATGCGTTTTAAGTTTTAATTACACTCCCTCTACAGCTGTGTTAGTGCACTTTGATGGTAATTTCTTTATTCGCAAGTGTGCTAACAGCGCAATTAGTTCTTGCAAACAGGTGGTACATTTAAGCACCAAAGACTGATGTTGGATGAATCCTGTAAACTGTCTGTTCTCATTATCTGTTGTTTTTCACATTCTTTCCCCGTTTTTAATATGTCTGACATCAACAGAACCCTCAGTAGCTCCTCCCAGAGTCTGGGCCCGCACTCTGTCTGCATCTGAGATCGAGGTATTCTGGGAACCTGTTCACCAAAGCGGCAGCAAAGGACGGATAACAGGCTACGAGGTACATAAACACCATAAATGGAGGGAGGGAAAAAAAGAGGCTCTGACCTCACACTGCATCACCTCAATCAGATTCCTTAATGTATGCACTGATGGCAGGGTGTGCAATTTCCTGTTCCCCAACAAGAGTCTGCGATCCCCCGGCCACATTTTTCACAATCTCATCTGCAGAATGAAGAGGTCTTCTCACAGCTGGTCCTGTCTCCCGGGGAGCGCCAATACCCAGGCTTTCTGGGCACTTATATAAATCACCTTTCAGATGTGTGGACATCATACATCAATTCCCCCTCCTGCAAACACTTCAGCTGCTAGGTCGTTTCTCACTGCGTGAGAAACCCACAGGATTCTGCCCATTTCTCTCCTTCCAACCCGAACGAGCCTCCACGAGAAATCCCAGGTCATGCGGTTGTTCCGTGGTGAAACCACAAAGTCGTTCACAGCTTCGGGTAGTAAAAAAAAGCACATATGAAAATCCACAAATACTTCCAGAGTCCCTTGCTGCGGTGTGCAGATGTTTATTGAACGTAGTAAAAAAAGAAACCGAGTCACAGTGACTTTGTCACAGAGTTAGTGTATCGAACGCTAATACAGGAACAAAAATGACATTCTTCTCAAGTCGATTTCTTAGCTGCGAGGTTGGAAGCACACGTACTCAAGCAGAAACATCATGCTCATTCAAACATTAAAATGAATATGTGCGCGTGTGTGTGTGTGTGTGTGTGTTAAATTTGACATATCTTTGTTTCTTTCCTTTTCAACATGTGACTTATTTTGGGTAAAATATTCATATTTCATTAGCAATTTCTTTACCATATGATCACTTTTAAAAGTACTTCCAAAAAAGTTTTTTTTGTTTTTGTTTTGCGAGCTGCTAGATGGAGAACTTTAATTATTGTTTATTTAATTATTTATGTGTTGTAAAAAGTGAAATAACCTATTGTCTCTTTAAATGTCACCTTCACTATTACAGGTGCAGTGGTTGGAGGATGGGTTACCTGAAAGTGATGCAGAGAGAGTAAGGGTCACGGAAACCTCAGTCAACATCACGGGTCTGAAAGGAAGCACGCTTTATCTGATGTCAGTCAGAGCACACAACAGTGCAGGCACCGGACCCTCCAGCGCACCCATCAGCATCACCACCAAGAAGCCACGTAAGTCATATGGTTATTAAAAACATGATTTCTAACCAAATACAGTAAATGAGTAGATGACATGAAATTATTTTGAGCATGGCATGCTATGGCTTGGCAAACTCCATCTAAAACTTTTTAACGGCATTGTCCAAGTCCTCTGTATTTATTATGTATGTAGCCTTTATGATAGACTTATGGAAACCCCTTTTCCGCCACTGAATAAAAAATCTCACAATTCTGTGAAAAAAAAAGTCTGAATTGTGAGATAAAATGTCGCAATAACCTTTTTTTTTTAAATTCAGTGGCGGAAACGGGCTTCCATATAGACTACATGGACTATTTGCACAAAAAGTGAAAGTAAAAAGGCCATTAATAACAAAACTTGTCCAGTATAATATTCAGACTTCCAGGGACCTTAAAAACCTCAGGCTGTATTTTTAAGACTGCCAGAAGAAGCTGAACGGTGGGCGCCTCACTGCAAACAATGCAAGTTAGGGCCCTCAGGCTTCATATACAGCGTAAAGTAACAGCTATCACCCCAGGCTCATAGCCACATACAGTGTTGGTAAAACACACTAGCTATATATATAGTATGATTTTTTAAACCGCGTGTGAATTGGTTTATATCGCAGCTCAGATGTGGCATGAATGCATTAACACTTCAATTGCATTTGCATAAATAATGTCATTAAAATGAAAGTTCACCCCGTTTGAAAGTTCAAAAAAATATATATTTGTCAGTTGATGTAGATAATATTTGCCAGATTAGGGGCCCGACAGGATCATAGTCCTACCCTCTTAACGTCTTAGTGGGGTGTTCTTAACACTATTAGAGATTAAGGTGGCCTTTGTTAAACTACCGTGGCTAAATAGGCTCATTATCTGATGTCAATAATCAAGAACAAAACACTGTGTTTAACTGAGCCAGAAACTGATCTGATAAACTATGACATTACTATGGAGGGAGTCTTATGGCTATTTTCAGCTAATAGACTGAGCATACAATTAAGGGCGCTTTAAAATAAAGAGCTTGACAGATCTCTTTCTTTGTGTCGGAGCAGATAGCCGGTTGTCCTTTTTCCTTTGTACGGCAGATTCTCTGACTAAACATACTGTGATACCGCCAACCACTGTTATGATCTAGTATAGTTATCATAATAGCATGTATTGTAGACTTGGTGGGCTCGGTATCATTAGTTAAATTGCTTCAAATTACGATAGCTATTATCCTCAATTTTTTTAAACTATGAATACATGTTGCACAAAGTCCTAGCCATGAAATTTGACGAGAAAAGAGATCAGATTTTCAGTGGTTCAGTGCTCAATTACCGTTAAACTATGTATAAATTCCTCAATTACTGTGAAAAGTAGAATTGTTTGTGTGGGCACATGGCCAGGCAGTGGCAAACACAAAATTTATCAAATTGCTCCTAAGCAACCCTACATCAGGGGCAACTATTTTACTGTTAGGGAGTTATGGAAATAAAGGAAAAAAGGGCATGCTGACATTCAAGCAGCATTAAAATATGTCAGAATATCAAAAAGTGTAATACATTACAACAGCATTTTTTTTTTTTTTTTTTAAAGATGTAGATTTTTGCCTTTATTTCTATGTGAACGTCTCTGTTTGTCACCCGTAATGAATTAAAACTCATTATTTACTGTCAAAATTATGAATATATAAACAGAAATAGCTGAATCTACAATGAAAATTCAGGCATTATTTATTCATCCTCACATTGTGCCAAACCCAACATTTTGTTCTTCTAAGGAACATAAAAGGAGAGGTTTTGAAGATTGTCTACTCTATTTTGTTGTCTTACAGTGAAAGTGGATGGGGACCTGGCCCTGTCAAGCTCCAAAAAGATAAAAGCATCATAAAAGTAGTCTATACTACTCTTTCACAATATCAAAAATCTTTGGAATCCATACAATTGCGTTATATGAGAAATAGACAGAGACAGAATTATTGAGGTGGTCACCATTCAACATCACTGAATGGAAAAGATCAGCTTGGACAAGCTGATGAGGGATTTGAAAGACAAGAGTGAATAAATGATCACAGAATTTACATTTTTGGGGCGAGATATTCCTTTGATGTTCCGCACAATGTTTCTTTGTTTCATAGCAGTTTTTTGCTGCTACATAAAAATGATTCCTAAAGTTCCATTTATAGTCCAGCTAATTTAAAGTGAGAGCCAAGCTGAATTGAATCCGTGCCAGTGAGCTTTGAAAGTCTTAAATTTAAATGATACCTCAGCTGGTGCAGTGCTGATTGTTAAGATTGCAAAGGACAAAATATACGGGGGATGTTGTTCAGTCATATTACACAAGTCGGAAGTAAATTAGAGTATGATTTATGTCTTTTAGCTCCAAGTCAACCCCCGGGGAACATTGAGTGGAACCTGACAAACTCAAAGGTCTTTCTAAACTGGGAACATGTGAAGGCAATGGACAATGAATCAGAAGTAACCGGCTACAAGGTAATCTGTTTTTTTGCTCTCGTTCTTCTGTTGCTTTGCTGATAAACATGCTGTATCAGTGTGCCACATAAGCTGGTGTTTCACATAAAACAACTCAGAGATAAATGACTGAGAACATTACCTTTGAAAGCTGCATTATATACTATGTTTTTTCATTACATTTTTTATTTGAAGTGCTAGTGAAGCCTTTCCAGATATGCTCATGCAACTCCTTTGAACTTCTTAGTTGAAGTGCAAATCGTTTTGCATAGCATTGTATTTAATACTAGTTTCGTATAATTGGTTCTGTACAGTACTTTTTTGTTAAAGACATTTTTCTTAATGTCCTAATGTCCATTAAGACACTTCTTAAAAGGGAAAATCCACACCAAAATTAAAATTCGGTTATCATTTATTTATTATGTGGAACATAAAGAAAGATATGAAGAATGTTCAGTTTTGGTTCCCATTGACTTCTTTGGGAACCAAAACTGTATGGTGACCAACATTCTTGAAAATATGTTCTTTTATGTTCTGCAGAGGAAAGAAATGCATTCAGGTTTGGAACAACAGAACTACACCTTTAACGTGCAACTTACTGTAAATTCTTACTCTACAAACCTAGAAATGTTAGTTATCATCTTGAATTGGATTTGTTAAAACAAATCAAATCTCTCTTCTCAGCAAAGGCCACTCTTTCTCCTTTTTGCGAGCAAAACTTTTAGTAAAATTATGAAAAACTCTCATAGATACTGTATATGCTTTTAGCAAGACCCTTAACAAAGAATATAAATGATAAATGTTAAAAGTAATGAATTCTGAACAAATATCTGACTAGACATTAAATGAAAAGGTATTTTTAAATATATTCAATGTCCAGATTTGATTTCCCCTTTAATGTAATCTTTAACTTTTTTTTTCAAATTTCCTTTCACAAGCCGCAATAAAGCGCTTCTACACTCAAGGTCATACTTAGAGTTCAGAAACATCTGAGGCTTTTTTCCATTTCAGAACAAGCTGCTCTGATCTCCTGCTGCGCTCAAAACCCGAGTCATCTGTAGTGAGAGTTCACACAAAATGTTCAGAAAGAGGATTAAAAATTGTCCGATGTGATTCATTTCTTTTGAGCAAATTAATTTGCTGCAGCGTGCTGCCAGCTAATTGACGGCAGCCTCTCTGAAATGTAGAGGTTTGTAGGGTCGGCGAACAGCTGGACGGCTCTGATGCTATCCTCCATCTGGAGCGACGAGCTTAGCGAGGGAGAAGCACTATTCATTTGCAGTCCAAACCGTCCGCTGTGAGGCGCCTGCAGAATAATGCAATCAATAACCATACATTTTCTAGTCTGTATGAGTAAGAAAGAATATCAGTTTGGTGGCTATTTGTTTTGCATTGTCAATCTGAAAAAAAAAAATCTTTAAATGATTTATGGATTGTGAAACCTATTTATTTAATTTTTGTCACTGCAAGATATGTCAGCAAACATACTAATAATCCTCCCACTGAAAATCAATTTGAAATTTGAAATGTATAATGATTATTTAATTTGTATTCTCTCTTTTACCTGGGTTGTGAAGATTGCAAGGAGACTGTGTAAAACAGACTTTTATACACTTTTTTTTTTTCTTTCACTTTTTCTCCAGTACTGCTTTTGGTGATTTCTTTAGGGGGACATTAATATTAAATTATTTTATTAAATGTTTAATTTTTATGTTATGTCATGTGTATAAAAAATTCATATTTTGTAATAAAATAGACTAAGATTCAAATGTTTGGGATTGGTAATTTTTAATTTTTTTGAAAGAACGAAAATATTATTATTTTTCAGCAAGGATGTGTTAAATTAACAAAAACTGATGGTAAAACTTCTATTTCTATTTTGAATAAATGCTGTTCTTTTAAACTTTTTATTCATCAAAGAATCCTGAAAAAAAGTATCACAAGAGTTTCAACACTGATAATAAATCAGCATATTAGAATGATTTCTGAAGGATCATGTGACTGAAGACTGGAGTAATGCATCACAGAAATAAATTATATTTTAAAGTATATTGAAATAGGAAACCAATATTAGAAATTACAAAAACATTTCACAATATTACTGTTTTTTTTTTTCTGCATTTTTGAACAAACAGTTTATAGTTAATTAATTGTTTTCTAATGAACTGTTTTATAAACTTACAAACTTGACCTATTTTAATGAAATGTTATGCTTAAAAAAGTGTGCTATTTTTCTTCATAATAAATGCTTTTTTGTTTGATATTCTATCTAATCAAATTCCAACTTTTTATATCAAAATTAAGTGTTCAAATATGTTTTGGGGCCGCTGTACATCGTTAAATATCCTTGTTGTTGTTGTGACTTATTTATTTTTGAGTGTTTTTAGCTAATTGGCACAGACTAGCTGCATTTCACTGACCCACTTTCTCCCGCGCAGGTTGTGTATCGTCAAAACTGGCACAGAGGAAGCAGCGTCGTCGAGACCAACAGGACGTCCGTGGAGCTTCAGTTGCCGTCAGAAGAGGACCTGCTCGTTCAGATCAAAGCCCTGAGTGACGGAGGAGACGGCAGCAGCAGCAGCCCCATCCGTATTCCAAAGATGTCAAGTAAGGCTTCATGTGAGCTCATTAAGAGCAGTGCACACTGATTTCTGAGCTTGTACTCACAGAATCGAACTGCTAGCCTGGCAATTGCTTGACACTTGTAATGGCCTCCTATGTATAATCCTGTCTGTGATGTCTTTGTGTTCCTCTCCATCACAGGCCTGAACTCAAGAGGATACTTCAGTTCAGACGCAAGCAAGATGGCCCATGTTCATGGAGTTGTGTTTCTGATCTTGTCATGGTTGTTTTCATAGATCTTGGCCTTTATGTAAAGCTGAAGTGTGTCATTTCCGTGCCGCTGTTGTCACCAATATGGTTTCCCAAACAGATAAAGGCAAAATGGCTTACTTAGAATTGTTGCATACACACTTCAGCATTAATACTTTAAAAAAAAAAATCTGATTGGCTGGATATAGTTACATTTTATTTTCCTTTTTGTTTTGTTTTTTTGTTTAAAGAAGTTAAAAATTGGTGACTCAGCTCCATTGCCTTATATTGTGATGTTTTTTTTTACCTCTTTGTCAAACTATTCGTCTTTTGTATGTAGATTTTATGCAAAAAAGCAGGCTTTCTCTTGTAGCTAATAATTTTGCTTAGGTGTTCAGAACTGAGATTCAAATTGAGCACAGTATTAAGTCCTGTAATGCAGTAGTGACCTGGAATGTTGGATCTTTAAGAGAAATCCTTGAATTATGAATTATACCCATGGTGTTGTTCCTTCTACACACGTCAGTCAAGCCAGCGACGCTGTGTTTGTGTATGTAAAAAGGCCTTTAGATAGATGAAATGCATTATGTTGTTTTGCATAAGCCCTGAGAGATATTATTGTTTTGAAGAATAGCGACAGTTTCTGGATAATTACACAGATTTCTTGCTGCTAGTTAGTATGAATTATTGTTTTGGACAATTGTGAAGGTTTATCATTTGATGAGTTCTTATGAAACCCGTTTCTCGTTTCTTTAAATTCAACCCATAATTCATCAGGTCCATTATGATTTCTTCTGTCATTCACATTATGCTATGGAAGATAGTTGAACAGTTTTCCTTCCTGATATCTCTCAAAGATTCTTCATCATCTTTGTTCCTGTGATAATATTTCTTGCAAACATCTGCGGAGTTTGTACGCTTGACGATGAGACCAAAGTGTGTCATCAGAACTTAGCTTATTAATCAGATATTCCCTCTGTTGGTTTCATGTTTTCTAAATATCACAATTCATACATCTGAAAGAAATGTTTTATTATTCTCTAGTTTTTTTTTTATTCATTTTTTATTTAACTTGATTATTGCTGCTTTTGACTTTTATTTAATTTATATCATTTTTATAATTTTATTTTTTATAATTTTTATAATTTATAATTTATTTAGTTTCTTTATATTTGTGTGTTACTTTTTATCATGAACATTTGAAATAGTAAATCACCTGATAGTATCCACATTTTTGCCTTATTTAGAAATTTTGCATTTTATAAATGTAACATATTCATCTGGTGTTTTCTTTTGTCGTTATGTAATCATTTTGACCTATTTAATACCTTTGTATTAACTCTGTACAATCTCTGAGAGATAAAATAAATAAAATTTCATATTGAAATATATGTAGAGCTAATATATGATTAGCTACAGTATCAGTAATAGCCTCCAACATGCACTACAGCATTTTTGATCTGGGAGGAGACGGTTTATTCTAATTTGATGAATGGAATAGAGCTTGGCTGATCTATATGGTTGCCTGGAGACGATTCCTTCAAACACTTGCATACTGATTGGTAATTACCAATAGACTGAGATTAGTCTCTGCTGGATGAGAACATAAAGACGGCAGGCATACTTACTGACAGTTATTTAAATTACAAAAAAAAAAAAAATTATACTGTGGATCCAAAAGTCTGAGTGTGCTAGTAAAAATGCTATTACTATTTTGCATTTTTCTAATTAAATGCAACTATCTTTCGGTACAAATTAAATTATCAGAGTAGTTGAATTGAAATGTTGAAGTGCAACATAGCATGAATTTCTTCATATTTGCATGTCCCCCATTAATTGAACTGATATGAATTCAAGAAGTTTGTGTAAAACATGTTGATCATCTAATCCAGCATCCAAAAAGCATTTTGTGCTTCAATGGAAATTAAAGTAATAGTTCACCCAAACATGAAAATTGGCTGAATATTTACTTACATTCAAGTCATGCAAGATTTAGATGAGTTTGTTTCTTCATTAGAAAAGATTTGTAGAAATTTAGCATTATATCACTTGTTCACCAATGAATCCTCTGAAGTGAATGGGTGCCATCAGAATAAGAGTCAAAAACATCTGATAAAAACATCACAACAATCCACAAGTAATTCACACGACTCCATTCCATCAGCTAAGGTCTTGTGAACAAACAATCCAACCCACTATTAAATTGTTTTAACTTTAAAGTATTGCTTCTGGCCAAAATATAAGTCTACAATCCATAATATGCTTCCTTCAGTGAAAAAGTCCATCTGTTGTCCCCGTTTCAGACTGTTTTTAATTATAAATGTTTCTTGATATGTGTATTTTTTTTTTTTTTTATTGGAGAAAACAGTATTATAGCGGACTATTTTAATGAGATTTTTTTCATTTTCGGGGTGAACTATTCCTTTAAAGCATCTTAAACTTTTTTTCAAAGTTCAAAAACGTGCTGTTTATTTCTGAATATAAATGGGGGGGAATAATCCCAGATTTTGGACTCCATTATAAATCATAATCAATAAACTGTCCTTGAAAGTGCTGATATTATAATTACCATATATTCAATTATGATATTTTAACCGTTTGCAATGCCAAAATAGTGTAACCTCAGTCGCATGTTTAGTAAACCACCATAAAAAAACCAAGTAGCCACATGTCTGTATCTTTTTTGGAAGTTTCACTCAATAAGCAGCATCCTACATGTTTATTTACCAACATTTGACATTAAGTTATGAAACCGGGCTACGGCTGGGGTGTGAAATGGAGTTTGCTAAAGTAGATTTCACAGTGAAGGTGTAGGAGTTTATTCCAAGAGCTCAGAGGAATAAGCTTGTCAGGAACACTGACAGGTAAGTGTGCGAACACGGATGTAATCTCCCGAGAACCGCTCCGACTTGTTGGGCTACCAGGGGATTTAACCGTAAATACTAGTCCAGCTGAAACGGGAGCAGTCACAGAGCCTTTTGGAAGTCCTCCTTGCATGTCATTTGGTGCCCTTCAATAGTGCCTGTGAGTCTGACCAAATTTCGGTAGGTACTGATATTTCTCGCACTGATCCTCCTAAATTAATGGCTTCACTGGAGCTGTAAAGACCCATATGGAAGCGAGACATGGGAAGGCTGCTGCCTAATCACTACTTTTGCCAAGCCAATGTGTCTGCATAATCTCACAAAATGGCTGTAATAAACCCTTGTTCACTTTGCAAGGGAGTTTTACCTTATCTGATTGCAGTATGATCCCAGTATGGCATATGTCGGACACTTTGAGGCCCAGAACAAAGGCATCATTGCTCTAAAGAAAAGAAATCGTTTCAGTTTCCATTTGGATTATGTCTTTGTTTTACTTCGTGTGGGGGGGGGGGGGGGTTGATTCTTTAAAGAATCCCAGATTTTTTAATGTGGTCTCATTTGGACCCAACTGTAGACATTTTGCAGCCCTTCTCGGCCCCTTCTTATCAATCCTAGCACTGATAAATAATAACCACCTTCCTTTTTGACAATATTTTCAAGGTAGGCAGAGATGTGCTTATTGAAGTGGGGCAGATTACAAATTCTAGCCCGCAGCGATGTAATGGATCTTATGCAAAAATGAATGGAGAAAATGTGGCCCAGATTTTTCAGAGATAGCCATAGCGGTTTATAAAGGCCCTCGGATACATAAATGGAGAAATAATTGTGAGGAAACCTTTGGATATTCGAATTAATCATTTCAATGATAGAATAGGGCTGTCATAGTTCACTTGTTAGTGTGCGGCGGCACAGGGGGGAAACTGGTAAGATAATGAATGGTTTAGAAGTTCGGCATGTTAGAGGGAAAGGTTGAGAAGACGGTCGTAGTATTGAAGGGGGATGAGAGACCTGGCGGCCTATTTAGCTGGTTTCAAGTGCAAGCAGGCGAGGGCCATAAAACACAAGGGAGACAAAGACAGAAGTATATATGAGTCCGTGGGAAAACTTAATTGAGATAAGAGTGCTAATATGTTCTAATTATAATGAGGACTATTGCATCACTCTTAAAGGAATAGTACAACCAAACATTACATTCTGTAATTCCATATGAATCATGCCAGGTTAACATCGGTGATGATAAACACTATTGGTTCTCACGTTTTTTGTAATCAAAATGCATTACATATGAAGAAAAATTATACTTGAGATTTGATTTTTTTTTTTAACAAAAAAAGAAAAGTTTAAAAGTCATAAGGACTACATTTAAGATGCTTTGAAATCAGAATGAAATGGAATTGACTGACTTTATTTCTTACATTATAAAATGATACAAAAACCATTAAAAAGTTTGGGGACAGTATTAGTATTAGTATTATTAATAATAATAATTTTAAAGTAAATGAATACTTTTTTTCAGCAGTGATGCATTAAATTGATCAAAAGTTGCAGTAAAGACTTCTTCATTGTTACGAAAATGAATCTATTAATTGAAGAATCCTGAAAAAAAGAGTATCATGGTTTCCACAAAAATATCAAGCCGTTTTCAACAATGATAATTTTGATGTTTCTTGAGCATCAAATCAGCATATTAGAATGATTTCTAAATGATCATGTGACTGAAGAATGAAAATTCGGTTTTGCAATCAGGAATAAATTACATTTTAAATTGGAATGAATAGCATTTTATAATAAATGGCATTTTAATTTGCATGGATGAATCATTCACATAAAAACAAACAGCATGCATTAAGAAAATAAATAGGGTTGATTTTGATTTCAACTTTATTGCTGGTTTTTTATTTTTATTTATTTTTTTGTTATTTAGCAGCATGTGGTTACTATACTATTATGATGTATATAAATAAGCAGTGTGGACATATTGAAAAACATCCCTTTTGTGTTTACTGAAAGACATGGGGATGAGTAAATTATGACTGAAATGTCATTGCTGAATGTCAGAATTAACATATTTATATCATTCACTCATAACCACACGTCTAAGTCATAGTAAAAATGATTATTTATCATTAAGGTAACACATAAATCCTTTAATGCAATATCAAAAAAAAGAGAGGAGGTATATCAAAAGAACTCATCCAACATATGTTCTTTTAAATGATATTGTTTAATTTCAGAGGTGCCGATATCTTTGCTTTAAATGCTGTAATTCTAAATTTAAACTCTAAACTCTTTATAAAGCACCCAAGACTATATTTTGCATTTTTATTTTGTTTCTTAAAGATTTGTTCTAACTGAATTACTTATGTTCATTTTTTATTATTATTAAGTGTAAAAAATGTGTTATAATATGCTTTAAATATACAACATGCTTTCCAACATCGTAAACATGACAGATTCTATTTAAACGATATTTATGGTGTTATAAAATAGATTAATTTTCCAAAAGCGTTATTTTAGATGCATCTACAGTATAATCGCAACTTATCACGTTACCTGTGTGCCTGCAGTAATTCATAAGTGCAATCAGCTCTGTAATGGCAGTAATGTATTCACACCGAGAATTCCTCACGCTCTCCCTTATCAATTAATACGCAGATGTAAGTGGCACCTGATCTAAAGAGAGGCTGCCATCATTTGCTAATTTGCTGCATTACTTACATGTCATGCGGCAATTTAAAGACATGCGTGAACGCCAAGGAGAAACCGTCCTTTTTATTGCCCTGTGCCTTAGAATATCTCTTAATTTGTTCAACCACTTCAATCAAACTGATCACGGCCTTATTTGGTATGCAAAACCAATCATTTAATTTGACAATTGCACACCAACAGAATGTGATGACATGGCAGCATAAGAAGAGCGCTCTGTGTTTCATGGAGCTGATGTGGTCACGACGTTTCTGCATGTAAATTCACATGAAAGTGACACACGTAAAGGGGGAGGGTTAGAAAATGTGGTCCGAAGAAGATAAACTAGACGAAATTACCAAGAGGTGTGGAAAGCCAGGTTAAAGCATTCATAATCTGCAAAGTAGAGCCTTGGGCTGCTAGGCCTGTAAATTGGCGTGAATAGAGAAGGTTGCGTGTTTACAAAGCTTGTCCCCAGACTCCGAGCTGTGGAAAAGGCAGCATCCGAGGAGGAGAGTAAACAGGATTAGAAGTTAGAGGAAAGATGGGCCATTTCTTCACCTGTCAGCTGAACAGAGAAAACGGCTGAGAGAGACTCTTACTTTTGACATCATGGTGAATATTAAGAACAGGCACACAAAACCTGATCAAACAACATAGACTAACGGTAAGATCCTCTGAAGTGTTAAAAAAAAAGAAGAATAAACAGACCGGTTTTGAAACTCAGCTTAGTTTGCCTATATAATTTGAAAAACTGGCAAATCTAAACATGTTGATTTTCTTATGAGAACTTGGTTCTATTACTATTCAATATAATTTGAAATACTACAATTTGTGATTTGTCAAGGAGGGATTTCTGTGAAACTCTTTAACTGTTTTTACTGTAAATTGTAAGGTGACATGTATGAAAGACATAGCATTAACAGTATTTTATTGTACAAAAACTGCATGATTTTGTTGAGCAATAACAATTTTCACTGTATGGTTATTCACACATTTTTTACTTCACAAAAAAAAGAAAAAGTGTGGATTATTTCATTTAATCTAAAATATATTGCATTTAAAATATATTAAAAGGACTGCGTAGTAAAGATTTTCACTGTTATTCACACATTTGTCTTTTTAGAATAAAAGTGTGTATTATTATAAATCTAAAATATATTTAATTGAGAATATATTAAAAGGACTGTATTATCTTGTTGAGAAATACAAATTTCAAATTTATGGTTATTCACACATTTTTACTTCCAAAAACATATAGTGTGAGTAGAGTTTAGTGTGCATTATTCTGTTAAACCTAAAATATATTAAATATAAAATCTATTATATATATATATATATATATATATATATATATATATATATATATATATATATATATGCACACTGTAAAAAATCCGTAAAATTTACAGTAAAAACTGGCAGCTGTGGTTGCCGGAATTCTACCGTAAAATATATACGGTAGCAAGGTTTTACGGTTTTAACTTAAATTTACAGTTAAATACCATAATTTCATTAACTCATATAATGTTAATATATCAACCTATTGAAGTACTGCAATCTGTTTTGTACCTTCTGTTTTGTACACTGATAACCACCAAATGCAGAAGGTGATGAGAGAGTCACATGATGAACCAAAGCCCATCACAAACAGCTTTTAAATAATAACATATATAGAAGGTGCACAATGTCATTCACACAAGCACTAAACACCATCATGGTGAGACTCATTAAACTGAAATATGCAATAAACATTAATTTAACAACATTAGATGTAACATACAACCCTAATAAACATAACTGATTTAAAAAAATTTTTTAAAAAGAAACCTAGTTATTTCAAAGAAAAAACATCAAATTCAAACAAAATTTGAAATGCAACGCAGAGAATTCTGGGAATGTCAATTTACGGTTTTTCCCTGTAAATTTTACATTCTTTTTCACTTCCAAAAGCGGTATTTCACTATAAAATTGTCTGAAATGTCTATTACAGTTTTTCACCGTATATATTAGGGGAACTTACCGTTAACCATTTAACAGGTTTTTACCGTAGCTTTTTCACAGTTTTTTACCGAAAAAAATCACAGTTATTTTTTACAGTGCATTTTTTTTGTATTTTATGTGAATCTGTTGGCTATATTTGACATTTTAGAGGTATTCTAAGTATTTTCAACATTTGTTTTTTTACTACAGCACTTTCTAATCATGTGCCATTAAGGGAAAATTTGACAAACTGGAGTTGTTTCACCGATTGTTTCAGGTTTTTCACCTGTCATCAGTTATTGAGAGCATGTCTCAAGGAATTCATTGCAATGTGGGAATATGTTCACCCCGAGAAAAAGGTATCACTGGTTCAGTCATTTTGTTTGGTGTTTTTAGCCTGTTGTGAGCAGGTTCTTAGCCCCGCTTGACATTTGAGATAATTAAAACGGCTAATCCAAGTAGGGTGCTGTCAAAGCCCTAGAAAATGGTCATGGTTAATTTTAGGTCAAATTAAAACCTCTACATGAATTGCCTACCTGCAGCTTCCAGCCAACAGCCTAATCCATAATAATGTGTGAGGTTTATTAAAAGACTAAAATGAGGTTAAACATAACAAAAAGCTTCAAAGCCAATGTGTTAGAGCTAGTTATTTTGCCATGTAATTTCAATTCATCAAACTTGCTTGCAAAAGATTTCAGTTTTAATTTTTAAGAATTGTTCAGTGCCAGTATACAGTGAAAAGTTATTGGAGTATTTGTATGGGTTTCCTCTTTCTCTTGAGAGGAGTCGGGTGGATTCTCTCCCCCTTTTTTCTTGACAGTTTATGACGTCTCTCCATGCATAGGTGTAGTTTGTCAGGAAAGTGACAGTGCGTGAGTCTGAGCCAAGCTCTAAAGCAGGGATAAAGTGTGGTGATGGACAGAAGATTCACAGAGAATTAAAAAGACTGGGAGCCCCCTCTCCCCACAAGGAACCGGAGAAGATGACTGACAGTCTGCAGGGTTATTCTCTCTCTCTCTGTCTTCTACATTTGCCACTTTCAGACTGCCCTAACCACTCTTGTGATTTTGCAAAGACAAATATCTGAAAGCTGTCCACCTAATCAAGTAATTGTTTAAGTCATTCTGGGTGACTTCTATTGGATACAGACAGTGTGATATGATCATTGTTATTATTTATTTATTTATCAGTAAAGGATGATAGATTATCAGAGAATATATTATATTGACAATCTGTTGCTTGTAAAACTAAAATAAAAAAACAATAGCATCAAATAAAGAGTATATGACTGCATATTAATGGATGTCAATGTATACCTGCAGGTGCTAACTGGCAATATTCACCAGCCAATGCCTGATCCTGAATCCCCAATGCCTGGTTAGAAATAACAAATCATGGTTCACGACTGCAATGAAAATCAAAGACTATTGGCTATTTTAAAATGTAGGCTGGCTCTTTGCTTTGTCCCCCAAACTTTCAAATTCAGTTAGTAGGCCTATGGGATACAAAACCATGTCAGTGTTTCTAAATGTTTTTTTAAACCTACCAGTAGGCTACCATACTGAAATCTGTTTGTTTACAGATTAAAACAATGGATAAACGTATTTAATTAATAAGTGTTTCCTGGAAGAAGTTTGACATTTTTTGTATTTAGCCTACATAAAATATTGGGCCAACTTTTCAAACAAGAAAATTCATTCCAAGACAATCTCGCCGTACATATTCTTTCATCTTTCATCTCCATGTACGCTTTTTGTTAAGGTAAGTGCAACCCTCGGCTGAACCTGAAGCCATGAACTCAATTTGAACCAAAGACTGTGAATCCAATCTTCAGTTCAGACTTTACATGAACACGCACTGCTGTTCACCATTTACACTCTACTTGTGAATGAAATAATGTGAGTGGATAGGTTTATTTTCTGTAACCTGGATTCTTATTTTCATTGATATGCTCAGTGTAATCAACTCTGCTTTAGAATCTATCCTAACTAATTTTGATCTCTTTTTAAGATATGTTTGTAATAGGTAGGCAGATGGTTTTAGGAAGTCATATTTTGGTCTTTCATAACTGTCCTGTTTTGTCAATAGCCACTACTACAGAAGATGGACATTAACCTTTGGCTTATTTTCGTCATAACGTATTTGATTTTATAATAAGAGATTTTAGTTGCTCTCTTAAGTGTAGAGTTGGCAAAGGCTCGTTTGGAAAGTCCGAATCATTGCAGGGAATTGGTTCGTTCATAAAATACGATTCATTCCAATGGATTCATATTGATGGAGTGAATTGTTTTGTTTGGAAAGTCCGATGCATTCTGGTGATTTAATTTATCCAAAACAGTATTCTTTCTCATATGCTGTGTTGTAAAGTCTGATTCATAATAGTTTTTGGTTCGTTTGGACGGCTAATGAACAAATTCCAAAAAAGATTCATGAAGTCCCTGCCTGGCATTGTAGGTCATCTTTTTTCATACCGGAATATTTAAGTAGGGCCTAAATGCTGTTGTTCATCACTATGTTTTGACGTTGTGTAAATTAGGGGTGTTCTAATTTTTGTTCTCTGTTTAAGCTTGATGTTATGATATTTTTTCTCCTCTTATAGAGCTGTGTGCACACATAGTTCATTTATATAGTGTAATTATGTGTGCAGTTTGTCAGTCAGAAAAACACGGGCCTTTGATATGGCTATAGTATTGCATGAGACAAAACGTCTGAGGAACACTGATGCAACTTTTCTACCTTCAGTTTTTGGCTTTCATGTGTTATTTATTTATTCATTTATTTATTTTTTAGCAGTATATAGTGTAATTTTCAAGCATCAAGCGGATTTAAAGATTTGCATTGCATGATGAAGGACGTGTCATAAGCCTTGATGAGAACTGACAGAAACACAGTATTACAGTTATATAAAGCACCTTAGTGTACTCCAGATTAGCCCGCTGCATTTCACAACTTCCGATGTGTGTGTCCGCATTATTGTCATATTTATCAGTAGATTAAAGAATATGTATCGTGTATGTATTTCATAATAGCATAAAACTTGTTTCTTTCGTTATATTCTAAGCTTTCTGTAAAAATAGATCAAAGCTTCTTTCCAGACTCTTGAAAGAGGGAATTTTTGATGCAACAGTATATTTGTTATGATAAATGTCAAAGCATATCTTTTCAAGATGATACGATTTCATTGAAATATTTAAGATTAGATCTCACACCTAAATGTGAAAAGAGGCATAAAGCAGGCTTCAGTGTTTTGTCATTTGTATTCTTAAACATTTTTGTAACTCCAATTATCTCCATAATGCATTTTGACATCCCAGCCCTTATCGTATCTGTATTCATACCCATGCGTATGGGTTCTTTATGGAGATTAATGTATGGAAGTTGTAAGAATGGCCCCTAATCTGTACATTTCAAAAGCTGCAGCGGAAAACCAGAGACGTGACGAGGTTGAGATAGTAAAATATTCCAGCTACGACACTTGATTAAAGTAATCCTGTTTGTGCAACAAGAACAGAAAAGGTCTGAGCCCTATCTCCTCTAAGCAGCTGCCGGCTCTTCAGCAAATTCCACGTCTTATGTTGGAATCAAACGCTATTGAGAACAAACTGATTGCACTGAGCATCAATAACGTGGAATAATTTATTTGAAATGAAGCGTGGTTTATGCACTTTGTCATCATTGTGATACCTATGGCATGACGGCTTCTTGACTGGAGCTGATTGTTTACAAAATAACACCTATCTAGTAAGGGAAATGAAATTTGTGTGCGTTTCATATTAATTAGGAAACTGAATAAGCCTCATTTACATTCTCATTTACATTCAGATTTGTTATAAATCAGTTCCTCTGGCTTTATCACAGTCTGATCCTGCAAAATTCAGAATTGAAGAATTGGTCCTTGCTCGATTTATCTATAAATTTAAATTAAATCTATACTTTGTTTTTATAGTTAAAATGATGGTTTTATTTTATTTTATTTCTACTTCCTTACATTCAAAAATGTATGCATCCTGTTTCCTGTTTGCTCGCTCTATTTCAGTAATTGAATTTTAATTACACATACACACAATCTATAAAAAAGTAACTGCAATCTGATTATGAGCATTTTAAAACATAATATTATCCAATTGCATGTACTTTGCAATTGGATAATATTATGTATAATATTAATATTTTTTAATCAGATTACGTAATCCAGATTACATGTAATCAGTTACTACCCAGCATTGTGTGTTTGTTCTTAAAAGTGTAAAATGGATTTACTGTACATGCAAATTATGTGTTCAATTTTATGTGTTATCTTCTGTCCTCAGGTCCTGCATAAAACAAGATTGATAGGCCAGTCTTTTACAACTCCTTTGTCTTGTAAATAAAATAGAGGCATAAAATAAAAATTGCTAAAAGACATTATCATATAAGCAATGGGCCACGCTAATTCCTCTGGTCATTTTAAGTTAACATTGAATCATATTGGTCATGTTGCTGACTTTTTTGCCTGGACCTCATTGATGGGATCACTGTTGTAGAACATCCCCTGTGGAGATTTATGAGCATGAGCTTCATTGATTAGCTTCCAGCTGTTAGCGCTAGCATGTTAGAAACTCTCTAAAAGCTCCGCTTTATCACCGTTAATGCAATAATACCAAGAAACATCCAGATCAAATTCTACACGTCCTTTATTATTTCAGCACAGTCCGGAATCATTCAACCAATCATGGACGCTGAGGCAAACAAGTGTTGCATGCAGAGGAACATGGTGATGTATGGCTCCTCAAAGCTGCTTTGCTCTGTAAATTAAAGTGCTTAATTGCTGCCTTATTGCTCGGTGAAGATGAATAATAGTCAGGAGACTTATCATTGGCAGCAGACCGTGAACCAGCCTCCTCATACTGAGCCCGACATCCCCCCTCAGACGCTCGCTTTCAGTAGAGACTCTAGCGTGGAAATGATGTAGTGTATATATATATATATATATATATATATATAGTGAAATTATGAGAAGTGTCTACTTCCTAGAATGACAGTTTTGGGTGTAAAGTTACGAATGACTTGCAAATGTGATAATAGTTTTTGTTACTGAACTTTATTGTAGTTGCTTGCTTTCAAATCTTTGATTTGTTGCATTAATATCAATAACCTCATACAACTGGCATATGCCAGATACAGGCTCCTTGTGCACCTCTGATCACCACCTCTGCTTAAATTGTAAAAAATGGCTTGGGCCCCAAAGTGGTTTGCCTGGCAGAAACAACCTCTCAGAGGAATTAGTTTTGGGTCTTTCCTGTACCGTGCCTACATTCCGCTACCAATCAGAATGTCAGTTGAGTGACTCCAGGGAGACGTATCCAACAACATGATTGAATGAGAGTAAATTATGAGTGAACGGTGCCATCTCCCTTATGGGCCCTTCTGTTTCAATTTGGCAGATCTCTGGACAAGGATGGAGAGTGATAATGCTGAGCAGTCTCATTGGTCTCAAAGTTCATCATTTGTCAAGAACACATTCAGCTAGTTTTTTTTTTTTTAGAGAATTTGCTGCATGAGTATGCCTAGTTTTCCAAATCACTGATCTAGGATGGATCTAAGTTTAAATGATTGGACATGTTGAACTTGAACTTGATTCAAACTTGAGATTGCTCCAAGTTTACATCAGTAATACATCAGGGAATACAATGCTTTTTTTAAGCTGTTCCCAATCCAGTCTCATGAGAAAAGTGTTAGTTACTTGTCATTGATGTACTATTATAGTTTTTGTAATTATTTCAAATTTGATTATATTTTCTGTTTTAATTTTAATTTGATTTTTAATGTCGGTATTTTCAGCATGTTTTCAGGCACATTTACATCAAGAACGATAACTATAAAGATAACTATATTAGCATCCACACCAACATACAATTTTTATGGTTTTCAGTTTTAAATAATAATAACCCTGCATCAGTGGGACGGATTCACAAAATGATATGGTACAAAATCATACGAATTAGCCGCTAATTCATCAAAACAATCAAACAACAACAAAACAAAGCTATCATATAGCTTCAGAAGACTTGAAATGAAGCTCATGAAGAATATGGTCTAATTTTATGTTAATTGTATAGTGCTTTTTCTCCCATGTGGCTGAACCGTACTTTTTTCATATACTACAGAGAACTTTTTACCTGCATATGGACAAATATAGAACTGTTAAATCTAATTTTGCAATATTAATTTTGTCACCTGTATGAAATTGAATGGCCTACTGTAGTTTCACCAGAAGCCAAATAATCCCTTAAATCATGAATATTTGATGAACAAATATTAAATCATTTGGTTGACTGCTTTAACACTGGATTATCCTCATCTGTAACCCTGACAAATGGCTTAAAAATAAAAATACAGTTCACAGCTTTATGCAGACAAATAGTATAACCTCATTATATGTTGGTCTTTGTTTTACAGATGTGCACTAGTCTGGGCCTAAAGCAAAACTGCATTACTAGCATAAATGTCTGCTTGTGGTAAACAATAGGATGGAAATTAATGCTATCTCTCCCGTGGTTACTGTCTTCTACTCACGGTGCAATAAAATTACCTTTCACAAAGTTGACAAACTGCAATCTGGGCACTTTTAAACTAAAGTTATCACAAAAAATGAATTAATATCCATTTGTTTTGCCTGTGGCAAGAACAGCAAGCATCCATTTTGCCATGCAACATGTCCGTCAGTGCATCTGTTTCTCCTGAGACGTGATGTCAAGGGGCGTGTTGTGTAGTCGTGCTGATTACAGAGTTAAGGCTACACTCGTAATATCAATCTTCGCTCCTGTGAGAAAAAGACATTGATTGGGTGGAACCCACCCAAAGATTAATGACACCACATTCGTAACGTGGCATTTAGTCTTTATTATTGCCAGCAGGCATGGAGCGTCACACACAAATGTGCATGCACACACTCCAGAAGACACGCAGCATGTGCTAACACTCCTCTAATCCAATATAGCGATCTCCCTGCTCTCGCATCCAAAGGAAAGCTGCCTGGCATGACAGGCTCATTTCAAGCAGCTTTTCACCAGTTCCTGAGGGTGTGCGGCCAGTTCAGGGCAGGTCTTACTTGGGGAAATTGTGTTAAATGGAGCATTTTGACCTCAATTAATACTGTTCTCCTCAGTGTCTGAAAAGAGCACAACCTCTGCCGTCTACGAGCAGGATTTAATCTGTTGTATGTCTTGTTACCTTTGCCAGATGATAACATAATCATAACTCCAGCAAAAAAATGTTTTCCTCATTTTTTTGTTTAATTCCCCCCAATTCCTCTCACTCTAATTATGAGCTCTGCAGACTATGAACAACTAATTCTAGCTCAACATTATTCACAATTCTATAGGGGAAAGTTGAAGAATCAGTCTCTGTGTGTGTCCAGGGTGTTGATAGTTCTCTGTAGGCATTTCAAGACGGTTGAAGACTGTGATAAATCCAGTGTGGTGTTGATTGCTATCAGTAATAGAATATTCCCTGTGGGCTTAAGGGATATTTCACGTTTTGATAATTTACACACCCTAATATAGTTCTTCTGTGGCATTCTTTTTTCTTTTGGACGTCTCTGGGTAGACATTTTTTGTTGTTGTTATTTTGTTGTCTGCAAGAGCAAGTATATGGAGATAACCTGAAGAGGGAAGCTCTCCAATGGCTTTCATTCAGTCTTTAAAGCAAAGGTTCCAAATGGGGGTTTCCAAACAGATGACATAGAACCATTTTTGTTTTCACAAAGAACAGTTCTAAAAGAGCCCCCCACTCCCCCACCCCTTAGTGTGAAGAACATTTGTTGAAGTACAACAGAATATCCGGTTCAGTTTTCCGTATAATGAAAGTGAATGGCAACCAGTGATATCAAGCTGCAAAATTACTGAAGAAAAAGCGTTATGTAAAAGCGTATGCAAAACAAAAAAGTTGAACAAGTTTCGAATGACGTAAGGGTGAGTAAATGATGACACAATTTTCATTTTTTAGGTGAACTGTCTCTTTACGTTTCAAATAAACTTTTGAATTGACTGTTGTCTAAGCCTAAATATAGATAAATATAGGTTATTGAGGGGTGCGGGAGTGTTTGTGTTAAACCGCTAAGCCTGGGGCTCTTATTTTGTGCCCTGAATCATGACTAACACTTAACACGTCTGGCATTAGTGCCATAGTAAGAAGCCATGACCACCATTTGAAATTTTCCAACTGACTAACCAGAATTCCAGCAAACATTCATCTCTTCAAATCCTCTTTATACAGAGGCAAATGCAGAGATGTGTGCAAGAGCAATCTACAGCCAACTTGTCAACAGCTTTAACACATTATAGCACAGAAGAAATAGCCTTCTGTGTGTGCGAGACGTGTGACTGAGAGAAATGCATAAAGTATAGAGAGTGTAGTGTCATTGTGATTTCCCACCTTATCATTTCAGAGGCTAAATGTGTCTTACCTATTAAGAGGAAAACAATTACTCATTTTCAGTAAATCTTCAAATTATGTAGTGATGGCATATATTTTGTCTCCCACTTTTTTCCACATTGTTTTTCTGTGTTTAATGGCCCTGAATTAAACTTGAAAAATAAAACTTGTGCATTTACTGTTCAGAGATTGTAGATGTCAGTAGGCCTATTTAAAGCATAACATATCTCTTTTGCTCACCAAGGCTGTATTTATTTGATCAAAAATACAGTAATATTGTTACAATTTAAAATAACTTTATTTCATAACGCAAAGTATTCCTGTGGCAAAGCTACATTTTCAGTAGCCTTAAGTGTTCTTGAAATTTCTGAAATTATTCTAATATGCTGATGGTGCTCAAGAAACATTTCTGAATGGTTGTGCTGATCATTATTTTATTTATTGATTTTTTCTAGGATTTTTTGATGAATAGAAAGTCGAAAAGAACAGCATTTAGTGGATGCAGAAGACGTTTTTAACATTGTAACCATTATAAAATTATCTTTACTGTCTTCTTTGATCAATTTATTGCGTCCTTGGAGACCAAAAAAAATGTGTTTCCTATGCTGTGGTTTAGCCACAGTACTTCTTGTAGGGGAAGATTCAGAACTCCATTTGTCATATTCTGAGTTCGTGATTTGCGATTATTCATGTTATAATACATTTCACCACAGATAAACTGGAGAGTCCACATGCGCTGTGAAACTGACTGGTTTTCTTGTTTCCAGAGTCGGCGGACTTGCAGACTGACAGCTCAGTGGGCAGAAGAGCGAAGTCACCTCTCATACTTGATGAAGACAAATGATCTCTGCATAACACTCTTACCTCGTGGATCAAATATAAAGAAATGTGACACTGACAAATGGCTCTGACTGAAATGTGTCACTTGATTGAATGGTTCCATGTTCATTTTCTCATCTCACCCACTCAGAACTGCATTACCATTCATACAGTTGCTCATAAAGCAATTTGCATCCACCTAATTTGTGCAAATGGAGTAGGAATTATTGGGGATGGAAGTCTAAAGAAATAACACAGATGAAAAAATTGAATTCTGTGTCTTATCGTCAACTTAATCAAGGCTGTGTCATATTAGTATTTCCATCTCGTCTCTTGTAAATGCCAGAAGACGGAATTGGCCTGTTTTGTGCTTCAAGGTTTTTCTGCACCACCCCATTGTATTTGCCACAATAAAATCCAGGGACTCTCTAAGAATTATAAAGTTATTCGATTTCTTCTTCCCCTTCATAATGTATAGTTGGCACCAATTTAACAAGTGCTAACTTGATAGGCTACATTTAGATGGCTCTCAGTGCGGCAATCCTCCCTCCGGCTACGATGGCGTGTGGACTGGTGAGGCAGTAAATGCTGTTTAAGCATCACTGAGCAAATATATCCAACCAAGTCATAGCTCTTTTGTTCAAGGAAATACAATCTGTGGCCCTCTGGCAAATAACAGAGTGAAAATCAGAATAACCAGAATTGGATTTGCGATGGGTAGACATATTTTGTTGTTTATTTTGTTGAAACCATCTGCAGGAGCAAGTATATGGAGATAACCGATGGCTTTCCTACCTGGCTCAGATGAGTTGGTTTGCATGCTTAACTTCAAAAGTACTTGATACATGCTTAAACACAAATGTACACACCACTGAGGTCTTCCAAACATGAAAACTAGTGAAGACGTTGCTTATACTATGTGTATGGTGTTTTGATTGATTTAACATGGTTCAAAGATTTCAAATAGTGTGGATGGCTTAGTTCTGAAGTTGTCCCTTACATCTTGAGTAAATGTAAGCATCAATGATTGTCTGTATTGTTTTCTGTGTGACTGACAGCAGCCATTCTTGCACTTGCTTGTATATAGCTGTGTTTGTTTAGTGGAACTGATGTCCACTGACAGATACATGGCTTTGTTGCTTGCAAAATGATTTATTACATGAAGCAAATCAGCCAGAGATTCCCGGAAATGATTTTGCCTTCCATTATTTATCTTTAATCCCATGCGGTTTCAAACAACAGCTCAATATTCATCGAGCGTGTTTGGTGCTGTGAGATTGCATATTTAGATGATGAAAAATGTAGACCTATAAAACAAGCACCTACCAGCTTTAAAACAAAGATGTGCATTATATCACAGCATAGATTGATAGAAACGGGCCTGAGACTAGTTATGTCACAAATGGCCAATCTCGGCCAGGCTATTTAGCCTGTGGCGGTCGGCGCATGGCAAGGACCTGTCTGCATATCTGGATTCTGCTGTGCTGTGTGGATTGTTGCTCCTCAGAATTCTTCCCACTTGCCCATTGCAGAGAAATCACAGTCCCACAGTTATGTTGGTATGTAGAAAATTATTTGACTGCTTTGCAAGTGTTTTCTCCCCCCTCCCCCCCCCCCCCCACATTTATTCATAAACATAGTCATGTAACTTTTCCTGTACTCTTCTTTCTACAGATGAATGATGCTTCACAACATGCAGAGTCTTGAGAATGATGGGGATGGGTTCTTTTGAGTTGGGTTGGTAAGCAATCACTCACACAATCATCCACCCAGAAAACTTTAGCAAATGCATAGCAATGTCCTGGCAGCACTCATCACAGCATTGTAACAAGCAAGTTTTGACAAAAAATACAGGGCAAGACTGGGTAAGATGACCCCCAGCTTTTTTCTCTCTCTTGACCATACAGTAGATGGCATAAAAATCTCATCTCAACACAATTAATGAACTGCTATGCTCTTCTTATTTTTTTCATTTTATCTGAATATCAGTATTTGTGAAATGCAGCCAGATTAGAAGTTTATTTGTCTGATGTTTTGTCTCTTGAAAATAGGGATCTAAAAATTGGGAACATAATTTTTTTTAAATTGTTTTTTCTTTCTTTCTTTCTTTCTTTCTTTCTTTCTTTCTTTCTTTCTTTCTTTCTTTCTTTCTTTCTTTCTTTCTTTCTTTCTTTCTTGCTTTCTTTCTTTCTTTCTTTCTTTCTTCTTTCTCTTTCTGTCTTTCTCTCTTTCTTTCTATGCCCATTTTCCACAAGTTGATATGATTCTTTAGGGTCCTAATGAAAAGTATATAACATACTTTGGTAAAAATTTCTCAGTGGTAGTGTAAAACAACACCCATTTATCTGGCCAAAAACAGCTCTGCACACAGCAACCTGTTTTGTTGCATGTCTCTTTAAATACTAATGAGCTCTGCTCACCCTAACTAGCACTTTATTAGGAAAGGTGATTTGCAAAGATTCATAAAGCTTTATACTCACTTCTTCTGTAGGTGTGGCTGGATCACAAATGATTTGCGACGACTGATATGTTCATTATTACATCCAACAACAAAACACCTCAGTCACTTAGGAGTCATTCTTGTCTACCCCTGCTCCAGCATCGAAACAATGGTGGACTGTTCACAGCTCACTCAGGGCTGGTCTATGCTTGAAACGCTAGTGTGAATCAACAACATCGCGGGAGGGGCCTGGGTCTGTGTGACATCACACAGCCAAGAATCTGAGAACAGCTTGATTTGAGAAAGGGGATATTATTATAGGGATTTAAAAAAGAAAAAAGCACTGGGTGGATTTTTATCATTATGGGGTGGATGTGTAACACTGCCAACACACATTTATGTTCAAACGACATGTAAAAGTGAATTTTGCATCCGATGACCCCTTTAATAAAGATAAAACTAACCCCAGAACAGGTAATGAAGGCCCTGAGTGGTGAGTTGTTGTGTAGTGTTATTATTTGTAAATGTAATCCTAACTGTAATTATTATTCAGTTATTATTATTCAATAGGTCCATAATTTAGATGTACATTACATGTACATAGATGTAAAGACATCTTCGCTAATCATTAATACCTGTAAGTACGTTGAGTGAAATCATCAAAAAAAAATTTCACAGTGTTGCTATTGTGACATATTCTTTGTCTCTCATCTAGTTATTCGGTTGTTCCGAATAACCGATGAGTTAAATTGTTACTTGTTAAATTGTTAAAAATACAGTTTTAAATAGAAAAGTTGATTTTATGTTAGTGACACATTAAATTTTTTTAATTAAATGTGTATATAATTAAATGTGTGAATGTATTACAATTTAAAACAAAAGTGCACATTTTTCTTGTGGACAGCATCTTCCCATAGTTATAATCATTATTATACTGTAGATTTTTTTCAGAACACAGCTAATTGTATCTAGCTTCTTTTCAGTCTTAATCAAGAGAAAATTTGACATCTGATTCTGTACATTGCAATTACAATAATGAGACAGTTGAGGGGGCAGTTGTGGCCTAATGATCAGACTTGTAACCCGAAGGTTGTGGGTTCGAGTGAATAGCCAGCGCTCTGTTCCACCCTCAATACCACGACTGAGGTCAGACCCTTGAGCAAGGCACCGAACCCCCAACTGCTGTGTGTGTTCACGGTGTGTGTGTGTGTGTGTGTGTGTGTGTTCGCTACTGTGTGTGTGCACTTGCATGGGTTAAATGCAGAGCACAAATTCCGAGTATGGGTCACCATACTTGGCCACATGTCACTTGACTTTCACTTTCACTTGAGACAGTTGAGACAACATTTACTGTATAGCAATAAAAAGACAATATATTTGAGAGATTGCCATTACATTTATTCTAATTTATGTGTTTGTATTCTGTACATAGCAAAAACTGTTCAGAAGGGTCTCATTTAACTGAAAATATTTTTACACTCATAAATTCATATTGAATTCAAATGACTTTGTTACCAGGCACAACTAGTGTAAGAAAGTAAGGGTCAAATTCTGTAATAAATCGCCATTTTGCATTCAAGATTGATTCAATAAACCATGCTTTGCATTTGTATTTTAATTGTTGTTTTGCAAACAGCTGCAGTGGCGTATTACGATAGGCAACAATGCTTTCTAAATTTGAATAACTATGATTCATGTTCCTGCTGGTTGAGTTATAACCCTCTAGCAAATTAAGAGGTCTAATTAAAGCTAATAGCATTAGCATTCAAACTCTACAAACATTACTTAATGAGCTACACCTATTCTTTCAAATTAATGGGTGGCACGTACTGCAGGTTGACACAATTTAAAGAGCGAAACGCACAGCACGTCCAGTCCGATGAATATATCGCCCTAATGACTGACATCAGCATGCGCTCAGCGTTGATTAGGCCACACAAGTCTTAACGGAGTACGTGGCTGCGTGCCATCGTCCCCATTATGTCTCTCTATTACATAGTTTGAGTTCTCTGGTGAGTGTATGTGTCTTACGACAGTTTTCTCGGTTCGCTCGCACACCCCCACCTGCCGTGACAATCATCATTTGGCTTATGCCTATCAAAGCCCACTGTCACAATGCTCTGACTTTTTGCCTCAGGTGCCTTCAAACACTCACTGCTTCAGTGTCTTTCACCATGAGAAGGTTCTTATAGAAAAGCCGGTGGGCTGGTGGCACCTGGCGCATGAATTCGGTTCACACTGCGCCCAGCCGAGCTTTTCAGCCTCATTGTATTCGCTTTCTTAACACCCTGCTAACGTTGTCTCATTAACATCAGGCAGGTCGCATGGCTGCCGAAGCGATTGGTTGTGTCTTTCAGAGGTGAATGGTATCTGCCCGCCATTCCCGTTTTCTCTCGGCGTATGTGTGGGGGGGTTGGCGGCCTGCTGTCTGTATGAAAGACCGGGGCAGCCAGGTTTATAAATAAAACTGACAGTGTGCACCTTGCCCAGACCATGACCAGAATGTTTAAAGCTTAGCAGCTCTAGAAAGAGATGGAGACTTAGGGAAGGCTGAAGTCTCAGAGGCGGGGTATTTCGAGGCGGCGTGCTTGAAAGAAAATGAGTGGCGTACAATGATTCTTCACCTAAAAAAGGCCAACCGATTCAGTTCTAATCCCCTCTATCTCTTCAGCATGTGACCGATTACCCCATCGCGGACAACTAACGGCAGTCTCCGAGATGTTCGATCTGAGAGCGGAGTGAAAAAAATGGCTCGCTTGTGCCGATCAATATTTACCAGATTCTCACCTCAACCTTTGACTCTTTTCTGAAATGTGCGTGGGAGGGAGTGATCAACAGCTGAATTGAATCTGCCATCCAGGTACGATCTATCCAGGAAGTCACAACCGAGAAGACAGAGGCTGCCACCGCTTTTGACGTACACACTCTTTCACGCACACAAACGGACAGGTACACACCTACGAAATGACTCAGGGGAGATATAGCCTTGCCTCACGGAGGCGATAAATGTGGGCACATTAGGAATTGAATCTTTGTTTTGAACCTGAGCCCTGGCCTGGGCTGTTTTTGTTGTGACATCTGGAGGGCGATGGAGATAAGCTATCAATCATAGTCGAGCTGCACTCCTTTTAAAGACTACCTGAGACCAGAAAAATACACAGGCATTCCAGCAGACAATTTTACGGCGTTATGTTGGCTTAAAGGTGACCGTTAGCATTTAGCAATAACATTCACAGCGCTCTGTTGATGTGAGTTTAGACCACCAAACTGAGATAAGCTCTTGCTTTAGGCAAGGGTAAAAGAGCAAATACAAGACTGCTAATTCACTTTAGCGAATAACATTGCTGAATTGCTTTAATAAGAGCAGCCATGTGAAAAGATTTATTTTTTACTTTCCATCCTCTGCAGATTTTTTTTCCCTGAATGATTCGTGCTTTGAAGTAATCCTTTTCCACTGCTAATACACCCATCTCAGAAACTCCTCTAACTATTATATGACTGTTGGTTTGCTTTTGCCTTTTGCTATTACAAAAGGATTCCGAAGAATTAAAAGCTAATATTGTCTTATCATTATAAGAAGTCAGGTTCCTTCACAAAATATTCAAACCAAGTTTGATTTGCTTCTAGAAGTTATTTCGGAACTTGTGATGACTGGACCAGGGCAGTCACAAAAGGAGCAACACCATAGCAACCACCCCAGGTACCCTGGCAACCACCCTCGGTACTCTAGCAACCGCATAGCAACACCATAGAAATAACTTTGAGTACCCTAGCAACTGCATTAGAAACCACCCCAAGTACATAGCAACACCCTAGCAACCACCCCAGGTATCATATGAACCACATCTGTTTTTCTGATAGACTGTATTGCCAAAACATTCAAACTTTAAAACCATTTTAAATTTCAAACTACTTCAAACTGAAAACCATCAAACTTTAAGCTTTTAAAAACTTTTCTTTCTAGCTAGGCTTTTTCAAGTCAACTTAAAGTTTGTCTACAAACTTTTCAGTCTAGTTTTATCTTAAGTGTTTAATCACCAAAACTTGGAAGTGACCGTAACTGAATATGTGGATTCATTTTTTTTAGGTGCCCTGTTATATGTACCTGACAGGCTGACAGAATCCTCTGGACCAAGTTAAAAATGCCATTGTTGTGATGTTTTGGTTCAAAACTAAATCTTAAAAATGTTTATTTACAGGTTTAGAGGGACACTATGGAATTCTGGGCTCTCTGACAACATCTGTGACTGAAACATCAAATTCCAGATGATTTGCGGAGCACCATTTTTTCCACTTCAGTCATTGGATCAGTCTGATAGTTTGATCATATCATAGCAGATCTGTCTGGCTACTTGATCACAGACAGTAGGACGACTACAGACGTGTATTTAAATATGTCTCATCTGAGCAGGTAAGTATCACATCTTAGTAAAACAGCCATAGCAGTCAGACATTTTAGGACTTTATGATGAGAATGTGCAAAGCCGAACAATGTAAACCTAAACTATTAGGCTAATTTGAACTAACAGCTATTTTTAAACCAATATTGTAGATTTACCATATTTGCTTTGGGTAAAGCAAACATATGAATGTGAACATAGATTTTTGTTTACCAACTGGCTCAATTATTTATTTAATTTGATTTATTTATTGATTATTTTCCATTCATTCATTCATTCAGCTTTATTTTACAGAAGATAACAGTTGGACTCAAACCCGAGTGTGCCAATAATGAATAAAATATTCTGTTTTGTTAAAAAATATAGATGAATTAACTTTTTTCAACCTCTCTATATCAATTGAAAACTATAAAAGAGAAATATATTATTTATAATTGTACATTCTATTCTATCTTATCCGTGTAAGCACTTGAGCAAACAAATTGTGATCTATAAGGGCTATAAAAACCCAGCTGGCTACAAACCTGACCACTAAGCATTCCATATGATATATGCAAACAAAAACAGCTGCATCTTTACCCCCATTCATAACATAGAACATAGAGTCATAGAACTCCATTTCCCTGCTTTCTGAGGTTTGCAGTTCTCTGGAAGAGCAGTGTTTTTTAGGCCAGCCTTCAGACTATGTTTAACTTATCACTGCCTAAAAGTTACAGCACCTGTTCTAAAAGAGGAAGCAAACTTTCATTTCCTCAGCCCCAGAGGCCACCGATCCTTTATAAGATTTGCTGGGATCCTTGAAGAGAGTGCCGCTTCCATCTCTCACCCTCCAGGGGGCCTGCTCCACTCCACCTCGCTCCACACTCCTCCTCCCCATGTGTCAGCTGATTATAACACACTGAGTGTCATAGGCAACACATTATTGTACTCGTAAGGACATGGAGACACGCTCCAATAAGTCCTCAGTTGGGAAACAGAGCCTCTTTTGCATAATAATGACCTGGGGTCAGTTTCTTAAGATTGCGTTCCTGAGGAGGTGGAAGAAATGAGAAGGAAAAGAGAAATTGACCGAACAGTGGAATTATGAAAAAAAGGGAGCGTATGCAGGTGTGTCCAGGGTCCAAAATTAACTTTTTACTGCACCTGCCAATGGTGGATGAAATGAGAGCGTTTACTGGCTATAAGTATTTCTTACTGACCGTGAAATTGTATTTTGCATTGTTTTTTTACTTAAAGCTATATTTTTTCAGTCCATAGCAGCTGAATTATTTTGCCGTTTTTACATTATTTGTAACCAATAGTGCATCGTTTCGCTCTGAAAATACTCATATTCTTTTCAGGGTCAGTAAGATTTTTATTAAAGAAATTAGTATCTTGCATTAAAATTGCATTCATTGTTTAAAAGTGACAGAAAAGTCAAAAGTAGCAATTTTAAATTGCAATAACAATTTTACAACATTATGATGTTAGAATATTCTCAAAATTACAGTTTTTAATGTTTTATATACAGTATATATATATGCAGACTTGCTGAGAATAAGTGAATTATTTGAAAATCATTTAAAAAAAAATCTCTGACCCCAAATTAAAATAATAAATGATAAATAATTCATTCATTCATTCATTCAAAATATAATCATTATAATAATAAATTATTATTATTATTAAATTAAAACCAATTTGTAGCACCTTTTTGTAGAAGTAGATTTTGTGGCCTGTTTATTATTTAAATTGGTGGTTAATAAGTGTTCGTTTTTGTTCCTTGGGTGTGTCTAAACAGGGGTTTATGGGAAAAGAACAGGAGTGTTTTAAGGATGTAGTCTTGAATTCCAGGCATGAGATAATTTAGATGATTGACATGATACTGTAGCATGGTCATATACTCTTTCAATAAAAGCGTAATTGTATCTCTTGTTCCTTTTGTGTTGTAGCTTTGTCAATAACTCAGACATCAGCTCCCCTTCCAGAGAGGACAGACACCAACCACTTAAAACAACAGAAGTGGATAATAATACACATTATGTTCCCCATCAGCTCTTCCGATGACAAAATACTCAATGAACTCTATGAACGCCTTGAGTACCCCCACAGGAAATAGGCCCAGTCTTTGGTTCACAAGAGGAAGCTTGGGCAAAAGAGGGAAAACCTTAAAATACCAGTGTAGTTCTCGCACAGTTGAACTCAGCATAATAGCTAAATGTCAGTGTGGAGTGCTAATGCTCACACAATTGAGCAGCTCTCCCGTGAGACCTGATTAAGAGACGGTGAGAAGGCAGATAGCTTACTCTTGTCTATAATAACGGGATAAGTCACATTTGAATGTCCTCATTATCTTTTACTAAGGGGAGAGGAGTGGCTGTACCCAACTTCTAGCCGTGAAGATGGAGTGATTCAGATTTCAGGGTAAAAGGGACACAGAAAGCAATTTGTGAGGCATCACATAACTGTTTCTGAGTCAGACAACCTGAGTGTGATAGTTCGAACCATATGCCAGTTTCACACTTTGCATATGAAGTGATCTTTGAGTTCAGATCCTGCTTGCTTAAGCACTTTCCAAGAGCTTTACCTAGATAGACAGGAAGATGTATTGCTGTACTTTATTGATTGCATTGAGGAAATACAGTGCAGACGTAAAGTACACAAATACTCACAGTTCAGTTACAACAGACAGTGCAAGACTTTATTTACACTGTAAAGTCTGAACATAATATAAATAAAAATGAACACTTGTTAAATGTTATTAAAAACTGAGTAAAAACTTGCTGGTTAAACTTTTTTAGGACCTGGAGAGTTACATGGTTTAATGTGCTTAGGAGGAAAGCTAATTTGATCTTCATACAGAAGAATACAGCATTGACATTGCATTCAATTTTGGATGGAAATACAAATTGTAAAAGGTTTAAGATGGATATGTTTTGCATATAATTATATTGTATTAAAAAATTATAAAATTATTGTATTAAAGTCAAGTGACTTGTTCTAAACATAGCAGCCTGATAAAAATGCTAATTTTAGATGAAAATTTCAGATGGCACTTAGAGGCTTTTGCATCTGAACTCTTTATATATATATATATATATATATATATATATATATATATACAGTATATATATATAGTCACGAGTTGACTCCAGGGAAACGCGGAGACGAGGAACTTCGGGACGAAGACTTTATTTACAATAACCATAAGACATCTACATTGACAATAGCAACATTAGACAACTAAGACCGAACACAGAGGAGAGGGAACACAGAACTTAAGAATACTAGGGAACGAGATAATTAATGACACAGGGCTAGGGACTGATTAACTAATGAAGACAAAAACTAGGACATGGACAGGAACTCCAAATATGGTCACAAGAGGAGGGGAAACACAAGACGCTGAGACACAGTCTGACAGTACTCCCCCCTCCCAATAGGCGCGTCCCGCGCCGTACAACATCCAACGGGGAGGGGGGGTGGGCGCTCTGGAGGCCTCAAGGGGCAGGGTACCAGGATGGACGGCCTCCAGGGCAGATCAGGGGACTCAGGAGGCCATGGTGGATCAGGAGACTCGAGAGGCCATGGCGGATCAGGGGACTCTGGGGGCCAAGGCGGATCAGGGGACTCTGGAGGCCAAGGCGGATCAGGGGACTCGGGAGGCCAAGGCGGATCAGGGGACTCGGGAGGCCAAGGCGGGTCTGCCACCGAGACCTCGGCCCCAGCCCCCACCTCGGCCTCAACGGCATGGGCCCTACTAACCCTCCCCAAAATTTTCTTGGAGAAATTAGGGGTATCCTTAGGCTGACCTTCAGGGGGAGCAGGCTCTTGGGGGCGCTCTGGCAGCACGGGCTCTTGGCGGCGCTCTGGCAGCGCGGAGATAGGGAGGCGCTCTGGAAGCGTGGAGATAGGGAGGCGCCTTCGTGGCACAGGCACTGGGAGGCGCTCTGGAAGCGCGGACCCTTGGATACACTCTGGTGGCGGACTAGGGCGGGCCACAGACGGCGGCGGGCTGATTCCGACTCGGGATCAGACACTTCCCAGACACCAGTAGACCCCTTCCTGCCAGCACAATCCTGTGGTGTCTGGGAGGTCCACGGGGCGGTGGTACGAGACCCTGAGCCGGAACAGGTGGAGGATGGCCGCGTCGTCCAGCGGCATCCTCCTGGCGAGCCGAACGAACTCCGCCGCATACTTAAAGACGGGGAGATCACGTCGGGCAAAGGCGAGGATGGAAGCGGCAAGTTCCATCTCTTCAGTTTTGGTTCGGTCTTCTGTCACGAGTTGACTCCAGGAAACGCTGGAGACGAGGAACTTCGGACGAAGACTTTATTTACAATAACCATAAGACATCTACATTGACAATAGCAACATTAGACAACTAAGACCGAACACAGAGGAGAGGGAACACAGAACTTAAGAATACTAGGGAACGAGATAATTAATGACACAGGGCTAGGGACTGATTAACTAATGAAGACAAAAACTAGGACATGGACAGGAACTCCAAATATGGTCACAAGAGGAGGGGAAACACAAGACGCTGAGACACAGTCTGACAGTACTCCCCCCTCCCAATAGGCGCGTCCCGCGCCGTACAACATCCAACGGGGAGGGGGGGTGGGCGCTCTGGAGGCCTCAAGGGGCAGGGTACCAGGATGGACGGCCTCCAGGGCAGATCAGGGGACTCAGGAGGCCATGGTGGATCAGGAGACTCGAGAGGCCATGGCGGATCAGGGGACTCTGGGGGCCAAGGCGGATCAGGGGACTCTGGAGGCCAAGGCGGATCAGGGGACTCGGGAGGCCAAGGCGGATCAGGGGACTCGGGAGGCCAAGGCGGGTCTGCCACCGAGACCTCGGCCCCAGCCCCCACCTCGGCCTCAACGGCATGGGCCCTACTAACCCTCCCCAAAATTTTCTTGGAGAAATTAGGGGTATCCTTAGGCTGACCTTCAGGGGAGCAGGCTCTTGGGGCGCTCTGGCAGCACGGGTTTTGGCGGCGCCTGGCAGCTGGAGATAGGGAGGCGCCTGGAAGCGTGGAGATAGGGAGGCGCCGTGGCACAGGCACTGGGAGGCGCTCTGGGCGCGGACCCTTGGATACACTCTGGTGGCGGACTAGGGCGGGCCACAGACGGCGGCGGGCTGATTCCGACTCGGGATCAGACACTTCCCAGACACCAGTAGACCCCTTCCTGCCAGCACAATCCTGTGGTGTCTGGGAGGTCCACGGGGCGGTGGTACGAGACCCTGAGCCGGAACAGGTGGAGGATGGCCGCGTCGTCCAGCGGCATCCTCCTGGCGAGCCGAACGAACTCCGCCGCATACTTAAAGACGGGGAGATCACGTCGGGCAAAGGCGAGGATGGAAGCGGCAAGTTCCATCTCTTCAGTTTTGGTTCGGTCTTCTGTCACGAGTTGACTCCAGGGAAACGCGGAGACGAGGAACTTCGGGACGAAGACTTTATTTACAATAACCATAAGACATCTACATTGACAATAGCAACATTAGACAACTAAGACCGAACACAGAGGAGAGGGAACACAGAACTTAAGAATACTAGGGAACGAGATAATTAATGACACAGGGCTGGGGACTGATTAACTAATGAAGACAAAAACATAAATATATATATAACAAGTCACTGCATTATTCTGACTTTTTTTTAGCAATTCAGATCCAAGATATTACTATAAAGTATTTGTCTTGGAAACCTGATGTTTTTCTTCTGAACACCACGGATGCATATTTGATATTTGTTGCATAAAGCCACTAAAACATAAATATGATTAGCAAAATTCACTAAAAATAATGCAAAATATAGTTTTATTGGCTGGTAAATGTCATCCACCAGTGGAGTATTGTAAAGGCGTGAACAGAATGCATAATACCTGAAAGGAAGTAGAATGTTAAGATCCCAGTTGCGCTTGTTAGAACACTGCAGTGGATGGACCCAGTGGCTAAAGGTGATGATAAACAGAATTGTTAATGATCAACATAATTTCTGATTCTGCTGGCTCTTTATAGCTTGCCTATACTGGAAACTAGTGTGTGTGTGTGTGTGTGTGTGTGTGTGTATATATATATATATATATATATATATATATATATAATATACCTATTCAAACAGAGCGTTCCGATGAGGGGGTCAAAACAGGACAGAACATAGCCTATTAAAATTTTAAATTGTGTTTTGTTTTTTGGTAAAAATCTTGATAACATTATAAATGGACCACATAGAACAGTACAAAATAAAAAAAACAAAGGCAGTTCATGACCCCTTTCAAGTGATAGTTCACAGAGTTCTGCAATCATTTACTTACCCATGTCATTTCAAGCCTGTATTATTTTATTTTATTTCATTTTCATTTTCATTTTGGAGAAAGTCATTGGGGTCCATTGTTGTTGTTTGGACCCCACTGACTTTCACTGTATATACAAGAACAGTTGAAACATTCTTCAAAATATCTTCTTTTGATTTCTGTAGAAGAAAAACGGTCTTACAGGATTTGGTACAACATAAGGGAGAGTAAATGATGACATAGCTTTATTTATTTTATTTAATTTTTTGCATGAACTATACATTCAATAAGCAAAACTAACGATGATGCTTGTCTTAGCAATTACCACTAATATCAAAAATAATACATGAAAAAAAAATGTACTTGCTAACTGTACTTGCTTTGTTTTTTTTCTGTCATAACCATGGTCTATCAATTAGTGCACACCTGACTGTTGACATTTTCTGCCCCCACACATCTTTTGCTGTCTTCTCCCTACTGCACCATGAATAGTGGCAAAGAGTTATATGTATTCTTATTTTGGTCTAAATCATTTATAAATATGTCATGTGTCAGGTATTTATACCTTCTTAAATTGATTTGGACAGTGTCATTGTGGGCCAAAAGCTGTGACTGTCCATATCATGTGGGCACCTTTTGTCTCTGTCTGTCCTTCTCTCTCCTGCGAATCTTCTCGCTGTTTTCAGCAATAACCGAAAACTCAAGTCTGTCTCTCTTTCATTCTGTCTGTCTGACTCTGATTACAGTCTCTTGACAGGTGTTGGCTCATTGAGTGGTAGACAGGCCAATGTCAGCATCATCAGTATGGATCTCCTTTGAGATTCTGACACACAACCCCCATCTTCCACCCCGAAGCCCTGCTCTATATCTCTCTGTCTCTGTCTTGAGCGTTCTCTCGCTTTCTTTCTCCTATAGGACCTTGTCGCCTACGGCTAATCTCGCAGGCATTCTCCCACTCAGTCCAACTTGATCCACTCAACTCTGCCCTGTAGAGGTATGCCATTGCCCTGTAATTAAGACCCAGACTTTTCACCTTCCTGTCTCTGTGTAATGAACAGCTGCATTTCTGACAAATGCGCTCAATGCTTCTACTTCAGTTATGGAAAGGATTGTTATTAGCTTGGACAATGTGCATACTTTCTGAGGCACAGCTTTGACAGAAATGTCAGTCGGGTGAGAGATAATTGAGTTTGCCTCACTTCCGTTAGGGGCAGCTGGTCAAACTTTTTCCATCAAACATTTCTTGCATACTTTTGAGGAATTGTGTCTTCTATTCGGTTTGCCTGTGCTTATGAATGTGAGGTTGCAGTTCATAAACGACAAACTCACATAAAAGTTTGTGACCGGGGCTATACAAAATTTTCATAGTATGTTTGTGAGGATTTTGCTAGTGATGTAAAATTAAACTACAATGTGAATATTGTAATGATTTAATGTGCTTTTTCTGTGACCATCAAAGATGAAAAAGTCTGTAATTTTGCAAAAACAGTTGTATTCAGACAGGTTTCCCAGATACTCCCGTTGTCTGTCATTGGTCAGGCAAAAAGACCTAAACTCACGCCATTGGTTGACCAAAAGTCTTACACTTCAAAAGGCGTTAGAATTGGTAAATTAGGTTTATTTTTGGGAATCAGCTGAAACTGTTAACTTTATTGAATTGAATCAAAACTCTGCTCAGTGATTCATTTGCATTATCATCAGTCAAAAAGATTAATGAATGCACAGCATTATAATATTAAATATATATATATATATATATATATATAAAATGTGTGTGTGTGTGTGTGTGTGTGTGTGTGTGTGTGTGTGTGTGTGTGTGTGTAACCAAAGCAAATCCATAAACACCTGGATAAATAGACAATGCTGGGTAACACTTTGCAATAACCTTCCTTAATTAACCTTAGTCAACGATTTAACTAACAATGAGCAACACATTTGTTACAGTATTTATGAATATTTGTTAATATTAGTTCATAAAAACATACCTGTTATATATATAACATCCCCTAGTTTTATTTGTTTTGTTGATTTGGTGCATTTGTGGCACAGATCATTATTAGAAACAATTTATTCTGTATCCAGCCAATCAGTCTCCACCAATATGCCGCATTTCGTCTGCTCCAGGGCAAAATACTATGCCTGCAGTAAAGAATGATCTCTGTTGTTACTCAGTGAACATGCAGTACCTCATAAGCAATGCTCATTTACTGTCATATAAATGGCAAGTAATGTAATTGAATGGTATTTTGTCCTGGAAGCTTTTATTTGTGCTCTGGGGTATAAGTGAAATCTAAAAAGGCAAAAGAGCAAATCTGGTAAATGTCATTTTTCTGTATTTCCCCATTTAAGGAGTGGCTTTAGTTCAGATCCAATAAAGAAGCTCATACATATGTTCTGCCAGTAAAGCAGGTGTATTTCCTATTTCAGAGGCAAGGCATTAAACCTTCAAACCCAGTGTGTGGAACAACTGTAGACAAGGTTTGAACATCCTTGTTAAACCTGTAACCAAACAATATCTTTATTCTACCTTTCCTCTAACGTAATCTCACAGAACATAAGCAAACAGTAATATATGAGAGAAGAACCATGAAACAACTTTTTAAAATCCCAAGAGAAATGAATTCAACATTTGCATTCTGTTTTATATGCTAGAGGGCACATTATTTGTGTCAAATGATTTATGCAAGACACGTACAGTAGCTTGAAAATACAAACTCCTATAGACTGTATTTTTTCATAGACTGCAGCTTCCTATAAGTATCTCTGTTTAAAAACAGCTCATACGGTGTATATATTCTCACTTAGATTAATGCGCAATGAAAGACTTATTTGCAATTAATAAGAAGAAGATCTTTGTAATTAATTACATTGAAATGAAGAATAACATGGTCCCTTATAAATCAATATTCATAATTTTATTGTTTTCATTTTATGTGCACTGTTCTTGTATATTTACTTTGGTGATAAGCATATTTTAAATGAAACAACATCTTTTTTTGTAATTTTGCAGGAAGGTTCCCTGTGTCAACCCAAACAGAGCAGTCCTGAGGAGTTTCATTAACTCTACCATATGGAGGCTAGAGAAATTTCCACTTGGCTCAATGAGCAGAAGTCTGTGATGGATTTAATGAATCGTTACTATAAAGTGCAAGCGGTAAGTTTTGCTAATTGCTATTCAGGTTGGTTGCCACAAAATAATAATAAAAATAATAATTTTCCATTCGCTCTTGCAGTGGTGTGCAAAATGCCCACTTGAGATTGTCTTAAACCAGCTCAAGCCTTTCTAGGACCTGTTTGTGGTAAATATTCCAATATCATTTATCACATATTTTTAAAGAGACAAAAATGTAAAAATAGAAAGGAAGCAAAGAGATGCGGGACATCTTATCAGTTAAGTGTCACCTTCCAGTGTGTGTCCACTCTGTTTTTTTGTTTGTTTGTTTGTTTGTTTTATTTTATTTGTTTATTTTTTTGTTTGTTTTTTCTGTTATGTGTTGCAAAGGAATCTGATCGTGTGTCCTTTTCTCCGATCTGCAACAGGAAATTTCTCTGTTCGTCCTTCGTGCTCAGGCTGAGCATATGAGCAGATGTAATTTCCACAAAGATCTGCGATCACCAAATAACTCTGACTCCACAGAATGGCTGAAATACAATCCGTGCTATTTGTCTTTTTGACACAAAGTGACCCACACTGTAGAAAATAATTTTTAGACCAAGTAAATAATCCTGAAAAATGACCAAAGATTTACATGATAATTGTTTAGTTTATTGTTTTGAGGTTTGAGCAGTGTACAATATTCAGAAACACCTTTTCCTGTTTTGCCGTTTACAATACTGTATTTTTTTAACTGAAAATTATTAGTCACTTCAGTTCATAATAATCCAAAAATATAAATATAATTATAAAATAAAAATTCAGTTCATCATGAGGTAATTAAGTAAATTAAGGCCATGCAAACTGATGCCTGTAATTAATGAAAAATTCTACCAACACATTGTATTTATTTCTAGTGTATTCTCTCTCTCTCTCTCTTTTTCTTCTAGAAATTACTTTCAGGGTTTTAGAAATTACAGTTTGCTACTGTTGAACATACCAGTTGCAAAATAGACACGGGATTCATGACAGTGGCTTTGGATACGCTGCACTGTACTGTGGAGCAGTTTGAACGTCCGTTGCGATGCTCAGGTGGAAATGTGACACCAACTGTTAGTGGTGGCTTGGGCCTTATCTGTTGGGACAGCTGAGCTTGACACAAAGTGCTCATCACGCTCCATTACCCAGCAGCGACATGCTGCTCCATAAAGACAATTCAATGTACCTATCTAAGAGCCACACAGGAATGGACTGCATGCACATCTACACTTCGGCTGATCCTTCTCTGATCTTTTTGTTTCAGTGTAGGTGCTGGTCCAATCACGTGTGAAATCAGCGTACCGAACATCAGATGTGAACGCAATTCAACTATACTGTCGTTTCCAAACAGAAATGGTCCTTTTTCCATGCATCCATCCATCCATCTATCTATCTATCTATCTATCTATCTATCTATCTATCTATCTATCTATCTATCTATCTATCTATCTATCTATCTATCTATCTATCTATCTATCTATCTAATCTATCTATCTATCTATCTATCTATCTTTTTCATTCTTTCATTTTATGATTCTTTTGTTCTATCTATCATTCTATCATTCTCTTCTGTACTTCTTTCGTTCAATTTATTGTTCCATCCATCCATCAATTCATCATTCTATTGTTCCATCCATCCATATAGTGTTATGTTGTTCCATCAGTCAATCCATATAGTGTTCTGTCATTCCATCCATCCATATATTGTTCTGTCGTTCCATCCATCCATCCATCAATTCATCGTTCTATTGTTCCATCCATCCATATAGTGTTCTGACATTCCATCCATCCATCAATTCATCATTCTATTGTTCCATCCAGCCATTGTTCTATTGTTCCATCCATCCATCCATCCATATAGTGTTCTGTTGTTTCATCAATCCATCCATATAATGTTCTGTCATTCAATCCATCCATCCATCCATATATTGTTCTGTCTTTCCATCCATCTATCCATTGTTCTGTCGTTCCATCCATCCATCCATCCATATATTATTCTGTCATTCCATCCATCCATCCATGTATTGTTCTGTAGTTCCATCCATCTATCCATTGTTCTGTTGTTCCATCCAACCATTCATCTATTGTTCTGTCGTTCCATCCATCCATCTATTGTTCTGTCATTCCATCAATATATTGTTCTGTTGTTCCATCCATCCATATATTTTTTCTGTGGTTCTATCCAACACGTTCTCACTCCCAACTCATCATATATTGAAGCTTGGTCAGGACCACCCTGCAAGTCGAAAAATGACGCTAAAGGGGTACCTTGAGCGTCAAAAAGCAAATCCAGGTGGTCCTGACTAAGCTTCAATATGTGATGAGTTGGGAGTGAGAAGGTGTTGCAACTGCAACATTCCATCCATCCATTCACCCATCCATCCATATATTGTTGTCATTCCACCCATCCATATATTGTTCTGTCGTTCCATCCATTCATTCTTTCTTGTTTAGTCTTGCTGTTTGGCAACCATGTTGCCAAAAAAAACTAGAGTAAAAGTTTCTCATAATGCTCAGGCAACCCATCTGATCTAGCTATGCTAATAAAACATTAAAGTGAACTTAATTGTAAACTCCGTCCACCAGCATATGCTATTCACCCAGCTCAGGTAGCAGCTGCCACAGCCTGCCATCTGCTCTTTAATTGGTGAACTTGTCACTGATGTTATTTTTCAGTTTTCCTTCCTTTAAGAACAGATGGATCTTTAAATCAAGTCCCTGCAGTCCACCGTAAAAGAAAAAAAAAGTGATACGAATGCACACATCATGGTCTGCATGATCTCACTGGGACTATTAGGCTCTTTCTAGATGTTGTGCCATGTTTGTCTTTTTGCTCCAGTGTGATTGCAGGCGCAAAGGAGAAAATATTTGAGTTAAATACAACTATAGTAGATGTATTTGTTTTCTGCCATTGGGTTTTTCCATGTAATTAATTTCAAATCATGTTCCCTTGAGTCCAGCAGGTAAATCCAGCATTTGTTTTGGTGAACAAACCCCAAATCGATACTCACCATGGCCACCATCCCTTACTATAAGAGCGATGTCACTGATGGGTGGGAGCAGCCAAAAGAGGAGAGGTCGAACTCTTCTCTCTGTTTTTTTCTGCAGCCCACCACCTTATATGTTAAATGACTTGTGTATCTGGTTTGTAGAGATAGGCTCTTATCTGTTATTGAGAATGCTGGCAGCAGGTGGACTGATCTGGGTGTGTGGTGTCCAGTGGAGTGGCTCATCTAGAGGCCAAAGCTTCTCTGCATCGCTAACACTCCCCTAAGCTCTATCCACTTACCCTTTGAAAGCTCCAGCGGAGCACACCATCCTACCCGCAGTCCCAGCAGACTTCGTTATCCCGCAGAACAGACGATGTGTTTGCTTCTGCGAGAAGAGCTGTTTTTATGTGAAATGACAGCACAGGGAACTTACTGGGCTTGTAAGTGTTGTTTTTCACAATTATTAGGAATAAATGTTACATGCATTTATACTCTATAAGAACAATTGACTCAGAAAGTTTTCACCAAAATATTAAAATGAAGTTATCGGTCTAAGTGCTGATGTTATGTTTTGTATATTAAAATACTAAGCCATAGCACACATCAGCGATATTCAATATGGTAAAGTTGGTAAATGGTTGAATTAATGCAGGCATACTCAAATCTGGCTTGCGAGATCCACTTTCCTGCAGAGTTAAGCTCCAACCCTGATCAAACTCACCTACCTGTGGTTTTCTAATGATCCTGAAGACACTGATTAGCATGCTCAGGTGTGTTTGATTAGAGTATCATCACTGCATTAATGGGATAAACATTCTTCCACCTAATCATAGATTCCTCCCATTCTCCTTTGCAAGACCTCTCAAGCTCCATCAGGTTGGATGGGGAGCGTCGGCTTTCAGATCTCTCCAGAGTTGTTCAGTCAGGTTCAAGTCTGGGCTCTGGCTGGGCCACTCAAGGACATTCACAGAGTTGTCCCGTAGCCACTCCTTTGTTATCTTGGCTGTGTGCTTAGGGTTGTTGTCCTGTTGGAAGGTGAACCTTCTGCCCAGTCTGAGATTCTGAATCATTATCATTAATGCTATCTCAATATTTTGGTTCACTGAGCTTTTTTTCTACTCTGACGAGTCCCTCAGTCCCTGCCGCTGAAAAACAGCCCCACAACATGAGGCTGCTACCAGCACACTTTACTTTTGGGATGGTACTTTGCAGGTGATGAGCAGTGCCTGGTTTCCTTCAAACATGATGCTTGAAATTGAGGTTTATCAGACCAGAGAATCTTGCTTCTCATAGTCTGAGGGTTCTTTAGGCGCTTTTTTGCAAATGCCATGTGTGTTTTCATATGTCTTCACTGAGGAGAGGATTGAGTCTTGTCACATTGTCATAAAGCCCATCGGTGCAGATCGATTTTTACAGAAATTTTTCTGTACCCTTCTCCAGATCTGCGCCTCGATACAATCCTGTCTCGGAGGTCTACAGACAATTCATTGGACTTCATGGCTTGGTTTGTGCTCTGACATGCACTGTTACCTGTGGAACCTTATATAGACAGGTGTTTGCCTTTCCAAATCATGTCCAATCAACTCAATTTACCACAGGTGGACTCCAATCAAGTTGTAGAAACGTCTCAAGGATGATCAGTGGAAACAGGATGCACCTGAACTCAATTTTGAGTGTCATGGCAAAGACTGTGAATACTTATGTACATGTGATTTTTTTCGGTTTTTATTTTTAATAAATTAGCAAAGATTTCAAACAAACTTCTTTCGCATTGTCTTTATGGGGTATTGTTTTTTTTAATGAATTTAATCCATTTTGGAATAAGGCTGTAATATAACAAACTGTGGAAAAAGTGAAGCACTGTAAGAAATGATGAGGTTGCTGACCACAAAAAGTTCCATTTCAGGCTTTAGTATAGCAAAAGTGTGAGATTTTATGTGACTTTTATATTTGCAAATACTGAATTAGTGTGAGGGACATCTGATTAATAGGAAAATGTTCGTTACAAATACATTTTATGATCATATTCAAAGAGCTCCCTAGTGTCCCTAAGGGGGTTGAAGATTAATAGTGCCCGTATCTTAAAATAATGACCAATAATAATAGGAATTTGATGCCTGAGGTGGGAAAATATGTTTTTCAGGAAGTTAAATATGTCATTAATGCTGTGGGGTGTTCAGAAAAGTAATATTTTTTGGTAAAAAATCTAAAAATGTGTAAGTTCGAATCGTACTGGTTTCGTGGAATGACTCGTATATAGATCTAGGTTTTGTACAGCACTACTGGGAAAGTCAGAATTCAATACCTGTTTGTAGCTATCAAGGACATCAAGAGCATCAGTGCATGTTTTTAAAGTTCTCTGGCAGTGCTCACTATTTTCTCTGAAGGGGAAAAGCTGCTTGAAGCTGTGGAGGGTGAGCACAACTGAATATCAATCAATAAAAGATCTTACTTGGATAAATAACTCTCAAGTGCACATGAAGTACAGTTCCAGATTGTGATGGAACTGACCAGTATAATCTGAGGTTAATGGAGAGTAATTCCATTATCCTTAACAGTGTCATGCTTTGGATTTTTATGTGTTTTAAAAGGCTCACAAGATGTAACTGATCTCTGCAGCTACTGAAGTACACACTGTCATTCTCATTATATCGCACACATTATGTAAATCTAAAGCTGTTTATATTCGAAACAACTTTGTGGGCACACAATTCTCATTTTTAAATAACCATATGAATGTAGAGTTTATATGCAGCATTATATTTTTCCTTACACAGTATGCCTCATTGTATTTAAATGTCCTGTTTTAAACACATTTCCTCCAGATTAATCAGAAGACAGAGAAAGAATACAATTCTCTCTAAAAAAAGCAAAGGCAACCACTTCATCATTATATAGGAGGAGGTGGTTTTGTTTGTCCTTGAAGCTCATCCAAAGTCAGATGACTTGTGTTCTGGAGTGAGTCCTGTCTCTGTCTCTGATAGAGAGAGTGGAGGCACAGAGTGTTAGTCTGGCAAAAACCCTTGCTAAACTCCCACACATAAAAAAAAAAAAAAAAAAAAAACATCAGCGGGACTCATGAATCAGCCGACAGCTTCTCAAGTAGGTAATTGATGAAGATGAAGAAATATCACAGAACTAATCATGCTTAAGCTCAGCGTAAGACCAAGCGTAGCAGGAGAGAGCTTAAAGGAGTAGTTCACCCACAAACGAAAATTCTGCTTTTAAAATTCTCCAGAGTAAGGGAGCATTTTCAGGAGTAACAAAGTAGTATTTGAACTATTGGAGAAGTGTTTTTCCCCCTCTCTCTCTCTCTCTCTCTCTCTCTCTCTCACTCAATTCAGTTTATATACTGTAGCTTTATTGGCATGACATACTTAAGTACATATTGCCAAAGCATTGTACATAGCAAAATACAAAAAACAAAACAAAACATATAATATACATCCATAAATAAATAATAATAATAATAATAAACATAATACATGTAAAATACATCCACATAGGCTTTATATACTTATATTTATATAAACATTAATGGTACTACTAATGCAGATGTGTTCACTCTTTACTTAGTTTGTGGCATTTATAAATATGATGTGCTACCAAAGAGGAAGTAGGTCCTTCACCAAGTAATATTTTTAATTTGTCATTTTCATGAAGTGACTGGAACTCAGGAATAATCTGCTGTATTTGACTGTACAGTGCATCTCTTAAGGATGTGTATTTGTCACAGTGGAGGAGGAAGCGTTCCTCTGTCTCAACTGTTCCAGATCTACATTCGTTACTGATTCGATCTTCTTTAGGTATAACCACGCATGACATTAAAGTTGTCCCCGCAGAACACTGTTCCGTGGAAGACTATAGTTTAGCAGTTGCACAGGCTGTTGGCCACAGAAGTGTTCTGTCCGCATCTGTCCAAATGAACAGCGCAAATGTTTTGTTCTTAGATGATGTAAACAAAGTTCAGGGCTGTTTCTAGCCATTTTGACGCCCTAGGCCAGATCCCTACCCTCCACTCCCACACCCAAACAAGATAATTTAAGATTACAGGCAAAATAACATAAAACTGATTATGTAAAAACTAAAATCTTAAATAGCAACACTGATACATTTCAATGAACAATTATGGCCGATGCCGAAATTGACATTTAAAGCCAATATCGGGCGATTCCGATATCGGTCTGATAATATCGTGCATCCCTAACTCTAGAAAGATTCAGCTGAATGGAGTGACTCCTTTCTATAAAGGGGTCTTTAGAATATGGAGCCTATTCAAGAAAAGAAGAGGGGCTTCAGAGTTGTCTTTATATCGGTTATTAGAATAACTGACTGTGTTTGGAGCTAAATTTGATGTATCAAGTGAAACTGCATGGGCTTTTGAAAATGCAATGTGTAAAACAAGAAAAGTTCAATTGTCTCACATAATAGCTGCGGGAGGTCCTGAGTTTTTATATTTTCTGTTTTGATTTTAATTTTATTTAATGTTAGAGTAATTTTAGTTTTTAAAATAATTAGTTTTTAGCACAAAAAAGTCTACATAGACTTTAAAGTTTTTATGATTTTTTTTCCAGTTTATAGTTATTTTATAGATCAAGTTAAAGTACAGTACATGAAAATGTGAAATGCTGAAATAAAATACTTTTTTTTTTAAATAAAATGTTTATTTCAATTATTGTTTTTTTTTCATCTGAAATAAAATGTTTGTTTTTATATTTTATTTGATTTTATTTAAAGTAATTATTTTTTATTATTGTTATTTTTGTTTTAAATAGTTTTAGTTTACAATTACCCTCTAAGGAAGTGTAAACCCTGTAAAAAAAAATTATTATTATTTTTTTTTTTTTTGGTCATTGTTTGGATGTTTGGACACCAGAATTGTATACAGTTCATCCTCTTTAGTAATGTTTTCATAAGCCATCCTTTTTTATACAAAAATATATTTTATCAGGTATGGTCATGGTGAATTTTCTTCTATTGTGATATCAATAAATTTTACAAACCAATAATGATTATGTAATGTAATGCTATTGATAATGTAATATTTTAGAGATGCATTCTAAGAGGGGTTTTTTTTATTATTGAAAATGTTTTTTTTTTTTTTTTTCATAAATATACAGGAATAATTGACGATGGGCTGTTGAATTATTAGAAAACAATGCATACTCGAGGTGATTAACCTAACCAACTAATACCATTTTTTGGAGGGGAGAGGGGGGATATGTTAAATATAAATGCATTTTTACATTCCTGATGTGTTTTTCATCATTTGCACACTTCCGCTCCACTAACTAACAATTTCATATCCTTTCAAACGGATGTGCGCTAATCTTTTCAAACACGTAAGTACTTGTGAGAAATGAGAACAAGCTTCTTATTGTCAGACTTCTTTTAAAGCTGACGCATACTGCTAATTGGCGATCAGCCTAGTGTGACTTGAATTTGCAGCTGCCTTTCTAACTATTACTTCAAGGTTACTTTGGTTTCGTGTGGTGCTGGTCTATCCTCTGTATTCTCAAAGATTTGACTTTAGTGCAACTTTTAAAGCTGATATCTTACTTTTGTGCAAGAGGTTTTTACAAAGGAATCAGATTTCAAATTTGATCTATTTCTGATGTTGATGTATATGACTTTTTTCTCTCCCTGGAATTAGGTTACACAGTAAGATGGTGTTGTTCTCTGACCATGACTGAATATCAATTTCAGTTAAGATCTAATAATGAACAGTATTTCAATTGTGCATGACACATCTCTTATCATCTTGTCACAGAATTTCTGTTGTCCACTCCAGTCACTTCAAAATAAAATTGAAGCTGAAATGTTTCTGAAGTGTTCTCTGGGGTGGCTTTATTTGAGATTTATTTGAAGACTTTGTCATAGAACTGAATGGGTTATTATGATAATATCTGATACACTCTAAAAAGTGATTTTTCTACCCAGGGAAAAATGCGCTTTGAAAATATTTTTTTGTTGGAGTAAATTTTACAAGAAAATACAATTTCAGTACTGCTACTCTAAAATTGCACATTTCATTCAGTATGTTACTTGCCATTTCTTTGTAATTCTTTGATGAATTGTTTGTAAAAAAAATAAATAAATAAAATAAAATAATGTTTCTACACTGTTTTTTTCCATGTATAAAGGCCATGCATATCATTTTATGTTATTCATTTTAATGTTATATAATATTTCAATCAAATATTTAATAAAATATTTTTCCCAATACAGTTTATTTAGTTGGGAATAATAAAATATATTCTAGAATGAAATCTAAACAGTGTGGCATCAGCTGAGGCAATCGAGATGAATGCTATTTTTTGTTGTTAGCGTATATCGTATTATACTGTATGTACATTATTGTGGCAATCAAATGATTTATTTATACTACCAAGACTACGAATGCATAATAGGAATGCCAATGCTGCATTAACGTACATCATTCTATTATTGTGATACCCTCAGATACTCTGTAAAAAAGTAATTTTTCGAAGTTGTTTTACAAAAAAATACTACATTTGCTTAAAAATGTTGTATCCGAATCTAAACGTTCAGTTTGTAAGACTAAAGCAGCTTCACTGATGTGTGCGAAATGATTTTTGATGCACAAATGTGCTTAATGCTGCATAAGATGTAAACAAGTTTCCACTGTATAGACAGCAGCTTTCAGGAAAATGGTTTTCAAAGTTTCAAATACCTCTGACACAATGTTGATATCGTTTGATTTAAGACACTTACATCATAATCCGCTTGTGTTCACAACAAAAGCTGAAACCCCTTGTAAAGGATATGAAAGGCTTTCTCGATCTGATTTCCTGTCTCAAGGCCTCGTGTCCTTGATAGCCATATTACAAGTATGGAAAGAACTCCCTAAAACTACTCTGACTTATCTAACATTCTCAGATTTCAGCCTCCGCTGGACACAATTTCTTGCACCCATCATGCGAATGGTACAGAAATCAATACATTTGAGAAGTGGTTAGAGCTCCTTTATCTTGGGCAGCTGATGATTTGGAGGTATGAATAATTCATTCCTAGAAAGCTACGGATGCAGCCAGGGAGTAGATAGGACGAGGGAAGAGGAGGGGAAATAGTGCTTTACCTTATCACTCTTAATCTTAGAGGTTGCAGTAATGCAGTTCTGAACATTTAGCACTTAATGGTGTGTCAGTGGAGCAACATGATCTTGGACCATTAAGGCCATCTTGAACCGGCTCACAAGACGATGTCACTCATTCTTTTCCTAGGCAGGGTCATGTGAAAATGGGAACGGGGTGGTTAGTAGAAGACTGATGTCAGTGGCTTGGACGTTCAAGGCAAAACATCTTTTGATGGGTAAGTTATTTGTGTGCACTTTGTGCGTGTGTGCGCTTTAGCGTTTGCAATTAGTTTGAGCCTTGGGATAATGGTGACCCTGGGTGAGAACAATGTTGCTTCATCGCAGCAGCAGAAACAGAAATAGAAGCATATTTTAAACTTATCGTATTACACTGTAAAACTTTTTTTTTTTTTTTTTTAAGTTGTAAATAAAACAAACAGTAGTGAATTACGTTTTTCAAGGAAATGCTATTTTAGTCTTTCTACTTCTAACTTGGCATTACTTGTGAATTTTACCAGTAATTTCTGAGTGAAAATTGTTTCTACTCCATTTTTTCCCCAGTGTTGTTTTGGAAGGCATGTGAGTAATATTTTTTTAAGATGATGCATTTTAATGCATTGCCCCTGTGTTTTCAAATCAACACAAGGAATAGACAGTGCACACGTATGGTTATTAATTTAATCATATTTGTTTTATTTTGATAATATATTTTTCAATTATTGTTTTCAAACAGATTATTCAGTTGAGAATAAAAAAAATTTAAATGAGAAATGTACAATGTGGCCTCAGCTGAGATAGTATATATATACAGCATATATATATATATATATATATATATATATATATATATATGCTACAGGCACACACTGTGTTGTTCTTGCATTATTTAGAAAACAATTTTATCCAAATGAGATAATTCTCTTCAGAATAATAAAGTAAAACATAAACGATGTACATTAATGTGGCAATCAACTGAGACAGTTATTTATTCGTGCTAAGACCACAACAATAATAATTGCATAATTCAACTGCCTCAACTGATGTCGCATTAATGTACATTATTCTATAGAATATTTGTAATGTGTCATTGTCAATTTATTATTCTTGTTATTATATATATAATGGTCAGCGCAAGCTGCGAATAGCCTACTGCACAAATAACATCAGCAACAACAACATGCTTCTTGATAACAAATGTCATTTGGTTTGACATGCCCATTACGATCCTTATAAATACGGGCTGATATTGTAGTTCATGGGCACGAGTTTATTGGTCGGCCTAAAGAGGAGAGTAATGATTATTTGTGCCATTCACATTAATGGCATTGGGAAATGAATCCTGATGATACCAGTGAGCAAACTCCCTGCAGACCAATTACAAAGGTTCACAAGGTTGTTCCTCATATGCACAATGACTTTTTAATGAGGCTTTGCCGTAGCCGGCCAAAATATTGCTTTGCTTGTTTTGTTGCTGTCTGCTCGCAGAATAGAGTATAGTTTGGCCATTGGGGAAATGACTCACAAATTACTACATTTCAGCTGTCAGGAGCCTACTGTAAGTCATTAGCTCAGCATTTGTTATATTTAAATGAGAAACGCAACGCTTGTCATGCCCCTAATGTTTTCCGAGGATGGGCTGAGCGCGCATCCGGCGGGTTTTAGATGAAGTCCCCTCTTGAGGGGCAGTGGATTTAATTTCCCGCTGAGTACCCCGGATATATCTCTGCGCATTAGTGCATGTATACTCTGCGCGCGTACCCTTGTTAGCGTGTCCTCTGCCTTCGGTGTCGTACCGCTGCCTGCGTGACACCGGGGGACGAGGCAGTCGAGGCAGCACCTGGAACGGTCTGATGTGGTGAGACGTGCTACAGCGAGCAGGGAAATTAGGATCAGCGTGCAACCCGGGGGTGATGGCGAGAGCGTGGCGCGGCGCGCTCTGTTCTCTCTTTTCCCGCCGATCCCCCTCCACTTTCCCGCTTCTTTTTATAATCTCTTCAAATCTAAAAACCCATCACTGTACTCGCTGGTGCGACATGGGTTTATCCAGCACGGATCCAGCAGTCTCTACTCTCTCTCTCTCTCTCTCTCCTTGGCCCAGAGCCTTTAATCTGTGAAGCTCGGAGTGTTCATGTTTTTTTTGTTGTTTTTTTTGTAAAAGAGAGGAAAACTTGCTGTGCTGCTGTTGGCCTTACAGAAAAGCGCTTTTCCTGTTGGAGTAGTAATTGGCCTGCATTCTTTCCGCTATTTTCGCGCAGCTCCATTTGAGAAGTGACTAATAAAAGAGGATTCCTTGTTTGTCTGTTGCTCCACTCCAGGAGAAGCAGCGGCTCTGAACTCTAACTTACCAATCATGTGTTCAGAAAGGAGCTATGTGAGAGCTCTACAGAAGGCTATTTCCTCTTCAAATGCGTTTCTTTCGGAAGCAAATGGGGTGTGATCTTCCTAGGTGACAGATAACAAAATCTCTCATGCAGATTTAATAGGTTTTCCTTGGAACAAAGGAAAATAATAAGAAGGATGCAAACATCAAAGCCTTCAGCTGAGTAGAGCTGTCTAGATTGTAATCATATGATGCGCTGTTAGTGGATGCTGAATTATCATATAGCCCTGGCTTTGATGGCAGATTGTTTATTTTAGGGTAGGCGCAAGTGTCTAGAAGTGCTCAATGTCAAACTATTTCCAGGAGGAAATACATATTTGTTCTGTATACAAAAACATTTTTTAGAAACTTTTTTAAACATTAAAAAGTTTTATTGCAAGCAGGATTTATAAAAGCTACAAGGTAGAACCAGTATTCGGAATGACAATTTAGGCATAAACTGGGACATCTTTGATGTCCCAAACAACAGAACTGGTATCTTTTTTTATATGAATTTGTTCTCCAAGTGTGCTGAATGGTGCATGTCTGAGAATGAACTGAAAGCTTTGTCTTTCATGCATACAAATGCATTATATTATTTTTGTGCTCAAAGAAATTAATGTAAAATGCATTGTGTTAAAGAAATGGTTCACCCAAAATTGAAATTCCTGTCATTCCTCACTCTCATGTCATTCAAATCACTTTCCCCCTACTTTTTCAAGAAGCAGTTCACCCAAAAAGGACCATTTTTTGACAATTTGCTCACCCACAGGCCATCCGAGATGTAAATGAGTTTGTTTCTTCATCAGAACAAATTTAGCATTGCATCAGTGGATCCTCTGCAGTGAATGGGTGTCGTCAGATTTCTCCAAATCTATTCTGATGAAGAAACAAACTAATGTACACCTTGTATAGCAGGAATTTAATTTACATTATTACATTTACAATTTTAATTTCCAAGTGAACTATTGTCTTAATGTCTGTTTTAAAGTTTGATAGTCAATGATCACTGTGGACTTTTGTGCATGGTGACCATTTGTTTGAGCAATCGGACCATTGTCTTGAAGGTTTTTTATTAAATTAGAAATAATCATCTCGGGCGTATGGACCTCACTGTATGGGAATATAGTATAACATACATACTTATAAAATATTTAAAAGTTTCCCCCACTAATTTAAGTTGGGAGGGAACTTTGTATCAGCTGACATGTAGCTGGCACAGTTAGCTTAGAGAGCAGTGCAAACATCTGAACGTGATCGAGCCAGAACAGGTGTGAGTAAGACAGTTTTGCCAGCTTGTGTTGAGAAATGTTTCACCATGGATTTAGCCCAGTTTGGGTCTCGGCCAATAAAAAAAGGGCTTCCAGGAGAAACCGGGCAATATTGGACACAGGGGTCTGTGTCAACCTATAAAGCAGGCAACTTGCTAATGACTTTTTCAGAAACTAATTTTCTTCTTTGCCGCACTGGCCATAAAAGGTGGTTATCTCCTCCATCCAGGGATAGATAGAGATTTAACTGTCCTCATTGTTTATTGTTTTCCACTGCAGATTTTATGTGGTACACGGCAGGCGCACCAGGAGAAAATCTCCTCAGATTTATTTCGGTCTATGGCTTGAGCTGTTCTCAAATAGTTTCTTAATTATAGGCAATGATAATATTGCACAATAGCACTCAATGCTAATACCTCTGTGAAAAATGCCAACAAGAGTGCTCTAGTTGACAATAGATCGTTTCGCTGTGGGTCTTATTAAAGCCGATGTCTACCTGCTTAGCAGCTCAACAAGACAGCAGTTACAGTAGAATAGAGCAGCCAGGCCACTTTGTAACAGATGAATAGGTCAGGTTTTGTTAAAAATGAAATTATGAAAATGCATGACTGAAACCTCTAGTTGGTTTAAGATGGCCTTCAGATGGTTTAGCCGGTCTTGCAGCATGACCATGCCGCTGAAAAGGGCCCAAAACCCAGCAAACAATACATGACGAGACTGGAAGGCCAGTTTAAAGGCCAGCAAACCATCTTAGGCTGGTTTAGGCAGCATTTATCCAGCAGTGTAGTTTAAAAAATGGCATACCTTTAATTATGCTAAAATGTTTTTTGGTCTTAGCTGGTCTTCCAGCCTGGTCAAACTGCTCTTCTGGATTGTTCTGGAAAAGTTTCAGGGAGTTAAAACTGGTTTAGGTTGTGTTGTAGCAGTTTAGTTTAGAAGCCTAAGCTGGTTTCCTGGTTTTAGAGGGGTTTTGAGATGGGAGTTCAGCCAAGACCAGCAAACCAGTTAAGGCTGGTTTAAGCAGTGTTTTTCCAGCTGTGCAAGTTAAAATGTTGTTTAAAAAAAAAAAAATCTTTAACCAGCCTAATTTTTATTTATTTTTTTTGTCTCACAGATTGGTCTGGATTGTTATAGAAAATTGATTTTCAACTACCAGACCAGCTTGATCTGGATTAAGTCTAAACTAGTGTCCTTGTTTTAGAGGGGTTTTGGGCTTTTTGACCAGCTTGGTCAGGTTGTGAGACCAGCTAAGACAAACAGACCATCTTAGGCTGCTTTAAGTAGCAGTGTAGTTTAAAATATGAGAATATAGTACTGTGTACCCTGCTGCTGAAGAAAAATAATCTTTAACCAGCCTAAAACAGTTTCTGGTCTTAGCTGGTCTCCAAGACTGGTCTGTAGGATTGTTACAGAGATGTTTTGGGCAATTTTCCCATATAAGAAAACCAGTAGTGCAGTTTACAGTAGCAGCCTAAACTGGTTTCTTGGTGTTAAAGGGGTTTGGGGCATTTTGACCAGCATGTCCAGGCTGTGAGACTAGCTTAGGCTATTGTACTGTTGTGTTTTTAGCAGGGTTTTTTCATAGACTTCAAAAAAAGTATTTCTATCTGTATTAAATCAGGAAAGAAAATTATTACCCTAGACGTAAAATCGCAATAAAGGATGTGATTGAAATCACCCCGTGCCCGATCTGACCCCAAATAACTTTGTAGATTTGTTTCAGCTGCGCTGTCAGTCTAAACTATTGTATTACTGAATGCACGCCGTCAAGAGCCGTAATGCAATTCCGAATGGGAAGGAAACAGGGCTCATCATTCAAAACGACCCTGTGGCCATCGATAAAAAGGCCTGATAACGTCACGCTTCCTGTGTATTCCCAGCCCAAATCTGCTCTTCCTGAAGCGAGTTCAGCTAATGCTTAAAATCACTCTGTGATCTGTACGACACTTAAAAATGCACTAGAGCAGCTCTTCTCTCAACATCATTAATATTCTTTATTGCATTGCACAGTTTATAATCTCTGTTGATCAGGAGATCTCGTCTTAATCATATAAAGCCTTTAGTGGATGGGGAATATTATGTATTAATGAGCTATCAAGATCCACAAAGCCCATGCAACCTGAATATCAATACCCCTTGAATACTGCATCAGACGATAATTGATTTACCCGCGTTCAGCACGAGAAAAGTCAACATGGTGTGGAGTGCAACTTTATTTCACGGTGCAGAGGTTGTAGTTAACCGGAGCACGGACAGTTAAATGCCTCTGTCCATGAGTCATTAGCGGCTGCAGAGTGACACCAAGCAGACGAGTCCCCAAAGAGCTCGGCCCAGGAGACGCTGAGACTTTACAGAGTTGGAGGTCGGCGTGAAAATGCTTAGCCTTGAACTCTAAGAGAGATCCAAGAGAATCGGTTGCTTTCTTTGAATTAAAAAAAGCCTTTAGAGACTGACTTCAAGTCTGAGACCATATCTGCCCACATACAATACTTGTTGAGGTTTGAGTGCACTATAAATCCCTTAACAGGGATTACGGGCTAGAAACCCTTTGCAATATTAATGTTTTTTCCCCTACCCAAACTACAACTGAGGGCTTGCTATAAAACATCTTACACTACCGCTCAAAAGTTTAGGGACAGTGATTATTATTATTAACATTTTTATGCTAACCAAGGCTGTGTTTATTTGATTTACAAATATCGTAAAATGGTAATATTGTAAAATCATTACAATTTAAAATAATTGTTTTCTATTTTAATATATATTTATAATGCCACTTATTCCTGTGATGCAAAGCTAATTTTTCAGCAGCCCTTACTCCAGTCTTCAGTGTCACATGATCTTTCATAAATCATTTTGATATGCTGATTTGTTGCTCAAGAAACATTCATTATTGTTATCAATATTCAAAACAGTTGTGCTGATTAATATTTTTTGTCCTTGTTACATGTTTAAGGTGTCCTTGTTACATGTTACATGTACTTACTATTATAATAACAATTAATTATGCATAATTACATGCAATTAACCCTAACCATAACCATATGCAGTAAGTACATAGTTAATTAATATTACTCAGTACTTACATATATAATTACACTGTAACAAGGACACCTTAAAATAAAATGTAACTGAAATACCATTTATTTGAAATAGACTTTTTAAATAATGTAAAAGTCTTTATTGTTTGTTTTGATCAATTTAGTCATTATTGCTTGAAACTATTCATTCTTACTAAAAACTTGCTGACCGATCTTTTGAACAGTAGTATATATTTGTAATTATTTTATTTATTTTATATTTATCTTATGCAACCTGAATTGTGTTCATTGTCAATTTGATATATTTTAAGATAATTTATGATTTAAAAAAAAATAAATAAAAAATGATTTTTGTGATATATTGCAACATTGTGTTCTGTCTGTGTTTAGCTCAATAATGATCCAAAATGAATGGAAATTCCTTAAGTGGCCTAGTTGCTATGGTTACCATCCCAGGTGAATGATTTCTATGAGTATCAGGTGACCCTGACTAAAAAATCTTTGACTTTTAAAAATCAAACTCTTAGTGAAATGTTTGAAAATCTTATTGGAATTTGTTTATTTATATGTAGAATATATGCAATTTCTTCATTAATAAAAAATAGTGATTGTTTTCAAACAGGTTTCCCAAAGACAACCCCCATGTATTAGCGGTCAAATAAACTGGAAGCTCCACCCTCATATGGAGAATGGCTTCTTTATAACAAACAGGGGGACTGTTCTGGAAACCTGTTCGGTAATAGTCATAATGACTGCAATTCCAGGCCCATAAATTACATAGTTCATCTTTAAATAGTCACTGTAAGTAGATATGCATATTTTGTTTTGTTCACATGCAGTCAGCCTTGCTGCAGACATGGTTTTTATCTTTTTGTGATTTAGCGATTATGTATGCAGCAGGAGAAGTCAGCAAATGTGTCTGAGTGCACAAAGACAGTGGAGAAGCTGCTGTTCGCTGCTCTCCCTTCAAGGCTGTTGCTCTTTTCCTCGCTGTCTTTCCTGCAAGTTAATCCCATCAGGAATTCAATTTACTTCTCTTTTAATTATCGCCTTTCAATTGACTATTTTAAAAGGAGAAGATTTTCTCCAATCCCACTTACTATAATTAGGGCTTATGCACGGATAATGAAAATTTTAAGGGATCAAAGGTGGAATTCATTTGTCGAGGGGCCTGAATCTGTTTAATGTAGTTCTTTGCAGTGTAATCCTGAGATTGGTATGCAATACAAATTTGCACAATAATTATGTAAATAAAAAAATTAAGTGACCAACTTAAATGAATGGAGCTGTTAGCGGTAACGCTAAATTTTTCCCCCAAACAGTCAAATATGAGCAGTTTACCCGTATTTGAACAGCCAATGTTTGACAACAGGCTTGTTAGCTTGTGCCACCTAGTGGATTAGCACCTTCCGTGTGGACATGAGGTTACGTATCTAATAACAAACGATTGATTTCCCTCCCCGACAGTCTCACAAATTGGAAGCTTTACTGCATTAAAACTGCACCTGCCCTAAACACACAGCCAGAGCATCTGGATGGTCGTAGCGTGTCCGCTAACAGTCGATATGAATGCAATCTGCCTCCCTCGGTGATGATATGAGTGCTAAGGAAGATGGATTCATTGTAGACCTATTTCTCAAGCAGCTGTGCATGAGAAATCGCACTGCTAGTGCACTGCTGCTCCTGCTCCTGTCTTTGAATTGCGTGAACATATGCAAAGCAGCTATAGTTACACAGCAACACACACAGACGTGCACAGTGCACCTAACAACCCCGTCACACCAGTGTCAAAACATGTCACGCTCTCCACCTTGCCGTTCTGTCACAGCAGACAGAGGGTGCCATCGGGAGTTAAGCATGTCAATAAGCCCCTAACATTGATCAAGACACTTACTGAACAGCTTATAAACCCCCTGGCGCAGGTGTCTGGATAGATCAGTCTTCTGATCCAACTTAATTGAGGAAAATGTGATAGCATTGAGGGAAGGAGGCGGAGGAGACTAAACTCCAATCATGACATAGAGCAATGTGATCTCATTAAAAGACATATACATTATTTATCAGCTAATGCAACTGCTTCATAAGGGTTTCTCTTAGATTGTATTTGGCAACTGTGCTCTCTGCAAACCACTCATCAGGATCTGTGCACTTAATGCTGATGTTTTGTTTGGGGTCTTATAAGACATGCTTAACATCTACGAGGTTGATATTTCATGACTAATGTTATTAGGACTATTTATAAAGAATATTTTAACTTGATGCATCATCCTGTATCAAAAATGTACATTACTTCTTTTTGGGGTTGTGGAGACTGCACATATACAGTGAAACTTGAATACTCTTCTGCTAGTTGTCTAATTGGATTTGTTTTATTGTATTCTTCTAGTGTTTTTGCTAGAGCCAGATTGGGTCCAAACAGAAACAATGTTAGTCTATTGGATAAAAGTGCTTTGTGAGTTAAAGCCTTAATAGTTTCCGTTTTCTGGGTTTTGGATAGGTCAGAGCAACAAAATAAAAGAATTGAGGTTAATAAAAGAACTTGAGGTTAAGTAAATATCATTACTTCTATGTATTACTTTGGTACCTTGTTCAATAGTCATACAACTGGGAGAATAGAGTTTTGTACAATGTACAATACAATGTTTTGTAACCTCACCCAGATGACAAGGAACATTCTAGAACTTTGCTAATGTTCTGGCAAGGTTCTCTCAAGTTTATGAACAAACTTTCTACCAGTAACGTTAATAGAATGTTTGTTCAAGTGCACTGTAAAAAGTGCTAAGTTGACTTAACTTAAAAAAGTTGAGGAAACCCGTTGCCTTAAAATTTAAAAAGGATAATTTAAAAAAATAAGTTAAGTGAATTGTCAAGTTCACTTAACATTTTTTTATTTTTTTAATTATTATTTACTTAATAATTTTAAGGCAAAAGGTTTCCTAAATTTTTTTAAGGTAAGTCAACTTAGCACTTTTTACAGTGTGGTCTTTCAAAGTGTTAGAAAAACTGTATTTTTTTTTTACGTAAACACTATATAAATTCATTCATTTATTTGTACTTTATTCATGGAGCATTTTATTACTGAAATGGTTTAGTTGGACATTTCTCTAACGTTATTTAAATGTTACATTTTTAAATATATTGAATGTTTGCAAAATTATAAAATGAAATATTCCTCTTAATGTTTGAATGAATGAATGAATGAATGAATATGTATGTACAGTATGTATGTATATATGTATGTAAAAACGTTTAAAAACTAGACATTTGGATTAATTGAACATTCCAAAATAACATTTTTATAATTTAAGGGCAAATTATGCAGAACATTCTTAGAACATATTAGCTGGGCAGCTGCTTAACTGACCTTTAAAAATGCCTTTTTTGAATTTGTTTTGTTATTATGAACATTGTTATTATGAATTAGTGACAACAAATGTGGTAATATCTAAAAGAAGTAATATTTATTAAGCAGAATCAACATTCATATTTAACATCAGATTGTGTAGAAAATCAAGTACCAGCAGTCCACTGTAATATTTTGTTAATCTACCATTTTTGTTATAGTAAGTTTTTAACATCCAGACAAATGGATGGCACAAGGAATTCAGAGAATGCCAATTCGCCCAATTATTTTTACAACGTAATTTTAATATTTTACCCTACAAGTATACATATTGCCTTACTGAACATGCATAATAAGCTACACGTTTTCTCCTTAGATCATATAGTGTTTTTTAAATTTTTTATTTTTATTTTTTTCAGTAAAATTACATATATGGTAGCCTATGTATATTTATATATAGGCTATGTTAAATATATTTACAATATCTGTTATGAAACAGTTTTTTATTTTTTTTTTATTTTTTTTTTTTATTACTGACATATTTACAGGGCATATTTTTAATCTTTGCAGTACACCCAAAGCATCCCGCCCTCTTGAAAGCCAAATGAATAATAAATGGGCACATTTTACTGCAAGTTTACGTTTCTGCCATATCAGCTGTGTCCTCGTATCCCTAATGTCAAAGCCTCAGCCCTTCGTGACACAAAGATGATGTGATTTGTGTGACTCTTTGGGAGCCCTCCAGCACAGTATGTGGGAGGTGCCCACCCCGTGCCACACGAGCAGCGCGGGCTCATGTTGATCTAATGCAGGAATCAGCGGGGACCGTGTGTGGATAGCGCGATATCTCCAGCTAAGCGCTGGCGCTCACATCTTCTGCCATTAAGCGGCACTTTTTGGAGATCCGCTCCGTGTTATTCGGATGCTCGGTTCAGTGAGCGTCTCGCAGAGAGCCCGCATCACTCTGAGGAAGGGACGAGACTCGATGTATCACAGTAAGTGCGTCTTTAGTTATCAGCTGTGCATCGCTCAGTCACGCTGAACTCGCGTTTATATTGCTGCTCTATCTGCACTTTAAACATATGCGGAGAGTGAGTATGCCGTTGCACGTTTCGTCTTGTGTTTTTGGTCAGTATTCACGTATTTTCTTAGGCATTTACTTCGAGAAGGGACACATGCTCACTTTGACGACTGCTTAGACGTCTCTCCATTTATTACAAGACATTTCTACGCACGCGATAGTCGAGCAAACCACAGAAGATCAATTAATTATTATTTAGCATTATAATTGTGAGTAGTAGTCCTAGTAGTAGTAATAGCATATCTATATAGGCTACATATTTCTAGTTGGAAAGGCAAAATATACAGTAGTGAACTAAATGATTAATTGGAATGACTAGTACTAGTAGCAGCAATAGAACAGTATCAGTAGAATTGTAAACTGATTGTTAATTATCACTAGTAAATGTGTATGTGTGTGCAATTGTGCTCCAATATTGTTCCAGTGTTATGTTTACTGGGCACATTTGGTATATGGAAAATAGTTTACCTTACAATACTGTAAAGTATGTAATAACAGTAAATAAATAAATATTACAGCATTCTATAATGTTCTATAATTATTTATGTTTATTCTTTTTTTTGTCTTTATTTTTTTTAAGCTGTGATTACATGCATGAAACCAAATCTCATAACATTTTTTTTTTTAAGTTTTGCATTGCTTCAAAAGTAATTTTAGTGCAGTAGCTAGCAAGAATACTTTGTATGTTTTTATGAATTCAGACAGTTGTTTGTTGGCTATTGTCGCTAAAAGTGACCTTCTTCGGGATCATTATTCATCAAATCCTCATGAGCACTGCAGGTGTCATGATGGAGGCAGGCACAGGAGTGTACCTTTAGATTATTCGCTAAAAACTGTATCACTCACAGATCATTTTGCATTTCAAGTCATTTCAAGTTCATGACAGAAATGATATGTGAGTGGGTGAGTTGTTTACTCTGTAACGAGTCTGCCCATTTTCTCTAGTTTGACACATTTGGGCCGGTTTGTGCACCTGTTACGATAACATTATGCAGCTGACGGTGCGATCAGCCAATCACGTGGAGGCACTGCCTCATATCACGTGACTTTTCACTTGTATTTTTTTGTTGATGATGAACATGTACAGCATATATATGAACATATACAGTATATCTATTGTTATACAGTATGTATGTGTGTATGTTCATCATGTTGTTCATTATATTTTCTACATATACTAAGGCTAGTCATTTATTTCAAAAAGTAAATATTTGTTTGTCGCTTTTAATCAAGTGAAAGTGACAAGCATCTTGATGTTTGCTGTGAAAGTCATCATCACTGTTGACTTTTCAAAGCTTGCTCAAATTGATCTTACTTACTGAAACAGCTGGTGTTGGGTTGTGTACAGAGCGCATTAACGTCAGGACGGGTGTGCATTACCGATGCTTCGAGACATGTTGCGCTGGGCTTAATAATCTGATATGCTCTGGGTTTGATTCGGTTAGAGAGCGTCATGTTGGAGACTAGTGCCTCCGCAGATGTTTATTAATCCGCTCTCACTGTCCCTCCATCGCTTAATCTGGCCGGATTTACTGATTATTGCTGTCCACAAACTCCATAAACCACTCAGAATTTATTTTTTTATTTCCCTTGAAGGATTTACTTTCTGCATCACATGTTAAAAGTCATAGCTGTCTTATATTTTGCTCCTTGTTTGATTTATTTATTGATTCAGCCTCTACATGGCTCACAATATTCTTGGTTCTGTAGGCAAAGATGAGCGATCTAAATAAAACCGAAGTTATAGACCTCATTTGTATATGTGGTTGGATAGACTTATCTAGCATCTGTCGCTCAGCATCCCAGACTGCAGCTCCCTGCGTTGAGTACAATCTCATCTCGTCTGGTGGCCAAGCAGATGAGGTTTTATATGGATCATATTTAATGTTAATCACCGGTCAGGTTATAACAATGCAGGACATGTTGTATGATTATCTTTCGCTCACAGTGCAGGCTTTTCTTTCAAAGCAACCTGGTTTATGTTCATGTCGCAATACATTAGAGACAAATTCAGTGTGATTGCATGTGTGCATGCAAATGAGATTTGTATAAATCAGGCTAACATCTAATGTCAAAACACTGCTGATGGGAGAATATGTTGCATAAATATTGTTTTGGATAATAATGTTTTGGCATTAGGCGGAGAACTGAAGCCGTTTTGGATGGCCTTTTGATATACTACATGGTCACAAATAGTTACCGGCGTTATCAAGACGAAAGTATGAGAGTGAGTGTGTTCTTACGGTAAGCATGGTTGCCTGTCAGAAGTGATGTAGTGCAAGTGACATTAAAAAGATTCTGGGGTGGATGCATTTCATAAAAATTTCAATGGATGGTGTCTGCTGGTGGAAGCACTGAGAAAATCTGTCAGGAAGGCCACTTCTATATAACACATACTTTCCTTCTCGTTGCTGAGAAAAGTTAGTTATATGAGTGGTGCAGTATGTGCATGCGGATCAGGGCTGAAGAGTTTTACAGGTCGTTTTCATATTACACTTCATTTTCACTTCATTGGCAACAGACATGTGAAAGCGACTAATAAGTAAAATATGGTGACATTAATTGTAACTTTTGTGCGTAGAAGTGTTAGCAGGGATTGTGATCACTCTGTTGAAACTTGTGAAACCCTTTTTTAATAATAAAAATATTCAGCTTTTACAGGAAGCATGCGGATCTGAGATGGGTACCATAATAATCACAAGCCAGGGTGTTTGTTAATTATACAGCAGGTCAACCAGAAATTAATATTATTTCATTTAATCACTTTTTTTTTTTTTGGTTATTCCAAACCTGATGTTTTCGTTCTGTGAAACACAAAAGATTTTGAAAGTCAGTTGTCTGTTTTTACACTTTCTTCAAGATATCTCCTTTTGTGTTTATCCATCAGGTTTGTAACAACACACTGTCAAAATTATTTTCAAAGTTAATAAAACAGATTATTTGAGTAAGTTTTTCTACTTAAGCATTTTAATTTTTTTTTAGTGTGTTACTTGCTTTTTCTGAAATTTACTAGCAATTTTTGAGTGAAAATTGTTTATGCAACCAATTTTCTTCAGTGCATGACTGAGTAAATGATGTGCACTGTCCCTTTAAGTGTTTTGATTGATCTAGTATTTTGAATACTCATTGTCTTTGCTAGGAGATTTACACCATGTTGCTTCCTTCAGGGAAATGTAGAGCCCCTCGGGACTCTCCTGTTGTTACTGTATCCTCCTAGGTTTTACGTTAACATAGAGCGAATGTAGTGGGCAGCCTGAGTTAAAAAGCAACAAAGCAGTCATTTACATGTGGGCTAGGCACAGCTGGCCACTCTCACGCCAGGCAAAATAGCATTTTGGACAGTGTCCTGAGAAGTCCGTTAGCGTCTAATCTAGGGGCTCTCGTCTCCCAGCGGACTGCGCGGTAAACCAGGGTGAAGCCCGGCAAATAAAGACAAATGCTCTCTGTCACCCGCCTTGCGCCTCCAGTAAGAGACTCTCCTTTTGGCGCTGCACTCTGTAGGTTTTTAAAAGCAAACAGCGGCGTGCGATTTTTCAAAACATTATTATGCACAGAGAGGCTGTGGGCCCCTGATACTTCTTTCGCCCGTGCGCATGCTGAGACTTGTAAGCCTCTTGTGTCATATTAAGATGAATTTTTTTCCCCCTCCCCATCTAGCCGTTGTGGATTCTCAAAGTCGGTTTCTTTTTTTTCGCTCTCGCTCTCTTCCACCCCCTTCTTTCTTTTTATCGAGAGACAGCCAGTGTCTTAGCGCAAGCATATGCTGAGTGCCTTTGACACATCTCTGCTATGGAATTATTTGCATATTTGCCAAGCATTGAAATTGATCCAGCTGACATCACGGATCAAAGCCGGGTATACTGACAGCAGCGTACTAATGGATCTAAGATGGCTGTCAATTAGGAAAAACAATCCCTCTGGTGCTAGAAATTATTATTTCTCAGATACCTCTCGAGAGTGTGTGAAAAGGGTGTATTGAATGCACTTGCTCACAAAGCACTGGTTCCGATGGTTTATTAATAGCTTTCATGGTGTTTAGCACTGATGGCTAAAAGGCTAAACTGAAGACATAAACGCTACTGAGAAAAATGAAGTTTTGCTTTTGTTTTAACACCTCATGTTTTATTCCATATTGGCTCGATGTTCAGGAAAGCTGACAGTGGTGTGTAATAGTGCAGAAGACTCTTTCACACAATTGCACTTTTAAAAAAAAATAAGCGGAAACACTTTTTTAAGGGTTCAGGACCGTAGATGAGCAAGGTAAAGCTGTGTTGTTACTGGGATCAAATGGAGTTAAGGGAAACCCTCAAAAAGTGTGTTTTGTGAGAAATTGCCTTGAAGAAACTGAGTGATTTTTGAAGACAGGTGAAAATGTAAGGTTAAGGGTAGTGGAGGGGCGTCAGTGTAGTACTGTTTTCTTTTTTTTTCCACTTCCAAGCTTCCCGTCTAAAGGAATTGCTGTAAAATCAAATCTTTGGAGTAGGTTTGTTATGCTTGTTTAATGGGACTAAAGCTATTGTTTGGGCAAATATGCAAAGTATTGAGTGAGGGTGCATTCAGTATTCAGCGTGTTGAAAAAAGTTCCCATTAAAGCAGTCCTCTTCTTTTATTCTGCTGTTATCACTACCACTTAATGTCTCCAAGCTGTATTTTTAAGATCCTCAGCTTCATGTAATGATCCTCATACATGATTGCAAGTAGACCAGCCACAAACAGTGCCATCATTCATTTTAATAACACCGCCATTGTGCCTTTTTATTATGCCTTAATGTCCAGTTATGTGAATGGACTTGTGAGCTGCTTTTATTTTCAGATTTCAGGGTTACAGGCACATTAAAATGATGTGGGGTTTTTTTTCTTTTTGGATTAACGGCCTAAAAAATCTTATAAATGCTTTTTTTTTTCTGTATCACACTAGTTTTAACAATGGCAGTACCATGGAGAAGCAATGGTAATATCATGATACTTTTAATATATACTGTGATACTGAATGATTACTTAATGTGTTTACCAAAGATTAATATATAGTAAGGAAGGAATAATTAATGACGGGGTGTTGAATTATTAGAAAATTGCACACCTGAGGTGATTATTATTTTCTAATAATTCAATGGACCGGAGTCAATTATTCCACTTATACTATGTTATATTTTATATTTTATATTCTCCAGGTTTTTTTGTCCTTAAAACGCTTTTGTGTGTAGGATTAATTTCCGCATTATCGCGCATCTCATCCCACGCATCCATTGCTAATAATGAAACGTAATTTTAGACCTAGTAACGGAGATTTAAGCCATTGATAGCAAACTAATACAGTTATTAATGAAGTTATTAGAGAGAGATTTAAGTGTGTCCCTCAACAGTGTTCGGAAGCAGCATCTCTACTAATAGCAAAACTGTAAGTTTATCTTCTTCAAGAACAGCGCCGTTACTGCCTCGCTTGTGAGAAATGTCATGTAGTTTGCTAAACTATTTTACTGATAAAAATTGTGAGCACTGACAACAAGCTTCTGTGAGAGTGTGTGTCTGTACTGTATGTGTGTGCGTTTATAAGGGAGAGAGAGTGGGAAGAAGAGAATATGTGCTTTCCATACATAAAAAGGAATTTTGTGGAAAAAACGTGGAAATAATTAGTCGTTTTTTTCTTGTTGTTTACTATATTTATTTGCTTTGTCAGAGTCAATGTGGGTTTTGGTTCTTTTGCTCTTGTAAGCTGTAAGGACCTTTGAAATTACTGAAATTGTTTGGTGAAGTGATATGGACATGACTGCCTGCTTGAGCTGTGCGTTTATATAATATATATGTATATATAATGTTGATGTGTACATATTTTATGTATGTCATATGAAACATGGCAACACCATATTACTTTTTGGTTTAGTGCATCGATATTTATCTAGCACATAAAAATAAAGTGAAAATGGGTTTTGTGGGTGGTTTAATAACCAGCACATCTGTCTCTAATAATCTGTAGTTCTGAATTAGTTCAGATTCACTGAACTGTATCCCATATCTGCCATTTCTAAATGTGTTACAGACCCATTGTCTGTTGTTTCTTATGCAATCATGGTGCAACATATTCCTTTGGGAATATGGGTAATTGTGGGTTTCATTAGCAGAGCATAACATGATAAGGCATTTATGGAACTACTGGTGCTGTGATTCCGGTTTTATTATTTACCTTTAATATGCTCCCTGATAGTTCTTCCCTCTAGTAAACTTAAGACGTCAGATAGAGATGTCGTATATGATGTGCTTTAATGATGGCCATGTCGGGCAAATTGTTTAATCAGCAAAGTGCTGCCAAACCACATGGGTGTGTTTTGAAGTGCTTATGAGAAATCTAAGACAATCTTCTGGGGAGTTCAGATGGTGCTAAAAACATTCTACTACTTTATGCTTTGGAAAGCAAACGTGAGGCTTCTGTCCATGAGGAATAAAGCATACTGAGTGAGATTAAAGTTTGGTTAGATGATAAATTGGTTAACTCAAAAGTATGTGTGCCTCTGAGAGAAGTTATGATGTAATCTGTTTTAAAAAAAAGAAAACTGCTCACAAGTAAGCAGTGGTTGTGCTGGTGCATGGTTTTTACATAAAAATTATTAAAGTTGTAACACAGATTTTCATAACATTAAGGAGCCATATTGGGTATTTTTCCCCCTTAGGTCCACTTATAATGTTAATATTTCTTTTCCAGTGCTCAAAAACACTATAATTGTCCTATAATTTTATTTTTCATTACAATTTTCCACCCTCTCTCTGACCATTACACCATGTCCTAACCAGGCACAATGTAATTTGTCTATACACACTGAAAGAGAAAATGCTGTGTGATGCAGCACATTCAAAGCCACTGAGAACATATATGATATGTAAGGGATAATCAACGGCTAGCTGTACATTAAACGATTTGAATGCACGACGTGGAGGCGAAGAACCGCCCGACGCGCATTATCCTCTGCGAATTATCCCGTTTATGCCATGGTCATTTCCCAGCATTCACATATTAAAGATGTTAACAATATTTGTGCTGCAATATTTGACCGGAACGATAAAAATGACGGTTATTTTCGTCTGTATTACTATTCAACTGTAACTGTATGTTACTATGGTTACCAATGTTTATAGGAAGCGCATTAATATAGAACGTGATTAAACTGACTTGGAACGAACTGCCAGTGCCAGCCAATCAGAATCGAGTATTCAGACAGACCATGGCATAAACAGTTATAGTATGAGCAGAGGTTTTTCAAGCAATAAAAAAATAATAATTTACACACATTAGTGCTTGAGAAAGATATGTAGAGCAGCAGGCAGTCATATCTTAATGCTGACATCAGAAATCCAAGACTTTCAGAACAAACCATTTTTGCTGTTTAGGTTCTTTGGAAAGTCATTTTGTACTGTGACGTACAGTAACCATATTAAATGTTATGATTTATTTCATTCATTTTCTAGCCAATATTGGCCAATAAATATAAATCTGTGAAACATTAAATGAAAAAATCCCCATTAATATTGGTCCGTAACTATTGATATAGATATATTGTGTATCCTTAGTTTGATGATTTGATTGTGAGCACTTGCAATGTATATTTCACATTTTCACCTTGAAGAAAGGCAGACATATGCGTTTGGAGGGTAGTACTACTATAAATTACATAGAACTCGCTGTCTTCTTTGGTTATATGATACCCGTGCCATTGTGTGTCCTCACATGACTTCTCAGGTATGAGAGATTACTCCAATTTTCTGAGCACTTCTGACAAATTGTTGCACTGAAGCAAAATCCAGGCCCTCATGTCTTACCAGTGATAGAAATGTGGAGCCTTTTACTCTAAATACATAATTTTTAGCTCTCAAAAATATGTCCTGAAGGCCTGAGGCAATTCACAATATAATCATCTCCCAGTGGCTCAGGTCTGAGAAGTAGCAAAGCGATTCGCTCGCTATAAAAAAAAGCTTTGAATTATATTACCATGTTGGATTGACTGTCATCTCATCTTATCTGGTCAGATAAGTCGCCTTGATGTGAATTATGGTTGGACCGTGATAATGAATCAGCGGCTGATCTTGATTTGACAGGCTGATGGAAGGCTACTGAGCATTTCTTTGTGAAATGTGGGATCCAGGGCTGGAGTTTTCTAAAACCCACAATTTAGACAAGCTGTGCAAAAATGACATTTAAAAAATGCATTGTCTCTGAGGGGAAATATGATGGAGTGATACTTTCAAAATGTAGGCCGCTATCCTGCAGAAAGCAAGTGTGCATATCAAGACCAAGTAGCCTTTATATAACAAGTGCCCTTTTCAAAATGAGCACAAATATGAGCACTTCCTGTCTAAATGTTACAGCAGGCTACAGCATGTGTTAATGTTGCAGACGGAATGTTAGTTATTGTCCACTACAAACATCAGGTCTAATTCACTGCATACACTTATATATATATATATATATATATATATATATATATATATATATATATGAAATATTTGTATGTATGTGTGTGTGTGTGTGTGTGTGTGTGTGTCTGTCTGTCTGTCTGTCTGTCTATCATTCTATCATTCTATCTGTCATTCTATCGTTCGTTCTATTGTTCTTGTGGTCTATCATTCTATCTATTGCTTGTTCAATCATTTGTTCCATCATTTGCTCTATTTATCTATTTTTCTGTCTGTCATTCACCCATTCAGTCGTTCGTTCCATTATTCGTAACGAATGATGGAACTAATGCCTGAATGAATGAATTAAAGGTGATAATGAATTGAATGAATTAATGGTGATAAAGTTGAACTTTCTAACACTGTTTCTGATCATTTTATAGGCATCACTCATTTTTGCAGCTTAGTTTCAGCATACTTTTTGGACTAGGAAGTTTTGGGTTCTTAATGTTACAGTATGTTTTCATGGTACACAGGAAAATTTGATTTTTAATCAGTTTAATTCTAAAAATGACATGAATTTGGCCTTTGTTGGTTTACACAGTCTGGCTGGCACACATCAGCCAGAAACAAGGGTGGCTCTGTCGAGTCATTGGCTAATCCAGCTCATCATTGGCACCGTGCTAAATAGTTGGAGAGGCACAAGAATTTGTATTGTTCCTGCCATAATGGTGATGTAATGGTGGCGGTGTTATGTTGTTGATGCCATTATTGTTCAAGGCTCAGGCTGTAATACAGGACCATAGCAAAGGCCTTTATGGGGTAGCGAGTTGCAATTTGAGCAGAGTAGAATCAGTAAGCCACTGTTGCAGGGTTAGAGGTGTAACATTAAAAAGAAAGAACTATTTCAGCACTCTTCCTTTTTTTAGACATCTTATTATTTTTGGGAATAAAAAGTATTGAAAAGAATGAACTCAGTATATCCGTAACAGATATAAATCAGATGAAGCGCATTTATGACGTGGTGACATTTACATAAATCAGTAACAAGCAGATGAGTCATTAAATGAGATGTCGAGTACTGCAGATTATTAAGTGTTGGTACATTTAAATTTGAAGAAAGCATCTGAAATGGGTCCATGTATTATTAAAGCATAACAAGGCACTTGCAAATGGAAGTATCATTAATCTGAGACGTGCTGCAAAATATTTGTATCATTTAAATTCATCTAAAGGTAGTGATAACAATGTTAGCAGGGCTTTTGTGCTTTCAGGTCAAATGCTTTTTAAGTAATCTGACTTAATAGAAAACCTAATTGATTTTGGCCCTCATTTAACCCTCTATTGATGTTGGTACTGTATTTTTGTGACCTCACTAAAAGGGCAAGGTTTCATTCTGTGACCTCATCGCGTTAAGTCTGTGCGTTCATTTTTTATCGCTAATTTCTGCAGATCTCTGGTGCTAGGCATGGGTTCTGTGGACTTTGCAGCGTATTAGTTGTGGATTTATTGTTGTCAGCCTAAGATACTGCTATGGCAAAGAGTGTCCAGTGCACCAGAACTCACAGCCTTGGGCATTTGTCAGCTGTCGATGTGAGATCTTGTTTGGTAGTAAAGCTGAAGGCACACTGACTGCAATTTCACACTCCCAGCTACTGCTTATAAATCTTGTAGAACTTTCGAAAATATGACTTTGGTGCTGTATTTCGTCTTGTTTTAATGAATCTGGCATTCCTTTACTTTATAGTTGTGGTGTTCTTGCCAATTTATTCTTGCAAAATTAAAATGTGCCCATTTATATCCATGACATGTTGTTCACAACCCATTTTACCTCTGTACTGTGACTGTTTACAAATTAAACCATTTTTTCCCCACTTTGAACATTGTTCCATGTATTCAATAAGATATATTCATATATTCAAAATTTATTTGTCAGGAATTTATTTGATAGGAAAATGTGGGTATTACATACCAAAATGGAGCCATGTGCGTTGAAAAATAAGATGGCTGAAAAGCAGAACTAAGCAAGTTATTAAATTTTGATAAAGGTTTATGAGGATAGACGTTTATTTTCTTTAAAAGAACATGCACAGATGAATAATGCACAATAAAACCAGCAATGTGCATTTAAAAAGTAAATATAAGGTCAGCTGTGATTTCATGCTGACACACCATGGCTCCATTCTCATCCATTTTTGAAATTAGAATAATATTTGCGCACAGTGTGTACACAGCACGCGTAATACCTGACTGATTATATTTCAAGGATGTTGAAACCTTGATAATGATGTGTCTCGATATTTATGTATTTCTCTGAAGTGGATGGTAACTTCTTGTATTGATCAGTGAAACTATTATTTGAACTGTTGTCAAGCAGATTCAACAAAAAATAAAATACAATTATACAAATGAAAAACAAAAAAATGCTTGTTTAAATAGCCATGTTTACCACAGTGCTTTAAAAAATCAACACTGTGCAGCATGAAGTTTAATAATGTTAATTTATATGAACCTGTATTAGAATGTTTTAGTATAGCACAATAGTATAGTGTAATTGATAGCATTATATGTGTGTGTGTGTGTATATATATATATATATATATATATATATATAATACATTAAAAAGGACAGTAAACTCCATTTTGAGTTTTCTTGAATGCTTTACAAGTAGGCTATGCTTTAAACACAGCTGTGGCCTCGCTGATATTCCTTCTTCGATGTGCAAAATTCGAGCCAGCGGGCCAGCAGCCAGTTTAGGTTGTGGATGGGGAAAAGAGATTATTAAAGCTTAAAGATTATGAAGACCAAGGGTTCAAGGTTTGACTGGTTAGCATGGCTGTGGCCCCTATTCATATGTAGATGCTTTAACTGTAACTATTAACAGCCAAACAAAAGCAGCAGTGTAATTATTTTGTGATCAATGACTAACATTTCATTTCAGTTATAGTAAGTAGATGTTTTCTAGTGTCCAATTCAGCATTGCCATTATGTCATGTTCCTGCAGCTCCAAAGCAGTTTAATTAATATTGGAACGATGAACAGTTCATGATAAGAGCAAGAACCTTCATTATGAAAGCTAATAAGGTCAGTTTTGACTTCATGATGACATTTAGAGAGTATAAATAGTATTTTACCATATAGTATTTAAGGAAAGGAAGGCAAGCTGACAGAGACCGTGAAGAGAAAGTGAAAAAGCAGGCAGATCTCACTGAAACTTTGACTGTGAATCCTATTCGGCTCCCTACATTGTAATGAGATTGGCGAAGACAGAGTGGCTCAGCCATGAAGGTTACATCCAACACAAAGAGCTCAGCTTCAGAGAGAGGCAGCAGAAAGACTTTTGTGTGGCTTTGCGTTGCAAGCCATAAGAAGACATTTTAAGCCACTCTCTTTATATCAGCCATTGCCTGAAGCTCCGTGGAGCAGCGGTGACTCTTTTTTTATGCCCATGTGTTCCCTCACCCATATTTCTGAGTGCTTGTCATTGATGCACCAATGCATGCCTGACTTTCAGCACCCTGGGCTCCTCTCTGGTTTGGAGAGAGGGATTTTCTGGACCAAAAAAGCATGAAAGATGGAGGCATGTCACTTAAGCAACATATAGCCACTTTGAAAACAGATTTTAAAAAAAGAAAGCAAAAGGGAAATGCACGACCCCCCTCTGAGGCAGCTCAAAGAAAAAACAAAATACCACATGAATTTATTTTTGAGCTGTTTTTGACCGTGGCAGTTTTTGAACACCCACGCAAAGGACATTGATTGCAAGATAGATTTGCAGATAGAACTCCATGGCGCCACTAGACAATAGATGATAGCTATATATGAATTACATTAGTCATATATCAGTGAATGCGTGTCTGTATGAACGCAGTGAGAATAACAAACAAGTTTTAAAAGTTAAAGGAAAGCGTAGCAGCATTTCAGGATGCTTTTTTCCCCAAGGAGCACATGTGCTCCTATGTTGAATAATTTAGAAAACTTTAGGGATGCCACGAAAATGTGTCAAATGTGTTTTCCTTAATAAATGGATACAAGGAGATATTTATAAGTATAACATATATAATGTGTATCCATGTAATTCTTTGGATAATATATGTGAAATAATGTTATCAGCTACAAGAGTTAACAATAAATTAAATGGTTGATAACCCAAATCCAATATTAACCAAGAAAAAAAATGTGGGATTTTATCCATAATGTGGAACTGTTAATTATAAACTAGTCTGAAATACACTGGGACTCTTGTTTTGAAATTTTTGTGCTTCTGTGCTGGCTGCACATCCAAAAAGATGAGGGAGATAAAATATGGACTCTTTCAACCAATTACAATTACAACAAGTAAACATCATAATTCATCAACAGTCGATAAAATGCAATCATTTGGCATAAAAATGATCTGTATTCATTGATTATAAACTGCTCTGAAACCACAAGCCTGCAGAACGTGCAACCGCACTGCGTTTTGAATTTGAAAAGTGCAGCGATCATATTTATTTAATGAAATCATAGCATTTTGAAGTGTATTTATTAATTGTGTATTAAGTGTATTAGATGTTTGTTATACAATTTTAAGATATTTAAGACTTAAGAAAAAGGAATAAAAACCTTTTTATTCACAAGTACGCTCCAAAGTACATTTTACAGTTCGCTCACATATATTTTTAGTCGTAATTATGAGTAAAATACTTGCACAGTTGAGTACTGAGTTTGTGGAAGTCTTGTGTCGGCAAACTTCTGAAATTGTGATGTGTTTATGTGACACAAGACATATGTAGTAGATTCCGCCTTAAAGGGGTCATATGACTTTGCTAAAAATCGTTCTGAGAAGCGAGGCGTGCTCTAATTGGCCGAATACCTCAAGCGTGAGATGGAAATGTTACGTCCCTTACTGTGTTGTGATGCCGTGTCCCGGCGCAACGAGACTAAAACAATAAAACCCATTAAAAACGAGGTATTTGCTGCATCCAGTGGGGACATAATTACTGATTATAATGACTTATACTGTCTTTTTACGTGTCGCGTTGCATCACGCCACGTAAACATTACCATGTCTGCATTTGTGATCGGAGAAACGACAAACAACAAGCACTACTCTACACAGCTCAAAACTCGCGTTTATAGTCAGTGGCAAATTCTTTAAATATGAAAACATACTTACAGGCTGTGAGTCAGAAGCACCAGACTGTCCTTGCAAAGTTGGAATTGCCCCACTTTATAGAAACAGTCTTTGATCATAGCTGGCGGGCTACTCCCAGGTTCAAGAAATAGTCCTCCGTAAAATGTGCTGCACACACTCTAATATTTGGATTGAACTGTTCTAGAACAGTGTTGTAAATACAACTTAACCACTGATTTCTAGTTGTGTCCTCTTTTGGAAGCCCAAACAAAGTACTTTCGCTTTCACAACGAAACACAGTGTCTCCAGGACATGGCGCCGGCAGCAGCAACAATACTACAGCGAGAATAATAGTTTTGCCTTCTTTCTTTGCATATGCATTTGGGCGGTGTTTTGCAAATCTCCCCACACCGTGACATAAACATGTGAATGAGCCGTTTTAAGGGGGCGTGGTCGAGTCTTAACTTTTATAAAGAATATATCTTTGGTTTTGAGACTTTAGTCTTTGCAACTTCAGGGATCTTATCTATGCACAAACAGCTTGTAACACTCCAAAGAGAAAGGAAAACTTGAAATCGCACCATATGACCTATATTTTGTTGTATATACATCAGTTGCTTATCCAGACAGGCTGTGAGTTTTTGGTGAGGATTTTTTTAAGAAACAAAACATGATGTCTATATTAGTCGGTCCTTGAATCATTCACTCGGTTCGTTTAAAAACGCTGATTCATTCAGGTGTTTTGTTTACAGATGTGCAATGATTTTATACAGGCTTTGTTGGGAACTATATTTATTAGCGGTGCAAAAAGAGACTGGGAATATTGTGTCTTTATGTAAGTTATTCAATATTAACTTTATTTATTGAATTGTATACTGTAAATCAATGTCAAACTCGAAATCACGTTGTCATTTTCTTTATGTTGTTTGAAAGTCACTACAGGAAGGATTTATGAATGTGTTGCGAGATGTTCTTGACTAAAAGATTAAGCATTTAATTTGTGAACAAATTAGAGACAATAAAACAATTCACATTGTAAGTTGAGAGGCATGAGTGCACTAGATTTGATCAACACATGTCTTGAAATAGCGCATTAACCCCATCCGCTGCTGGATCAATTGTGTAGCTTGTTCTGCGGTCTGGATTCTCCACCTCATTTGTTGGCCTTCTCAGTCATGTCTGAGTATCAGCTACAAATTAAAGCTTGTGGTCGAATCAGCATGCCTGTGATGGCCAAGCTCAATGGTCCTCATCTAAATGCTGTTTTTGTCCCTTGACCCCTTGAAAAAAAGAAAGAAATGGCTCGCATTTGGAGGGTTTCAGTGCAAGCGTATCATCAGATCGTTCACATTTGTGCTTCCAATCAATCACAGCGTTAACCTGTACTTGGAAACAGTATGCTAATGGAGACATGCCGTAAGGAATATGTTCAAGAGGATTTTTTTCTGAGCAAATTGTTTAAATTGCTTGTTTTTAATGCTTTCCAAGGCTGTGTTTATTTAATTGATTAAAAACACAGTAAAAGCAGTAATATTGTGAAATATTGTTACATTTAAACAAACTGTTTTCTGTTTTAATATATTAAAAAATATAATTTATTCCTGTGACAGCAAACCTGAATTGTTAACAGCCATTACAACAGTCTTCAGTGTCTCATGACCCTTCAGAAATCATTCTAATATGCTGATTTAGTGCTCATTTAGTCTTCCATTGTAAAATATCATTGAATGTTTTGCCCAGCATCTCCTTTTTGTTCAATGGAAATTATGGAGAAACAGAATGAAAGTGAGTAAATGATGACAGAAATTTCATTTTAGGCTGAACTGTTTCTTTAAATTGTGATAAATACTAAATTACATCAAAATAGCAAGATGACAACTTGTGCCAGAAACACACATCACATTACATATATTTTACAGCAAAACTTCTCTTAAAAACGTTAAAAAAAAAAAAAATCTATCACTATTCCAAACTTTTGACTTGTAGTGCATGACATATTTTTAATGATTTTTAGCCTGTCTTATGAGAGAAATAAACCAACTTTTTATCCATTATTCACTGAAAATCTGATTTCAAATTTAATTAGTGCTTCAGTATTATTATAATATACATTTAATGGTTTATTTTTTTAATTATAGTTTTATGGTATCACTTATGGTGCCTCTTATCACTTTATAGTTCTGCTATTTTGAAGCTTGAGATCTCTTGTCCCTCTTTATTTATTTATTATTTATTCATTATTTTGTGCCAAAATTAAAAAAAAAACAACAACAAAAAAACAAAAAACAGCTAGGATATGCCAAGAAAGAGAGCCATACAGGTTTGGAACAACATGTGGGTGAGTAAATGATGACAGAATATTAGTAGTGTCATTCCTTTTAAAATGACAATAAAAATATCAAGAATGTAAATTTTACTCCTTTATCCGTTAGAACGATCCTTTGTCTTCTTCCAGGGGTAAAGGGCATTTCCAAAGGGCACAGTAGTGATAGAGGATCTGCTATTGACAGATCTTGATATAGAAAAAACCCATATCCTCACATCACATCAATGTAGATCCAGCAGATTTTGAGTCTGAAGCGTAGGCTGTACTTGGCCGCTCTGGTTTCAGATGAAAGAAAATATCCCTCTAAACCAGGTACAGAGAAAAGAGAGCTGGTATATGAGAGCAGATTAAGGTGGAGCTGGGGTTGAGGAGGAGGGGTGGAGGGTGACCTGGAGATTGGACTGATTGAAATACAGATAAGATATTAGACATGATCTGCGTCGACAAATCTTTAGCTTAAGTTGTTGACGTTACTTTTCAGGAAATAAAGTGGATTCAATCTCAGCAACACTTGTGATTTTCGATCTGGAATTCTCTTTGGAAATTATGCTTCCGGATATTTGAGTGGAAAGGTGTTAGCATCTTTTTCATTTGGGCACTGCTGAATTAATAAACTGCAAACTGCGACACTTGTCCACTGTGGCAGTTATGCTTTCAAGCCGTTTTCATTCCTGCTCTTCCTCCTTGTAAAGCAGAACTTGGCTTTTTCTCAAGGCAACTCTTGACATGTTCCCTCTCACGATTGCTCTGCTCACTCTGTAGAATGCTGCATAAATCACACCGTGTCCCATTTACATCTGTCTTTCTCAGCCGGTAGTTCAGAACCGAACGCCCCTCAATTCACCCTCCCAGACAGCCGGTCTGAACAGGAATCTGAGAGTGGTATTGAGGAGCACAGTGGAATCCATATGCACTTCAAAGATTAGATTGATCTGTGTTTTATGCTCTGATTTTTCAAGTTTATATTGCTGCCAGTGTAGCGAAGTTTACTTATTTCTTAGTTTGTTTTTGCTCACTCCAAGGTTTGGACCCAAGCTTCTTTATCAGGTAAAGTCTGGGGAATATTTCACCACAAAATCAAAAGAAAAAAAGAATATAAACAAAACAAAGCTTACTCTCTTAAGAGTTTATGCAGTGTGACATTTTGATAAAGGAACATATTCTCACCAAATTATCATTAGTGTAATGTGAAGAAAATCATATACTCATTGACTGAATCTCTTTTTTTTTTTTTTGGTAAATGATTTACACAGAATTGTGCCTTACCTATGTGTGTGTGTAGTTTTTTTTTTTAATGATTTTATTTTCACATACTGTTACAGTGCAAGAAATCTTAATGGCTTTAGTATGCATAATTTTCTTTAGGAAAAATATTTCTCATTTTGATTTTGGTGTGAAATATTCGGATGCAATCATCTCTGCTTGTTTTTGTTATATTTACTTAAAGAAATGATGAATCTTTAGATAAAAATATAAAATATGTTGTGCTCTGATTGCCTAGAATACAATACAAACACATTGAAGATGTCTCTTCATTAAAATCATCATTTGTTTCACTACATTAGGACTATTTTAAAGAAGACACAAGTCATGCTTCGGGATTCTGAGACTTTACAGTAGACTCCATTGATTTCCACTCCCTTTCCAGCAGCTTTTGTGCTTTGCACTGTCAAAGGCTTGAAACACATAGAGAATTACTCCTTTCCTAGACACAATGTGCGCTTGGTCCCGATTCCATGGTGATCCCTATGGGACTCCAACTGAGAAGTAAAAACAGAACCAAAAAACAACGCTTCCTCTCCTCGTTCTCACTACAAACATCCCTCAACCACACCAAGCACACAGTAGATATCGAAATTTGCTATGTGAAGATTCAACAAATGTATTCAACTGTACTGAGTGTGAAAGAAAGTGTTATTTAACCTGGGACTGATATAGAAAAAGCTCCACAACTTACATTAGAGAGTATTGAATCAAGACCCATAATGACACATAACTTAATGGCATTTTTGCCAGATAAGACATTCTCGTTATAATAAACTTAATGAACTTGGTGCTTTACAAGCTAGAAGAGATGAATTTGTATAGATTTATGCAAGATTAAAGGGCTAGGTTACCCAAAAATTCTGTCATTAATTACTCACCCTCATGTCATTCCAAAACTGTAAGACCTTCTTCAGAAAAAAAAATTAAGATATTTTCTATGAAATCCGAGAGCTTTCTGACCCTCCATAGAGAGCAATGCAACTGAAATGTTCCCAGGCCCAGAAAGGTAGAATTAAAATAATCCATGTGATATCAGTGGTTAAACTGTAATTTTACAATGCTACAAAAATACTTTTTGTGGGCAAAGAAAACAAAAATAACAACTTTATTCAACAATGTCATATATATATATCATATATTGTCCTACATGTAGAGACACTCTTCACAATCCAATTCCCAACCTCCTGATGTTTTTTTTTTTCTTTTGTGTTTATCCAGCTTCAAGTTGGCAGTATGTCCAGCCCGATCTCACAGCAATACGTACATATTTTATGAGGTGGTTAATTCGTACAAATTGATAAGTTTTTTGCTAAATCGTATGTATTTTATGAGTTTTGTAAGAATGACCTACACCTAACCCCACCCCTAAACCTGTCACATGTTGACCCAGTTTCCTTAGTTCTCCTCATTAGTTAATTAGCTCCTCACCTGTTTCTGTTTCCCCTTGATTACGTTTTGTATTTAAAGCCTGTGTCCATCCTTGTTTCTTTGCCTGCTATTATTTGATCAATGTGTTTTGCTACCCCTTGCTCCTGGATAGTCTCTGTTTCTTGTTTTGGAGTTTTATTAAAAGACTCTGTTTTGTTTATACTCCTTGTCGTGCGACTCCATTAGTATAGCAAACCGTAACAAAACCTACCCATCACTGGGGTTTAGACAAATCGTACAAAGTTGAGTGAGGTTGTGCGAATTCGTACGAATTAACCACCTCATAAAATACGTACGAATTGGTCGTGAGATAGCATTGGTATGTCACATTACAGAAGTTAAATACACTGTAAAACAAATGCTGTAACAGTTTTCACTCAGACGTTGCTAGTAAATTTCACAATTAAAAAGAAAACGCAAGTAACACACTGAATTAAGCCTGAAATTCTGATGTAGAAAAACTGAAATAGTACCTTCTTGTAAATGTACTCCAATAATCCAAAAATATTTTTTACAGTGTAGGTGGCGAACATAATTTTATAATGAAAAGCAAATTCAATATGTTTATTTCAGGTGCTAAAAAGAACTGAATCAGAATTTAAATACTGAGACATTATGGCAGCACTGCATTTTAACTCTGTCAACTATTACTAGAACTTTACCAGAGTGGAGGATCTTTGAATCAAACTAAGCACCTAATTTTTTGTGTTTCTTGCAGAGTGAAGAACGAGAAACCACAGAGAGGCCTCCATACCTTTGTGATTGGATGTGAGTTGACTTTGACCGTACCAAAGTGAAGATGAAGTTGCTATGGAAACTACTGGTTCTGCAGTCATTCCTGGGGTGCCTTGCAGGTAAAAGTATCTTATTAAGAACTTTTGATGCGTGCATGGCAGCTCTTCTTTTTGAAGTCTGGTTCCGTATTCCTATGTATATAGGCCAGGGGACTGTCTGAAAAGACGTCACGGAGATTGCAACCAACTCGGATGCAATTTATATTAGCGAATAATAGGCCTAATCATTAAAAAGGAGAAAGAAAAGTCCAAGTTGCAAAGAAAGGACTGTGTATTTCAGTTAATAGGAGAGCAATTGTTAAAGTAAATAACAGGATCCAGCGGGCAGATCCGAGAGGAAGGGCTGTCGGCTGTTTGCTTGATAGTTTTGAATATAAATTAGATGATCGGCTTGCAAGATAGGATACTAAGATGAAAAATATTAATTTGAATGTACTGATAGCTAAGAATGTGAGATTTAATCAAGAGGGAGAAATCCAAATCTTTATTCTTTGTCAGACTGATATAATTTATAGCAGTCTGAAATTAAATTCTGGAGAATGCTACTGACCCAGAGGTGCTCTGTGCTGCACAATTGAAAATGACTTGTTACAGAAAGCCAATTACTGAGTGTTACTTTGAGAAAAGCAGAGCTAAAGAAGTGTGATATTAAGCTCTTGTCTTATCAGTGTTACATTAAGACTGATTTGAATAATTGACTGACAAATTGATTGATTGTTTGATGGGGTTTCAATGCAATTTTTTATTTTAGTCATAGTTTTTGTATTTTAATGACAGTGTCCTTTAAAATGAGTCAAACATGTATTTAATTTAATTTAATTTAATTGGTGTGTAATTTGGTTCAATTTAACCTGTGCATTTGCTTCATTTTCTGTGCAATGTAAGTTGTAATGTTTATATTTTGTGTATATTTAATATATATATATATATATATATATATTAGTGCTGTCAACGATTAATCGCAACCAAAATAAAATTGTGTTTACATAATATATGTGTGTGCTGTGTATGTTTATTATGCATATATAAATACAAACACATGCATGTATATATTTAAGAAAAATATGTTATGTTATATATTATATATATTTATATATAATATAAAATATAATGTAAATATTTTCAAAATATATACTGTATGTGTGTGTATTTATATACAGTATATATAATAAATAAACACAGTACTCACACATATATTATGTAAACAAAAACTTTTATTTTGGATGCGATTAATCGTTTGACAGCACTAATATATATATATATATATATATATATATATATACACACAGACATATTACCATCATCGTCAACAGTGTCTTGTAATTAAGATTTTAATTCATCACAATGAAGTGTATTTTTATCTCATTCTCATATCACTGAAAAATGTTTTCATTTCTCACTTTAACAAGATTAATCTTTGTGTTTTGTGAGGTGGATGATTTGAGGGAAATACTAGGTAAATTGTTCCCCAATGACTTTTTAGTCAACACCAACTAGTTACAAACCTATAAAGTTCATACCCTGCAACGCCATTGAAGTCAATGATCCTTCCCACTCACAGTGTCTCAAAAGAGAAAATTAAGGCTGTAGGGAAGTAAAACTCACCCCCCTCATCTATCTCTAAAATCTTTGTTGTTAATTAAAGTACAAAGAGAAGAAATGGCGATACACATGTATTCAAAATCGTATCTTGAATTTATTTCATATTTCATTAAGGAACAATTAAGGTGGCTATTATCTCTATTAATACTTTCTTTTTTACCTGAGGGCTCTTTTACATCAATCATAATCTTATTTGGAGAAGCGGTCCCATTTCTCATACTTAACACTGTCTGTGTGAAATTAGCACTTTTTACCCTCTTTTAAGTATTTAATCAACTAATGAGATGACGTCCTGCTAATTATCTACTGTAGTTTACATTTAAGGAACGAAAGAGAAAGATCCACAGGTGCCACAAATGATCACTAATGTATATTTAAAGATCTTTCTTCTACCTATCTTCTACTTTAGTTTTGGTAATGCAGATGTGGCAGACTTTTTGTAAGTTTTGTAATTTTCTTTTGTTTTGTTTTGTTTTATTTTATTTCTTTTCTTTTCTTTTTTGAGGAAAAGAAGCCAGGCATCAGCCAGAGCCCAAGCATCTGAGGATCCTCATTAAGTTGGTTGAGAGAATGTCCTCAAGGAGTGTTGATTTTGAAGAAGCTAAAATTTTAAATAGTTTCATATATTATTCTAAATGAGGAAAGGAGTGAGTAGGTGTGTCTTTTAAATCTGCAGTGTATATACTAACGCATGACAGCATTGAAAATGCAGTTGCAACTTTTCAACTGCTGAAAGGAGCAGAATAAATTCCACGAAAATTCTCTGAACTTCACTTTTAATGTTGTCAAAATGTGTATTTGAAGACTGAAGTCCCCTTTCAAAGGGAAATTCACTCACCTCATGTGAGACTTCTTTTCTTCCACACTGGCCGCTCTTTTCCATGCAATTACAGTGAATGTGAATGACATGAGGTTGAGTAAATAGTGACAGAATCTTCAGTTATGGGTGAAATATTCCTTTCATCTGTTCAGTTACATTATCTCCCAACACATGCTTGGATCAGAAAAGACACTGTGTTTGGTGGTACTTGACTTTCTTGCACTGAGGGATCTTTGTTCTTGCCTTGTATTTTCAGTTACTGGTGGGTGGCACTGGTTGTTGTAGTGTTGTACTCCCTTTTAATGCTGAACTGACAGGAAAGGTCGTGCAACCTGCCGAACAGCAGAGACGAGGAAGGTTTGCCCCTGAAAAGACGAGGCTTGGCAGGGCGACTGCTCAGAATGCTGAGAGGGGACCGCAATGATCTCCATCCCCTGCTAGGCATCTTCCTTTGTTCTCTCACAGCAGTGCGTAGTGACAGGGGCGAGCTGTCTGCCACACACACACACACACACACACACATCACTCCACCCTGATCGCCCACCCTGTTAGCATGTGATTACCTTAGCATCACACACACTTCAACCAAACACACGCTGCATTCTAATTGCCTGTCTGTTTCTCTTGTTCTCATTGACTCAGAGCCAGGCTCATTATTTTAGATTTGGGTTTCTTCAACACGCTGTCATGATTCAAGGAACACTTCAAGCAACATGATTTCCCTTTCTGGCAGAAGATGTGGCCCAGAAATGAAAATTTGACTTCTCATGTCTTTCCAAACCTGTATATCTTTTTTATACAAACAATGGCAAAGTCAGTGTGGTCCAATATTGGGCAAAACATTCCTCAAAATAGCTTCTTTTGTGTTCTACAGAGGAAAGAAAGTTATACATGTTTGTAATGACATGGGGGTGAAAAAAAATCTAAAAATGGTAATTTCTGCCTAAACTATCCATTTTATTTATTTATTTATTTTTATTATTAACTCAACCTCATGTCGTTCCAAATTTGTATGATTTTTTTTTTCTCCATACAATGAGAGACAATGGGGTCCAATGTTGTGCACAACATTATTTGAAATATCTTCTTTTCCTGCAGAGGAAAAAAAAATGTTTTGGATGAACTGTCAGTTTCTCCGAATAATGGTCCATTTATATCAGGGTATTGGCATTTATGAAATAGAAAATTTATGAAAAAGAAGCGTCTCGGGTTACTTGACTGTAACCCTGTTCCCTGAAAAAGCGGGAACGAGATGCTGCGTTTCAATAACGCTAATGAGAACATTCTTTGTTCGACCGGTTGTGAAGCATGTGTGTCAAACACGCCAAGAATTGGCTTAAATAACCTCGGTGAGTGACGTCTTTGATTACGTGCACCTACAGGTTATAAATAGACGTGAGACGTACACAACTTCAGGTTAAACCTTTGTCTGAAGAGACGTCCAGGCACGCCTATAGTGCGGCATTGAGGCGCATCATCTCGTTCTCGCTTTTTCAGGGAACAGGGTTACAGTCAAGTAACCCGAGACGTTCCCTATCAAAAGCTACTCTCGATGCTGCGTTTCAATAATGCTAATGGAAACGAGAATACCAACGCCGCCGCACTGGAAGTGTCTGGACCCCCCAAGGTTGTGTAGTGTGTGCGCACAAACAATGAAGAGGTCTCAGACATGACTCTAGGATGTTGACTCAAGGACATGCGAGCCCGGAGTAGCATGGACATCCAACTATTGAGTCTGACAAATGTGTGCGGAGAGGACCAGCCTGCCGCAACACACACTTGATGTAAGGGGAATCCTCCTGCTAGAGCCTTAGGATAGGATGCAACCCAGCTTGTCGAATGGGCCCTAACTCCTAGAGGTGAAGCTAAACCGAGCGCCTCGTAGGCTAGGGCAATAGCATCCCTCACCCAATGCCATAGCATATGAAAGACTCCTCTGATTTAAGCCACTGGCTAATGTGGCGGATGTAAATCCGAAGAGCATGTACTGGATACAGTGAATTAAGTCCTTCTTGCTCCGGTGTACTAAACGGTGGAGGTCAGTGGCTTCAAGAATGACCATAAGATAATAGGGTGAGGATGCAAGATAGTTTGACCAGCCCAGGGGCAACATCTAAGCAGGATGACGAGACTGACAGAGCCTGCAAATCCCCAGTTCTCCTCAGAGAAGTATTAGCCATGAGAAAAAACATCTTTAGAGTCAGAAACCTGACAGGCGCTGACTCTAGTGGTTCATAATGGGGTCCCAACCAGACCCCTTGGGCACTAAGGCCAAGTCCGTCGACGGGACTGTTGCTCTGGTGTGCGGCCTTAACTGCTGAGCTCCATGAACGAAGCGGGCAACTAGAGGGTGCTTTCCCACAGAAACACCATCAATCAGAACACGGCAAGCCAAAATGGTGTCTGAGGACAATTTCTCTTGCAGGAACTCCAGCACTGAAGTAACCTGGCAGTGAACTGGGTCTGCATGGTGTCATACACCAACTTTTGAAAAAGCACCATCTGAGGGCATAACTTCTCCTAGTGGAAGGAGCCCTGGCAATCAGAATAGTCTGTAGTACACCTGCTGGAGTAAACCCAGTATCTCTCGAGATGAATGTTCCAGGACTCAGGCCGGGGATGAAATACTGTCCCCTGTGCCTGAGATAGAAGAACTCTCCTGACCGGAATTGCCCATAGCGAGCCGTCAAGGAGGAATATTAGATCTGAGAGCCACACTCTGGTCGTTCAAAGGGGCGCTATCAGTAAGAGGTGAGACCCACGTTGACATATCTTGGCCAGGACTCCTGGGAGCAGAGCAATCGGGGAGAATGTGAGAAAGAGAGGGGTAGTTCGCATGCCCTTCATCTCTCAGCCAGCTTGACACACGCGCCCCACAATCGCAACGAGGACGAGAGCACTCCGATCGAAGTGATTACAGTGCTTGCACTCAGCGTCCTCGAGGGCAGCAACAGCATGCTCCAAAATTCGGACAGCGAATCATTGCTCCAACATACATATGCCCCAGAATGTAAATCGTCTTGATGGACTAGAACTTGTCCCACATACAAAGCAGAACCTGCTGTGCAAGCCTTTTCCGGCGGCACGGATGCAGTTTGCCCTGTCAACCTATGTAAGTGACTATCACAGCCTTGTCCCCCCGCACTAGGACATGGTAGCCACTGCTGGAGGATGTATTTCAGGGCCTAAAATACAGCCATCATTCCGAGGCAATTGATGTGCCAATCGAGAAGATGACCTCTCCAGAACCCTTGGGCTGGACGGTTATCCAAGACCGAACCCCAGCCCGTGAGGGAAGCGTCTGTCGTTAGCATCTTGCGACGACAGCACGTGCTTAGAGTGGGACCCAAGGTCAAAAACCGGGGTCTGAACCACATAGAAAAGGGTACGTGGCCCTAGCGCGTAACCCTTATATGCCTCTGGGGATTGGCCCTTGGATTAAATCCCCTGGCTCTGAGCCACAACTGTAATGGTCTCATGTGCAAGACGTCCAAAGGTTTCACGTGGATGCAGTCGCCATGAGACCTAGAACTTTCTGAAAGTAATGTATAGTAGCTTTCTGGCCTAGCCTGAAATCCTTCAGGGTTTTCAGAATGGATTCGATACGTGTAGGAGACAGCTGTGCCCACATTATGATAGAATCCTGTTAACCCCTAAATACATTGTGCCCTGGGCAAGAGAGAAAACGCTTCCTTGGCGTTTAGTCTCAATCCCAGATAGTTAAGATGAGCAAGGATGACATCCCGATGTCGAAACGCATGCTCTTAAGACTGGGCCAAATCAGCCAGTTGCCGATGCTAAAGTTGCATCTATACATTTTGCATATGTGCGGGGTGATAAGGCTAGGCCAAATGGAAGAACCCAGGTAAGCTTAACCCCCAACAGCAAACCTCAGGAACTTCCTGCGTTGTGGCAAAATTTCTTAATGAAAGTATGCGTCCTTGAGATCATTTGTTGATAACCAATCACCTGATTGGATCGGAGAAAACAATCATAGACTGTCAGTATTGTGAACTTGTACATTCTTAGAAAGCGGTTCAGCCCTGGACGCAATTGACTGGACGCAACACCCCTCTCAAAATATTGGCTATAGCAGCTGGACTCTCTGTCTAGGAGGAGAGACGTTCTACGACCTCCTTATCCAGCAGAACTTGCATATCCTGTGTCGACGAATACACTTGTTCCGGTTTCACGGTAGTGGAGACCACGCCGTTGAAACACGAAGGATGATACACAAATCGTATCCTGTAGCCCTCTTGTGGAGTCCTTACGACCCATGGAGAGATTATTTGGCAGTAGCTTCCACGCTACCAAATTCTCTGAAAGGGAGACTGTCTGTGACACTTTGATTTGCTGGGAGGGGGGGGAATGTTGAATGTTTGGTGTCCTGAAACACGGCAGGAGACAACTGAACATGTAACATCTCCTCTAAGGGTGCCGGGAAGGAGCCCTTACTCTCTTCGTTGGAGTTTTCCATGGCACTCCCTGAGGGGACACGCCCATTGTCCTGGGCACAACCTCAGGACTTCCTTCAGGTCATAAAGACCATTTTTTATTTTTTATTTTTAGGTCCGGCTCCCTCTTGGCTGTTGAGTGCTATGAGCTGTTCCCCAGTCTTTATGAGGGGGCGCATAGCTCGCACACTCTAATTTGGGCTTCTTGCCTCAGAGGAGCTGGCCGTGTTGGGACTGGGTGGCCGACAGCCCCGACACTAGAGCACGGTGGGGGAGAAACTTATTGAAAGCTTTCTTGAGCTTCTTGCCTCCCTGCGCGCAGATCTTTATGAACGTCGGTCTGATGTGCCTGCAGAACCGCTGTGGTGTGCAGGGCAGCACCAGCATGACCTGCTGCATGAAATGCTCTCCCTACAAGTGTAGATGTTGCTCTACATAGCTTGGTAGGGAGTGTTGACTTTCGTGTGATGATGCACCCCCCGGGAAGAGATAGCTCGCTAACGTGTCTTCCACCTGGGGTATCATCATGTAGCCCCGTGCCTTTGAATCCACAATATTCGAAAAATTCAAGGACAAATAGGGCTTACTCCATGAACAAGTTCTCTCATCATGGAGGTCACCAAAGGAGGGGAGAGACCACACTGAGGTCGCTCCTCCTGACCACCTGACAGAAACCTGTCATCTAGTTTGGAGCGTCTAGGGGTATACTGCTCTTGTAGCCAACTTCCAGCTTTAAACTGATCACACTGCAGGAGTCATCACCTTGAGTGACTCCTTATTTGTTTTACAATCAACGGGAGGAGCGCTCGGGAGGTGGCGCTCTCAATTTCCATTTCAAAAGAATCAAGAACTGCAACATTCGCTGCCCAATCCGAAGAAATGCTAGGACACGCTTTGGAAATGGGCGCGAAAACTTCCCGATCTGGCGAGAGCACGAGAGAAAGGGGAGGACCCGCCTCTCGAGCCTCAGCCAGATCAAAGTGCGATCTTAACGAGGGCGCAGCGGCTCCTTCTTTGTAAAAGAAAGCGAGCTGAATGCGAAGCACGCGGATAGGAAGTGAATCGCAGTGCTCACAGTCACAGCCCTCTAACTCAAGAGCAGCATTCTCTTACCCCAAACACTCAAAACAAAGTCATGCGAGTCATCTTCAGAGATGACCCGTAAAGGAGGCATGCATCTCTTGCGGATTAACTCGACAAGCTTTAACGTTCACTTTCACTTTCACTTTCACTTTCACTTTTACTTTTACTTTTACTTTTACTTTTACTTTAATACTGCTTTCAGCATGACACACACACACAATGCAGTCTCTGAAGACAAAGAAACCTGAAGTTGTGTACGTCTCACGTCTATTTATAACCTGCAGGTGCACGTAATCAATGACGTCACTCACCGAGGTTATTTAAGCCAAATCTTGGCGTGTTTGACACACGTGCTTCACAACCGGTCGAACAAAGAATGTTCTCGTTAGCGTTATTGAAACGCAGCATCGAGAGTAGCTTTTGATAGGAAACTGTGTATTAAACAACCATGTGGTAAAGCCTTTTTTTTTTTTTGATAATCAAGTGAATTAACCACTTTAGTGCTGTCAAACGATTAATCACGATTAATCACATCCAAAATAAAAAAAATTGTTTACATAGTAAATGTGTGTGTACTGTGTATATTTATTATGTATATATCAATACACACACATGCAGTATATATTTAGAAAATATTTACATGTATTTACATATATATATATATATATATATATATATATTTATATTCATATAATTTTGTAGCAAATTAGCTTTAAAGGGAATTGTATATAAATAATTACAATTAATTATGATTAATTACAATTATTTATATCGGCTGACAGTAATAACTGTAGTAGAATTAAATTGCTATCAACTGATCTGTTCGTCCAGCGACCATTCAGTGTAAGTTCATATCAACTCTAAGAAAGGATATTTTCGTGGCCACAGAAAATACTTTCTTAAGTATTAATGCATTAGAGCATGTAGTAAGGATCAAAAATCGTAAAGGGACATTAATTTGCAAGGCAGAACCAGAAACTCATGTAATTTGTGCACACAACTTTTATTAACTAAACGCTAACACACATAACTAATCTAAACAAACAAACAAACAAACATACATACACTCACGCGTATATACAAAAGGGGAGCTAAAGTGGATGAATGAAGCCATTAGAGAAAACAGAATGCAGTTATGGAAAGAGTCAGTTAACCACCTGAGTAAAACCATCAGCGCCGTTTATATCGGGGTCTATAACTTATACTAAACCTCTGTTTAGTTTAGTTAGATGTACCATACTTGCACTTCCATGGCTGTTGGCGTATGTCTGGAATGCAGTCTCGGATGAAAAGTCTTGATGGTTTCAAGGCTTTGGACTCGCAATCACGTTCTTCCGGGTTGAAGAGTGATGAATTCCAAAGATGTTATTCTGGTTCTGAGGTCTGCGGAGCTTTGGTTGAATGGAAAGTCAAGGCTGCAAGGCCTGGCGCAAAACTTAAAGTTTCAGAAGAGTTCTAGCTCACATCCTTCTAGGATCTAACAGAACCGCAAAACTGAGATATGTTGGAGCCCACCAGGCACGCCAGTACCAGCTCAGGCTCTCCACACGGGCAGCAATCCGGAGATTTGGCAGAATAGCTTTTGCAGAAGAGCTTGCGAAGGCAGAACTGTGCGTGAGCCCTTTAAGGTCTGCAAAGAGTCACACCTCTCAGGATGGGCTTGACCAATGAGAAAGGCTGAATTTCCAAGCAGGAGTTTGCATTCCTTTGAGCAATAAAACTAGTGTTATCTGATGGGTTGCCATGGGACCGGGGGCCTGAAGTCCTTGACAGTCCTACTGGCACCGGGTATGTGTATTGGGTGAGGGGTCTGTGACCATTTGTTAATCTAATAACTAATTGATTTGTTAAATGAAATGCAAAATTGTGTGTCTGATTGGTCCAAATGCTACAATTTATATTATATATAAATATGTTTAATATATAACCGTAACACATTTTTCTTAAATGCATGCATGGGTGTGTAGTTATATATACATAATAAATATACACAGTACACACACATACAGTATCTCACAGAAGTGAGTACACCCCTCACATTTTTGTAAATATTTTATTATATCTTTTCATGTGACAACACTAAAGAAATGACACTTTGCTACAATACAGCTTGTATAACAGTGTAAATTTGCTGTCCCCTCAAAATAACTCAACACACAGCCATTAATGTCTAAACCGCTAGCTACTGGCCCTAAACCGCTGGCCCAATTTGCCATTGTCTCTCCCCGGTGTCATGTGACTCGTTAGTGTTACAAGGTCTCAGGTGTGAATGGGGAGCAGGTGTGTTAAATTTGGTGTTATCGCTCTCACGCTCTCATACTGGTCACTGGAAGTTCAACATGGCACCTCAGGGCAAAGAACTCTCTGAGGATCTGAAAAAAAGAATTGTTGCTCTACATAAAGATGGCATAGGCTATAAGAAGATTGCCAAGACCCTGAAACTGAGCTGCAACATGGTGGCCAAGACCATACAGCGGTTTAACAGGACAGGTTCCACTTAGAACAGGCCTCGCCATGGTCGACCAAAGTAGTTGAGTGCTCAGCATCATATCCAGAGGTTGTGTTTGGGAAATAGACGTATGAGTCCTGCCAGCATTGCTGCAGAGGTTGAAGGGGTCAGCCTGTCAGTGCTCAGACCATACGCCGCACACTGCATCAAATTGGTCTGCATGACTGTCATCCCAGAAGGAAGCCTCTTCTAAAGATAATGCACAAGAAAGCCCGCAAACAGTTTGCTGAAGACAAGCAGACTAAGGTCATGGATTACTGGAACCATGTCCTGTGGTCTGATGAGACCAAGATAAACTTATTTGGTTCAGATGGTGTCAAGCGTGTGTGGTGGCAACCAGGTGAGGAGTACAAAGACAAGTGTGTCTTGCCTACAGTCAAGCATGGTGGTGGGAGTGTCATGGTCTGGGGCTGCATGAGTGCTGCTGGCACTGGGAGCTACAGTTCATTGAGGGAACCATGAATGCCAACATGTACTGTGACATATTAAAGCAGAGCATGATACCCTCCCTTCAGAGACTGGGCAGTATTCCAACATGATAACAACCCCAAACACTTGCTAAAGAAGCTGATGGTAAAGGTGATGGACTGGCCAAGCATGTCTCCAGACCTAAACCCTATTGAGCATCTGTGGGGCATCCTCAAACAGAATGTGGAGGAGCGCAAGGTCTCTAACATCCACCAGCTCCGTGATGTCGTCATGGAGGAGTGGAAGAGGACTCCAGTGGCAACCTGTGAAGCTCTGGTGAACTCCATGCCCAAGAGGGTTAAGGCAGTGCTGGAAAATAAGGGTGGCCACACAAAATATTGACACTTTGGGCCCAATTTGGACATTTTCACTTAGGGGTGTACTCACTTTTGTGGCCAGCGGTTTAGACATTAATGGTTGTGTGTTGAGTTATTTTGAGGGGGACAACAAATTTACACTGTTATACAAGCTGTACACTCACTACTTCACATTGTAGCAAAGTGTCATTTCTGCAGTGTTGTCACATGAAAAGATACAATAAAATATTTACAAAAATGTGAGAGGTGTACTCGCTTCTGTGAGATACTGTATACTACGTAAACAAAAACGTTTATTTTGGATGCAATTAATCGTTTGACAGCAGTAAACCACTTTATCTCATTTGATTTATTTATTTTTTTATTGGAGCTTTTCATTGGGGAAAAAATCTGATTCATAAATGAGAAGTTTGGCATAAGTGCAAAATCATGCAACACTTCATTTAAAAACAAAATACTCAATGTAGTAAAACAAACATAAAATGAATTGCATCCTATTCTGTATTCCCAAATTACTTTTTTCTTTTCATCACTCTTACATTTTATTCTTCACTTCCCACAGATACAGTATGCTCTCTCTCTCTCTCTCTCTCTCTCTCTCTCTCTCTCAATAGCCAAAAAAAAAAATACATTGTATGGGTCAAAATGATAGATTTTTATTTTATGCCAAACATCATTAGGATATATTAAGTAAAGATATTTTATAAATTTCCTACCATAAATATATCAAAACTTCAATTTTGATTAGTAATTGCATGCATTGCTAAGAACTTTGTTTGGTCAGCTTTAAAGGTGATTTTCTCAATATTTAGATTTTTTTTGCCCCCTCAGATTCCAGATTTTCAAATAGTTGTATCTTGGCCAAATATTGTTCAATCCAAACAAACCATACATCAATGGAAAGCTCATTTATTCAGCTTTCATGTGATGTATAAATCTCAATTTCGAAAAATTGACACTTAAGACTGGTTTTGTGGTCCATGGTCACACACACACACACACACACACACACACACACACACATAAACACTGAACAAAATTATAAACACAACACTTTTGTTTTTGCACCCATTTTTCATGAGCTGAACTCAAAGATTTAAGACTTTTTCTATGTACACAAAAGGTCTATTTCTCTCAAATATTGTTCATAAATCTGTCTAAATCTGTGTTAGTAAGCACTTCTCCTTTGCCGAGATAATCCATCCACCTCACAGGTGTGGCATATCAAGATGTTGATTAGACAGCATGATTATTGCACAGGTGTGCCTAAAATGTGCAGTTTTATCACACAGCACAATGCCACAGATGTCGCAAGTTTTGAGGGAACGTGCAATTGGCATGCTGACTGCAGGAATGTCCACCAGAGCTGTTGCCCGTAAAATTGAATGTTCATTTCTCTACCATAAGCCGTCTCCAAAGGCGTTTCAGAGAATTTGGCAGTACATCCAACCGGCCTCACAACTGCAGACCACGTGTAACCACACCAGCCCAGGACCTCCACATCCAGCATCTTTACCTCCAAGATCGTCTGAGACCAGCCACCCAGACAGATGCTGCAACAAGCGGTTTGCATAACCAAAGAATTTCTGCACAAACTGTCAAAAACGTCTCAGGTAAGCTCATCTGCATGCTCGTCGTCCTCATCAGGCTCTCGACCTGACTGCACTTCGTCGTCGTAACCGATTTGAGTGGGCAAATGCTCACATTCGATGGCGTCTAGCACTTTGGAGAGGTGTTCTCTTCACGGATTAATCCCGGTTTTCACTGTACAGGGCAGATGGCAGACAGCGTGTATGGCGTCGTGTGGGTGAGCGGTTTGCTGATGTCAACGATGTGGATCGAGTGGCCCATGGTGGTGGTGGGGTTATGGTATTTGCAGGCATATGTTATGGACAACGAACACAGGTGCATTTTATTGATGGCATTTTGAATGCACAGAGATACCGTGACGAGATCCCGAGGCCCATTGTTGCGCCATTCATCCACGACCATCACCTCATGTTGCAGCATGATAGTGCACGGCCCCATGTTGTAAGGATCTGTACACAATTCCTGGAAGCTGAAAACATCCCAGTTCTTGCACGGCCAGCATACTCACCGGACATGTCACCCATTGAGCATGTTTGGGATGCTCTGGATCGGCGTATACGACAGCGTGTTCCAGATCCTGCCCATATCCAGCAACTTCGCACAGCCATTGACGAGGAGTGGACCAACATTCCACAGGCCACAATCAACAACCTGATCAACTCTATGCGAAGGAGATGTGTTGCACTGCGTGAGGCAAATGGTGGTCACACCAGATACTGACTGGTTTTCGGACCCCCCAATACATTTTAGAGTGGCCTTTTATTGTGGCCAGCCTAAGGCACACCTGTGCAATAATCATGCTGTCTAATCAGCATCTTGATATGCCACACCTGTGAGGTGGATGGAGTATCTCGGCAAAGGAGAAGTGCTCACTAACGCAGATTTAGACAGATTTGTGAACAATATTTCAGAGAAATAGGCCTTTTGTGTACATAGAAAAAGTTTTAGATATTTGAGTTCAGCTCATGAAAAATGTGGGCAAAAACAAAAGTGTTGCGTTTATAATTTTGTTCAATATATATATATATATATATATATATATATATATATATATATACAGTGAGGAAAATAAGTATTTGAACACCCTGCTATTTTGCAAGTTCTCCCACTTAGAAATCATGGAGGGGTCTGAAATTGTCATCGTAGGTGCATGTCCACTGTGAGAGACATAATCTAAAAAAAAAAATCCAGAAATCACAATGTATGATTTTTTTAACTATTTATTTGTATGATACAGCTGCAAATAAGTATTTGAACACCTGTCTATCAGCTAGAATTCTGACCTTCAAAGACCTGTTAGTCTGCCTTTAAAATGTCCACCTCCACTCCATTTATTATCCTAAATTAGATGCACCTGTTTGAGGTCGTTAGCTGCATAAAGACACCTGTCCACCCCATACAATCAGTAAGATTCCAACTACTAACATAGCCAAGACCAAAGAGCTGTCCAAAGACACTAGAGACAAAATTGTACACCTCCACAAGGCTAGAAAGGGCTACGGGGAAATTGCCAAGCAGCTTGGTGAAAAAAGGTCCACTGTTGGAGCAATCATTAGAAAATGGAAGAAGCTAAACATGACTGTCAGTCTCCCTCGGACTGGGGCTCCATGCAAGATCTCACCTCGTGGGGTCTCAATGATCCTAAGAAAGGTGAGAAATCAGCCCAGAACTACACGGGAGGAGCTGGTCAATGACCTGAAAAGAGCTGGGACCACCGTTTCCAAGGTTACTGTTGGTAATACACTAAGACGTCATGGTTTGAAATCATGCATGGCACGGAAGGTTCCCCAACAACCTCCTTCCCTCAGTTAGAGCATTGAAGATGGGTCGAGGCTGGGTCTTCCAACATGACAATGACCCGAAGCACACAGCCAGGATAACCAAGGAGTGGCTCTGTAAGAAGCATATCAAGGTTCTGGCGTGGCCTAGCCAGTCTCCAGACCTAAACCCAATAGAGAATCTTCGGAGGGAGCTCAAACTCCGTGTTTCTCAGCGACAGGCCAGAAACCTGACTGATCTAGAGAAGATCTGTGTGGAGGAGTGGGCCAAAATCCCTCCTGCAGTGTGTGCAAACCTGGTGAAAAACTACAGGAAACGTTTGACCTCTGTAATTGCAAACAAAGGCTACTGTACCAAATATTAACATTGATTTTCTCAGGTGTTCAAATACTTATTTGCAGCTGTATTATACAAATAAATAGTTAAAAAATCATACATTGTGATTTCTGGATTTTTTTTTTAGATTATGTCTCTCACAGTGGACATGCACCTACGATGACAATTTCAGACCCCTCCATGATTTCTAAGTGGGAGAACTTGCAAAATAGCAGGGTGTTCAAATACTTATTTTCCTCACTGTATATATATATATATATTCACACACAGTATATACATACATACATACATACAGACACGCACTCACATAAGAGCAGCAAAACCAGCAGAGTTTGACATATTTGAACCGTCAACCCTCGCCTTAATTCCCCTTTTCTGTGCCATTTGATTTATCCATCTGAGACACCATCTGAAAAGATACAAAGTGACATTGTAGCATTCCACTGGGGTAAATCAAAACAGAAAATGATGCAATGAAAGGAAATTGGAGAAGGCATAGGTGACTGTAGCTAAATCGTGATTTGGTTTTACATTTGAGCAGGTGAGTTGAACTTAAAATGCCTGAGATGTTTGTTTCTTGCTCTCAGTGGTTTATATGAAGCGTGCGTGTGGAAGTTCAATACTTGAGCCTTACAAACAAACCACTTGACATTTTCCCTTACCAGCTGAGCTGTTTAATTTGCCCACCTTTTTCGTCTTTGATTACAAATTTCTTCCAGACAGTGAAGTGCTCTTTGCCATCAGCTGCTACTAGGAAGCAAGATTTTTGTAAACAAAAAAGATGCAATTCCTAATTCCAAAAAAACATCTGAGCCATTGGATATTTCAGTTCTGAAAAAAAAAAATATATATAATAATAATAATACTTTGAAATAAAAATTTTATTAATTCCAGACATGTAAGACTTTCCCCACCAAAGTTTACTATTAAAAAATAAAGGTTCTTTATTGGCATCTATGGTTCCATGAAGAACCTTTAATATCCATTAAAACTTTCTTTTCCACAAAAGGTTTTTTAGTGGGAAAAGGTAGTTTAGATTTTTAAAATGTTCATCACACCAAAAATGGTTCTTCTATAGCATTGCTGTATTTCTTGTTTTGTTTTGTTTTTTTGTGCACAATGTCTCTTTTTAGACTATGAAAATAGAAAGCAACTGGTGCCATTAAGTGCTAAATTTGACAAAAAGTGTGCTATAAAATTCATCATCTTCTAAAACTTTGAGAAGGTTGAAATTAAAATAGTTTTTCACTGAAAACGTCTTAGGTTACGTATGTAACCCCAGTTCCTCGAGGGAACTAGACGCTGCGTCCGAGAATGCTAGGGGAACGCCTTCAGCGTAACCGGCTCTGAATACAAGTGAAATCCGTCCAATGAATTGGCGAGACGTCACGGGCGAGGTGACGTAATGACCAGCTGGTACAAAAGCATATGTGGTGAAACCAGCCTCAGTCTCTGGAATGAAACAAGTGCCGGCAGGGATGCCGGAAGTGTGGCATCAAGACGCAGCGTCTCGTTCGCTCGAGGAACTGGGGTTACATACGTAGCCTAAGACGTTCCTCTTCAGGAACTCGAGCTGCGTCCGAGAACGCTAGGGGAACGAGATATCCACGCTGCCAGACTTACCAGTCCCTTTCCATTGTGTATCCCTGCGGAGCACATCTAAGGCGAGAGGATGGAAGAGCCTGGAGTGGCCCGCATGTCCAGGCCATAGAACCATGGCCTGGTTGACCATCGTAGACCATCCCGCAGCGTTGCAGATGTCTTAAATTGGGACACCTGCAAGGAAGGCCTTGGAGGCCACCACACTCCTAGTGGAATGAGCCTTGACTCCCATCGGCGAGGGGAGGTCAGTGGACTCGTAGGCCGTGTTGATGGCATCCACGATCCACCGACTGAGAGTCTGCTTTGTAGCAGGCGGACCCCTCTTAGGGGGACCATAGCAAATCAGCAGTTGGCGATCAGAGATCTCCTCAATAGGCTCGAAGGGAGGCCTACAGAGAGCATCCAACTCCACAGCCAGGTCCCAAGGAGGAATCCGGGACCGTTCTGGAGGTCTTAGCCTCAGTGCACCACGGAGGAAACGTGTAACTAGGGGGTGTCTACCCACCGACTGTCCACCGAGAGAGGCATGGTAGGCCAAAATTGCCGCTACATGAACCTTCAAGGTGGAGTGGGTTAACCCTGCGGAGAGTCGAGCCTGCAAGAACTCCAGTACTGTACCAACCGGGCAGTTAACTGGGTCGAGCTGGCGATCTCCGCACCATGAAGTAAAGAGTCTCCACTTCAGGGCATACAGTTTCCTAGTTGAGGGAGCACTGGATTGGAGGATGGTCCCAACAACCTCGGCTGAGAGACAGGAAGCTATGAGCTGTGCCCCCTCAGGGGCCACAACCCCAGCTTCCATAATTCCAGGCGGGGGTGCACAAGGGTGCCTCCTGCCTGTGAGAGGAGATCCCTCCTGACGGGAATCTCCCATGGAGAGGCGTCGAGGAGAGAAATCAGGTCCGAGAACCATACTCTGCCCGGCCAGAACGTGGCTGCTAGTAGCAGTCGGACCCCGTCCCGGCGCACTCTCGCCAGAACTCCGGGAAGCAGAGCAATCGGGGGAAAGGCGTACAGACGAAGCCTCGGCCACGCCTGTACCATGGCATGCAGCCACAGTGGAGCTGGATGAACTAGAGAGTACCAGAGGGTACATTGCGCTGTCTCCTCAGTAGCGAAGAGGTCCACCTGTGCCTGGCCAAACACTCTCCAGATCTGCTTCACCACCTCAGGGTGAAGCATCCATTCCTCAGGCCACGGCCCCTGTCACGACAGGATGTCTGCTCCCACACTGAGATGCCCAGGGATGTAAACTGCTTTCAGTGAGAGGAGTTTGCCCTGGGACCACACAAGGATCTGGTGCGCCAGCCTGTACAGGGAGCGTGACCGCAGACCTCCTTGGTGGTTGATATAAGAGACCACCGCTGTGTTGTCGGTGCGCACCAACACATGGTGATTTCTTAGGTCTGGGAGAAAGTATTTCAGAGCCTGAAACACAGCCAGCATCTCCAGCTGGTTGATGTGCCAAGCGAGATGATGACCCCCTCCACAGACCGTGGGCAGGGTGGCCACTCATGACCGCTCCCCAACCGGTGAGGGACGCGTCCGTCGCTAGCTTTACACGGCGACACGGAGCTCCCAGCACCGGGCCCTGAGACAAGAACCAAGGTTGTCTCCGCATGTCTAAGGCATGTAAGGCACCGCCGCGTGACCTTGATCATGTGAAGCGGGTTTCCCCTCGGGGAGAACCCCTTGGTCTTGAGCCACCACTGTAGGGGTCTCATGTACAGCAGGCCAAGAGGTATCATGTTGGACGCAGCTGCCATCAGACCCAGCAGTCTCTGAAACTGCTTGACAGTGAGTGACTGGCCCTCCTTCACTCTCCTGACTTCCGTGAGCATCGACTCGATCCGAGCAGGGGACATATGTGCCTGCATCGTGGTCGAATCCCACACCACACCAAGATAAGTGGTTCTCTGTAATGGAGAAAGCACACTCTTCTTGGCGTTCAGTCTTAACCCCAACACTTTCATGTGAGCGAGAACAACATCTCGATGTTGAGGCGTCATCTGCTCTGAATGAGCGAGAATCAACCAATCAACCAGTCAACAGCGTCACCGAAAAGTCCAAAAGGTGACAGCGGGGCGTCCAAGAGGAAGACCCTGTTGCGGTCCTTGATATCCGACAGGGTCAACCAGAGATGCTTCTCTGCTGCCACCAGGGCTGATGGCACGGGCGGTCTCCTTGGTGGCGCGGAGAGACAAATCAGCGGTTTTGCGGAGTTCACTAATATCCTCCGCACTAAAACCCTCGCCCTCATCTAACTCCTTGAGCAGGTCAGCCTGGTATGCCTGCAACACCGCCATGGTGTGCAAACACGAGCCAGCCTGACCTGCTGCCGCTTACCTCTTGCCCACCAGCGCTGACGATGTGAGCAGCGGCTTGGAGGTGGAGTCTTAAACCGAAGAAAGCGCTCATCCAACTTGCCTCTCTGTGGCTCGACATGACACTTGGCCGGCCAGTCGAGACTTAACTTGGCCACCGCACGAGTGACCACCTCCACAAGCTCCTCATATTGGGGCAAAAAAGAGGGCGCAACGTCTTCGACTTTTCCCGTGTCAACCTCCTTGAAGGAAGATAAGCGAAACGCAGTGGCCGCTGCCCAATGGGAAGTATCCGCATGGTGGGCTTCTGATCTCGGGGAGCGGTCATCGGATCTGATGGGTGAGGATGGAGATAGAGACCCGCTCGTCTCCGATCCCTCCATCAGATCCCGCTGCGAATCCCACGAGTGCCGCTGCCGCGCCACCGCGCCGACTCGCCGCCTCGCCTTATACTGGCTTTTTGACATGATAAGACAGACAACACCAAATAAGACGCACAGAGACACAGAGCGCTAGCTGAATGACAGAAAGCTGATGCCGCTTTCACCGCACGTGCTTTTGTACCAGCTGGTCATTACGTCACCTCGCCCGTGACATCTCGCCCATCCATTGGACAGATTTCACTTGTATTCAGAGCCGGTTACGCTGAAGACTTTCCCCTAGCGTTCTCGGACGCAGCGTCTAGTTCCTGAAGAGGAACTTAACCTCTGCGTCTCTCAAATGTCATTCACACATGGATTTAAAATATACCACTCTGTTAATTAACTGTGGGGCTATCATAGTCCTTTCCTACAATTTTCGGTCTTTAACGGGCTGTCAGTAGACATTTGCTTGAACTGTGGGTGTAAAATAATTTAAGTGCATCTTCTTTTCTGATTAATTTGGGGGTTAGATCATTCCGATACAGCAATCAGCTCAGACACAGTCTTTGTTCCTATGCTTTTATTTTGTATGTCTGTTTTATATAGACCACTCACAGGTGAAAAGGCAGACAGCGGGACCCAGAAACCCATCATTTGGTGACCAAGTTATTCATGGCTTGTAAAGGCGAGGCCCAGTGGGGATTCTGTAAACAGCATTTTCACAAAACAATTTTTGCTTTCCGTGAGGTGTTATGTTCTAAGAAGCACTGTCTGCCCAACCTACCGCTGGCACGGCGCATACAAATGCTAATAGAACACCAAATGACTCGCCTCCACGACTCTCTATATTGAAAAACTATGCAATCACATTGTGTGATCTTTTTCTTCAAAGCTGTTGGTGTGCAGATGTAGAGCGTGCGTATATCCTGAGTGTTTGTCTTTCTACTAGCAAGAAATAGTGTAGTCATTGAGCTGTGTATCGTATGTTATCACATTTCACACCACATATTCCACACGCCTCTGTGCTTGTGAATATGAATTGGTAATATGAATCTTAATTGATTCGCATGCGTGTGGATGTGTATGTGTGTATCTGTGTGCGTGTGAGCTTTACCTGACTCTATACCAGGTGGAATACATGTTTGGTTTTCGTGTGTGATGAGGATTTGTAGCTTATCCATTGTCTTCATTAGTATCATAGACAAAGGCACTCTTATTATATTGCATAGTACAGACCAGAATTCATATTTTCTGCTCAAATCTGATGTTTTTTTGTGAGGTTGTGGACATGACCTTTTAAATGTGGCCCATATCAGACACCGGGCAGAACAGACAACTGTGTGACCTGCATGCATAAAGTTTAAATTTTTTATATTTGTATCATGTAATGTTTTGTTTTGTGGTCAGTAAGATGTTTTTTTTTTCTTTTTCTTTTTTTAAGAAATGTATACGTTTATTTAACAAGCATGCATCACATTGATCAAAAATTACATCAAGAAAATTTGTAATATTACCAAAAAATTTTAATTTTAAAATAAATGTTGTTCTTTTGAAAGGAAGAATTATTTTTAATCTAAGATGTTTTGCATGCTTTGATAAATTGAGTTCACATGGAATGATGAAACTATGAGTAACCACTGTACTGACATCAGTAATTTGTTCTAGTGACACTTCAGGTTTTTATGCATCAGGGGTTTGATTGCCTGTGCCCAGATTAGTGGATTGAGTCCACATGGTATAAGCTTTATTGATCTCCAAAGATAGACACTGAGAGTTACGTGAGAAAGAATAAATCCTGTGTCTATTTGATGTGAGAGTAATTTGAGATGCTGTAGCTTTTTCAAGTGGGCCTGAAACCAAGCCTGTTGGTTGGTTAGAAGTCTGGTTTGCTTTCATGTAATTGATTGATTTAGTCACTACTAGTGTAGGGGAGTTGTGATGTAGCAGTATGTAATGGTAGCAATGCTACAAATTAAAAAAAATAAAAAATAAAAGCTGTCTTCAAAATGGTGGGTTTTTTTTCAAGATGCTTTTTCTTGTGGTGTATCAAGACAAACATTTTACAAAAATTCTGTAGTCTAGTGTCTAGTATGTATAGAATTGGTTAGTTCCATATTTACAAATGAATTTGTTTAAAATTTGATTCACTGATTCATTGTGTCTGGGTTACATTTGTTTGGTTGGTTATTTATGTTTTTTTTTTTTTTTTTTTTGAAAGAGATGAATACTTTTATTCAACAAGGATGTGTTAAATTTATGAAAAGTATTAGTAAAGACTTAGTATCACAGGTCCCAAAAAATATTAAGCATCACAACTGTTTCTATCATTGATAATAAATCAACATATTATAATGATGATACTGAAGACTGAAATAATGGCTGATGAAAATTCAGCTTTGCATCACAGGAATCAAAGATATTTGAAAATATATTAAAATAGAAAACATATTTTAAATTGAAGGTATATTTCACAATATTACCTGTTTTTATGTATTTTTGATCAAATAAATGCAGCCTTGATGAGCATAAGAGGTTTATTTAAAAAACAAAACAAAACAAAAAAAAAACACTAAAAATCTTACTGATCCCAAACTTTTGAATGGCAGTGTGTGTGTAATATATGTATTATTCCTTAAATAGCTTCAGTGTACTGTTTTGTTTTTGTTTGTTTTTTTGTCCGGAACTTGAAGTGTTTCCTTTTTTAACTAAACAAACAACTAAATTTCATGTTATTTTTCATTATTTGCTTCATCCAAAAATCATTTTTTACTTTGGGAGTGTGCTGTGTATAAGATAAGCATATGGACTGTCCACCCACCAGATGACTAGACAGAGAAAGAGCGAGAGAGGGATAATGTGAGGGTGAACAAAATCAAAGGTGTCACTGTGGCATGAGAATTCTATGCAAATAAATCCCAACATTTGGCCCCATGCAAATCCCTTGTCACCCCTGAAACAAATTGAAGTCATCAAACAGATTCCTGTGCCAAGCTCCTCTGTAGTGAAAATATGCTTGTCACTCATCCAAAAAGCCCAGCTCATGTCTTTATATTTCCTGTGATTTCTTATTGTGCCTCTTTGTCATATTTTGAGGGCAGGTTTACACAGCTGCCTGTTGTGAGAGACTGGGATATGGGATCTGTGTGGTTTTGCTTGCTGATTTGCTTTACGTATTTGTTGCTGTTCTTTGAGCCTCTGGCTGGGTGATGCTGCTTTCATGCAGATCAGAGGGCCACTTTCTCCAGACAAGTTTCTGTGTCTCGTGGGAAGGCCAATAGACTTTGCCTCGGGCAAGTGTTGCTCACAGGCAGAGACCTGGAACTTCGAAACAATATCCCGACAGAGGAGAGGAAGGGGTTTTAGATGAAAAAGGGGTCAAAAAGAGCACTTTGTCATCCAGTTGGAAGATATGATGTTTGTTCTTGCTGGTATGCCAGTCTTAGAAACACACACTGAAAGGAGAGCTGTGTGTGTACTGCAGAAGTAGACCAAGATAACTTTGTGAAGAAAAGGATGGACAGCACTGGAAAAAGTTTACTTACAGTAAAAACAGGTCTAACATTTTTGCAGAAAAGAGCAAGTTCAAATGTTGAAAAAAGTCAAATTTTGCACATTTTTGCATTATTTGTGACATTTTAAAGGCAGTTACATTTTCCAATACAATTCCCATCACCATAATGTCCAAACATTTTATTTTTTTTATCAGTTTTGTGTAATTCTTATAATTTTTAATGGTGATTCTCATTATATTCTCAGTACTTTAATACAATAATAGTGTAGTACAAATAGTAATCTTAAAAGTCCAAAATATTGGCTTCATTTTAATTTCTTTAAAGCCAAATATAGTGAAATATCATGTAGTAAAATTTATTATTTTTATTCCTTTTCATTTTTTATTTTAGTATTATTTGTACTATTGCAATATCTATTCATATTTTGAATTAATTTATTTTCATATTTTCAGTTTTCATTTTAATTTAAGCTTTAGTAATTTTTTTTATTATTTGTTTTTGGAATTTTAATTTGGAAGCTTAATTTTTTTTTTTTAATTATATCATTTCAGTTTATTTCACTTAACAAAAAAAATATTTTAATAGTTCCCTCTCGCAAATCTGTTGTATGACTTCATGTTTGCTGTACTTTTTCAGTTTTGTTGAAGCTTGAAAGCCACGGGTCACCATTCACTGTTGTGTTGACAAGAGCAGTTTATTAAATATCTCTTTCCGTGTTTTAAAATGCAACTAAATTACATTTAGGATTACTGAAGAAAAAAGAAAGTCAGACTGAAATCTGAATGGTCACCTTTCCTGCAAGCAATATGCATTTATTCAAAGCATTTTTTCCACATCTCAATATTTAATATAGATCATATCCACATGTGGCTGAAGTACTCATATCTATATCTTTTTCTTTCCATTATCATTTATCAACCCAAAGATGGATATTCCCCTTTGGCGCCGGACTAGCCCCATCTCACAGAACCCCATTCACTCTAATGGCTCCCGCAGAGCATGAACAATACGGGCAGCGTTTCCATCGTTCCCTGACCTTGAACCAATTTATATAGCTTTCTGTCGCTCCCTTCCCGCAAATGCATGATCAGATGTGTTGGAGGCTTCATCGAGCATGGAGGAATGCGTTTTCTCGAAAGTTCACCAGGGCACGCCGTGTGTCGTCTGCCATGGTTGGATTTACAGATATAAAAAGATGGTACCGTATCTCGAAGTTCAGCTTTTTCCAAACCCAAGGGAGAACAAGCACACAATTGGCTTCAAGTCTGGGTTCTAAACAGACTTATCTGCCCATATCTATAAGAGCTGAGCGTGGAAAAGCTGCTCTGCCCGTGGCTTATGGTGTGCGGAAATTAATGCAATAGATTTTGGATTTTCTAAAGAAGGTTTTGCCTTGTCTGCTCGTTGTAATTTATTCTCTATTCACATTGTGGTTTGTGGTGAAATCTGTACATTCGCATGGTCACCTGGTCACAGAGATTGCGGTTTGTGTATTCGGAATGGGATTTTAAAAGTTTAAAGCTTGTAAGCACTAATGGCTTTCCTTTAAAAGACACACTGAAATCTCTAGCAATGCGTGTGTTTTCAATAAAACGGATTACATTTCCCTGCAAATCTTGAATTGTAAAGTTGACGTATACAGTAAGTAGCCTTTTGTCTTCAATACAAGAGACAAGTGCTCTCACTTTGATGTTCTCACCTTGAGACATCCCCTTTTTACCATCATACTTTCTTTTATCCTTATGAATAAGACTTGAATCTTCAAATCCACACTCAGATGAGAGAGAGCGAGAAAAGTTAACTGGAGTTTTTGACTTGGTGCTCAATTGATCAATTCCGGCTCTTTGCCAAGCCTGATTTCGAGACGTGGCATATGAGGTCACCGTCACACGCAGACTGTGTTACAATTGTAAAGGTAAAAGTACTGTATGTTGTCATGGTGACAGACACTCCAATGAATTGAATATAAAAGTGTCGCATTCTGCATTATACAAGCACTCTTAAAGTTTGACATTCTTGAGATGTCTGACACTTGTCATTTAGTGGTGGCGTGATGGACATATGAATAGAGAATGTCAGACTTAGAAATATGCATTTAAGCATGCATTTTCATGTATTTAATATATTAAACTATTTCTATTTAGCCATTCAGTTCAATCAAGGCATTTTAAAACAGATGACATAGAGTATTGCACCTGCGTGGGAAGTTGAAGCTGAACAGTTAAGGCAAATGATTACATTAATTGCAGCGTTCATTATTGTGATGATTGATATTACTAATAAATGTAAATTCTATAATGAATGTGTCATACTGCATTTATTGTCAATTTATGAATGCAATAAGCCACTCAAGGCTATGATTTACAGTGATTTTACCATAGTTAAAGGATCGCTTGCGAGTTTCATTTGAATTTTAGTAACTTTGTTTTGTGTTTTGGTCATTTTTATTAGTTTTCTATATGCCTATATTCTGTAGTTTCTGTTCATTTTTAATGTAGGTTTGTTTATTTTGGTACATTAAGTTAAACTAAGTGAAATATTGCCTTGTTAACTAGCTGAAATTTTATTTTAATTTTTAACACTTATTTTTGTCACATAAAATGTTTTTTTCAGTTAACTATAATAACCCTGTTACCAACTGATACCACAGTGTCACTCCAAGAAAACCATGGTATTGTGTATTTTGTGTCCAAGAACATGGTAGCATGCCTATAAAAGCACATCTTGGTACAGTTTTGTTAGTGTTTTGTAGCTTTTTGCATTATTTAATGTCCATTCGCATCATCAAAAATAATTGGTCTTGCTCACAAGACTCTGGATATTGGTCTTCTTGCTCCAATACATCTCTTGTCATTAATAAAAGCAGCTATAGCTGAGACTTAGAAACCTTTAATCTGATCTTTACAAAGAGTAGTGCAGTGTTAAGATTAATTAATACCTCATTAATCAAACACAAACTAGTCTTAGCAGCTGCCGCTACTGATTTTTCTCATTATCATGCATAGTTTGTTATATATTTTGGCTGTCAGAAACACTTGAGAAGTGAATTATTTCAGCTGAATTATTGACAGCCCATGATTTAGCCACACAGCGGAACTAATACTCTCAGGAGCAGATTTATGAAAGCCTTCAATACATGTTGGAATTTTTGCTCATGAATTTTCAGGGGCTTGATCAATGATTGGAGCGTGTCAAGAGCCCTGAACCAATCGCAGGTCCTCTTGCTCTGCATTGATCCAGTATTGCAGTGTGCATGCTGACAATGTCCCAGTAAATTATGTGTCATAGAACAGAACAGAGTTGAACAGGGTAGAAATGACAATGAGATATTACTATCAGAGTTTGCCATGTTATTACTATAATTATTGCCTTATTTTTTTATATTGGAAGCTGCTTTCAAAACACTAATAAATAAATGTGCTGAAAAACAAACAAACAAAAGAATATTTGGCAATAATTTTAAATAATAATAAAGTTTATAACTAAACTTTAGGAACAAAAGTGAGATTTTACAGAGACTCTCTCTGCAAATTACACTGATAGACCAGTAGGTGGCGACAAGTGACTCACTGCATCCGAACTCGAATACAGCATGCCAAAAGAATAGTATGTCCAAAAAGTATTCAAAAAAACAATAGGTGAAAAGTAACCAGATGACCTACTACATCCGTCCAGATTCTGAAGTGCACATTCGATGAATAATTTTTAGTTTCCCATGAGGCCATGGGAATGGATTTGTGAATGTCAGTAAAGCGACACAGCTGACACTGGTAGGTCACGTGACAGTAACATTGCGGATGTAGTACATCAGAATTTCAAGCATAGTACCCATATTTATAGAACATATACTGCCACTCAAGTTTTATTTTGCAAATCATTTTAGACTTAAATGTTTTATATATATTTTTTATTTTTGTGAACTTTATATTTAAGAAATTATGAAAATCTCCCGTTGTCTTCACAGAGACAGAAACTTCAGTAGTTCAGTGATGCCGTCATAGTAATATTTGCATCCTGAATTGCGATTGGTCTCATTTCGGTCCACAATTTGCATTTTGATTGTGATTGGTCTTGTTTCATTCACATTTAACTATTTATAGTCACCTTTTCACTGCACGTTGACTTTTATTCTATTTATTTGTTGTGTATTTAGAATGATTTTTGTATCTTTTTTCTGGTCCTAAGAAATGCATTTTATTTTCCCCAAACTCTGTTTTACTTTTTCCCAAATTAAATTTTTTTTTTCTGTATTCCATTTTAATAGGTACTTCAAATCCTAGTCATTAAAAAGCATGTCTAATTCATTGAAATCATGAAACGTGCACAATTTAACAGCAAGTTATTAAAAATGTAATAAAAATTACATTATTAAGGCCCTATTAAATCTTTTATTTATTCCTAAATTCCATTTTATTTTCCCCAAATTCTGTTTTGTGTAATTTTTCTGCTTTCCAAAAAAAAAAAAAAAAAGTATAATCAAAAGGCATGTCTAATCAATTGAAATCTAAAAGTTGACACAACATGAAAATCGGACTTTTTCCGTGTTTAAGTGCTATAATCGGGTACCTGGTGCATCAGCCAACCCAGAAAATGCGAAAAAAACAACAACACTGTATTTATTTTTTTTTTGGGTAAGCCTTTCTGTGCAAGCTTGTGAAAAAACAAGCTGCTTAGATTTCACTCCCCCCCGTTACATAGAAAGGGGATCTTATAATAATGATTATAATATTACCACCCCACCACTTAATCTGCACGTTTCCACCCACGGCGCGCCATTGTGTTTTGGACAACGGTATGCCAGTTCTAATGCCATGGGGAAAGTTCAAGGGAAGCATGCTAACTTTTCTGTCTTTGGCTGCACAGACGAGCACAGAACACTATTTAGATTCCCAGCCTCAGAGGAGACAAGAGAGCAGTGCATTTATGGATTTATTTACTGTATATTACGCTGCTGCCATACGGATCTAATATAAACATGCAATTTCTTTCCCAGCTGTTTACCTTCACAGACATAACCGACTGTTTTTGTAACTTGTGTGTGTTTTTAACATAAAGTTGTGTGTATTTGAAATAAGACAAGGAAGAGAATTTAGTTTAGTAGCCTACTGACATGCCATGTGATAGCCGCTTTTTGTGCGCATGCTTCAGATATGTGCCCTCAGAAAACCGTAGATCAGAAGTTTAAATTAATACAGTTTAAAATGCATGATGATGATAGACGTGATAATCAGCGCCAAACAGATGTTTTTTTTTTCTTATCTGAGATGAGAGCTGTAATGGCACAGCCCTATTCTTGAAAAGGGGGTGGGGAGCAGCAGCTCATTTGCATTTAAAGATACATGCACAAAAACGGCGTGTTTCTGCTTCCACTCAAATTAGGCATTTTCAAAATTATACAATGATCTGTGGTATTTTGAGCTGAAATTTCACAGACACATTCTGAGGACACCTGAGACTTATATTATATATTGTAAAAAAGGGCATAATAGGTCTCCTGTAAAAATTCTGCATTATATAGTAAATTCCATTTTTATGCCTGTGTTTCCCATTTCCCCCTTTTTATCTTAAATCACTGTAAACCTCCAAACAAGAGGTGAGAGGAAATGAGATAAGAGAATCTTGCAACCTTTTGTCATGTTATTGCTCTTTTTTCCCACTGCTATTTGCACCCTTGGTTGTTCGATAGATGCAATAACCTTTCTGTGGTCAACGGCATCTGGTCTACGCCACCCTGTGTCCCGTTGCCAGGCCAACACAGCCCTGCGGACTCCTCAAAAAGAGCATCTAGCGGAGTACAGCTGCGGCTGTGATACAGCGCTGTCCTGATCCTCGTCCACGTCTGCATTTCTGCAGCCTCAGCCTCAGTCTCTCCATCTGGTCTTTGAAGGAGACCAGAACCCCCAAGTAATCAATTTTTAGTGAGACACTCCAGCGCCTGTGATATTTCAAGTACCTCCTGACTTTGTGAAAAATAATCTCGCGCAGGATGACGTCTTAATACCGGGCCGCTCGGCTTCCTGCAAGTGACTGCATTAAAGGCTTTCATTAACTTTCATTGCAGTTCATTGATGACAGTATTAGCGGGGAGCTGACTTCTTGTTGATGAAAGCCAAGACTGTTTCTGAGTAACAGAAGCCCTTGTTTCGCTCCAGGTGGACTCACCTGCTCCATCTCTGGGGATGCAATTATTCTTCTCGTGGCTGCATGAAGACGCACGCATCCCTAGATGGCTGCGCAGGCAAGCCCTTGCTAATTGGTGATGTCAGCGATTCACCGCTGGCCCTGTTTTCTTTCCTACCGTTCTCGGTTCTCGTTTTTTTTTTTGTTTCCCTTTCTGGCACCTGCTTCATTTTGTTGTTGGTAGCGCTTGCTCGACATTTTCTCCTGCATATGCATACATCGATAAATGTTTTATTCATGGAAATTGCGAATGGAAGTTCCTACCTTCTCTCGCTCTCTCTGACTTTCTCCTAATGCTCATAGCATGTTTGTCAGAGCAAGCCGAGATGTTTTCAAGGAGCTAATGTAATTCAATGAGGAAAAATGTGAGTGTGACTAAAGTTTAATCCCTGTCGTGTTTCATTTGTCTTTCTTGACACTGCAGGGATCTTTTAATGAGCATGCGTTGTTAATTGACTGACTGGGATATGCGGTTGATCGCAACACATGCTGGTTGAAGAACAGGAGGTGCACTCTTGCAGTTTTGAACCCACTTTTCATCCCAAAGGATGCACGCACCTGTTCTTGAGTAATTGTGCTGGTGCCATCGTTTAATTCGACTTTAAAGATCTTGGTTTTAATTAAAATGTTAACTTTGTTTACTCTTTCATGTGTTAACCTCAGATGCAAGTTCTCATAGAAAAGTCTTGTCAGTACTAGTGGTGTTGTTATTCATTGCTGTACGTTGTCATGGAGCAAGACATGATGCAAGGCTTGTGAAATATGTCTCATGCCTTGTGTCATATGTCCTCTGGATATATTCCGTTTGTGTTTGTACAGGTGATTGGCCCCTCTGCATCCAACATCAACAGTAACATGTGACAGTATAACACTCCAGTGTCAAACATACAGGATATTTTTAGACTTCTCCCTCTGGAATTGTGTACATACTGGCTGAAGAAATCTCTTATGGATTGAAAAGTGTTTTTGATAAATACTCTCTTTTGCCCCAGTTATTAGATTTGGCCAAATAGTGTAAACATTGTGTCTGTGGTGCCTTAAAAACTCTGTTGATTTGATTGGCTTGATAGGTCAGCTTTTATCTGAACCCTTACTATGAAAACATTTATGTAAAATATGAATAGTATGTCTGATTTTTGTATAAGAAAATGAATGTTTTTTTTGTTTTTTGCAAGGATGGATTAAATTGATCAAAATGACAGCAAAACCATTTCATTTCAAATAAATGCTGTTCTTTTAAATTCATTTATTCATTGAACTTTTGAGTTCCATTTTGAGCAGTAAAAAATTAATAGTAATAAGAAATGTTTTTTTTGGGGGGGCAGAAAATCAGCATATTATAATAATTTTTGAAGGATAATGTGACACTGAAGACTGAATGACTGCTAAATATTCAGCTGCCGTCACAGCAATAAATTACATTTTTAAAATATAGAGGACAGCTATTTTAAATTGTAATATTTCACTATATTACTGTATTTTTAATCAAATAAATGCTGCCTTATTCAAAATTCCTATCAAACTTATGAATGGTAGTGTATATATTCATATTATATATTTAATAATTCTATTAGTTTTTATTATATTTCAATTTGTATTCTATTTTAGTGGATTTTTATCCTTTTTTATTTGATATCATAGTTGAGATCTGACAGAAAAAGTGGAGCTGAACCTGGATCAACACGTCCAGTATCTTTAATTGTGCACATTAAAATCAGTAATAAAGAATACATTTTGATTTCAGGTTGAATTTTATATCCTAAAAACCTACTCATATTTTGCCAAACAGGTTTTGTAAATCCAAACAGTGTTTGTGGAGCAGTGTTTATCACCGGGTACAGAGGGAATGCACCACAGTGTCTCTGACACTGAAATAAGGGGCTGTCATTGTCATGTCACAGGCAGAATTAGTGGAGATAGTTAGAGCTGCGATGAAGTATCTGTCTGCGTGATGGGAAGCAAAACAAGCCCAATTAAAGCACCCGGGACCTAGAGAGCAGCCGTACAGGTGGCAGAGATCCACACACACTCACCTTGCTCTTTTTATCTTTCAGTTTTATGCACTGTGGATGAAATTCTACTGTGTTAATGTGTAGACAACTGTTCAAGCTTGCTCACACATACACACCCAATCCAACAAAGTGAAAATGAAGGTTGCAAAATAAGGCACTTAGTACCGAATTCGCTCTTTGCCGGTGATGTAAGTATCCACTTACCCCTGAAAGACACATCAGTTCTTACAGAATGGATGGTGAATAGTGACTGACACGCAATTTTGAAATGAAACAGAACATGAGAGCTGGTTATCTTTTTGATATTTGATCAAGTTACAAAGCTTTTCATTTGAAAAATGTTTATACGTATTTTCAGATTTCCTTAGATTTTACATATGTTCTCAAATTTATGCTGATTTCAAAGCAGGTGCTCACTTGATTTCACTTAGCAAAATTGAACATATTTTTGTTTGTTCAATGATATAAATTATTTCCGGACTTTTATTTAAATCACAATTTAATACAACAAAGTCAATTAGTAATATTTTTGGAATGTATTGTATCAAGAGTGAAATTGAAATATAGGAAATAAATCAAAATAATCTGTAATCTGTTATGTTTAGAAAGATATTTGATAGAAATGTTGGAACTGACAGCCTGTTGTATGGATTTAAAGTTGTACTGTTGTTTATTTTATTTTATTTCATTTTCAATCTGAATTGTTTTTCAGATTCTTATATGGAGTGAGCTGATACCCTATTTTTAAATCAATTTTGGAACATAGGAACATATAACTGATGTGTTTCACAAAACAAATTTGTCCTTTCATTTTTGCATATCCAGAAGAAATGTAGAAATATATTTGTAATATATTAACTATTGGATTTTTGGGGAAGCTGACAAATTTTGAATATTATCTGAGGTACAAAGTACATTTACATGGCTTATGGCAAAAACATTATGCAACCAAGCTGCCTAAGATGAAATAATGTTTTAGAAAAGAAAATCCAACATTTTGCTCCTTTAAAGAAGCTTAAAGTTTATCTCTCACTTTGTCTCCTGCATGCAATACAAGCTCTCAAACCAGAAAGCATTTTTCTGTAAATGGAATTAAATGTATTTCGCAGAAAAGAACCCAAAGAAAAAGGTTAGGATTTCTGCTGCTTTTTTCCCCTATTCATTGCTTGTTTAAATAATGTTTTGAATATTTTTTAAGCTGCTCGTATTTATTTAATATGCTGACCACGATGTGCTGACACCCCCTGCCGCTAAAAAAGCTTTTTTTCCTGTTATTATGGAGCTGAACCGTGCGAATGTTCTCTGGTTTTGGTCAGAAAATGCTCACTCCTGCTGCTTGTTAGAGCATCTGATGACCTTTAGAGCTTTTTATGGCTTCAGACTAAGTTAGTCTCAGTTCTACTTCAGAGTACTTTAGTATCAGTTGGTCAGAGATCCAGCGAGGTGAAGTGCAATACTTACGTTTTCTTTGCACAGAACCAACTAACCAACAACATATAAAAAGATATAAAGCACAAATGTAATCAGCTAATGCTGTAGGTGTAAAATGATAGAAAATGATAGTTGCCACTTTATAATATTACTTCAATTCACTTGTAGATTTTGAGACGTGGGAAAAAACATGCACAAGGCAATTTACCAGGCATTGTTTTTGAGAATAGCAACATTGCTTCTATGAAAGTGATTAAAGCTGATCACTAGATTGTGTTTAATACTGTATATTTTATATTCTCTTTTACCAGAATTATTCATTTAATTAAAATGATGACGTTTTTGTTTTATAAATAATTATTTTTTTCTAATATTCAATATTTATGTATTTGACACATTATTTTTGTATCTGATGATGTTAACACGTATTGAGTGAGATTTTGTGAAAAAGTAGAAGAAGCATTAAAATGTAAATGAATATCTCTGAGTATATTTAACAGATTGATCCAAAATAATATCTTGGTGCTTCGTTTTATTTTCACACTAATCCTGTTCGGTCCCATGTTTCAAAAACCCAAAAAGAAATGCAGCTTTAACTGAGTAGGTTGCGTGAGCAATCTCAGTGTGTCACTTCACACGAAGAGCCTCAAATCACAACTGAGAGGCGTTTACCGCACGTCTAATTGCCCGAGCGTTTTCCGTTACAACTGCGCTGCCATAGCGAAGGTTAAAAACAGACCACAGGGGTGACAGAAAGTGATGAACGCGTGTCCTCAAACCCTTGTTCTATAGCAATCAACGGCGATTCCATTACAGTTGCTGTGGTGTTAGTTGAATTAATTGATATGTTTTGTCTGCTTGTGGTTTGACTCTCTAATGCCTTACTAGTGCTGGCCTGCTCAGAGCCACCAGCTAATAGCTTGTTTTGCAAGCAGGTTGGGTGTCTGTAAGTGGAGCGTGCTGATCGCTCTCTTTTTCTCCTTCTCTCTCTCTCTCTCTCTCTCTCTGTCTGTCTGTAGGCAACACGCTGCAAAGCCCTGTGTTCACAAAGCAGCCAGGCAGCATTGTGTTTCCAGTAGACTCCATGGAGAAGAACAGGGAGGTGGTTTTCAGCTGTGAGGCACAAGGTGACCCTCCTCCTTTTTACAGGTGAGTTGACTGCCAACTTGCCACCGCAAAAACACTGCTGTTTGGTCATCTGCATCACTGCTTCGGTAAATTGTACCTCAGTCCCCTTTTTTACGATTCCAGAAATACATAGGCTCTTTCGTGCCAGTGCACATTGGCATCAGTAGCTTTACACCGTGTCCTAAGCATGTGCGACGCGATAAGCGGCAAAATTTTAAAAGTTTTGTCCTTTATATTTCTGCAGCATTGCACTGGGTTGCCCCGCCCACAATGAAATCTCATTGGACCAATGTTCTGCCCGTCATAGCTGTACATTAAACATTTTTCTTAAAAATAGTGAGTGTTTTCAGACAGGTTTCCTGAATGCTGCTCACATCTGCCATTGGTTGACCATAAGATAGTCCCGCCCCAAACTCATGCCATTTGTTTGCTCAATATTCCTGTATAGAATTTTTTTTATAGAATACAAATGTTTTAGTAAAAAAAAAAAAGAAAAAAAAAAAGTAATTATTAAATTGGTGCATATAAAGGAAAATTGTGAAGAAAGATAAAAATTAAACTGATTGCAGATTCGTGTAGTGGAAATTACTTTTAATCAATAAATTATTTAAATTTTTAGAGGTACTTACATTAAACATGTTGAATCTTCTTGGCATATTTGAGCTGTTTTAAAAAAAAAAATCATAATTATTGAGATATGTTCTACCGTTCACAAGTTTGCGGTGGGTAAGATTTTAAAAGATGTCTCTTATGCTTATCAAGGCTACATTTTCTATTTGATTTTTTTTCTTTTTTCTTTGATGAATAGAAAGTTCAAAAGAACAGCACTTGTTTGAAATATTTAACATTTTCTTTTTGGTAAATACATATTTACTTTTTCTTTTGATCAATTGAATACATTACTAAATAAAAGTATTAATTTCTTTAAAAAAACAACAAACAAGCATTTTCAGGCAATACATAATTGAAATATATCTTCAAAAATATTGTCAAATGACTGAAAATAATATTTTTATAAATATTTAGTTTTTAGTAATATACCGGCCTGACCCTGTTTTCGTTCTCCTTCACATGCTGTGATTTCTCAATAGTTAAGTATGTTTTTAAGCATGTCAATGGATCGTCTGGTTCGATGGCTTCAAATTAACGTGTTCCCCTGACACATGTTCAGATGTGCTGCAGAAAGACGGATATATGTGCTGTTCTAGAATTGATCAAGCTTAATGGAAAAGCTAATCAGTAGCTTCCTCTTTCCTGTCAGGAAGCTTGAATCATGGAGCCTTTTGATGAATGTCCTTCTCTCGGCAGCTCTAGTGTCCATCACTTTCAAAGTGCATTAAGTTCAACCTCATAAACTACTCTCATCCCTCCCCCAATGCCTCCATGTCTTTCTAAACCTATATGACTTTCTTTATTCTGTGGAAATGGATAGATTTTAAAAATGTACTCGCCATGCTTTTTCATTCAAATAATGAATCTTCAAAATGAAACTTCACAAAGTATGCAGAAGCACCATAAAACTTTTGATTGTGGCAGTTCTCTAGTTAATTGCTCACAGGAGGCGGACATTTTCAGTGAATAACAACTTTTCAAATTTTTTCCACTTATAGCTATTGTATTGTATAATTGACTTTAAAGTGCACAAGTCAAACGGACCACTTTTACGATACTTTATAGTGTTTTTGTGCCATTTTTTAAAATTGAAAGCTGTCGTTATCATAGTAAATGCAAATGTTTGGTCAGTACATTCTGAAAAATTAATTTTTGTGTTCCACAAAGTCATACGCATTTGAAATGACATGAGGTTGATGGCAGAATTTTTATGCTTTTAGTTGAACTACCATTTAAGCTCATGCACAAGCTCAGAGGATAATCAAAACTGCGATTGTAGCTTTTGAGCTAAGGCATCTGGTGTGTGTCTACCTTCTTGGAAGAAGGTTTTAGTTAAGAATGTGTTACGCAGAAAGACTTAAAGTGTGCAACAGATCCTCAAACCGCCTCCTGTGTCCTGAGCCAGATGGTGTTGTATAGTCTGCTACGTAATGTCTGTTTGAGCATGAGCACGTAAAGCATGTGCTCAGCAAATGGAGCGTCTGGTTAAAGCTGTCACTGCTGCAAGGAATTTGATGTTGTGATCCTATGTAATCATACCTTAGTACTATTATTTTTATGTCAAACTACACTTAAAGTAAAAAAGTGCCTTTCTACCTGATCTGGCCCATAAAAAATACTTTTGTTTGTATAACCTAGTGCAGTCAGATTGATTCAGTCATTCAGTAAACAGAAATAAAAAATATAGAATAATATTTTTGGCTTAAGTAAGCAAGGAATAATGTGCTGTCAGCTGGTCATTATTACAAAATAAACCTTGACAGGGCAATTGCTGTATATTATTTAGTTTTTTTGTATGGCTACTTATAAATTAATGGACATAAAATATTGATTTGAGTTGCAAATATTGTGCGGTGTAACAAAAATAGTTCATTTTTTGGAATAGTCAGCCTTAAATTCGATTTTATCACTGCCACGCAACCATTGGAATCACCTATTTTCCATTTTTTTCATAGTATACATGTACTGTTAGACACATTTTAGGTTCTAGAAATTGATATTATTAATGCTTGTTTAATTTTAGCAATTTTGTGTACATGTCGTGAGCCTGAATTATATAACACTGCCAGTCAAACATTAAAAACGAAACTTTTTTAAAAAGTTTTATTTTCCAAATTTGAATTTTAGAATATTAATAAAATATTTAAAGTGTCATTTTGTAAATACGTGAATACACTACAGTTCAAAGGTTTTGGGTCATAAAGTATTTATTTATTTATTTAGGTTAAAGAAATTTAGATTTTTATTCAGCAAGTTGCATTAAATTACATAAAATGACAATGTTACAAAATATTTCTATTTCAAATAAATGCTGTTCTTTTAGACTTTCTATTCATGAAACAAATTTGTGGAACTATTTTTAACATTGATAATAAGAAGATTTATTTCTGAAGGATCATGTAACATTGAAGACTGGCGTAATGTCCGCTGAAAAGTCAAAATTTTAAATCATAGTAATATTTGTCAATAGTACTGCTTTATTGTATTTTATTTTGAATAAATGCAGAATTGGGGAGCGTAAGAAACATCTTTTGAAAAATAAAATGTAGGCAAAATTCATATCTGACTAGAAAACTAATTTTAAGCAAGCACAAGGTCAAAGGTTTTTTAGTTTGGAGTCAATTGTGTTTAAACTTTTAACTTGTATTAGATGTTGTGTGAGACATCACATGTGATGCATGGCAATGTGATTTTCCTTAAAATACCAAAAATAAAACGCTAAAAGATCATGGTATATCATTGAACAGTCTGTTAACCTTCCATGGTCTGACGCTTTGTAACACCTACTCCTTGTGGAGAAGGTTGGAGAGGCAGCATAATTGAAGTTTAACAACTTATTGTAAATGACACCGCTTGGTTCTCTTGATCTGAGACGACAGCTGCTCCTTATACTTCAGACTTCCCACCTTCTCTCTCTTAGCTTCTCATTCTAATGCACTTCTCCTCTTTTACCTCATTTCAAGAACCTCAGCTTAAAACATGAAGGAGACTAGAGAACACTATAGAGTATCCTTGCATCACCTCGTCGTGAAGTTGAGGGAGAATTGTCAATCAAAGGAGAGCCCGTAGCCATAGTTACAGCAGCAGATGGGAAGTGGCCGTTTTTTTTTAACAGTTACACAAAGTTTCTTGACATGCTGTCATATACCAGCATTCTCATTTGTGTGCTGATAATTGATCTTTTGAAATGAAGTTGTTACATTTTCTGGGAGAACACGGTGGTATTTCTGGCCCCCACGATGAAACGAGAACAAAGCATTGGCGTAGTGTGAAAATGCAAATGTGTCACAAAAACTTGGAGATAAAGAGAAAAAACACAGGCTGTCTGTGACACGAACTGGATGTTTTGTCACCCAAGATGGGAACTGTAGGTGGTGAAATCTCAATTTCTTCCAGGGACAGGGGGTTAGTAATAACTGATGACATCCATTCGTACCCTTCTCTTGTTTCAATGCCATGCTATTTTATATAATTAGATGTCTTAGAAGCGATATATCAACCGATGTTTCTTTTACAAGTTTGATCGCACTTGATGTGGTGTTGTCATTATTCCTAATTGCAAGTGTGCTTTTACACTTCACAAATGGCCAAATCAAGAATCTCAAACAATCAAACTGCTCGTCCCTTTTTCTTTTCATCAGTCTCTCTAAGATCAAACAGAGCAGAAAAGGGCACTTGGAAACTAACAGGAAGGGGAAATCATCTTATTATTGAGCCTGAGATTTGGAAACTCTCCACTCCTATCAATTACCGGCATCTCTGAAGACTGTGCAGTATCATTGGCGGTGGGCTACAAATATGAAATATTTATTGCGTTTTTGTCTTTTGAAAACACTCGGCGTGGGGACGGGAACGTGCCGGCGTCTTTTATTTAGAGGTACTAGATTCAAATTAGACACAAGAGCAGAAGTCCTGAAAGAAGCGATGTAGGGCTACACCCATATTATTTCTGAGCTTTGCATAGAATCGCAGTCGCTTCCCGGTGTGAAGAGTCTTTGTGTGTGCAAATGACCCACCTCTCAGAGGGCATTAGTGAGATTCAGTTTTTGTTTAGGAAAATAAGAAGCATCTGTATACAAATGTGAAACAGACAAAGAAAACAAGATGTCGAACTACAAACACCATTTAGAAAAGCACGTGTTAATCTACCACATGCTAAACGGAGCGATTTAACATTAGATTTCTCGCTAGTTAAAGGGATAGTCCACTCAAAAATTCTGTCATAAAATATCATATACACACCCCCAATTCAGATAATCTGAAGAATGTTGTTAACTAAACAGTTCCGGTTCCCATTGATTTCCATTGTATTTTTTTGTCCATACAATGGAAGTCAATGGGAACCGAATCTGTTTAGTCGCCAACCTTTTTTTGTGTTCCACTGAGGAAAGAAAGAATTTTTGGGTGGACTATCCCTTTAAAAAGGCACACAGCTATCATGTGGGCCACTTTTTTGACTTCATCTCAATAAACCATGAATTCAGAACTATGTTAGCTTTGAAATGAGTGTACTCCTAAATGTTTACAGGAAATAATGTTATACCAATTATGTTATGCTCTTCTGGGAAAAAAAAAATGATGAATTAACTTGCACCAGGGATATATGTACATTATACCAGTTTTAGTCCAGTAAAAATGTTGTCTACTGCAACATCTGCAGCTGAGATTGGTGGAAGGTGCCCTGCTTTGTTCCTGACAGGCGGTCGAGGACGTAACCCTAAACGTGCCGCTAACCCTAACCATATTGAGCCTGTAAGGCTAATCAGCCTGTCAGACACAAAGCAGGGGCACCTTGCGTATTTCGCAGACTACCAAAGCAAAAATGGTTTATCATGTGTCTTGAACTGAAGGTTGTTGGCTATATAGAGTCAACAAGAAATCCAAACTGACCCCATGTATGTTCTAATTTGGTTCCTGATGTTATTGTAAATGATTCAGCTGTGCGTGTTATTCCAAAGGTAAAATAGTAGTTAGTTTTCAAAATTTCTGTTTAAAATTTTGAGCTGCTGTCACCAAGCTTTAGATTTCAACCCCTCTCCACCAAGAGACCACTTTTCACGATTTAGTCAATTACTGATGGATGAAATCATCTCACACCCTACTTTTTAAACATCCTGTTTCACTCAAAAATATGTCCCATCACATTACAGACGTAAATCTGGTTGTAAGCAGTCTGGCAATGATGTAGTGATTTGATATTGGCTAAAAAAAAGGATAAGGCCTTTGATATGTCAACATGTTTAGGAAAATCTGTTTAACATATTTTATGGGTTCTTAAAATGGGGAGTAAAGATGCTGCAATGGGAGGTTTTAAGAGAAGTTATTGTTTATTGAAACAATATTAAACCTATATCACAATTTCATTTTCAACTCTCATAACACACACATATAACCTCATGAACGAAATGCAGTCATCATCCCATACCACTGTTAATGATGAAAAGACAGCGATATTTCAAAGTCTGCTTTATATGTGAGTATTTGTATTGATTTGGCAGCTTGTTTGTTTTAATAAGACTGTTTGAAAGGTAGGAGAATCCGATGATAACTTAAATGAATTCTATCCCTCAGTAATCTCAGTAAATTCCTGTAGTAATCACACTGCATGCTATAGAATATGGGGGTGCTCACTGCAAATATTAGTTTTGATTGTTGCTCTGCCAAGATAAAGCTCACATTTGATGCTGTATGACTTTGTGTTCAACAAGATGGATGGTCACAAGCCGTGCCATTCTGGGCATTAATCTTGGTATGGGGGGGGGGGGGGGAAACAGGCTTATAAATTTATCAGGACTACAGCTGGTTGCTTTTCATTTAGCAGACACTTTTTATGCAAAGCACTTTACAGTGCACTAATTGCAAGGACAATCCCTTTGGAGTTAGTGTAGTGTACTAAGTGCTTTACTCTGGAGTCTAATAATTGTGGATCTTAGTAACTCAACACAGTTCACTGGTTCTCTTTATGTGGGATCACACTTGGAGGTTTTGTTTTAACAGCCCAGATTTGTACCCAATGGTCTGATGACACTCAATAGTTGTGCAAAACAATTGGTAACACCAATTCCACCCTGCTTCCGGCGATGTGTTTTCTTATAAAACTTTATTAGATGAGATTGACTGCAATGTTTGTAACCCTGAAGATTTTCTGTATTACTTCTTATTTTTCTTCTTATTTTTTGTTTTACGTTTTATTCTGTATTTTACAAAGTGTATAAATGAATTTGCTAATGAACTACTCAGAAATACATTCAGTATGTTCATTCAATATTATATAGTTGTCCCAAAAACTTATCTCAACAATATTTCTGTTTTTGTAAATTATTTTTTGTTAAATTAAAGTGTTATGTCTTTAAAATAAATGATCCTTTTTAAGAGTGGCTTAAGTGTCCAAATAGTTTTTATAGCCACTTTATATTTACATTTACATTTACACTTAATCATTTAGCAGACGCTTTTATCCAAAGCGATTTACAAATGAGGACAATGGAAGCAATCAAAATCAGCAAAAGAGCAATGATATGCAAGTGCTATGACAAGACTCAGTTAGCTTAACGCAGTACACGTAGCAAGGATTTTTTTTTTTTATTATTTAATAAATAAATTGAAAACAGATAGAATAGAAAAACAATAGTGCAAGCTAGGTGTTAGAGGCCCTTTTTTTTTTTTGCTTTTTATTAATTGTATAATAAATAAAAAGAAAACATGTATATAATATATAATAGGTATATGTATAATATGAATAATATATTCATAACTCAATATTTAAAGTGATTTTTATTGCTCAAATGTTTATTTTTCATACTTCAGGGGACTTGAAAGAATTTGAATTGAGGAATATTTTAAGTATCAACTTTGTCTCAGATGTTTGTACTAAAATTAGAAGAACATAAAAAATAATATAAAAACATATGCTCACCAAGGCAGCAATTATTTAATCAAAATACAGTTTAAAAAAGTAATATTTTCAAATATTGTTAAAATTTTAAATAACTCTTTTTCTATTTTAATATATTTTAAAAATTAGTTTATTCCTATGAAAAATCTGTATTTTCAGCAGCCATTACTTCAGTCTTCAGCATCACATGATTCTTCAGAAATCATTCTAATATATTGATTTGGTGCTTTAAGAAGCTTTTATTAATATCCTCAATGTTGAAAACAGTTGTTCTTCTCAATATTTTTGTGGAAACATCATACATGTCTTTATTGTGACTTTTGATCAATTTAATGGGTTCCTTCTGAATAAAAGTATTAATTTCTTTTAACTTATTTAACTTATTTTTTCTTTTTTTTCATATATGCTCTTATTTTTGAGAATAAGCGAATACAGCTACAACATAAGCTTTGTTATGACATTTAGGTCATGGAAGGTCATGATGAGAAATGTATGAGTTCATATTGAAATCCCTGAACTGTGAACTCCTTTGTGTTGTAGGTGGAAGCTAAATGGCAGCCTGCTCAACCCTAAACCCGGCTCCCATCACAGCCTCTCTGGAGGCAACCTTCGCATCAACCATCTCAATAAAGACGAGGACACTGGGACGTACCAGTGCCTTGCTTCCAACTCCTTCGGGACTATTGTCAGCAGGGAGGCCAGCCTAACCTTTGCCTGTAAGTCACATTCTGATCTCTGATCAAACCACAGCAGCACACATCAGGCCCAAACAAACAGGACATTGCAGACCTGATGGCACACACTGGTACGCTGGCCCTTGTTCTCCTCGCTGATAACATGATCAAAATGGAAATGTTTTCCCTGAGGAGAGCCTGGTTTCTTTCTCACTCTCTCTCGTTCTTGTTTCTCTCTCACTCTGTCTGTATCTCACATACGCACAGGTTGTTCAGGGGCCAGATTCAGTCATGCAGTCGTCATTTATATGGGCTGATAATGAGATATCAAAAAAGGAGATTCAGTGAAACACATTCAGGCCTTGCGCTCCTTGTTATGGCTGTTTTGAAAGAGACTACTGCCAGCTAATTGGTTTAAGCTCCACCCTTTCCACACACCACAAAAAAAGCTTTATCTAGCATATAAAATAATGAGACTGAGGCTATGTTCCAAATAGCGTACTACCATACTAAGCGCATCATTTCTTCAGTGGGCACTGGACACAGTATGTGAATTTATTTTTTTATTTTTATTTTTTTAAATATATAATTTAGTTTTATTTTAATAAGAATAAATCAGTAATAAATATAATAAATAATAGTAATAATACATACTTTTTACAATTTGTTTTCTCGACTGGATTATATTGCCAGATGTTAAGCAATTTTCACTTTAACTTGGAATTTAAAACATGCTTAAGAAAGATTTTATTTCCAAGCCAATAATTGAATTCCACTGCATTTACATGCAACATAGCAAGTGTAACATGTGACAGTAATGCAGCATATGACTATGCCTTACAATGGCAAAATGCTGTGGATAAAATTCAAATTTTATATTTGAATTTGTATAGATTTTGTCAATTTTATATTTGAATTTGTATAGATTTTGTCAATTTTACACTCCTTTTTCTTTGAATTGGAATGGCACTGTTTGAAATAATGTTTTTATAATAAATACTTTTTCATATACTATGGGAAAAAAACAAATTTACACGGCAGTATACTGCACACTTACGCTAGTATGCTATTTTAGAAACGAGGCTATTGCTAATGAATAAGACATTTTTCTCTTTTGTTAAATATATCACATCTTTTATTATCAGTCAATTTTATTATATTTGGTTATACATTGGCAAGTTAATATGCATAATTTTGACAATTTTCTACATTTAGAAATAGGACAGGCCCTAAAAAATTATCATGTTTTACATATCTGTCATTATCAATGATTATCATATTATGTCATGTATTTATTTCTTTTGCGTTTAAAGCCACATTTTTGCTACTGAGTGAAAGTTGCAGAAACTAGATAGTTGATCTTTATTGCCAGAAAGTGGCAAACACTTGCCAAACAGGTGAATAAAAATGTGATACAAGCTGTAATAAAAACTTATTTTCATGACAGATATTTTTTTCAAACGTACATTAAAAAATGAAGACAACAGGTTAAGTAAAAATATAATGAATATGTAATATAGTGCATATATTTATAAAAATGTTAATTTTTAGCATTTTTTCTAGTTGACTATCAGATTAATAGTCATTTAATGGCTTTTTTGTTTGTTTTATTGACGTCCTTCCTTATTTGAAACATTGATTGAGTGATTATGTGAGACATGATACATTTCAGTAAGTTATACTGTTTCAACAGACCTTCTGATGTTCATTCTTGTTTATTTTGTGCTACAGTTTAACTGGTAGTAAAGTATTTTTGTGCACAAGATGATAATTTCAATGATTTCAGCCCTACAAAACTATTTCTGCCAAAAAATTGCTGCTTCGGACCAAAATTTCCGGTTACCAAAATTTTGGTGCATCACAAATTTGCATAGTGCAAAAACAATATATTATACTTTTGTTATAATTTCATTAAGGAAAATTGTATGGAAATAATTATTGCTATTGCTTTATTGCCCAGACCGATTTAGAAATGAAAGTGTTTTGGTGAAACTACAGAATTTCTCTTTAGCAGGACTCTGATTGGCTGACCCGTTTTTGCATGCACTGATAGCAAATGACAAACAGACTTTTCCAAATGAATTCTGATTCACCTCATTCCCAGCAAGACCACTGCCTGAAGACGATGGCACTATATGGCAGGAACAATCCAATTCTGCGGGGAGGAAGTCCGCTGTCATCGTAAGACGATTGGCTGACAGATCCATCAATCGCTGGTCTCTGACCTTACTAGGCTTCAGTTGTTGTCGTGTGGTGGGGGCACGTGTCTCTGACTGCTCCACATCCATCTTCTTTATTACTCTCTCTATAGCTTAATTAACTCCGCTGCATGATGGAGTGGTGCAGGTTCAAGAGAATAATTTAAAGGGCAGCTGATGTTATTAGATGGGATATTTTCTAATTTGGTATCTAATGCGGGAGAATTTGTAGGCGACCACGTTGTGCATGAGAATGCATAAAGGTGAAGTCGAGAAGCCACATTTCCAACTTGAATTCATCAGATGTTTTAATACTGTAAAGTAGATTAAGGAAGATGTTGAAAATTCAAGGTTTGTGGAAGTTGGTATGTATAAGCTTTGAAGTCATTTATATGCGAGCCTAAAAACTGACCAAATTAACAAACATTTGAAATCTATGTTTTAAAAATGAATTACAAATATTATAGACTCCTCTTGTACTAACAGGTATATTTAAATTTTTCTCTAAAAATGCTCCCTAAAAAAAGCTAAACATTATACCTGACGTTTTTCATGGAAATATTCTTTTACATAAATTACTCAAATTTAATTTTTCGACAAAATCTGTAAATTTAATTGAATCTTATCTCTCTTTCTGTTCTCAGGTAGTAAAAATTGATAATTATAAATCCAATTCACTATGCCTTTCAACTGGTGTTCCACAAGGGTCTATATTGGGGCCAATTCTCTTTAGCATGTGTATTAATGATTTACTCATGGTGTGTCAACAATGTAATATCATAATGTATGCTGACGATACAGTCATTTTCACGCATGGTAAAAATGCAGAAGAGGTTGCAAATAAGTTGACAGATGTTCTGGCAAAAATCATATCCTGGCTCAATCAGTGTTATCTGAAATTAAACGTGTCAAAAACAGCTTGTATGTTCTTTTCTAAAGGACATAGTATTGATATAAAACTAGATATTTTCATTTCAGGAGAGAGATTACAGGTTGTTTCAGAATATAAATACTTAGGGGTTCATTTGGACTCATGTCTTGGTTTTAAAACGCATATAAAAAAGGTATGTAAAAAGGTCAAATTCAATTTTGTTAATTTTCAGTTTATTAGAAACTCTTTATCAAATGAGGCTGCAAAGGTATATTTTCATTCTATGATTCTTTCTCATATTACTTAGTGAGTGTGTTTACATGGACCCTCTTAATGCGATTATAATGAGATTTGGCAATATTGCAAACTTTACCTCATGTAAAGGCAATACTTCGATCTAAATAATGCGATTAAGCTCATAATCGCAGCAAGCATAATCGTATTAACATAGGTGGCGTACGCCGATTTTAATTGAAATATATAGGCATTATAAGATCATGCATGGTTTAGCTCCTCCTCCTCTGGTTGATTTTATTCAATTTAAATCTATTGAAAACAGAGTAACTAGAGGTGCAGCTAAAGCTGATTGCATAATTCCACATACACTGTAAAAAAAGACCGTGATTTTAACGGTAAAAAACTGTGAAAATGCTACAGTAAAAAACTGTTAAATGGTTAACGGTAAGTTCCCCTAATATATATACTGTGAAAAAATATAAATATCTATAATAAAACACTTGACTACTAGTTATTTATTTACACTTTGCTACAATATATTAAAATATATAGAATTTTACGTAGTTTCAGAGTGTTGATAGACTAACTCAGTTACAGCATTTGCTCTTAACATTTCTCTGAAAAATCTGTTTTAGGATTATGTGTAATATACTTCATGACCACAAATTTGGCAATTAAACACTTTTTTAAATACATTTGAAATCACACTTCTGGTTTCTAAATACAGTAAGTATAGATCATTCCTTAACCTGAAATTTAGACTTCTTAGTGGTTCTTTTAATAATACATTGAAGTTATCATTAAAAACATTTCTATATGGAAAAAAAAAAGAAAGGTTTTACTTATGAAATCAGTCCCTTCGGCTGTTTTTAATTCCTGTTTCAATAAGAAATGCATTAACACAGGAAAGAAAACAACATTAATGAAGCCATTTCATTGGATTGATTTGTCTTTTTATAATTTTATACAATTTGCTCAAGTGTGGTTTTTATTCATGCAGATTTTTAGCAGCCTTCTGTCAGGACTAGCTTTAGAAATAATAGGTGGCTCGTGAAGTAGTTTGCATCTCTTAGAATGTATTTGTCTCTAAACACCTCTGCCTTTTCTTTTCAAATAACTGACTGTTGAAAATCACTTAATGTGTGAAAATACATTTATGGTTACTTTGGTGTAAGCTTGTTACAGTGCCTTTGTGTGCTTTCAAATTATCAAAAGTACAGGTTATAAAAGAGACTTTCATTGGATGTGATAAAATGGTTTTTTTTTTCATTCTCTCTGAATAGGACTGGATGAATTAGGCAGATATTGAAAGGGTTGTCAGTAGATGCATAGGAAATGAGAAAAATTGTCAGTGTCGATGCACCAATCCCTAAAGCAGTAATTGCATTCTGGGGAATTGCAGAATGTTTTTAATTAAAATGCCACTGATAGACAAGGCTGTGTGCTGCGTCTTAATCGTATTTCACATATGTACCATCTTCTCATTTTCATATTTGGGTCCTGAAAAAGATCTCGCTCTTAATGGGCAATAACAATTAAAGTTCTTTTTGACTTTGTAAGAAATTAAACTGCAGAGTTAACAGCATGTTGAACATTGTGGTGACAGGTTGAAAGAATATTTTGCAGTTCAACTGATGTTATTTGATGGGTAAGTGAATACTGAAGACATTACCTACTATATATAGTCAAGATACCAGGTCTAGTTGTCACAAGGGCTCAGAATCTCAGTAAAAGTGAGGTTTGGAGTCACAAATACTTGTTTTTGTCTATAGAAGTAGTTTCGAACGTCTAGTTTTGACCAAAATTGACTTAATTAGGCTTGTTTTTGTGAATGCGAATGTTATTAATCGTATAAGAAATCCAATATCATTTTCTTTCGAAGAAAAAGGGAACTTCACTAAACCATAGCGTTATACATTAAAGCAATGATGAACTACTATATATAATGGTGGCTGAACTGTGTTCAATATGTTTATATTGAGGCAAATTGACATTTCATTGGCTGAAACAGTGGTTTGATATTTTTTTTGTGCTGCCTTTTACATTTTTGCTGTTTTTATTAATCGTTTTGTGTTTCATAATTATTGTGAATTCATTAAATAGTCAATAATACATGGAAATAATTTTTTTTTTTGTAAATTAAACTGATTATTAGAGTATGTTTTAGAAGAAAATACTATTTCTTTCTACTTCAAGCTTTCATGTTTACATTTACATTTACATTTACATTTAGTCATTTAGCAGACGCTTTTATCCAAAGCGACTTACAATTGGGGAATACATCGAGCGATTAATCTTGAAGAGGCAATCAGACATACGAAGTGCTTGCAACACCAAGTCTCAGACATTGTTCAAATAAATACAAACTACCAAAGGAAGGAATAAGTAAAGAATTTTTTTTTTTTTTTTTTTTTTTTTTTAAGTTTAGGATGAAGTCAAGTGCTGTCGAAAGAGATGAGTTTTCAGTTGTTGCTTGAAGATTGACAGGGATCCAGCATTCCGGATAGAGGTGGGAAGATCGTTCCACCAGCCAGGAATGGTGAATGAGAATGATCTAGAGAGTGATTTTGCGCCTCTGTGATGGTATCACGAGGCGTCGCTCACTAGCAGATCTCAGATTTCTGGAGGGGATGTAGTTTGTTAATAGAGAGTGCAAGTAAACGGGTGCTGAGCCAGTGGTTGTTCTATATGCAAGCATCAGTGTCTTGAACTTGATGCGAGCCGTGATTGGTAGCCAGTGCAGGGAGATAAAGAGAGGTGTAACATGGGCTCTTTTGGGCTCGTTGAAGACCAGTCGTGCCGCTGCATTCTGAATCATTTGTAGAGGTTTGACTGTATTAGACGGAAGTCCAGCCAGAAGAGCATTGCAATAGTCCAGCCTAGAAATGACAAGGGCCTGGACAAGAAGTTGTGCAGCATGCTCTGTCAGAAAGGGCCTGATCTTTCTGATGTTATATAGTGCAAACCTGCAAGATCGAGCAGTTTTGTAATGTGGTCTTTGAAGGTCAGCTGATCATCAAAGATTACACCAAGATTTCTGACCGAAGTTGATGGGGTTATTGTTGATGAACCTAACTGGATCGTGAAGTCATGCTGTAGAGTCGGAGTGGCAGGGAGGACAAGAAGCTCAGTCTTTGCCAGGTTGAGCTGCAGGTGATGTTCTTTCATCCATGCCGAGATGTCCGCCAGGCAACCTGAGATCCTTGCAGTTACCGTTGGATCATCTGGTTGAAAAGAGAGGTAGAGCTGTGTGTCATCAGCGTAGCAATGGTATGAGAATCCATGTGCCTGTATGATGGGACCCAGTGATGTAGTGTATGTGGATGTTTAATTCAGTGTCACTTGCTGTTTTTTTTTGTTTGTTTTTTTGTGAGATTTACTAGCAATTTCTGAGTGCAAATTGTTTTTACACCTTTGTACTTATATATGATAACATTTGGTTCAGGTATAGTGTAGATACTATAGTAAAACTGGTGTTTTTCTCAAGAATAAATTGAATTGTGTCAACATGCCCCACTGCTGGTTTTCACGTTAAATGAAACATTTATCTTTTTTCCTGACCTGTAATGGTTCAATAGCTTTTTGTAGCTCAGATTTCAAGGTATGTATCTGTACAGTAATTGACTTTCAAAATTAAACCTACCCTGAGAAATATTCACAGGAGTAAAAATACGACCGCTAATAAAGAGGGAGAGAGGAAGCTGTTAATCAAGCATTTGAGGGATTTCTTTTTATTCTGTCCCAATTGACAGTGAAAAACAGCTGGAGTTCCTCTGCCAGTCTGATTTGAGTATTATATCTGCTTCCTGTGGAGGGAGGGTCACATGTATCACCAGTCTTTATAAAGACACGGCGGCTCACTAGGACTATGATAAGTTTTGCTGGCATTTACAAATCACCCACGGTGGCGGCTCTTGATAGTCAGGTTCATTTAGATTACTGTACATCCCATCAGATCAGTTTTGCATAGCTGGAAGTTCTTCAGTGGTGTCGTTTTTCTTCATTTCGAACTGTTATGAATTGCAGAATTGGAAAGTGCTCATGGGACATTGCATCACGGCAGCATCAGGTCTTCGTTTTCAGTCCAAATGCATGCCTGTCATTCAGGTAAAAACACATGTTGTTAGTGATTTGAGATTAAATAAATTCCCATTAAAGTTTTTATGAATAAAATTGAGACATTCCCCATTGGAATATAGCAACAGTTTGACACTGTAACACCATGGCTGATCAGGGAATTGAATTGCTGCTGATTTGGGAAAAGAAGTATTTCTGGGGTTTATCAAGGACATTCTGAAGTTTGAATAGTTTTATTTGTTTATTTATTCATTAAACTGTACTTTGGACAAAATTTATTTATTGATATATGTGACCCTGGACCACAAAACCAGTCTTAAGCCGCTGGGGTATATTTGTAGCAATAGCCAAAAATACATTGTATGGGTCAAAATTATCCATTTTTATTTTATGCCAAAAATCATTAGGATATTAAGTAAAGATCATGTTCCATGAAGATATTTAGAAAATTTCTTACCGTAAATATATCAAAACTTTAATTTTTGATTAGTAATATGCATTGCTAAGAACTTCATTTGGACAACTTTAAAGGTGATTTTCTCAAAATTTTGATTTTTTTGCACCCTCAGATTCCAGATATTCTAATAGTTGTATCTCGGCCAAATATTGTCCGATCCGAACAAACCATACATCAATGGAAAGCTTATTTATTCAGCTTTCAGATCATGTATCTCAATTTCAAAAAATTTACACTTAAGACTGGTTTTGTGGTCCAGGGTGACATATATATATATATATATATATATATATATTTTTTTTTTTTTTTTTTTTTTTTTTTATTCTACATTTTACATTACATTACATACATTTTATTTAGTTTTTATTTAATTGTCTAAGCTGTACTTTGAGCACAATTTATTTATTGTGTATTATTTTAATATTTTAAATGATATTTTATTTACTTATTTTTATTTTTTTAATAACCTAACTATGCTTTGGGCACAATTTGCTAAAATCAATTATCCTCAGAGGCTATAAATCTAAGAAAACCTTCTAATGACATCCTCTACATGACTTATTAAAAATTTTAAAACACACACACAAACACACATACATTTGTTTTTTATGAAAACAATTTACTTCTTATCCTTGTTACCATTTAGACCAGTGCTTCTGAACTGGTTAGTTGTGGCAGGTCTGTACGTTCTCCTATTCTTTTGCATATTTGCTGCTGCATTTACAAAATTATTAATTTGTCAAGTTTATCATTATGCATGTTATTAGTTAACTGTAATATTCATAAAATGACTAAATGTAAATGTAAATATCCACATATGATTTTAAGTACATGATCAGTTGTGTACTTTAAACAGTTCAAAACGATTTGGGTGCTACTTGATGTTTAGTGTAAAATTGGCGTCCTGAAGCCAAACCAGTTGACAAGCACTGATTTAGAGTATGCCTGAATGTGTTAAATGCGTATTTACCACATTTTTATTTGATAACACTGCATTTCCTTAGCCTGAACTGTTTAAATGAATACCATCTGGATCCCCCCCAGCCCCAACTGTTTATGGGGATGCGTGTGCGTGTATTCTTTTTAAAGCCGTCCCTTCATGTGAGTGGCTGGTGCGGGATGCTTTTATGCCACGTTTCTTCAGGGGAAATAAAAAAGTGAATGGTTTCAGCTGTGTATATTAAAAGAAGCATTTGTTTAAGTACTCCCCCCCCCCACTCTTCCTTTCTATCTATTTCACTTTCTTTTTGAAAATCCTCAGCTGTGTGCTATCCTGACGGAAACAGCCCGCTGAGTACTTTAAACAACAATAGTCTCTTTGCTCTTTTCAGTGTGTGTTTATGAAGCAGGGAGCACCACTTGTAACCTTCCCCAAAAAAAAGGCAGACAAAAAAACTATAGTGACATCAGGATTGGGATTGTCAGTAGCCCGATAAAGGTAAAACCGGCTGCGATCAAACCTGGTGTGCCCCACTCTCGCTGTGGACGACCATATGTCCCCTCTCCAAATCACTCCGGCTTTTATCTCTATCCAAAATATACCCAAAAAGACATTCTTTTCTTTTTTTCCTGCCTCAAATTAATTCAGTACCTTAGATGTTGAATGTGTTTGTCCACTTTGTTCTTGTAGGCTCTCAATTTTATGGCTTCTGTTAGTCTTTTATCTAACATCCTGTGTTTCATTGACATGAAAGTGGCAGTCCAGCCCTTTGTTGCCTTCCCATCATGTCTAGATTGAATCCAATAGGGTTATAATCATGAGTGCTCAAGCGCTCGCTGTTTGGTTTGCTTACTGGCCACACTCCAGGTACTACTCCCAGGATTTTCCGTGAAGTTTGGGTAATGTGTAGACTTAACTTTCTGTAAATATTACTAAAGTTAAAAATATACATAAAAATATAAATAATATTTAATGTTCAGTTCCAAAAAGCAAACTGGAGTCGCTTTTTGGAATTCAAAATCATTATATTGGTGAGCATTGATTGTGCATATTCATTTAATATTCTTATTCAATAAGAATAATTAATTCTGTTATTAATTCTTTTTATTTTAGTTTATTTTAACTGTTTATGAAGGTAGTAGCTTATAAAAGCTTTTTTTTTCCTTTTGTCTGTCCATCTGCCAGAGTAGTAGTGACAGAAGGACTCCATTTGTCAAGCCTGTTTTTCACAAACAGATACTGAATCAGAATTTTTGTAATTTCCTTCCAAAACAAAGACTTTAACATTGTGTCACATTAAGATGAACAAATTATGAATAATTTGCATGCCTCATTCCCAGCTATGCCCTGACATTCATATGGGTAATTAGCCTGCAAGTATTACAAGTATTAACAGTCTGTCAATAAGCTTCATACAATTCATGACACATCTGTGACTTTAATTCATTTCGGTGGCCTTTGGAAGCTGAGCATTTGGTGGGCTTTAGGGAAAAAGGCCCAGCTGTACTGATACAAATTTTTTGTTTAATTATTTATTTTTTAAATTTAACCACTTTTTTTTTTCGCACAAGGAGGCAATTTTAAAAACACAATAAGTTGGACCAGTTACTAAAATCAGTGTGAATTTCTACTTAATTTAGTGTCATTTCTAACCCATTTACCATCATCCGTTGAAAAACAAAATAACCAGCACTGATGCTGATTCTCTGTCCCAGCGAAAAAGCAATTACATAAATTACTCCTTCATTACAGACTGCTCATGTATGAGGTGTATGAGCCTTTACCTCAAAGTCACATAATAATCTGTGAAAAATGCACAGGAATTGCTTTCCCTAATAGAAGACCAGTGTTTCAAATTGCCACTGACTCCCAGGGTTAAAAAGAAATTTATGTTTTAAGAAATAATTAGCCAAAGCCTCCTAATAGGCTTGTCCTCTAGCCAACATGACACATTCTAGCTGACCTTTTAGTCATCTTCATAAACCACTGAGCGCCATAATTTCGCATTTAAATCTAACCCCGAAGCAGAACCAATCGCTGGTCTGTGTTTAGGGGGAAGTGAGGAAGATTTAGCATTGATTTAGCCTATAAAGAGCCACTTCATCTCTGCATCAGTGCTCCAGGTGACACCACAGAACCAGGATCATTGGAGATGAGGTTAATGTGGGTTAATTCTTCTGATTTGTGCAATGTGTGCCATTAAATGTCAGCGTTAGCATGTGGCGTGAGACTTAGTGCTGTCGAATACAGCTTTGTTTAGAATATCCGACCTATATAAGAGCTCCTGGTAATGATTTTGTTGGATGAGGCCAGTTGTGAGGTGTTCTTCAACGTGAGTCACTCAAGTAAAGGGGTCTCTGAACTTTGATGTACTTTTCAGCTGAGCGACTGCAGAATCCCTTTGAGGAAGATGACAGCGGGGGCTCACAAAGCTGACTTCACGCTTTCCAATTCAAAAGCGTGCTAGTCTCGCAGAAATTTTTTACATCAGCATCTATATTTTTGATCCCTGAAGTGCAACAGGGATGCCATTAAAAACTCTCTTCAGTGATTTAACGTCAAATAATTTCAAGATTATTCCAGTCATGTTGAGAGCAGAATTTAGTGGTGGGTTTTAGGTATGGGAATTAAGCAAATTAATTCATGAAGTCTCTCAATTTCTTCTTTTTTTTCAGTGCGGATGTTTTCACACTTTAATCCAGTGAATATTTCTCATGGTACTGTAGGTTTATTACTGAAAGCCAATTTCTGGATAGACACATTCCTTCACCAAAGACATGCTATTTTATTATTATAATAGTCAGGCATGTTGTCACATTACATGTGGTAAGCTGTCATACTGAGAACCTGACACTGAATAAACTATTGTAGGCTTTTCAGCTCAAATTAAACATTTCAATAATTATGAAGTAATGCAAAAAAAGGCCCTGAATTATTAAAAAATATATAATTTTCACACATATGATGACCTGCCTATATATAAATGTGACAACTTTTCTCAACCTAACAGTCTGTCTTCATTATGTTATTGACTTCCGTTGTCTTCAGTGTGTTTTTATTTGTATTTATTTATTTATTAATTTTGGAACTTTAGTTTTGTTGGACAGAATTTACAAAATGGTTTGAAACCAACATACAAAAGCAAAACTTCCCTGTGTGACAGCTAGCCCCAGTGTCTAGCCTATTGCATAGGCTCATCATCTAATTGTTCATTTTTGTTTCTGAAAAACAATAAAGGATCCTGTAACGAAGCACATTTCAACAGTTCCCACCTGAGACTTTACAAGGCACCCATCCATGCATTCGATCTGCCTGTGCGAATTACCTTTCCCAATGATTTTAGGCAACAATTGCGCAAGGGACAAGCAGGAAGCTGTTGTGGCTTGTTATTGTTTTCCGTCAATTGTCAAATCTAAATTAGTTTCAAAGGAAAGGAAATTCAGTTTCTGATGCGTTTTTGGAACGGCTTTGTAATGGTTGCCAGCACGATTTGTGATGAATACAACTCAGAAGGGGCCTGATAACTGCAGGAGCCATTAAAAGCACTCATGTGTGGTTCACGCTTAGCAAAACACCACCACAATTGGGCAAGATCACTCTTCTGTTTGGAGGGACCCATTGATTTTGTCCTCATCTTTACTCCAAATCTGTTAAATGTTGTAAAATTACATTGCTGGTGATTGTAGATTTGATGTTTTGCGATTAAGGTCTGTCAGTGAGCTTTTAAACACAATGCAATCTTTAGTAAGGAAATCCTAAAAAATAAAGTAAAACTAAGCCTGATTGTTAAGCTTGGACCACACTGTTAGTGCCACAGACATTATTGATACATCAGATCATGTGACGATGCAAAAGAAGATATTTTGGAGATCGCTTTTGTCCTTGCTCTGAAAATTTGTAGGGTCCAAAATATCTGTGGACCTATTGAATTTCATTATATTGACAAACAGACACTGAAAGACACACATAAAAATTGCGTTCCACAAAATAGAGAAAATCATACAGAATGACATGATTGCAGAATTTTCATTTTTGAGTGAACTGTCCATTTAAGAATAGCAATCTGACTTAGGACCACTAAACAGGTTTTAAGAAATGTTCTTGCCAGCTTATTGCTTCTATTGAATAACCCAGGTTCAATAGACTGGAAGGTTGGAAAAATGTGTCTGTGGCAACATTTCTGCAAGGCAATATTACGTTGCGATATTCTTGCACCTTTTCGTGACGTGTCCAGTGAGTTTGCTAAACGCAAATTCAAAACAAAGGAATGTAAATCTGCAATATTTTATTACATTGGTTGTACGAATTGCAGCAGTTTGGAACTGAAATGTCCGGCAAGTGGCACAAAAATGCTAATGCTCTTCTGTATATTTGAAAATAATGTACCAACTACACTAAACCAAACCCTAAACTTAATGCTTGTGTTAACAAAAGCAAACCATGCCTTTTTACCTTGCTTCTACAAGTCTTCTCTGAGCTTTTTATTGTGACAGTTTGCATCACAAGTGAAATGGTTTACCAGGTGGGCTACCAAGCAAGTTTACTACATCAGAAAAGCCATTCATTTAAAGCTGGTTATGTGATGCAAACATGTATTAGTTTACGATTCATTCACTATGGTATCTGACGTGGCATTAGACATGGCATTTTTTGAGTTGATATTGAAGTACCTGTCTGGGGGACGTTACCAAATGGCCACAGAGTGAAATGACTTGCTTTAAAGTGCCTTTGAAACCACCTAGAACACTCTAGCAACTGAATAGCAATGCACTATAATCCACTTTCAACACCTTAGCAACACGTGGTGGAGTATTGTATGAGAAAGAAAAATTCAGTTGCACTATAATATTCAAAACACAGCAGGATGTCATGAATGTCAGTAAAATGTGCTTGACATTCTCCCAGCCCCTCAGTCTCTTTGGCCCCTTCTTTTTGAATTTAACTTTCATCCCCAAACTTTTTTTCCCATTTATTCTAGTCTGAGTCAGCAAGAGGCTCAAACTCTCTCCATAAACAGACGCAATGGGTGGTGATTTAGCCTGCAGTCCAGCTGAAGGCTATTTACCACGTCTGTATAGACACTCCTCCAAGGCTTTAACTTTGTGTGGCTCGCTGATTGTAGCATAAAATAGTTTTTTAAGAATAAAAATACAATCGCGTTGAATGTGCTGCATATATTTTCATGAATCTACAGTCTATATTAGCATAAGTGTAATGTTTTTTCTGTTTTTTTCAGATTTGGAAAACTTCAAAACCCACAAGCGGAGTTCTGTGTCTGTCCGGGAAGGACAAGGAGTGGTACTTCTCTGCGGGCCGCCCCCTCATTCCGGAGGTCAGTACTACTTCTTGCTCGTTCATATTTCATTTACACCTCATTTTTCCAGAGGAGAGGTCTTCCAGCAGTCTCTCGGCACTCGGTTGTCCAATCTGCAGATCATATAATCCCATCAGCATCTCTCAATTCTCTGACAGCATGTGTAGGCAAGCCCAGTCGCCCTCCGGAGACGGAGCTGTTTGTGTGCAAACCCACTTCCACCCTCACCTGCCTCCCTGAAGCGTCGAGCAGCATCCTTCCCTATACCAAGCGAGGGATGTGGGTCAGAAAGCCATAAATCACGATCGCTCTCTTCCTAAGTTACACGAAGACCCTGAAGCATTGAGCATTTCATCCATGCTGGGCTGCTCCTCCCCTGTATTTCTCCCAGAGTTTCTCTGCCGAATCTCGCGTCTCTACCTCCACCGTGAAATGTTCATTAACTCTGCCATCACTTTGATGGCCTCTATCAATTAATCCAGCTGAGTGTGATTTAACTGCTTATTAATGGTGCCAACAGTGTTGCTTGTTAGAAGAAGTGCTTTGTGAGCGTTTATTGCACAATAGGTGCTTTTTCACATGGCCTTTTTGACGGGCGACATGGATCCAAAGCATTCATACTTTTGTTATGTGAGCTAATTAACATTGTGAAATGGGGGTTTCCAAAATAAAATCTGAAAAAAATTATAGAACAGCATTTATCTATCTATCTTTAAATACCCCATATGCCTAAATGTGTGATAACATTCAATCCATATAATCATATAATTATTACTTTTTAGACCCTGGTGGATAAACATCATTTACATTTAGTCATTTAGCAGACGCTTTTATCCAAAGTGACTTACAAATGAGGACAATTGAAGCAATAAAAATCAACAAAAGAGCAATGATATGCAAGTGCTATAACAAGTCTCAGTTCGCTTAACGCAGTACACATAGCAAGGTTTGTTTTTTTTGTTTTTTTAATTATATAATAAATAAAAAGAAAACAGATAGAAAAAGAGTAGAGCAAGCTAGTCTTAGAGGCCTTTTTTGCATTTCCCTCATACTTCTTTAATTCTACCTCATGAATTGTAAGTGAGGCAATCTTTAAAGTCTGAATGGTGGAGTTGCATGATAAGACTGATTTTGAACAATGGCACAGCACACATGTATTACACAGATTGGACAAAGGAAAGACACTGATATCAAAGTGATTAGCATCAAGCTCTACAGAGCGGGTAGAGCTAACATTTGTAAGAAGATTATATAGTTAGTAAAGCCTGCATTGAGATATTTTAGGATGAAATCAGTCAATAAAAAAATCAATAAATCGAATTAAATCAGGTGACCAGAACTAACTGTTATAATCTGTGCTGAAATGTAGCAGATGCGTGGGCTGTGTCACATTCAACGGGGTCTGCTTTCTAAATTTGGCAGCTACAGGAAGTGGCAAAGCAACAAAGAAATCAGATTAGACAAAGACTCTTCCAGCTATGGTATAATGGTATAATTCATTATTTTTTCTGACGAGCCATTTATTTAGATAATTATGTTTTGTGTTAATGGTGATGCTAGTTGGTCTTTTATTCACAGATGTTGATCGTTTCTTTGTCTAAGAGTTAGAAGTACTGTATGTCATTAGGTCATTTGCTGGAAAAATGTGTGGTTGTCTTGTTAAAGAAATGGAGAAATTGAACTGAGTCATTTTTAGCAGTTTTAAATAGTTTCTTTGTAGTAAAATGGTTGAAGTAACCAATAGACATAACATTTACAGTATATTAAACAGATTGTGTATTGTGTAAGCATACTATTAGTATAGAGGCTGGTTAAAAAACAACAATAACATTATAATATGATATGGAACTCTTAACTGGATCTGTTTTCTGCAGATACCGCATTTATTTATTTTTATTTTTTGGTCTGCTTTGAAATTGGTTCACGAGTTCTCTGAAGTTCAACAACTTCTTGTCTTTGGATTTGGCGAGTGTTTTCCTGACTGTGTGGCTGCTAGTTGGTTTGCCAAAGCTTCCTTTCAGCTATCCTCATAAATTAGATGAAAATTCGTTTTGGTGTTGGAGTGTGATTTTTCTTTGACTCGTAGAAGGAAGGAGTACAGGAATACGAGACTGTCTGAAAAGGAACTGTTATTCCGTGTATAACGTGTCTGGATTTAAACAGAAAGAAGCCTTTGTATGTTAACTTTTATCATGTCCTTGTCTCTGTGGCACTGTGGAAGGAAACACTCTGTGAAAGGAAGCAAGACTTTCTCTGTTAACTTTACAAAGAAAAAAAAAAAAATAACTGTAAGAGTTTGGCTGAATCTTTCGTAAGTATTTTGGAGACTATAGAGTTGTTAAAAAATGCCAAGGTACTAAGTTGCTACTAAAATAATAACAAATGTAACAACACCCGTCTTTCTGAATTATTAGTAATGACTACATTTGGTTTCTTCACATTGTCTGACTAACATTTAAACGCTCTGAAAAACCATGTATGTGCTGAAAATAATAAAATAGAAAATGTTTGTATCGTTTACAAATACGTTAAATAAGTACTGTAAAAATGTTATTTTCTTCTTTGGCAAGTGCTTGAAGGCTACATTCTGTTCTTTTAATTTAATTAGTTAATCATTTTATTTGTTTATGTACATTACATTTCAAGTTCAGGAAAAGTCAGATATTTTATTTCATTAAAAAAATCATTTCTGCTAGGATGCATCAAAAGTGACAGTAAAGACATTTATAATGTTTAAAAAGATTTCTATTTCAGATAAATGCTGTTAATTTTAACTTTCCTTTCATCAAAGGACTATAAAAAAATGTATCATGTTTTTGCTGAACTGATATTGAGAATCATGGTATTGGCGATTGAATTTTTGGTATTGTGACAGCCCTATTAGCGACTATAAAAGTGTTGTACAGCTGGACTGACTCAGTGCTCACACAAATCACCCCAGATTTTCTTGTACAAGCTGTAATAAAAAAGCGTTTAGTCATAAATAATTAATGCTGTAGTATTTCGACATCGATACACTTTAAAGACGAGTGTCTCCAGTTCGTGTCTGCTTTGGAAAAAGTGACTTCCTGTGACAGCTGATGATGACGTTGATCATTTATGCCATCCATCTCTTTCTCCCCCAAGCATCCTCCGCAGTCAAACTTGGCATAGTCAGTGGGTGGCGCAGTAACGAATGAATATCGCAGCATAGTGCTATTCATTACCTTCTGCACTCTGGGTCTGAATGACTGGCTACAGATTTGAGGACTCATATGCTGCAGAGAACCTCTCGTCAGGAGCAGGGCCCTGCCTGCCAGAGCAACTGTCAGGGGAAGCATAAGGCAGAGAAGACAGCTGGCCCCCTGTTTCCTTATGCCGCCCGCTGCATGCCGCGGATGCGCTCGCACATGCTGATTGAGCTGTATATGATCCACTGGCGAGGGAGAAGGCGAGAAGAGAGGATTGGGGTGTGATTGGAGGAGAAACTGTGTGCTGGCTCTTACGCTGCTCCAATACAAATGTGATAAGATGTGTGGCCACGTGCAACAGTGTGAGCATACATTAGCATGCCAAACCTCCCGAGTGTGTATACATGTGTAAGCTTGTGACTCAGACTATGAAATGGAAGCAGATGATCTCTTGCACATTATCTGCATTTTTGCTCGGTTAAATCAAAAGGATCTCTCATGAGGTTGAGAGCTAAATGTTTGGTAGATCATAGTTTGGTAGAAGATCAAGGGCATGGGCTGTGCTTGCTAGGGCTGGGTATCGTTCAAAAATTTTCGATATCGATACCGATACCTTCAGTTCGATATCGGTTTCTGAACAATACTTTTTTCGATATCAATTTTATGAAATCAGTTTTAACAAGATTACATTATCTCAAAAAACATTTTTTTCAGCTTGTTGATATTTATACAGACTCAAAGCCTCATCTCCTGAGCCACTGCACAAAGGAACAAAATATATCCAACACAATAAATCAGTGCAAACAGTTTTGATAAAGTTCAAATAGTTTTCAGTTTACACATCTGTTAGGCTACTTTACACTAGTGCGTGTTTGTTTTAAAACGCATAGCTCAGACAGAATCATCATTTCTATTCATTTATTCCAGGTTGTTAAAGACTTAAAGAAATTTAAAATCTTTATCCACTTTCATAAGTGGGTGTTTTATTTTCTTTCATCATATGTTTTATTGTTATTAAATTCTGTGTTGTAGTATGTCTAATTATTTGAATGCATAAAAACTTATGAAATGTTTTATTTTTCCTCAGAAATTCTGTGTTCTGTATCTGGTTTTCAAATGAAGTATTTAAATGATTGAAAATCAAACTTTATTTATTTATTTTGGCAAACAAAGGGGGTTCGCTATTAAAATTAAAACATGGAAGAAATGTTGTGTGATCATTACTTAAAAAAATAAAGTTTTAATAATTTTAATAGTAGCCTAGTAGTAGATTCTGCTGAACAAGAGTAAAATAATACTGCCACAGTGTCTTCCAAGTTAAACCGAACTTTTATATTGACGGGTTGAATACCTGTACAGTTGTGTGTGTATATGATATGACGCTAGTTTTAAGCTGACTGCACACTAGACGATTTTCAAATTTTAACACCATGGGAGACCACAGACAAGAAGACAGTTCAACCGATTTTTAGCCTTATGCTTCTGGCGCGCATTCTGTTTCACAGTGAAAAACAAAGTATAGAAAAGAATATGGGTGATATTCTCTGCTTTCATGTCATGTTTGTGGCTGCCAAGTTTCAGCCGTAGAAGCACGCAATATCCGGTGAGTGACGCTTGCTCGCTCTCATTGGCTATCGCAGGTATCACCTCAGAGGCAGCCCGATCAAGAGTCGTAAATATCAAACATGTTCAGCGATGCTCCGTCTCGATCGGGAGCAGATAAATAATCGTAATGACACCACACAATAGAGGATTTTTTGGACAGAAAATCGCTTGCGACAAGCCACACATAGATAGATTACAGTGACAAAATAAACTCTCTTATGAATCTTTTTTAAATGCCATGAAGCTCTTTTGATTGGTGATTACACTCAAGGAGTCTGAAGGCATAAGATTCTATATATGTATGATCGGTGAATAAATGAGGAGCAATCTGGCACCATGCATTATGGGGCTTAAGTCATCATTCACATGGGTATTTCATCATACCCCCTCTACTTAACATCTGGACATGCTGTGAATATATTAATTAAAGTCTGATACAGAGCAATTCAGAATGTTCAAAATCAGCCTGTTATATGAGGAGCAAATGGCTTGTTAACTGTATTTGTTTCAGTTACACAAATCAAAATTGACAAATAACATGTCACTGCCTTTTCTCCAGCATTTTAGGGTAACATTGTATACATGTTAGTGAAAAGGCCTCTATTTAATGTTTTCTCCCCATTGTAATTATACTAATAATTTGAATTAAAAGTTGAGTTGACAGTATTTTATATTTTATTTAAAACTCAATAAGTTTGTATAAAACCTAATGATCATGTTCTCCAGCATTTTAATCCAAAGTTGTCAAAGTTTCCCTGACAGTTGCTCTGTTTGGTCACCAAAACGTTGACTTGTCATAACTTTTAAAAAACAATTTTCTTGCATTTTCATGTTGCTGTTTGGTTGCTAGTGTGTTCTGGATGGTACTGTCCCATGTCAAAAGAGCCCACCTTCAATGTCTGCAAGGGTTTGCAGTAGTTTGCCAAGTGAAAAATGTAGGTGTGATCACTAGTAGTGTTCATTTTATCCTGTTTATAGTATCTGATATACAATATGTTTAGTATTTACTTCATTTGTGTAAATGTCAGCACATAAAAGCTTGCATGAAGCTTTAGTGGCGTGTCAAAAAGGCTCAAAACATTTCGACAGCTTCAAGCTGCCCCCCGTCTCTCCTTGCTGTCTAGGTGTCAGTAAACAGTGTGTCCCTCTCCACTGGACACCAGTCACACATTATGACGTCCCCAAGGCTTCCTGCTAACAAACACCCGCCCCCACACACACACACATTTCCTCACCCATACACAATCCTTTGGGAATAAATTCAACCCTGCAGGAATACACTGCCACTCATTCCTAACAACAAAACAACTGATTATGTGCTAGGCTCCTAGGCTAAGGCTTAGGAGACTCAGGAGCTGTGCTTAGCGCCGTCTGCCTCGCATTATGTCTGTAAATGAAATTTCTTAAAGCAGTCACCAAACACAAATTGTATTTAAGCAGTTTACATCTATTGCATTGGACCCTGATTGTGGAATATTGAATAGTTCAACAGCTTATTAATAAAAACAAGATTTTTGCAGGTTGCTGTTTGGTAGCTAGTGTTCTGGATAGATTCTAATAAAATAGGCATATTTTATTCAAAAAAATACTATATGACATCAACATGCTTTTATCATTCTTACAATCGCCGCCAGAATGTCCAACTTTGATGAAATTATTTTTCCTCAACAGTTCTCCTCACAAAATGAAATTCATTTAAAACACAAATTTAACAGCAAAGCTAATGTTTTCTGTTAGTTTAAGCACAAACTAAGAAAATAAAACCAAACTTTGTGGCAATAATTAAGACCAAACTGAACATGGTGTGTGTTTATGGTGCATGTCGGCAATGTTGTCTTGGAGGCGGAGGGGCGTGGTGGAGACGATATTATCGGATATCGCAATTTTTAAGGTGATTATCGATAAGATATTTTTGACATATTGCCCAGCCCTAGTCCCAAAGCAATGTTTACAGCATTTTTTAGGTTTATTTTTATTTTATTTGTTTTGAATTTTATTATTGTTTTTATAATTTAAAATATAAGGATATTTTGTCCCTACATATTTACTTCAATTATTTAGCTTTATTTTTTTAATATTATATTTCATGTTTGTTTTAGATTTTCTATTGTATTTTATTTTTGAGAATTTGTTATTTTATTTATTTTTATAATTAAACAGAGTGGTACTTTACAGCAATATAATTATTTTACTTTCTCATTCAAGATGAGACCGTTTTCCTGATCTCATGTTTTTCATGTGACAGACCACCTGTTGCAAAACGTGAAGACACATTTTGACTTTGTACGTGTTATTTTCATTTTGGTGGTTTAATATGAGAATTATTTAATACATTTGCCAACACATTTTTTTTTTTTCTGGAGAAAAAAAAACATCCTGGATAACCCTGATTATATTTTTTTTTTCACTGTTAGACATTTTCACACACAAGCAGTATGTGTTATTTTCATTTTGATGGTTTAATATGAGGATTATTTAATATATTCGCTATCACATGCTGGAGAGAAAAAACACCCTGCATAACCCTGATTATATACAGTGGGTACGGAAAGTATTCAGACCCCCTTAAATTTTTCTCTGTTATATTGCAGCCATTTGCTAAAATCACTTAAATTCATTTTTTTCCTCATTAATGTACACACAGCACCCCATATTGACAGAAAAACACAGAATTGTTGACATTTTTGCAGATTTATTATAAAAGAAAAACTGAAATATCACATGGTCCTAAGTATTCAGACCCTTTGCTCAGTATTTAGTAGAAGCACCCTTTTGATCTAATACAGCCATGAGTCTTTTTGGGAAAGATGCAACAAGTTTTTCACACCTGGATTTGGGGATCCTCTGCCATTCCTCCTTGCAGATCCTCTCCAGTTCTGTCAGGTTGGATGGTAAACGTTGGTGGACAGCCATTTTTAGGTCTCTCCAGAGATGCTCAATTGGGTTTAAGTCAGGGCTCTGGCTGGGCCATTCAAGAACAGTCACGGAGTTGTTGTGAAGCCACTCCTTCGTTATTTTAGCTGTGTGCTTAGGGTCATTGTCTTGTTGGAAGGTAAACCTTCGGCCCAGTCTGAGGTCCTGAGCACTCTGGAGAAGGTTTTCGTCCAGGATATCCCTGTACTTGGCCACATTCATCTTTCCCTCGATTGCAACCAGTTGTCCTGTCCCTGCAGCTGAAAAACACCCCCACAGCATGATGCTGCCACCACCATGCTTCACTGTTGGGACTGTATTGGACAGGTGATGAGCCTGTTTTTCTCCATACATACCGCTTAGAATTAAGGCCAAAAAGTTCTATCTTGGTCTCATCAGACCAGAGAATCTTATTTCTCACCATCTTGGAGTCCTTCAGGTGTTTTTTAGCAAATTCCATATGGGCTTTCATGTGTCTTGCACTGAGGAGAGGCTTCCGTCGGGCCACTCTGCCATAAAGCTCCACCAGTCGGGGCTTCATGGCAGAGTGGCCCGACGGAAGCCTCTCCTCAGTGCAAGACAAATGAAAGCCCGACTGCATCTCTGGAGCTCAGCCACAGTGATCTTTGGGTTCTTCTTTACATCTCTCATCAAGGCTCTTCTCCCCCGATAGCTCAGTTTGGCGGATGGCCAGCTCTAGGAAGGGTTCTGGTCGTCCCAAACGTCTTCCATTTAAGGATTATGGAGGCCACTGTGCTCTTAGGAACCTTAAGTGCAGCAGAAATTTTTTTGTAACCTTGGCCAGATCTGTGCCTTGCCACAATTCTGTCTCTGAGCTCTTCAGGCAGTTCCTTTGACCTCATGATTCTCATTTGCTCTGACATGCACTGTGAGCTGTAAGGTCTTATATAGACAGGTGTGTGGCTTTCCTAATCAAGTCCAATCAGTATAATCAAACACAGCTGGACTCAAATGAAGGTGTAGAACCATCTCAAGGATGATCAGAAGAAATGGACAGCACCTGAGTTAAATATATGAGTGTCACAGCAAAGGGTCTGAATACAGCTTTCCTGTAGCTCAAATAGTAGCGCATGGTGCTAGCAACGCCAAGATCATGGGTTCAATTCCCAGGGAAAGCAAGAGCTGATAAAATGTAAAAACTGTAACTTGAATGCAATGTAAGCCGCTTTGGATAAAAACGTCTGCTAAATGCATAAATGTACTTAGGACCATGTGATATTTCAGTTTTTCTTTTTTAATAAATCTGCAAAAATGTCAACAATTCTGTGTTTTTCTGTCAATATGAGGTGCTGTGTGTACATTAATGAGGAAAAAAAATGAACTTAAATAATTTTAGCAAATGGCTGCAATATAACAGAGTGAAAAATTTAAGGGGGTCTGAATACTTTCCATACCCACTATATATATATATATATATATATATATATTTTTTATTTTTTTTTTTTTTATTATTATTATTTTATTTATTTTTTTCACTGTTAGACATCATGTGAGATGTTCCAGATGTTTTCAGTAGAAGCCAGTTTGTTTATTTTTGAATTCAATTTAAACCTTGTGACTGTTAATTTTGTTCTTTTTCTAAGCCTAAATACGAGCAATAGTATAGCGATATGCTTCCTTTGCAGGATATCTTGTGCATGAGACACAAGTTAGCAGTCAAGCCAAGGACAAAGTATTTGTGTTAATGGAGAGATGTTAATAATAATAATAGACCATCTCTTGGCTTCTGGCTATTTTAGATTCACCGCAAAGACTCAACAAGGTGTCATCTCTTTGTCTTTTGTCCTCCATTCCTTGTTTTACCATCCAATGTCCTTGCATGTCCATAAAGCACAGAATACAAGAGAATCTTAGAGGTCGCGTCTGATCGGAGCTGTCAGCTCTCTTCTAAGATGCGTATTCCTCATCGCTAGATTTGGCATTATGGTTATGAGTAAATGTTTGTGTGTGCGACTGACTTGAGGAGTGCCCCGAAATGTGCAGCGTAGACCCAAATCGAGCCTTCCATGCTGCCACAGTCAGGTCGGATCAGTCACGCACAAGCATTTGAGCGGCTGCTACCTCCACCTCAGCCTCCGAGCCTCTCTGCATTCAGACGCCGTCTGCATCATTCAGCCTTATTCTCCGTATTACTCAATAACTATGTTTAGTGTGGGAATCTAATGCGGCTGACCTCCATTTGCTAATGGAGCTCAGCCCTTTCAGGTGTAGCGAACGCTGAAATCACTTCTTTTCTGCTCTGCCGCTAACAATGGGCATGATGGCATCTGCCCCGGAGTCGCGTGGCGGTGAGAGCACAGAGCATGTGCACTCTGTCTGGTCCTGTTAGGAGAAAAGAAGATGCGATATTCTGGAGGCCTTAAGCGAAGAGCTTCTCAGACTGCTGCTGTGTTTTCTGATTTCTCCTGCTCTTTCAGGTTCTCTCTTCTCGGTTCTTACTGCGACTGTCAACACAAGGCCAGACAGTAAATGCTGCACTCGGACAGTCCATACAGTGGATAGTTTCTCTCTAAGGAGGACATAAATGGAGATTGGAGGGTCAGTTTAAAAATGGTTAGACTAGGTCACAACATTTTAATGTCATTACTAGCAGAATTACAATGAAGTCGTGCATTTACATTTAACGTTATTCATTCATTTGGATTCTGTTATCCAAAGAGATTTACAAATGAGGAATGCAACGAGATTCATCAAAAAGTGGCAATTAAAATGAGAAGTGCTAGTAATACAAAGTTTCAGACATCATTAAGAACTCTACAAGCTAAAACAAGGAGAGATTTGGGAATAGTTAAAGCATAGTTTGTTTGTTTCTTTTTGCTCTCAGCAGGATGCAGTTAAGTGCTGACAGAAGAGATTAATTTTCAGTGGTTTCTTGAATACCAGGGATTTGGTGTTTTGGATAGAGTTGGGAAGATCATTCCACCAGCATGGAACGGTGAATGAAAATGTTCTGGAAAGTGATTTTGTGAATGTATAAATAAATTTTTTTACAAAATGTGCTGAAGATTGACTGTCTGAAGTCTTTCTTAAAAATGTTGACATAATATTAATACTGGTTATTATTAGTTTTGCTGCTTACAATTTATGTGGAAAATGATTGTTGTTGTTGGTTTATTCTTTGATGAATCGAAAATTCAAAAGAGCAGTATTTATTTAAAATCTATTGTAACATTATAAATGACTTAACTGTCATTTTTCATCACTTTATTGCTTACTTATTGAATAAAAATATTACTTTATTAAAATATCAAAAGTATTCATTTATATTTTGTTATGAAATATTTCTTGAGTACTATATCAGCATATTTTCGAAGAATTATGTGACACTGAAGGCTGTAGTAATGGCTATGGAAAATCAAGCTTTGCCATCACAGGAATAAATGGCATTTGAAAATATAATAATAAAAAAGAAAATAATTATATTTAATTGTAATAATAGTTCGCAATATTACAGTTTTACTGTATTTCTGATCAAATAATTGCAGCTTTGGTGACAATATGTGACCCTGGACCACAAAACCAGTCATAAGTCGCACAGGTATATTTGTAGCGTTAGCCAACAATACATTGTATGTGTCATGCCCCTGGACTGTTTTGTTGTGTTTTTGCTCCCCATGTGTTCCCTGTGACCCAGTTTTTCCCGTCTTGATTGTTTATTTGATTCCAGGTGTGTCCCCTTAGTTCCCTCGTTATCCTGTCATTATAAGCCCCAGTCCATTCAGTTCATGTTTGTCGGTCTTTGAGTGTCTACCCTGCCTGTGATCTGTGTTCCCCTTCGAATTAAATACTCTCCTTTTGTGAATTCCTCGTCTCCTCGTTCCCGTGCTTCCCTTGAGTTGTGACAGTATGGGTCAACATTATCAATTTTTCTCTTATGCCAAAAATCATTAGGATATAATATATAGGATAGGAAGTAAAGATCATGTTCCATGAAGATATTTTGTAAATTTCCTACCGTAAATATATAAAAACTTAATTTTTGATTAGTAATATGCATTGCTAAGGACTTCATTTGGACAACTTTATAGGCAATTTTCTCAATATTTTTTTTTTTTTTTTGCACCTACTTTAGTTGTATCTGTGCCAAAAATGTCCTATCCTAAAAACCATACATCAATGGAAAGCTTATTTATTCAGCTTTCAGGTGATGTATAAATATCAATTTCGGAAAATTTACCCTTATGGGTTTTGTGGTCCAGGGTCACATATGAGAGTTCATATGAGAGTTCTTTCAAAAACATTAAAAAAAGAGTATAATTATTCCAATCTTTTGACTCATAGTGTATGTATATTTAAACTTGATTGCAATACTGCTAGTAATTATTTTTACTTGCAGGGTGGTGATTGATTGTCATATCTTTTTTGAAGTATATTGCAGTTATTAAATGTGCTTAAATGAATAGTTGACACTTGCCATTGACTTTCATAATATGGATTAATAAATCCATAATATTCATAAAAATATTGTGGAAGTCATTGTCTATCGTAAACTGATTGTTTACCAGCATTCTTCAAAATATCTTCTTTTGTGTTCAACAGAAGAAAGAAATTCATACAGGTTTAGACCAACTTGAGAGTGAGTGAATGATGACCGAATTTTCTTTTTTTGGGTGAACTATCCCTTTAAAAAGTCCTCATTTACAAACTGGAAGCAACCTTTATTCTTTGATCACTGTTGTTTTTATGATTTATTTATTTACTTAATTATTAATTAATCAATTACAACTTTTTTCATATATTTGCCAAGCGGTAAGCTTGTGTAATCCCAGCCTCAATGATTAAATATGCATACTGTTGTCACAACAAGTCTCACATGTATTATTAACAGGCGATGATCAGGCAGCTGTGATGCTATTAAAATTCATCAAGAGCATTCGCATCGATAATGTGCGATTAAGAGGCAGATATGTGCATCTTTTCATAAAGCTTTATTTCCTGCTTGCGGCATGACAGAGCGTAAAAATAATGAATGGATCTCTTTGATTGGAACTGAGACTGGTGTTTGCGGTGATAGATGGTTTATTTTGTCTGCAGATATGTCTTTTCTTTCTGTTTCTTTACCAGTGTAATAATGGTTTCTTACCGCTAAAATGAAATATGATAGTCAGATTTTTTTTTTTTTTTCAAATACTTCCTACACCAGTGTTTTCCCCTCGTTTTCCCCCAGGCTTCCATGGCTGGTGCAAATTGGAAGGAGAGGGATTGTTGTCAGATAGACCGTTTATAGTATTCAGGCGGGCACTATGACCTAGCCTAAAGTCTAAAACATCTATTTTCTAATTGCAGTTCCAGTACTGTCACACATCAGTAGTGCTTGTGTAAGCACATTAGATCATTTGTCTTTGAGCCAGATTACACTGTCACCTTCATCATGTCCAGTTAATGGCAAGAAAAAGTACAAAACAAATTGATTTAATTTAATTTAATTTTTTGGTCATGGATATGTTAATAACTGCTTATAGTCATTGTTTTGCTAATTTATATTTAGAATTGCTTGCTCAAAAATCTGAACAAACCTCTAACCAAAAATATTTTTTTGTGTGTTTGTGCTCTCTTTGTGCTATAAACATGAATGATACCTCAAATTAAGTGGTTTTCTGAGGAGAGGTGTGTTATTTATTTATTTATTTTTTGAGTGATCAGACTTCCAGTTTTTCACTCACAGATAATCAAATGTTCAAAAGTTTGGGGTCAGTAAGATTTGTTTAATGTTTATAAATGAATTATCTTCTGCTCACTAACAGTGCATTTATATGATCAATTTTATAGTAAAAAGAGTAATATAATGAATATTATTATAATTTAAAATAATTGTCTCCTGTTTTAATACATGTACATTACTTTAATACTTTACATTGTCTATTTTAAAATGTCTAATCTAATTTGCTGATTTGATGGTCAAGAAATGAAAAAAGAAAAAAAAAACTTGCTGGCCCTGAAAGTTTTGAATGGTGGTGTACCTAAAATTTAAACAGAATTGAAGAAAAATAAATAATAGGTTTCTCATCTGTCCTGATCCCGTGTGCCATTGTAATCAGGACCTGCAATCATCAGGTAATATCACCCCAAACTCATACTAGAGCTATAGTATTACACCAATCTGCAGATGACATTTAATATATATATTAAAAAATATATGCATCAGCTGTAAAAATGTATTCCTGCAGAAGATGTTAACCCCACCATGGAAAATCTCCAGTTTTGTACAACAGACCTGCCCTTAGAAAGCAAAAATTTGTTTCCTTCATCTTTCTTAATACTCTCCACATGTCCGTACAATTTGCACAAATCTTATACGGTCTATTTTTTCCCTTTTCGTTTTATGTTGACTTCTCTGCTGACTTTCTGCAACCCCAGCATTCTTGGTATAATGCAAACTGAGTTTTGTCAGCATCTGACATTCCCCTCTAGGGACCCTTCAAAGTGAAGAGTCTTGGCTTCTTACACATCAAATTTCAGAGTGAACCTTGAACATTTCACATACTGTATGGAAGATTCTATGTAGCATTTATAATGTTTTTTTAAATCTCTTATTTTGGGGAAAAGCCCAGCTGAGAACCAAGTGCTTTATCAGCAAAGGTTTCATATCAGGGGAAAAATGTGAAAACTTTGTGCTTTGATGTTATATTTTATCTGCTTGGATTTTCTCATTTTGTTGCATTATGTACAAGTTGATTTCTTTTTAGACCTTGATATCAAACCATATGAAAAAACATAAATCTAAGGGTTTGAATAATTGAGGGAAGAAATAATTTGGGTTATGTTAGGGTTGCAACAACAGCTTTTGAGCAACCATATATGACCTTTCTTTGCTAACACAAATCTTTGTTTTGTTTTTAAAAGCAGTGTTAACGCCTGCAGCAGTAGTGGGTTAGCATTTGAAGTTTTTACCTTCGAAATTAATAAAAAATTCAGCATTGTGAGGAATGATTGATTGAATGCATGGATGGCAGGATTTAAGTCAGAAAGCAGATCCTGTTTTGCCATGTGCGATAGCACAAAATCACATTACGCTTTTCAGCTCGTCCTGAGCACCAGATGTCTGCGTGCAGGTATTATATTCCTCGCAAGCGACTTATCAGACATTTTCAAAGCACAGCACTAGCATAAACGAGATTTCAAAAAAGAAATATCAAAATTAACTTCAAGTTGGCACCCTCATGTAAGCTAGCACTGAGCCACAGCTAACTTTAGTGGCTTGTTTACATCTTGCTAGCCTTACTGTTAATTTTCCTGTTAATTAACACTTAAACGTTTAATTAAAACTAAGAGTTTAAGTGCTTAAGCTTGACCATTGCATATTTCTGAAAGTTTTGCTCATCTTTTTTTTATAGAAATACTTCCTTATATTACAGTTGTATATTACAGGAATGATGTTAGCTTAGCGCTCAGGGTTCATGGGGAAACCAAGCCGCTCAAGCCCCTTCTGTGCGCGAGATAGCCGAAGCCCACAGCTATGGATCAGATCAAACTGTGATAAATGACCAGGGCTCAGGCAGGAATCCTTCAAGACTGTTTTGTTTAATTAGCTAACGAGTGAGTGGGTTTGATTGGGCTAAGCCGGGGAGATGCTATGTGCCTGTCGATTAAATGCGCTGCTGGGGAGCCAAAAGCCTTGGCTGAGTAGAACATTACAACGTTCTGCAAATGGATTTATCATTAACGGCGCAAATGGAAAGCTCACATGCCAACATGTCTAACCTCAGAGTGGTTTGGTTGAATAAGATGTAGGTATGTGCCACAGAAACATGGTGACAGGAAATGCACATCGGTTTATTAATGCTTCAGTGCATTGTTCTTCCACAGATGCGGTTAGATGCTTATTAGATTGACAGCTGATTTCTTTATTGCTGTTTTTAGCAGCAATTAGATTTCGACTTATGCAAAGCCATTATAAAAGCACTCCTTTTAGTTTAGAGCCTTTCTCCAATTACAAACATGTACTATTCTAGCAATTTCATGTAAAAAGTCAGCAGTTGAATTACTATCAGAAAGCGCTTCCTCTGAAAGGAAAATTTCCTTTATTGTTTTGATTCACATATGGATAATAGAGAAATGTTGGGTTCACCTTGCGCTTTTTGTGGCTCATACTTGATGGTGGAACTTGGAGAATGACAGGGATTGTAGGTAATTGAATCAGCAAAAGGCAAAACAATTGTAACTCCTGGAGGTCAGCTTTGAAACTGTTTTTCTGTGCTAGTATAGAAACCGACCACTGACAGATGTGACATTAAGTGTATGCTGACATTTCGAGGAGAGGAACGGCCAATGAGAATGCTACACCTTCAAAGTCTGGTCAACAGCACTCCTCTCAGAGTTGAAACTGTTTTATTTCTTTGTCTGATATAGTGTGAAATAGTGTGTTGAAAACTATGTAACTGGAAATGACTGCATTACTATTTCCAGCTTGAGCTAGAATAAGAATAAATTTAAAAATGAATGAATAAATAATTAACAAACAAACAAACAATATTTTTCTTAAATAAAAGGAAACCTAATTTGGATTCTAATATTACTTTCATGACAATTAAGTACATTTCCATCTCAATTATAAAAATAAAAAAAATCTGTTAAATTCAAATAATATATATATTTTTTAAACTGCATCATAAATCTTAATGAAAATCATTATTTCTGGATATAAAATATTTTTAATTACAATAAACTAAATACAACAGACCTAGAATAAATAGTAATGTGATTTGTCCTTAAATTTTAAGTATTCTATACTTTAAATTTATTTTACAATGTACCATTTTTGTCATATTACTGTGATGTGAAACATATGTATTGTTCACATTATAGTGGGCTAGTAAGAATTGGATTGTCATGAAAATAATGTCAGTAGTCCTAAAAATAGGCGTCATATTATTTTGGCAGAACAAGGACATCTCTTGACAGTTTTTGTGAGATTCGCCCAATTACGATAGCTGGACATTTCCATTCATCTGTTGTTAAGATTTCTTTGTTGTTATCATTAAAAGCTCTCTGCTTTAATGAATTAGCTTACTTGTCACCTGATTATTCATTAACTGGCCAATGTCAATGAATAGCGCTCTGGATTTTTGAACATTGGTTACATACGACCACTTTCCCACTTGACTAGAGGCCAACTAATCACAGGGCACTGGTTATCCTTTCTGTCATTAATTCTCACCCCCTAAGCCACACAACCCTCCTCAGGCTGATTAATTTTCACCCTAGCATGTAGCCCCAATGCTAATTTAGTAACTCTAGGGAGGCGCAGATTCATGAGCAGAGCCCACATATGCCATTTAGGCTCTGCTGAGAGAGGAAATGTCACCGTGTACTCTAGTTATGTTTATGCAAATGTAGTTTTCGGGCAGTAGAGTGACCTCTTTCTACTCATGTGTGATGTTGACGGTCTTTTCTCCATCTTTCCTTTTGCCTCTAACAGCTTTGACGTTCTCCTGGATTTTTAATGAGTACCCGTCATTCGTGAAGCAAGATTCTCGTCGGTTCGTGTCCCAGGAGACAGGGAATCTATACATCGCTAAAGTTGAGCCATCTGATGTGGGCAACTACACCTGTGTTGTGACCAATACTGTCACCAAGACACGCGTCCAAGGGCCGCCTACTCCTCTGATACTGCGCAAGGACGGTGAGGATGCTTGTTGGTGCCTCGATATATACCATACATTCAATCCTACATGCATTTACGGAATTACGTAACTAAAAGAAATAAAAAGATGTGAAATATATGAAGAATACAAATTTTATTCAAAGGTTAATAAGCTGTTTCTCTGCAAATTTTAAGATGCTGTGGCAGCATGTTTCGGTGCCTCTAGGCTGGCATTATCAAAGGCCCTCAAACTGAAAGGTCATTTGTCTTAGGCTGATCTAATTGTTGCTTCTCTGTGGATTTACAATTTGATCACACTCATGTTCAAGGGTGATAAAAATAAATTGTCAAAGTCCTAATAGACAAACGGAATCTAATTTATCTGACTGATAGCATGAAATAAACTTCTTTCAAACCACTCTGTATTTTTTATGAGAGGTAGACCTAATGGTTTTTCGGTGATTGATTTTAAAGAAAAAAAAGGATTAACAACCATTCTAGTTTTAAAGAGTGAATTATGATAGACGTAAGTAATTGCCTTTTAATTAAGCAATAATCCTAACAATATTCTTATTTATTTTAATATTTCATTATTTTTTGCCTTGCCTCCACCTAGACTTTATATTAACTTTTACATGATTATCTAAAAAGTAGTCTTAATTGGTGTCATTAAAAAACCATATTTGAGAATTTTAAGGAAAACATGTCTTTTTGTTTTCACAATAGGCGTTAATTAACTGCTGACAAATGTATTGCTTTAGTTAGTTCAGTGTTTATTCTTTTTTTTCCTCTCCAAGATATGTGATAAATATATTAGTAAAAGTTTCATTTTTTTAGGTTTTTAAGATCAAAACTGTCCTCAATCATATTTATGTCCTTTTCACCAAAATTTTAAAGCTCATTTAAATGCAAATGCACTCACATATATAACATTTTTGTATACAGTATATACATTCAAAAGTTTGGGGTCAGCAAGTTTTTAAAGAGAGAAATTAATACATTTATTAAGCAGTGACACATTAAATGAATCAAAATTAACAATAATGCTGAACTTTCTATTCATTAAAATATGAAAAAAAATGTATCACATTTTCCAAAAACATATTAAGCAGAACAACTGTTTTCAACACTGATAATAAGAAATGTTTTTGAGCACCAAATCAGCATACTAGAATGATTTCTGAAGGGCACTGAAGATGTTGAAATATTTTTTTTATTGCAGTTTTATTATATTTGTCTCTCAAAAACATTTAAAAAATCTTACTGTCCCCAAACTTAGCCTTGTATATTCAGTATATGTACATACAGTATATACCACAATTCGAGCAAGACACCAGTTGGACCTCAAAAAGGAAACTACAGTTTTATATTTATATATTTTCCATTTTTAAGGTCCACCTGACTGAGATGCAACCGATGCCTTGTCTGAATTATGCTGTAAAACATGCTTTATAAAAGCCTGATGTTTCTATCGGTGGTGTATGACCAACATGAGCCGCTCAATGACTACTGTCACAGTGTGATCTCCAGGCACAATTTCAAACCCCATTGTACATGTCTCTTTACCTGGGATGCTACAGAAGGAGATGATTGCCTCTCTTCAACCCTTCCCATTTGGCAGCGCTGACATAAACGGCCAGCGTTAGACATTACAGATAAGCATCTCTTTGAGTCCCTCAGACAGCTTAGTCGCTAGTCCGATAGCACACCTCACAAAAACACAGAGGGAGATATCAGGGCTCCCTGCTATCCCAAAAGCCTTTCAGAAGCTACAAAATAAATCATGCAATAATAATGAAAGGGAAAATAAAAGATTGGCTGCTTTTGGAATTGCAGTTTCAGATGGAGTAATTGATACCTTTTGTTGGAAATAATTGCGATTTTTGCTTGTCGATTGAGTGTTTCTTTTTTGTAGGTGTTATGGGAGAATATGAGCCAAAGATTGAAGTGCAGTTTCCAGAGATTGTTCAAGTGGCCAAAGGTTCAACCGTGCGTCTGGAGTGTTTTGCACTGGGGAAGTAAGTATTACAAAGATCTACTCAGTAGAAAGAGAATGTAATCAGTCTTTGAATTACTTTTTGCGTTTGTGTTTGCAACTTAGTCCAGTACCGTCCATAAGTTGGCATCGGGTTGACGGAGTCCCATTCGCCCGTAAAGTGGATGTAAGGAAAACCAGCGGTGTGATGGAAATCCCTTACTTCCAGCAAGAAGACGCGGGAACGTACGAATGTGTGGCGGAAAACACCAAAGGAAGAAACTCTGTGCAGGGAAAGCTATCTTTCTTTGGTAAGTTGTCTTGAGCTGCATGAATATTTGAACACCGAAAGCTGCATGTCATGCCCATTGAAGTGAAGGACATGATGCAGGACTCTGCCTTTACAGCCGTCAACCCTGACCAGCAGAAAATCAACTTACGGCCGGATGTTGTACTTTAACAGTGCATCAAAATGATTAAAGCCTCCCGGATGTGATGGCTCTAATATTTTTATCCAGATTAAAAAGATGAGAGGGTGACCTTGAGCCTGACCTTCTGTTTGTGTGTGTGTGTGTTCCGTTCTACCAGATGGCACTGTGATTGGGATCCAATTTGACTCCAGATCAAAGCTGTTAAATTTACTATACTTAGATGAGGGGCACATATGCCAGGAAAACACTCAGCAGAGCAGCATCTGGATCTATGATGACTTCTGATTTTTTTGTGTTTATCAAAAAATTGTTGTTGATTTTAAAACATATTTGGAGACTCTGGACCCAAATGAAGATGTTCAGAATTAAAGGCTCAGTAGAGCTTGCTTGTTTTGCGTTATGGTCATGAATGATACATGACATTGTGTGGCTTATTAGGAGAAGCTATTATTTTGTAAGGAATAGGATTTATAGTTTTCACCTAACACATGATAAATGCCATAGACTTGCATTAAAGACAGGACTCGAGGCTCTTTGGACCTAAACAACTATCTAGCCTAGCAACTAGTAAGTTCAATCAAAATGGTTCATAGCAAAAGCAGTCTTAGAGTTATTTTCCATGAATGAGTTCAAAATGTTTAATTTAATTGTCTGTTGTCCTGTTTGAATTTTTAGTACAACAGTTTTTCAAAAATCTTAAAAAGATGTATTAACAAAATACAAATGAAATACTATTCTTCTTGTGTTCTTTTGGTGAAAAAATAGAATGGAAAATATGGCATAACGTTTAACAAGATTTTTATATATTTACATATTTTTAATATACTGTATATTAACATGTTTTTTTTTTTACTGTTCAAAAGTTTGGAGTCAGTTAGATTTTTTTTTAAAGATTTTTGAAAGAAGTCTCTTGTACCTTCTAAGGCTGCATTTATTTGGTCAACAAAAACAGTCATATTTTTTTTTTATATTATTAGAATATATTATTTCAATACCTTTTAAAATACAATTTATTCCTGGGATACCAAAGCTGAATTTTCAGCAGCCATTACTCCAGTCTTCATTGCCACATGTGCCTTCAAAAATCATTCTAAATATTCTATGATTTGGTGTCCAAGTAACATTTCTTAACGTTATCACAGTTGAAAATGGTTGTGCTCCATAATAAGAATTTTTGTTCATTTTTGTAGAAACAGTGATACATTTTTTAGGATTCTTTGATAAATATAAAGTTCATAAGAGTTTTTCATAACATTTTACTGTATATGTATTTACTGTCACTTGTAATCTAGTTAATACATCCTTGGTGGAAAAAAAATAATAATAATTTCCTAAAAAAAAATTCTTACCACAAATTTTTGAACAGTAATGTATATAGTATAAATCAAGTTATTCTGTCCTGATGGAAGTCTATTAGATAAAATAGTAAAATAATATACCTGCCACAGCTTTGTATTAGTCGTAAAATCAGTGAGAGAAAAAAAACAAACTTGTAAAAAAAGACATTGAATATTAAAACATGGAAATCCCTTTTACCTTCAACCCACTTCTGTTTACCAGTGCAAATTGGCATGAATTGTAAAAATGAGACCCCAATGGCTAGGCCTGGGTTTCTAGCAAGTGTATCGCGACTCAGAGGCTTATGAAGAGAAGCATATTAAATATGGACTTTAAAATGAAGGGTTCATAACCTTCTCCCTTCACCGCCGTGTTGGCTCCGCGGCATTGTTCATACAAGACAGCTACCTATTAAGTAAGTACCTGTAGGCTAGAGAGCAGTGGGATTTATCCTCCCCTTATGGGATCTTGCACTGGCTCTAATGCTGTACCTGCATGCCCAGTGGCCCATTTACAGGAATAGTCTGCAAGGAGCTCACTGAATGTTTTATTATTCTTGTTGTCTCATTGTTTATATTCCAAACAATGTGGAATATGGGGGGACAGGTTCTTAGAAAAGGGAAGTTCTCCTAATGGGCTTCCCAGATGCGCAACGTAGCGGTGATTTATAAATGTATTAATTAGATAAATAGCTTGGGCATATTGTAAAAGCTAATGTAATCCAGCCAAGGAGGCGATTCGTCGTAGGTGTGGTTGTGTTTCACTAATGCTCTCGCTCCTCAGCTCTAATGCCCCATTCTGTTTAGGAGAGACTTGATATTTATGATAATTCGCCTCGGTTTTCGCTTCGCTTCTGCTGTTCTTCAATCGTTTCCACCCCCATCTCACCTCTTCTCCTGTGTATAAGTCAACTGCAGTATAAGGAGAAGGAGACAGACCTTTAACGTCTGGTTAAACTGGATTGCCTGAGGTTACTGAATATGACGAGAAATATCTCACACTAAACCGGCATTGATCTCATCAACAAAATCATTGATGAAAATGGTTCATGAAAAGATTTTAGATTTTGTCAATGATAACAAAGACAAAATGTGCATAATAAAAAGGTCATTTTTGAATTATATTAATGTGATAATTAAATGATTTGAAGTGTTGATGAAAATATAGCATCGCAGGATATTAACAATGCACTAACAATTGCTTGACGGAGAAGAACATGGACAGTTTTTGTTAATATAGATACATTTTAAAAATAACACAGTACTGATCGAAAGTTTGGGGTCAGTAAGATTGTTTTTAAAGAAATGTATACTTTGATTCAGCAAGGACACAAAAAATTGACTAAAAGTTATGGGAAAGACTTTTAGATTGTTGCAAAAAATTATTCAAATCAAATAAAATAAATGCTGTTCTGAATTTGATATTCATTGATTCTTTGATATTCAAAGTTGAACAGCGCAACCATTTTAACACTGATAGAAATGATTAATGAGATATTACTTAAGCACCATTTCAGCATATTGTAATGATTTCTGAAGGATCATGTAACTTTTATAATATATTAAAATAGAAAATCACTCTTTTTACTGTATTTTTGATCAAATAAATGCAGACTTTGTGAGCATTCTTTCAAAAACATTTTAAAACATTTGCCGAACTCAAACGTTTAAATGGTAAATAGTTGATTTTATTTCCCAGTTTCTTGTCAACTAAATGTCATTTGAGTAATTTGTCTAAAATGAATAAATATTACATATGGCATAATGGAAAAGTGTTGACAATTTAATGGATATTTTCATTACAAAACAAAAACCGTGACTTAAAGTGTAAAATTTGGTCAAATTGAACTCTGCAAATTAAGGTTTCAGTGTGATTTGAGCCAAATATATTTTTTTTGATGGTTTGACATATCTAATTGAAAGTTTTGAGACTGTGGTCTTTCCCCATTCAAGTCAATAGGACTGTAATCCTATTAACTATATCAGGTGTCAGCTAAAATGGCCACGAGTGAACTGACTTTGGCCGCATTCATCTACCAGTTATCACTCATTCTATGCTTTAAGCTATTTGTAATTATTTACAACACATCTTAAAGCCACAGAAGGCCTGAAAAAAGCAGCGACGGGTTGACGTTTATCCTGTTCACAGCTCTGGGATTCTTCAATGGCAGGATTAGCCTACGGACAGACCTCTTGACTTACCACTCAGATCTCTCTCTCCCTTCCCCTCTATTTCTGTCTCTGTGTCTTATTCTCTTCCCCAACGTTTTTTCGTTTTGCCAGCCAGGTGATAAAAATCTGTAATCTTATTTTGAAGTCCCATGGAATTAGGCCTACGAGACATTCGTCAGCAGAGCGGGGGAATGAGGCGATCAATAAGTGTATCTCATGTTTATCACTTCCACTGGCAGCAGCAAAGCAGGAGGAGACACTCAAAGCCTTTCATTCTTTCTGCTTGCGTTGGCTTGATTAGCAATTGCCCTCAAATGTTTTTGTTGCCTTCATTAGTCCTGTTCTTTGCTAAGCTATGAAGATTGTGTATCTGGTACACATATAAAGAGATGTTTTGTGTGTATGAATGGGGTCACTTCATACATTTTAGCATTTGTTTTTCCAACGTACTGTGTTAGTCAAGGTTTTTATGCATCAAAACAGTAATTTCATTTTACTTGACCACTTTTCACCCCATATCTAATCCTTAAAATTAATTGATTGTGCTGCTGTACATTTATTAAAGAAATCATTCACCTAACATGAAAACTCAAAAACCAAACAAAAGGGGATTTCTGAAGAATATCACGGCCATATACTGAAAGGAGAATGAGTCTGTCAAGGGACAAAATGACAAAAAGTCTTACTGGACTAGAAAATTTAAGGAAAGTTTGGATTTTCTTGATATGAACACTTTAAAGAGACATAACAAATGGTTTGAATGTAGTATTTGGCAGGTAGGGTTGCGTTTAAGATCATTTAAGTTTCACAAAATGGTTCTTACATCCAGAGTTTCCCTACACAGAAAAACAGATGTTCTTCCATAGAGTACATTATGATTGCTAGGGACACAGAAAACATCTATCTATCATAATCACAGTATGCCACTGAATAAGCGTTCAGTTGGTATTAAGGATGCTGAGAGCTCGTTTTGACCTCTCTACCTCTCATTCCTCTCAAGTTTGACTTGTGGGCGTGAAATGTTGAGAGTGATTGTGTGCCCTGTGGGCAAGGCTAAGTCAGGCCCTGACTGCTTACTCTCATTTAAACAGTGGGGTTTAAAAGTCAATACTCTCCCAGTGAGTGCGAGATAGACTGAGTGGCAGTGACTAAGGGATCCAGGCAGCACTAGTGGATGGTTGACAGTTTGTTACTTAAATGTGGCTGTTTTTTTTAATAAAAAACCTACAGTTCAGCAAAAAAATTAAAACCGTTATCATTTGCTATTGTGTCGTTGTATCAAACCTGTTTGACTTTCTTTTGAAGGATTGTCGTCACTCTTTACAATGCAATTATTGCCTAAAGGATTGAGGCTTTTCAAGCTTCGAAAGGATGCAAAAGCACCACAAAAGCAGTATTGTAACCAAATATTCACAATTTGGTGGGACCCAGTGTTAAAGCGTCAGTGGAGGCTGCTTAAGATGTATTCCAAATCTTCTGGAGTCATACAATGGTTTTGATAGCAATAAAGAGACTAAATTGTAAGCTGTTTTTGCGAACAAATAATTCATTGAATAGATTTGACTCTAAAGAAGAACATCACTACTTCCCATTTCCATTTCCTATGGAAAACAGTCACACTTGTGTTTATATATTTTATTGTTTGTTTGTTTGTTTGTATGCCTTCTAGCCATTCTTATCTGTCCTTTTAGTGTCCTTTTAGGGGAAATGCTCATAAATGAATCTTTAAATGTGCTCTAAGTCAATTATTAACTAGGTTTGAGTTACATGCATTTAAAAGATAAAGATCAATACAGTTTGTTTATAATTAAGCCATAATTTACCCTAATAGTATTGGTTAAGGTAGTTTATGGTACTAGCTTTTAGACAATACTAATATACTAGATGTGCTTTCCTTTCTATACCCATCTAAGTAGAAGTGTGAATCAGTTGCACCAGACTGCTGTTGTTTTCTTATGTGCCATTATTGTGATTACATCAAACCATTTCCCACAGTTCATGGCTCTGATAATGTAAGTCCGCTTTGAAGGACACATAGCAGGTAATAATCAAGGTTAAAGTAATTCTGTGTAGTCATTACCTCTGTTGTTGGTTGTTTCAGCCTCCCCCCAGCTAATTGAGAAGCCTCAGGATGTGCAGAAGGCCATCGATGACTCTCTGGTGTGGGAATGCAAGGCCACAGGGAAACCTAAACCCTCTTACAGGTGGATGAAGAATGGAGAGAACCTGGAGCCCATTGAGGTCAGTTCACCTCTTGACTTTTGCAACAGTAGTAAAAATACTGACAATGACATAATAGAAATTGTATTAAAAATTACAGCTCACCCAAAAATGCAAATTGACTTGCTTTCTTCTGTGGAACACACAAAAAAATAGATCTTAAAGGGATATTTGTCCATGCATGTTGTTTTGGTCCCCACTGACCTTCATTGTATGGCCAAAAACAGTTGAAACATATCATATTCTTTTTTTGTTCTACAGAAAAAAAGCAAATCATAAAGATTTGGAGTAAATGGTAAACCCATATTTTGTATATCAAAATATAGGTTCAGTATTAGAAGAAAGTTAAGAAACTTGTTATTTATTGCCTTGTTTTTAGGTTATATCAGTGATTTGGTAGCAGTCATCACAGTAGATCTGCCAGCCATCTTTATTAACCTTGTGAGACCACTGCTTGAGAGCGTGTTCCTTAATGGTTTTTCTATAACCGTCTAAATCAGAGTGAATCCACTGGAGTACCTGATATGTCATTCTGTGGACCCTCTATATAGGCCACTCCAGAATTATCGAAACAATAGGAATGGACAAAATTGAGAACATAAAAGCTTCCAAATATCCACCACTTGTTCTGGCAATGAGAGGGAATAGCTCCCCAAAAATGCAATAAACTCAAGATGGCAATAGCTAGCAGAAAGCACTAGCAATTCTCTCTAACAACACATTTTAAAGATTGAACCAACATATTTTCATTTCGTACCTCTTCCTTTAGATGCGACTTCTGCAGCCCATTTTGCTTCCATTGTGTGACTTTTCAGGATGTTTAATGTGGAAAAAAGTGCTTGATTTTTATCCATCAGAAATTTATTGGAATATGAAAAATTGGCACTTCAGGTCTTTGCGGTTGAGTTTTGAAGGCTACACCTCTCCTGAAACACCGACAGCACAAAACTTCAGCAGCCTTTGTGAGGTCAAATTAAAAGTCATTTGATGTGGAGCAAGTTATGCCATTTTGATGAAACACAGCCATTTTTTCTTTGGAATAACATGCTCTTATGAATTATGCACAATAAGACCAGTAAAGTGCATTAAGTAAGTAAACAGGACAGTTTTGATTTCATGTCGGCTTTAAATAAGGTGCAGAGAGGAGCATGCTAATTACAGCTCTTCTAATCATCATTACTGCTCATCATTACATAAACATAATTACTGGTTTACAACCTACAAACATCACCAAACAACACAAGCTCAGAATATGAAGGACATTTAAAAAGTCCTTAAATAAAGTAAAACACATTTAATGAACATTAAGGCTTGATTTAACACAGTCTTTCAAAGCCGTGGACACAAGATACAAGACACTTAGCAATCTCCCATTAAATCCTCCAATCTAAAACAGCAGAATTTGAGCCTGTTTCCTTGAAGGCCATTAGGAGAAGGCTTATAAACCTTTACTGTGTACCAGACAGGCTCTTATTGTTTTGTCTTTCTCTGAAATCCATTTAAACTATAGTGAAAGAGGTGATAAACATTTATATGTCTCGACACTCTATGTAATATACAACCTGTCTCCACTGAGAGCATTTCACCCAGAATTCCAAACTCTTAAGCGCATGAAGTTATTTTTAGAGACTAGTAGCTCTTCAGCGCAACTATGGTGTGGTGAATAAACAAATCAGTAAACTTCATGTAAATTAGCCTTGCTATGCGATGCGGGTGCAAACAAGCAAAAGATATTGATCCATTTAGAGACTGTGTATGTGTTCAGAGACATGGCCACTTGTCTTTCTTCATCTGTCACTCATTCTTTTTCATCTTTCACACCACCGGATTAGAATATCTATCAGCGCTGCATAATTAGCAGTCTGTCCATTTTATTGTTTTGCACTTTATTAAAGAACGGTTCCAACAGAATATGCCGCAATCAAAAAAAAAGGTTCATTTATATGCGTTGGACCTCAGGAAATCATTGCTAATGCAGATTCTGCTGGTTAGGCTCCACGTTCGTTGAGTGAATTTGTACTAGAAATACCGAATTTGCATAATGATCAATGTTTTACAGGTATATTTGTGTGCCAAGGTAATTGCCGAAAGGTACACTTGAATTTTAAATGCAATAAAATCTTTTTATTTTGCATTTATGGTTGTAAAAATGATTTGAAAGACCTTGCGCCCTTTCTGGAAGCACGTCTCTTTGAGCATTGAACAAATACCACTTGGTTTGTACTATGACAGACTAATGTCTCAAGGGCACAACAATCTCTTGATTGAATCATAGCCCTAGCTTACATTTTGATTCCGAAATGTTGATTTTCAATGTATCCCGGTTAAATGAATTAATCAGTGCAGAATTATTACAATCTCCAAATGTCATCGTCAACATCAGAGCTTTAATCAATTGTATAACTAAAGGTCACTGATGTAGCAAAAGCATGGGTTGTTGACTTATACCATTTGTTATTTTCACTGTGCTTAATCAATGGGGACCTTTCATGTTCTTTCTGCCTTATTGGAACGCAGCATTGCTAAGGTGACCAGCTAAAAACCTCTTCTTTGTAAATCACTGTGACGCTCCAGTCGCTGAGAAAAAGGGATATGATATAAGGCACACACCGTGTCTTGGCTAATCTAGTAATAAACGTGTCAATGATCTTGTTCACCCGTATCATTGTGCGTTTTTGATACCAGCTCATACTGCTTACGCAGAACATAGCTTATGTTTGTAGTAGTTTGATTTAAAATGTACCACATAATAGAAAACGAAGTGTTTACAACTGCCACGAACTGGTAATGAGGCCTAACATGTACGGTGTTTTGAACGAAAGGTGACATTATATTATTTGTTTTTTCAAAGGCGCAGATTTAAATCAAGACTTATGAAATGAAAACGTCCATGCAGCCGTGCACACGCACTTCATATCAGGATGAGATTTGCCGTGACTGTAGTCATGCATTGCGGTTTATGTCCTGACCTGACGGATTTCGAGCAGTGACATTGCCAATCATGGCATTTCAGCGCAGACGTGCAGATGGTCCCCTCCCTTAGGACCCGCCACGTGCAAAACTGCTGATTTAAGAGGAACGTCACGGTTAATTAGTACAGTAGTAAAGTGAAGCATCGCCTCACTCCGAACTGCTATATGCCACTATGTGATTTTCTGTGCGGGCTTATATGTCCCATATTGTGCATTCGTCCCTTCCTTCTCTTTCCATTTCAAAGTACACCGATACAAATCTCATTCAAGCTCAGATTATCCTGAAGACCAACTGCTGTTTTATATGCCGTGACTACAGTAAACACTTTATTGACGTTATAGGATATTAAAAACGTATTACTTAAAAATATGAGCTCCCTCAAAAATGGAAGTTGTGTCAAGTTGTGTACAAGGAGGTACATTAGGATATACAGAAAAAAATCTAATCAAAACAAAAATAAACCAAAACATTCACATATATGAATGCATTTTACAAGGTATTGTTGAACTCTTCTGACTTCAAAATTAATTTCCGCCAATATTTACTAAATCATTCATTCAGGAACTAAATACATGACTGACTTTATGAGTCTGGAATCTTTCACTCAGCGATTCATTCAAAAAACTGAATCATTCAGAAACAAAACCCACGACTGTCTTAATGAATTAGTCATTGAATCTTTCACTCAACCAGTTTATTCAAAAACATTGATTAATTTAGGAATGCAACTACTGCGTTTTGCTTAGACATGACCAACAGTGGATTTCTCTTTGTCTTCATTATTTGGAGTTTTCATTTTCATTGTCAAAAACACACAACAGGTTACTCAGTATTAACTTGTTTATTGAGCTATTATATTAAAGAAATACCACATTCATAATTGTGCTGTTGGTCTGAATGCCAACAAGGCTGTGATGACAGGCTTCTTTTTTGTGTGTGTGAACTATTCCTTGCATACGAAGAATAAAGTTAAAGGGCAAAATGTGAGATATGAAAGGACAGAATACACTCTAAACCACAGCAGAGAGTGTTCTGCCACTTTTCATGCCAATTTTTAATATGAACCTGTCTTTTTATGAGCCTTTAAAATGTTGTTTATGCCCATTGGAAGGAAACATGAGGTGGAAACTAAATGCTCTCAAGGTGACTGAGGCTGAAGGTTTATATATTTATTTATAAATACAGTATATATACATCTTTGATTGCAGTGTACTGGTGTTTTAAGATGTCTTTGGCATTTTAAAACCTGTTTCCCTATTTTATGTTGTTTTATACACTATATTCTTCAAATAAGTTTGGTTAACATCAGAAGACATGCAAACTACATTGCATCACATATTAGAAATAGTATAAAGCTGTCAGCTTTAAAATATTAGTCCAGCTTGTTTATAATGGCAAACATCATCCAGCCTCCCAACGGCTTGTCCGCGGAATACAGAGGCTTGAGCTCTGGTTAAGAAGTAAACAAGCCAGGGCTTTATTTCCATCTCATAAACACACAGATTTATTGCTGTCGTTTTTGAGCAGCCTCCCTACGCAGTGTCTCCCATTAGTAATGAACACTCAGATTTATGATCGTTTCCATCAACCTCCAAACATAATTTACCTTCCCAGACACGTTGTGCTTTTATGCAGATTAGCAATCTCAGTAAAAGACTCTTAACGGAGATATCCTGTTTCCCACAGGAGAGGGTGCAGGTCATTAATGGCGCCCTGTCCATCACTCGCCTGACGCTCTCCGATATTGGAATGTACCAGTGTGTGGCAGGAAACAAGTATGGAGAAGTGTACTCCAATGCTGAACTGAGAGTTATCGGTAAGTGAAACCTGGTTAATTGTGTTTGACTGAAATATTAGTGTGGTTTGTAAATTTACAAAGCACAAAATAACGAGTGCATTAATATAGCTTATACTCTCTATCTCAACTACATGCTCCTGATAATGGCCACTTAACAGTCGTATAATGTAGTTAGATGTGTAATATTGTTCATGACGTGTACTTATTTTGTTCGTATTTGGAGGTGAATTTCTGTCAAGGAGATTTTTGTTGCTTAAAATTTAACGATTGGTTCAAACAGGCTTTTGAAACCCTCCCTCATCTACCATTAGTCAGATACACTAAAAGCCCCGCCCCACACTCACACCATTGGTTAAGCCAAGTAGTTAAGGATATTCTTTTAAAGTATTTTATCTTTTAAAGTATTCTCAACTACTTATTTTATTACCAACACCAAAACAGACACAATCAGTATAGCATGATTACAGAATAAGTTGCTCTTATGAGTCGTGAATTGTATATAGCAGTGTAGTCTGATTCCTTAATAAGCGATTCATATGAGATGGTACTTTTTTAAGTGAATCAAAAACATACATCTCAACCAGTATAGTATGATTTCAAAAGGAATGACTCATATGAGCTGGATCTTTTGAGTGAAGTGCAAACAGTCTAGTTCGGTTACTGAACAAATGACTCTGAGTCGAATTAGTGAATCAATCAGTTTACCAACAGTTGCTGATTGGTTGTTCTTATGACAATTTGTAGTGGTATTTTATAAACATAAATAAATAGATGTTATTACATGTTTTTGTTATTTTAGTATTGTTGTCTAGGCTAGTTATTGGATTGCATTTGTGCTGCAACATCGAAAGTCTGTGTAAACGCACATTTTCAAAGGTTTATTTTAATGTATTCATTATTGAAACATCAGTAGGCTATGTAATTACATTTTCTGTTTCCAAATATACTGTATATTCCTTAAAAGTACGAAAAAAGAATCGTTGAACCTGCACCAGCTCATGCTATTGTTTGAGCCAGAAGCTGACAGGTTGGGCTTCTCAAACACACAGAAATGTTTTGGAAGCTTTGCAGTGTTTGCGTTTATTCAGGAAGTCAACCTACAAATGGCTTACTGCAAAAGGTTTCTGCACATTAAATTGGGATTGCGATTGTTATGGCCAGTAACATGCATTACCCCGCAGAGCTGTGTTTACTTGCCGTCTACATCCACATTCTATTCACCCACGACTTTCTTTGTTTATTGTTTTGCCATTAAAATTCAACCGCCAAAGTGGCCAAGAAACTGAACTCACAAGAGAATAATTGTCAGTCCCTCACACAGATAAAATAATTGAAGTGCCTTTTAAAAGACAGAGTGTGAAGATTGTAAAGCCGGGGAAATTATCATAATAAAAACTCATTTGAGTGGAGAACGTTGAAAAAAAGAGGAAAGGACATGACATTTTCCCTTTGTTTTTCTAAGCAAAGAAACGGAGCGTGTGATAATTAAAGTGTGCTGAGCCTCTGCTCTGCCATCTCTGTTTCTGTCATACGTACCCGCGTACACGTGTCTTCCTTTGAAGTACAGTGATTAGAGAGGATGTGCTCTAAATAGTCCTTAATCCTCGCATCTGCGTACCTGTAATTATGGTCAAATATGAAGGGAAAAATTGGCCTGATGCACGATGGTCTTTGGTTGTTAAATATTATTGTTGTTAAATATTTCAACAGTTCTTCGTGTGTCCTTTATTTATTGGCACAATAAGATATAGGACAGAAAATAATGGGCATAAAAGGGGGAAATGGAAAAGTCACAAACCGGATTCAAGCAAACCGCTATGCCACAACTAAGCCTATACTGTTTGCACAGCAACATCAATAGTTATCAAATTGTTTTTTAAGTTGACTGAGATTGACATAATTAGACATGCCATTTAAGTTTTCCTGTGACACCGATTCATGACACTCGGTCAGTGCTAATTACTACGGAAGCTTATTTATCCTATGGATTCAAAAATGAAATTGGAATTTGGCAATTTTCACATCACAATTCTGACTTTTTTTCTCACAATTGTGAGTTTATATTGCTCTATTGAGATTTTTGTTAACAGAATTGAGTTGATGTTTTTTCTAAGATATAAACAAGTCAGAATGTTTCTATTCCATAGCAGAAATAATATTCCAAAGGTTTCCTTTTGAAATAAATTTATGGTTGGATTACTTTTTTTTTTTTTAAATCCCAAAACATTCCTTTATTTTTATGTATTTAAAAATAGTTGCATGATACATAGTTTCAGCTGTTATTTTTTTTCTTCTGTGTTTTCTGTTGATTTATGCTCTTACTAAAATCTAAAACTTGTCTTTCGTTTCAGCTGTCGCTCCTGATTTCTCCCAAAACCAGCTGAAGAGCCACACTTTAGTCAAAGAAGGAGGCGATGTTCTCATTGAATGCAAACCCAAGATGTCTCCTCGAGGCATGATCTCCTGGCGCAAAGGCAACGACGCCCTCCGAGAAAACAGCAGGTAACTCCCTTATCCCACTCAGATGTCATTAGTCATATCTGCGGATCCTTTCCTCTATTTCAGGCTTTTTACATAATGCTACAAAACTAGAGCTTTTCCCGTCTGATGCAGAAACAGGACTGTGGGATGATGAGCCCACAATACTGCGCTTGTGCTCCAGATCTGGTTTTTGATATAATGTCTATGTCAAATCATTTCTGTTATTCACAGCAACAAAGCACTGCCACTGACTTTGGCCATTCATCTCTGCCTGTGGAATCCCACTACAGCAGCCAGAGAAAAAGCATGTCTCAGCATGTCTCTGCTAAGGGTCGCAACAATATGTCTCTGGTGGGCTTTGTGTTTCAGTTTCAACTGCTCTTTTCTCTTTCTTTCATTCTATTTTACTATCTCTTTCTGTTATTTGCTCACTCCCCTAAACACAAGAGCCTCATAGTGGGCTATTTTCTGCAGACGTGTATTGCGGATCTCTAACGTGTGCCCTGTTTTTAAAGATACTTCCTCAAAATATTCGTAGTAAACTGTGAAATATTATATGCATATACAGATATTGTTTGTAAATGCATATAATGCAAATAACCTCATATATTTTATTACTTACACTAAGATGGTCTTTTATTAAAGCACTTTTATTAAAAATAAAAGTGCTTAAAAGGTTCACCATTTTTTTAGACAAAAAAGGTTCTTCTATGGCATCGCTGTGAAGAACCTTTTAAGCACTTTTATTTTTAAGAGTGAAGGATGCATTAAGTTGATCAAAAGTGACAGTAAAGACATATATAATGTTACAAAAGATGTTTGTTTCTAATAAATGTTGTTCTTTTGAACTTTCTGTTCATTGAAGTCACTGTTTCCAAAAAAAATATTAAGAAGCACATCTAAAATGTAACATTTATAATAATAAGACAGCACCAAGTCAGCATATTAGAATGATTTCTTAAGGATCATGTGACACTGAAGTCTAGTGTAATTACACTGAAAATTCAGCTTTGCCATTACAGAAATAAATTACATTAAAAAAAAAAATGTAAAATAGAAAAATAATAATATTTGTAGTAAATGTTATTGTTTTTACTGTATTTTTGATCAAATAAATGCAGCCGTGGTGAGCATTATGAAACTTCTTTCAGAAACATTAAAACGTCTTACCAGCCCAAATTTTTAATGGTAGTGCACTTCATACCCAGACAGCATTTCATGCATATTAAACCAGTCTAAAACCAGCCTAAAGTGGTTTATAGTGGTTCATCTGGTCTCCTGGATCAGTTCATGTTTAGTTGTTTTGACAGGTTAACCAGTTGGATTCCCAGCTTGACCAGCTGCCAAGTGGCCAAAACCTAAAACTAGCAACCAGACCAGTCTAACTATCTCAAACTGGTTTATACTTTTTTTTTTTTTTTTTCAGCAGGGCTATGATGTCCTAAAATACTTTAAAGACATTTATTTCTAATTATAAACTGACTACATTGGCATATTTGCATGCAGTGTATTTTTGCACCTAAATTTTGCCTAAAAGATGCACATTTCATGCAGAAATCAGTGAGCACACTCAATTATTCAAATGAAGCCTGATGTTCTTATTAACAGCTCCAGTATGCATCACACAGTTGCTCATAACAGGACTCTGCAGGTTTAGCAGGTGACCAGTGGTGTCCCCTCCCGAGCAAAGGCAGGGTGTTAATCAACTTCTCTGCACTCTTAGTAGGAGGTCAGCGTCCCTGCCAGACCAACCTTTATCAACAAACATATGTCCCTGTCTCAGCTGTAGAGTGGCAGCCAGACACAGCTTGATACAAGTGCAGTATGTCACCGACCTGGAGCGCTTGCGTCTGACCACATTGGGATAGGCAAAGTTCAGCGCGTCTGTGTGTGTTTGTGTATGCATCTGTCAGTGTGTGCACACCACGGTTGCCCATCGTTTACATATACAAAGTTGGTGTTGGTGCTCATCAAACAGAGTGGCGGGCCGTTTGCATAAGGGTTACGCTGCCAATGTCCTTGAGCTGTCCTGTGTGAGAGGACAGCAAAGCTGACGAATTCTTGATGTCTGCACCTTGAAGAGTCAAGGCAGGAAATTGATTTGCCATGTGACATCTTTCTTCTTTTCACTTTGTTTTGCCTCTCATCCTTATTCTTTTAAACGCTGTATTCAGGGATTTTATTCACAAACAGATTTGAATATAGAGAATATGTTTGTTATGGTTTAATTTTCGGAAATCTTGCGCACTGCTTATGGTTATAGAGAAGATAAAGTGGCCTTAAAAAGTGTTTGGCACTTAAAGTAAGTGACACTTAAAAATGCCTGAATGTGATTGCATTCAATGACAAAATATCAAGTGGCGTTTATTTTCAAGAAGGATAGAGCATGCATCCTTTTCAGTCAAAACATTAAAAAAAAGAAAAAAAAAAGAACTTTGTTAGATTTTTCATGATAAAACAAAAGCATTTGGATACTTAATAGCTGTCATACTTAATTGCTGATCACTGACTTCGTAAATCCACTAAAAGTTATAAGAAATAATTGTTCATAAAAGCTAGTTTGATAATTTGTTGTCTAATGCAATGAAATTCTGACATTTTAAGTGTGGCCTTTTTGGGGCAGCTCTGTCTTGACCTTATTATAGAAGAATTTTTTATTGTCCTACTTGGCACAAAAACGTCCTAAACCCTACCACTTTAAATAGTCTTTGCTGTGCTTTATTTGCTATAAATATGGTGTTAGGCAGTGCTTGTTTTCTTTTGGGGAACCAAGTGTTCTGTGGTTACAAAGATTGCTAAGAGCCTTATTTGAATTTTAAGGAGCCATTTAGGTGCCAAATGGGTGTTTTTGTGTTTAAGTGGTTGCAAAGAATTGTCTTTTTAAAAAATAAATACATAAAAAAGACATCATACATATCTAACTAGATATTTAAATAATAAACTTTGCCACTCTGCCTGTGTAGTCAGGAAAAAAAAATAAGACAATGACTAAGTATTCATTAATGGTAAATCTATTTATACTTGGTGCAAATAGCCCGCCTTGTTGGCAGAGGCTATTTACACTAACTCCGCCCACCAACGTGTGATTGGGATAGTCAACATAATAAAAAACAGCTATGGATCAGTAGCTCCAGTGGTGTGGAGGGTAAAGCGTGTGCCGTGGTCTTTTTGACACGATCGACCAGGGTTCGAATCCGCCTTTTGCCAAACTTTTTTTCCTCCCTTTTCAAATCTCATATCACATCGTAAAGGCATAAAGAAATAACCAAAAAGTTGAAAATAAAGTATCGGGTAGGGTTAGGGTAGGTGTAGGGAGGGCGTATAATTTGAATTAAAATTATAATTTACACTCGATACGTTATTATTGCATACTGTTTTATAATGTAATACAAAACTGAAGTGCAGATAATTGCCACTATTTGCAACAAGTAGTATAAATAGCAGAAAATCCTGCTATTTTAACATAGTGTAAACAGAATCTATAGCTATTTGCACTTAGTGTAAATAGCATATCGCTAAAAACACTGCTATTTTCACTTAGTGTAAATAGAATCCATTGCTATTTGCACTTAGTGTAAACAGCATCTATCGCTAAGAAAATATGCTTTTTTTCACTTAGTGTAAATAGCATCTATCGCGAAGAAAAGATGCTATTTTTCACTTAGTGTAAACAACATCTATCGCTAAGAAAATATGCTTTTTTTCACTTAGTGTAAATAGCATCTATCGCGAAGAAAAGATGCTATTTTTCACTTAGTGTAAACATCTATCGCTAAGAAAATATGCCTTTTTTCACTTAGTGTAAATAGCATCTATCGCTAAGAAAATATGCTTTTTTTCACTTAGTGTAAATACCATCTATCGCTAAGAAAATATGCTTTTTTTCACTTAGTGTAAATAGCATCTATCGCTAAGAAAATATGCTTTTTTTCACTTAGTGTAAATAGCATCTATCGCTAAGAAAATATGCCTTTTTTCACTTAGTGTAAATAGCATCTATCGCTAAGAAAATATGCTTTTTTTCACTTAGTGTAAATAGCATCTATCGCTAAGAAAATATGCTTTTTTCACTTAGTGTAAATAGCATCTATCGCTAAGAAAATATGCTTTTTTCACTTAGTGTAAATAGCATCTATCGCTAAGAAAATATGCTTTTTTTCACTTAGTGTAAATAGCATCTATCGCTAAGAAAATATGCTTTTTTTCACTTAGTGTAAATAGCATCTATCGCGAAGAAAAGATGCTATTTTTCACTTAGTGTAAACAGCATCTATCGCTAAGAAAATATGCTATTTTTCACTTAGTGTAAACAGCATCTATCGCTAAGAAAATATGCTATTTTTCACTTAGTGTAAACAGCATCTATCGCTAAGAAAATATGCTATTTTTCACTTAGTGTAAATAGCATCTAATTACTATTTACACTTAGTGTAAATAGCCGCTGCCTATTTTTTTAATGCCGTTTGGGCCCTCTCTGTGGTTTAGAACAAAATAATGCTCTTTTTCGCTTTTGATAGGGAATGGATTTCCACATAGACCTCCTCACCTATCTTTGACACACAGGTAATTAAAAAGAAAAATGGATAAATCACAAGTTTGCACGTACATGTCCCAGGTTGTATTGTGGCCAGCGAGGTCTGGTCAGAATGTTTGATTGCATTGTCAATAGATGGAAGCTAGCCAGGCAACTTTCTGCAGAATTGAATGTATTTCTGGAAAATGCTGACGTTCTTTCAAGCTCCTTTGGTGATGTCTTACACGCCTACGCACACTTATGTACGCACACTTCTAAACTGATATTCATTACAGTTACTTGTTATAAAAACTGCATAAGCTTCATTATGTACAAACAAATTTCACTTCCTGTGAGATGTTAGTTTTTCAAATTAAAGTACTTTCTCTAATCACTTTAGTATCCTAATAACATTTATAGCTAGATTAGCCAATAGTGTGAGTTTGGGGCGGAACTACATGTTCAATGACCCATGGAAGACAGGAGCTTAAATATATTAGCTCACATAAAATTATATATGTATTAATGGTATACAAATATTGTGTCAATAGAAAAATGCAACAATGTATATTGTGGATAGCAACAAAATTGTGTAAAGTTCACTCAAAAAAATAATGTTTAGACAGATTTATTTTTATTCACATATAAATAATAATCAAAGAGTGCATCAAATATGGTAAACCCGTAAGCTCACACATTTGAGCTTCTATGTTTATTAATTATTATTAATAAATGAAAAATAAAATACATTAATATTATACAACATTTAAAACTTCTCAAATGTATGTAGTCAGGGACAGTGCAAGCTTATGAGTCTAACATAATTCTGTATTTTTAGCTAAACAAAATCATGAATATTTATAATCTGATAAATGAACACATACATTTGCTACCTGTTTATCATGAATAATAATAATTTAAAAAATGAACGTTTTGTGAGAGTATTGATGAGTATCGAATAGATAGATATTAGGGGTGATAAACTCATACAATAAACTCATGTCACGATTATATATACTGTATGTAATTGAATTTTCTTATAATCCATTGACAGGTCAAATAAATTCAAGTCCCATCTTGTTTTCTTTTTCTATGTGATACATGTGAAATTAAAAGGATTGCACATGCGGTTTCATGTCGGCTTTAGGATGTGTTTTATTCCACTTATTTATATTGCGTCCCTGTCAGCTCTCGCTAACCTTGTAAACAGCAGCAGGTATAAAGACACCACTCTCATTAAGTGGAAATGCCATTAGAGACTAATTCATAATCAGATGTATTGTTTTATGCAAATGGGTGTTAGCGTGTGCGTGTGTGTATGTGGATGCATGCTGAGTGCAAGCACCTGTCTGGGAGCCAGACCTAATCAAAGCAGGGTGCATTTGAACTCCTTTTGTGTAAGATTAATTGGCATAATTGTGCAAGCTCTCCTTGATGGCGGAGAAGGAGAGGAGATGGTGTCACCAGCAGGATAATCCATCTTCATAGCAGCAGCCCTTTTTTTCTGCCGGAGAGGAGAGGAGAGGAGAGGAGAGAGATCGAAAGGGAGGGAGGGATGGATGCTGTTTCTGTCTTATTTGAAACTGATGCGTCTACCTGGACATTCTGTAGATCAGTGCTTCTAAACTAGCAGGTTGTGACCCTTAAATGGGTCGCAGAACTGTTCTGATAGGAACATCTACCCTCGCTGTCACAAACTAGTCATTCTTTCATGCAACAGTTTCTTTTCACAGTAACATTTTTTTTTTTTTTTTGCTTTTCAAAATTGAAATATATGTGTGTGTGTGTGTGTGTGTGTGTATATATATATATATATATATATATATATATGAATCTCACAAAAGTGATACTGCAAAATAAACATTTTAGCTTAAAGAAAATTATGCATATGTTCATGGCATATCCATACAGTGGCAATGAACATGATTTCCATTTATATTTTATATTAGTAATTAATTTTTAATTTATATATATATATTGTTATAATATTATTATATATTATATTGGGCCTATGCTGTTTATTGTCATATTAATAAATATTTGTATATGTTTTAAATATAATTTTTTTTTGTAGAATAAACAATGTTGGTACTGTGCTGGTTCATCACTTGATGTCTACTTAAATGACATCGGTGGCAAGAATGCCGCTGAAATGGCAGGATTAATTTCTTTTTTCTTTTTTTGCATAAGAAGATAGTGGCAGCTTCTGAAACGCACACCTTTTGAAAGTCATACACTGCAGTAAAATAAATAATACCCATAGGAGAAACACATAAATAAAGTAGATAGGGCAGGGGATTTGTTCTAGATATACAATCAGCTGTTTTAGGTAGGACAGGTCAGAGGATGGGCTGATGTTTTTGAGCTGACTTTGCTGCATCCGAGTGCATGTTTCCGAGGCTGATTTTGAGTTGATTGTACATGACTGCTGTGCAATAGTGTACAGTCGCGGCGGTTGAGTTGACAGCTAATTTTTGCCTGTGCTGTGCTAATGTGCACTTGTTTAACAAACAGTAAAATATAATAGGTTTGTGTGCGGCTCGGTGCAGCCCAAGGGGGGTTATTAACAGTGGCTAGTTGTTAGATACGATAGCAGCCACTATGTGTCTGTGTGGTCTGCTGGTTGTGCAGGTTTTTTTACTAATAGCAAATTATTTAATTGCATTGAACATAATATTAGACACATGTATTTGAACAAAGGGTTGCCTGTGGTTTCAGACAGGAAAGGTGATTCATTAACTGATTCATAATCTGAAATCTGTACACGTTCGGTACTAGGTGACGATATTAGATGTACGAGTTTAAGTTAACACAAAGGATCAAAGGTTTTCTGTGGAGGCATAATTTGTAAAAGACAAACTAATGGAGAGTTGACTCTCTTTTTTCACAAAGCTGTGTGTCTGAAATTGCCCTCTCTCAAAGAATAGCCTTTTGAAGAAGATGAAAGGTTGCCTGGTATATATGATGGAATGGGTTTTGGAGGAAATTTGGACTGTCTTCTTTTGATCTTCATGAAATTTCTGGTTGTGGACTATTGCGGAGGAAGTAGACAGGAAAACCAAGGCCAAATGTAAATATGGGTGAATCTCACAAAAGTAAGTGCACCCCAAAATCAGAAGAAATTTTTTTGCTTAAAGAAAATGAAGCATGTTTTATAATACAGTACATGCATTGTGACATTATTTGGATGGCAAGAAACATAATTCAACCAATTCCCATGCTAGAAATTTTATATATCAAAGTTATTTATACATTAAAGTAGTATTTTTGTACTGCCTTTAATACTGCTTTAAATGATTAATTTATATAAAAATAAGAGATAATGAGAATCAACATAATCAACCATAAAATGTCATTCATTATTTCTAACAAAAAATGGACTTTGATTGGATTGTTCCTTAACTAAACACCCAAAGAAAAAGTTTCACTTTGCACTGCCACACAAAAAGAGAAAGATAAAAACCATACAAAAGATAGATTTATTTTAAAGTTAAAAAAAAAAATAGATAGTGTTCATTTATTGAAGTTATTGTAGGTAAAACTATATCACACACACACACTATCCTAGATATATATATATATATATGTGCTTAATTGTCTAATATAAAATATAAAAACATGGCACAGTGGTTCTAAAATAGGCTTTGTTTTTTATATAATTTTTTTTCTAGTATAATTATTTTGTTTGTTTGATTTTGGCCTGTGACCTGTTTTTCGTGAACATAATTATACAAATATATAAAACCGTTTGCCGAATGTCTTGTGGTAACACACTAATGTTGAGTTAACTTCCCACTTGTAGATGCGGTCGGTGTCTTTACAGAGCGAGAGCGAAAGATGAAGCAGAAAAGCGAGGAGGAGTGGGATGAGTACACTCTATGAAGTGATTGCTTGTCAGGATGATTTCCATTTAAAAGCGCGTCTGCCACTGAAGGCTGCGGTGCAGGTGAATGAAGGGCGGCGCGCTATCAATTCAGAAAGCTCCATATAGGAGAGGTTGTGGAGGCAAGCACAGCTACTGTCATTGCTGATATAGAACACATCTGAGGGCCGGGATGCGTTTACTTATCTAATTAAGCCCACTTTCCCTTATCTTGTTATTGTAGAATTAAGCTATAACTTGATTTTCAGTCTAATGCTTAAAAGCATTTGAAGGTCTTTGACGTGTCGCCTTAACCACCCAGAACCAGGTGTTTTAAGATAATAACCAAGGTAAAAATACACAATGTAGGCAACATGCTGTTGCATTTATTAAAAAATAAACTTTTTATTATTCTTCGATGTCGCATTCAGGTTTTGTTTTTTTTTTCTCGCCGAAGCCCATTGTTCTGTTTTTTTCTCTTTTTAATCTAATTGAACACCTGTTTGGAACTTGCCTTCTCATGGACACAAAGATTGAACATGATGCCGCCGTAAAACAGAGCGTTTCTCACAGCCAAAAATAAATACCAAATACATTTTCCTCATTAGCTCACCTTAAGGCTCATCCGCCTAAACTGTTGTGTTGCCAGCTCATATGGTTCATTTTAATTTCATATTCCTCTCTCACCAGGGGAAATTAGGCGGTGTCAGTCAGCGGAATGTCATTTGAAGGGGAATGGGCCCACCAGCAGAGATCTGGAACATGCCCCAAAGCTTCACATTCTTGGTTAAAACCCAACCATAGAGGGTCTCTATCAACATATTACCCGCCCCTTTAAATAGAATGTCATTTACTTAACCTCCTATGGCTGTGTTTTGCTAATGTTGGCTAAAAGACTCTTTAACTAGCAGAGCATAATTTGATATGCCGTGTGGCGCAGCCGTGCCACAGACAATCTATAGGTATAGATTTGCACGGCAGACAATTGGTCAATCAAGATGGTGGACAGCACATCGATTGCCACTAATGTTATGTTTGCAGTCTCACACAACTGATGCACAGCTTTAATTCAATTCTCAATGGGACAATTAGTATTTTACTTTTTTCTTAAATATACATTGGGTTGCAAATGTCTGAAACCATATTTGAAAATCTGGATGTATTTCTTTACATTTAAACCCAAAAGGACATTTTAAATAGTAAATATTTAAGACTTTGCATTATTTTTCGTCACTTAACACTTTGATCGAAAAATGCAAAATATACAGTAAGAATTTTCACTTGCAGTTTCAGACTTTTGGACCATAATTTATATGAATCCTCTTCCTTTTCACCGCAGCAATAACTCTCTTCAGAAGAAATTAGTTTCATTTGGTGAATTAAAACTTGCACCAGAATGCAAATGGATGCAGAGATTTTGCCGTGATTAGTTTGGCGCGCTCTTTACTAGTCTAAGTGCCATGTTAGACTCGGCGGGATTAGTTTTATCTTGGGGGACTGGAGGCTAATATCATTTTTCAAAGAACGAATGTGCCAGCGCAGCACCAGTAATCCATCTTGGTCCCTTCGCGCATTTCGGGCTGCACATGTGTGTTGCTTTTTATTCCTAGAAGGAATTGTGTGCATATGAGTGTGAGAAAAAAGAGAGATGAATATCAGTCTGAAAGAATGAAGCTGAAGAGCCATTTGTGATTAAAGGAGCCCGGTTTGAGTACACCCACAAGCCCACCGTGTTTGGCCCTGATAAACACTGTTTCTCCGCAGCTGCTGACCCTGGGGATAGATATTGCTGAAATTAAAAGCCTCGCTTACTACTGGAAATATGCCTTGCACTGCAAACATGAAATGATACAATTTTCATGTATTTTCATTTTTGTTTCTGTTTGGGGCTTTTTGTGTTCCTCTGTGTCTGTTATTATTATATTTAATCTATTCTTGAGTACTGGGACAAAACAAGCTACTGAATTGAAAAGTGTACGTTTATGCTCTGGAATTGTTTTGGATTCATTTGTTAAACATGTCCTGCCGCTTTCATTTTCTCACCAAATGTGTTTTTCTTGTCTAATGCTCAGAATAGCTCAATATCATATAAAAATAATGTGTCAAATATTTAGCATTTAGTATGTATTGACACACTTAGCAATCAGTTGAGTCAAAAGGATAGATTCAAACTGTCACCACAGATTGAAAACACACATTTTAAATGTATCACATTTTGTTCTTTTGCTTGATACTTATAGAACCTTAAAAATACCAAACTATTTATTTACAATTTGTTTAATGGATTTAACATATACATTACTGTTTAGAGGTTGTCGGTAATATTTTTAAAAGTTTTAGAAAAAAGTCTCTCACCAAGGCTGCATTTATTTGATCAAATATACAGGAAAAATGGTAATATTGTACAACTGAAGATACTTTTTTCTGTTCTAATATATTTTAAAATGTGATTTATTCCTATGATGGCAAGGCTGAATTTTCAGCAGCCTTTAGAAACAATTCCAATTATTATTATTATCAGTGTTGGAAACAGTATTTATATGACAGAAGAGCACCATGTATTTGATATAAATATCCTTTGTAACATTATAAATGTCTTTACTGTAAGGTTTGATCAGTTTAATTTAAGTACTTGCTGGATATATATTCCAAATAAAAAACAGACCCCAAACTGGCAGTGTATAATATATATGAACATCTTTGAGATGTTTCAGGACATAATAATGTTTCTTTTAACTTGTATTTAATTTTAAAAGTGGAAATTTTAAAAAGGAAATGTTCCTTTTTTCAAAGCTAATGGCAGGTTAGTTTGTTTCCCATAAATCAGTTATTTATTTTATATGTAGAATATGAGTGGCTTAAAGCAGAGCATAACATATTTCTGTGCACATTATTTAAGTCCATTTCCCACACAACTGATTTGAAGCTAAATTATTACGCCAGCTGGTGCCGTGTTGATTTATTTCGCGTTGAGAAATGACATAGAATTATCTTGTGGAATGGCAAGAGCCGAATGTACCCATACTAAATCAGCACCTTGAATAATTGAACAGCGTTGAATGTGTTAAGAAAATTACCTCAGGATAAGTGGGAAGGCAATGCAAGCCTCCTTTTAAGGTGGGGAAAAAAGTACCGGCATACGTCGCAAATGATTCTCTACAGGGAATGTATCTTGACGTCGCCACTGACACTCAGCTCTGTGGCTCGAATATAAATTTGGCACCGGTGTATTTTGGGTTTACAAAAGTAGACATTAATACTTCTTCCTCCTTCCTCTCTTCCTTTTTCATTTTTACAAATCTCCACATTGCCATGGAAACTTAATGCTGGTCCCCCAGAGACGAGGGGTCAACGTGCCGAGCGCTCGCAGGAAATGTCACAGCCGCTTTAGCTAGCAACTCAGCCGTTCCTTTGCTATTTTAATATCGTAAGGAGGAAAACACTATTGTACACAGCTGGTTGTCTAAAACACCTCCTCTTTGAGCTCGGTTAGGTGTCCTTGGCTGGATGCTTCTGTCAATCATTTCTTATCACTCCCATTATATCAAAATTGCCAAGCCCTTTGGACACCCGCGGAGTGAGCGACACTCGCATTATTAAACCCAAGAGCCGTCTCTGACTGACAAACCAAAGAATGCCCATCACAAAGACTTAGATAAAAACCACGGGTGAATTCTATGAGCCAATTTCAGCCATTTCTCTTGTAAATACGCCCAAATTTGGAGCATATTAGAGTTGTTGAGCTCATGGCACATTGGATTTACTTCATAGTTTTGCCTTTATATATCAATGTATCTCATAGAAATCAATGTCTTTCTCCATATTTCTGATTTATTGTGAATTTAATCCATATGGCCTGTATTATAAATGCTACTATAGCACATTAAGTCAGTAAGTCAGACCGATAGATGCTGTAATTCGTAAATGTTTGACACGTTTATGTGAGTGTCAGATGCTGCAATAATGAATGTTATGTCTTAAGAACCATTGACTCGTATACACTAAAAAAAATCAATATCAATTACCTGGCTATTGGAAAAGTGTCAGAAGACAACCTTTCCATGTCCCATTTTTCCTCTCTCCTCTTTTTCCCTTGACCAACAAGTGATTGCTCTGTTGTTCTAGTGATAACGGTAAAACTCATCGGAAGGCTCTTTTTTTTTTCCTCGTGGCAGTAATTGCCGACTAACCTTGAGGTTGAGGAGTCGAAAGTAGAAGTACGCTCATCAAGGTGGCTTCCCGTAAACAGATCTCTTGACAGAGCGTGATCTGAAATGACCTGTTTCTGCCTCCCCCGGTTTATTTATCCAACTGACAAGGTCGTCAGTTTATCAAACGCGCTTCCCAGCAGAAGGCCTACTGAGATATGGACACATGATCCATCTAAGTAACGCCAGGAGCTCTCTCACACCCCTCTTTAGGGTATTAGCCCTCAACATAGATCAGCCCTTCACGTTTGGGTCAACCCTCGCGCCCCATTTGGAGGATAAAACGACCTATGGTCCTTCTGTAGACGCTGCTTTGCCCCGCTACATAACCCTCCCTCTGGGTCCTCGGTAAATGTTTTTAAAAAAACATCACTGATGGAACACAACCTCCAGGTAGGTCAAAGAAGGCCAGTTAGAGCAAGAGAGTTGCAACCCGCTTAAATGCACTGTCCTGGGTGATATCTGCGAGCTTGTACAAATGTGCAACATTATTTATGGGCTTTTGCCTTTACACTTGAGCTCCGTTCACACTGTTAGTGATTCAAATGCTGCAGGTTGGCGAGTCTCTACTGTTGGTCACTGGTTGGCAGATTCTTCTGTGCTCCCGTTGATAGTCGGCGCATCACACTGCTGCCTGTTTGCAAGAGTTTAACTCTTCTGAACTTGGAATGCCAGTGGTCACTGTCACTCATGATGCTGCCAATTGAAAATTTAATGACTTAGGTCGCTTTGTCTGCAAATCGCTGTCAGGATGAAAGCTCCTTTGCAGGAAACTCAAGAGAGATGAAGAAGCAGAGGGTGAGCGAGGGAGGGAATAGGATCAGGAGCTAAGACAATTTAGATTTTAACCTGTCAGAATATGCACTGTATATTCTCTGAGAATATTTATAACAGCATTTTTTTTTTTTTTTTTTTTGCATACTTAAAAATTTATTTTTTTTATTTATTTATTCATTCATTCATTCATTCCAGCTTTATATATTACATCAGCACACCAGTAGGTGGCAACAAGTGAATCATTCAATCAACTGAATTAATTTGCTCATAACATTGATACGTTCAGGAATGCCACTTTTATTTTATTCTAATTTATTATTTTTATTAAATGTTATTACTTTGTTGCTGTTGTTTACACTTTTTATTATTCTGGTTTATATTTAGGACATTTTTTAATTTATATTTGGCCCATATTCATATCATATATTTATATTTTATATTTACGTCATCAAATCAAACCGAAAATGACTAATTGTTTTATTTATGAAAACAGGGATGAAATTCTTGTTACTTAGAATATTTGATTATTGATAGAATCATAATTTCAGTTTCCTCATTTTTGAACGCAAATTGGTTAATAAAATATCCTGTGTAACAGGATCTTTTTATTTCACCTTGTTTAAGACTGTTCTATTTGACCTAGCGTTAAGTGGAAGAAGTTCTGAAGAGCGTGTTTAAGAGCTTGTTGAAGTTTATTAAGTGATGCGCTCAGACTGCAAATATCTCAACAAAGTCAACAGAGTTTTTATAATTCCACTCATGCTTCATTTTCAGAAGCAAATGTTTTGAAATGAAAAAGAATATACTAACAAATATTAAGGTCATGTTCCTTCACGCATTACAAGATTTTCAGAATTATGCCTTTAGTATTGTCCCATTCTTACAAAAAAAATTCAAAAGAGACCCAAGAGGGGGCCATTAACCAATTCATCAGTAAATAAATGATAATTTAGGCCAATTCACAGAGCTTTCTGGCATAGACTTTTGGCCAGAAATCAGCCAGAGGAGTCAACAAGTATTTAGCCTACACTGTCCAGTTTGTGATTTCCAGAGGAAAGCTCCTACAGGATGTCTCTAAATAATGCCTCCTATCTGTCTTCCCCAGCAAAACATAAAAGGACATAATAGCTCGCTTTTGCCTCAGTGGCATAGTTGCCTTTGTACCAACTCTAAGTACACTTCTGGGGAGATTTGAAAATTCCCTGCAACATAGTGCCTCTCTTTAAACTGCTCACCAGTGCCATGTCATACAGGCTTGTATCCTGCTAGGAGATTTACAGCTGTCCTTATTAGCTGTTACGAACAGGAGATGAGGAGACCAGCACTCAGGTTCATCTCGCTGGTGAATTATTGATAGGTTTTCGTTCGCTCAGGCTGGATGGTGGGACTGGTGTGCTTGTCCAAGAATAGACGCTTTCTAAGTATGTTGAAGACTACAGACTGCACCACCAACCTTAGGAGTCTCCTCTGTTTGAACCCATCAGTGTCAGAATGAATCTGTCAGGTTTGCTTACTCTGTTGAAAATATTAGCATAGGAATTTTCATGCTAGTTTATACTGGTTAATGCTATTGCTGGTTGATCAGCGTAGCCAAATTTTGCTGGTTAAACAAGTTAAAAAGGCTGCTGGAGACACCAGAATCCCATGATGATGGAAAGATGAAGCTCAGATGTTGCTTAAGGAACACACAAAAAAATTGGTTCTTTAATGGTTCTTTGTGGTAGTTGAGGTGCTATATAGCACTGCTAAGTGGTTCTTTGGCTTTTAATTATAGGGGAACCAGTTTAAGGGCTATATAGCACCTGTAATGGTTCTTCAGTGGTTCTTTGGGCTGGTACTATATAGCACCATCTTTAAAGATATAGGTGCTATAGCACTTAAAGTGGTTCCCCTGATTACGAGCCAAAGAACCACTTTTAGTGCTATTTGGCACCATTTTTTATTTTTGGAGTGAAATTTCAAGCCGTTTTAAATGTAGATATCAACTTTTGCTCAAATGTTTTTTCTAAAATTTCCTTGGGAGAAACAAAAATGGACTTTTAATTTGATAGATATGCTGAATATTTAGTCAACATTAGACATGTTTGCATTCATATTAAGATCTCTGTCTATTGTTTGCGGGTATCTTGGCAAACCTGAGCAGTTTAAAATATTTTTTGAGAACTCTTCAGCAATTTTATAGAAACCATGTGAGATAAAAGAAGATAAAAATGAGTCAGGGTATAAACGTTAGGTGATGAAAACCTGAGAAATCAGTGGCTTTCTCCTGGAATTGCTGTCTAGGAGAAACAATTGAGATATTGTGGTTTTTCATTGCTGGTGTCCCCACTTTGTTTTCCAACACTGGTATTTGAAATCCACACATCCATATGTCAAAGTACTTTTCTCTGTAAGAATTGTCTGAAGGTTGAAAGAGACAGGCAGAGTAGCGTTATAAAGAGATGGGCAAACAAATGTATCTCATAACTCATAAAACATTACCAACAGCTGTAAATGCCGGAGAGCTGCACAAAAGCAGGTCATTCCTTGATCTAGATAAGACAATGTGCTGGCCTATTTGTTGGTAGTCTCTGGAGGTAGGGTGCATAACAGAGGAAAGAAGGGAAAAACTTCACTGCTATCATTGATAAACTGTATTTAACCTGCTTTGTTGTGACCTGCAATTGTTGTGCGTATCAATGTCTTGATGTTCTGGTTTACTTTTTGTCTGTGATTATATATGTGCTACCATTCAAAAGTTTAGGGTCAGTTAAAAATGAATACTCTATTCAGCAGGTGTGCATTGATCAAATGGAGCATTAAAGACGTTTAGAATGTTCTGTTTCAAATAAATACTGTTCCTTTGAACTTTATATTCATCAAGGAGGCGTGAAGAAACTGTATCATGGGTTTCCTCAAAAATATTAAGGATGAGAAATTTTTCTTGAGCAGCAAATCAGCATATTAAAATGATTTTTGAAGGATCATGTGACACTGAAGAGTAATGATGCTGAAAATACAGCTTTGCCATTGCAGAAATAAATTATATTTTAAAATATACTAAAATAAAAAAACAGTCATTTTAAATTGTAAAAATATTTCACAATATTACTGTTTTTACTGTATTTTTATATTTTAAATAAATAAATAAATGAATGAAGAACTTTATTCAATATCATTAAAAATTTCTTACCAACCAAACTTTTAAACAGAAATTTTCCACTAAGATAAAAGATGTGTGACAGATGCTGAAGGCTTTCCACTAGATGTTGGAACACGGCTGCAGGGATTTTCTTGGCACTGAGGTCAGAAACTGATGTTCCAATTCATCCCAAAGGTGTTCAGTGGGGTTCATGTCTGGGCTTTGTGCAGGCTAGTCAAGTTCTTCACGCTCGGTAAACACATTTTACTAGTGCAATCCTATGACAGTGCCATGTGCAAAATTACTGAGCTGTTCGGTACACTCTATTCTACTGAAAATGTTTGTGTAAGGAGATTGCATGGGTGTATGTTTGATTTTATCTGCATGTTAGTGAAGCTCAAATCATATGTTTTGTGCATGTGTGCAGGAAACATCATATCTGACCGTTGTGTGTTTTAGCCATTTTTTCTTTTCTCTCTTTTACAATGTGTTTACCAGTTATTATTACATTTGCCACACTTCAACAGTGTTAATTAGAAATATATTATTTATTGGGGTCCCCCCCAGAGTCATTAATGAAATCCACAGTTTGTGGAAATGGATTATTTATATTCAATGTTTAGTCCACACCAATTAAACATTTCTTCCCCCAAGCTATCACAGCTTTTCAAAATAGCACCATCTATAATATGGCACCATGTTGTTGTTGTTTTTTTTTTTTTTTTTCCTCCCTCATTTTCTTTTTTTATGCACACTCATAACATTATCATGTATAACTTTCTTATGGCTCACTCCTTCTTGAGTATCGTGGATAGAATAATTAGAATGCCATCATGAATTAATGAAGCCCTCCCTATTTTTCTCCTTCATCCTCAAGGTCTCCACATCATGTGTTTTATCTTTGACGATGTGTTTTTAAGACCCTTTTATGTGCGTATACACTACATGGTTTAAAGGCCGGTATTGTGCAAAGATCATTTCGTATTTAAATTTTTGTACTGATTTTTTCATTGACCTACATAAAAACAGGTGTTAAAATGTACATTGGTTTGATTCAGATTCAAGGATAAGTATTTGAATATATAATTTTAAACGGCTTATGGAAAATATCCCAGCAGCATGAGACTTGTCCAAATACTTCTTCCAACAATTTTCATTCTTTGTGAGCAAAGCATTTAAGCATTTCAGTGCCACTCTTATTCCTCTTAAAAACATGTTGACAGCAGTTTGTTGAAGGTGAGGATTTGAGATCTGACAAGACAAAGGATTCTTAGCAATGTGCAAAGGCTGAAAAACCTTCAAAACTGTCCCGAAATTGCTCTCTTTTTCCCTGAAACGCTCTCTGTAAGAACGTCTAGATCATCTTGCATCACACACTTAAAATCTCTCCAGAAGTCTCAAGTCTTAAATAGCTGCAAAACCGGTTGTCTTACTTTTATCCTGTCAAAAAAATAAATTGTTTTTGTTGGTTGTTGGTTTGAAGTCACAGAAGCACTCTGAAGTAATATTATCATGTGTGTGTATGTTTGCTTTGCAGAATTGCTATTTTGGAGAGTGGAAGCCTTCGGATATCCAATGTCACCAAATCTGACGCTGGCACATACACGTGTGTTGCCCGTAACCAGTTTGGTGAGGCCAGCAGCTCTGGGAACATGCTTGTTAAAGGTATTTGCTTCAATTCAGTCATTTTGGAGTCTTTGAGGATAATATAGCATCTTCTGCCGTATATTTATTGGATATTTGGTTTTATACAGGACATTCTGCATCATACATCCACCTCACTTATATTATAGCTACATAGTATATACTTTCCAAAGCTATCCGATCTTAGCCAAGTGGAATCCTTTTATTTCCCAATGAGATGAAGGAGTGTAGTGCCAGAACAGCAGCATGGGGAACCCGGAGGGACCCAGATCACACTTGTGTTGAGTCACTGGAGCAGTGAGTTATTATGCTGTATTAAATATGAATGAGAGGTGGGTGTGCGGTGCCGAGCATGTTCACTTAGGAGTGTTCTAAGGCTGGGGGGATTTTCGGGATGTAAGCACAACTCAGTGGAGGTCTCCATACCCTCTGCGACGTGTGTTTTACCTCCCTCATCGCTCTCTTTCTTCCTCTTTCCTTTGAGCAATATGTGGGCAGATTAGTTTTCTAAACAGCATTTGAGTTACAGTTAATAAGACACGATGATTCTTATTCCATGTAGAGATTCGGATGGAATTGGAGTCTGTAATGATGTGCAGGGCTTTGTGAGAATTGCAAGGTTGTGTCAGAATTGAAATTTTTGTTTGAATTTAGGTGTCAAACAGGATGCATACTTGCAAGTCGAATTTGAATTAAAACTACTGTATATAAAATCCAAACTAGTGCTGTCAAACGATTAATCGCGATTAATCGCTTCCAAAATAAAGGTTTGTCTACATCATATACAGTATGTGTGTATACTGTGTATATTTATTATGTATATATAAATACACACACATACAGTATATATATTGAAAATATTTACATGTATTTATTTACATGTATATACAAATATATTTAATATATAAACATATTAATATATACATGCATGTGGGTGTATTTATATATACATAATAAATATGCACAGTGCACACACATATATTATGTAAACAAAAACTTTTATTTTGGATGCGATTAATCGTTTGATGGCACTAAAATATATACATGTATGTGTAGGCATTTATATAACAACAAATTTATACATGTATGTGTGTGCATTTATATATACATAATAAATATACACAGTACACACACATATATTATGTAAACACATTTTGTTTTGGATGCAATTAATTGCGATTAATCATGTGACAGCACTAATTCAAAGACATTCTGAAGTTAAGTACATTAGCTGCAGTTTTTAAGTTGAGAAAAGCTTAAATCTTGGCTGGACATCCTTCAGTTTCAGATGCAATTCAAATTCTGATTCAACTTCCCGTGGGGTTTTGCCAATTCATTTCCAGCTGATTAATTTAAGAGACTAATTCTTCATATCTGAATTTTGCACAAACCTGAAGATGGGAGTGTTTGGGCATTACAGAAGGTTGTAAACCCACTGAAACATTCTGAATTAAATCACATATTTGATTAATTGTAACCTTATGCATTAAGGGAAGAAATTAATTAAGGCCGTATTGAGCAGTCCGGATTCTCCTTTTTGATTTAATTCTGTTTTTAAATTGGATGGGATGCCAGCAGTACTTGAACCACCAACTGTTAGTTGCCCAGAAAGTTGGCAAAAATTCATAATGAAGGTAAAGCAGGCAGCACGATGACAAATTTAGCTTTAGTTACAGTATTTGGTGAAGGTCAAAATAAATGAGGAGAAGGGCTGTGAAAAAATAATATACCAAAATCACAGATATTTCTATCTGGTCAGGATTAGATTTTTAAGAGGTCGCCCAAGGTGGCTGAAGAACAGCGGCTAATTTGCTCTGTAATTTTTTACTAAGGAATAAAATCAAAAGTGCAACTGTGAAACACGATTTTACCTAAACTCCTCAGGGAAAATTAATTTTGTCCTAATAGTGCTTTTCCTTCGTATTATAGTTTATTTATTTAAGATAAGTAGCATTCTGGCCATCACCACATATTACTGTATCTTTACAGATCATACACAAAAATAATTCAACTCCTTACTGATATGCAACAATTTTTTATACCAGCCTTTTCCATCACAGCTATCAGAAGCACTTAGTAAAAGTGGTTTCCTACCATTTTAAATAGAAGTCCTCAACAAACATTCAGAAGGTTCATTTTAATGTGATCCTGCAGAAAGCAAAGTTACGGGTCTATAAAAACCTCTGTTTATCACCTCACTCACATAAAGTTCTATTAAAAGTGAACAATTTCTCAAACCGCAGGGTTCTTGTGCCTTAAGTGTGACGTTTTAGTCTACTTCATTAACCTTTGTCAACCATTGAAACCCTAAATCATTGTGTGTCAAGGGGAGATCCATCAAAAACTCAATAAATATTGAATTTCCTTCATTTTATATTCGTATGTGTTATGTTATCAAGATATTGACATGACGCAGGGCAACATGGTGTGAGTAAATGGCATTTATAGATAGATGGACTGGGGCAGAGGACCTTAAACACGATTGATAGATAGATTCAATGACGCTGGGCGCTTTTCACTTGCCAAACATGTCAACTGAAGTGATACGCCACTGGCAGCTATATGTCAACCTCCATTTTATCTCCATTAGTATGTCAGATGGGTGTACACATGCTGCATCAGCAAGGAAAAAACATAATTATACCATACAGTCAAAACTACTGTAGACAACTTTTGAGGGAAGCAGAAACCTTACTAAACCTATTTCTTTAGTACTTGTTGTTTTGTCTTGTTTGTTTTTTGGTTTTTTTGTACACACATAAATGTAATCAAATCTTTTTTCTTTTCTTTTATATATATATATATATATATATATATATATATATATATATGAAAATTGAGATTAATTCAGTTTAATTCATTTTAAGGTTGTTTACCTCCTTGGACATTTAAGCTATTTCTTTTTTCTCTGTAAAAATAAATTGGAGAGTTAATTTAAATTAATAAATGTAAATGTTTGTAGAGTAAAACATACGTGTACGTGTATGTGTGTGTATGTGTGTGTGTGTGTATACATTTTTACTACATATTATTATTCATGAATGCAATCATTTTAAAATCTTTTTTTTAATATATATAATTCCAGGTTTTTTACAAAGGGTTTACATTTTACATACATTGTTGTTATACGAATCAGTATCTGGCCAAACAAAAACAAAAAAGCATGTGTACGTTTGAACACCTGCGAATAATAATGAGATCACGTAGTCCACAATCCACGTGTTTGTTCTTGTTCTAAGTTTAATGTAGTTTTCTCCCCCCAAAAACCAGTCCGACATAAAAACAAATCTGTTGTGACTGAGCTCACTGTCATGTTTACTTAAAGGTTCAATCCATTTTTGTTTTCCGTCCGCACACGTGAGTCATCTCTAAGGCCTTCAGACACAAGCTCAACAGCTCTCTAATAAAGCACCTTGGAGGTAGTTCTCCTTTTAGTGGTTGCTATAGTGACCGCTTTGATTGTTGCATTTGCCCTTTTTTAAGATGCAAATGCAAATGTCTTTTGCATGAGTCATATCATAATTCTTTAACGCCGCTGATTCCTCTATATTTAGCGATGATCCATAAGGCCACCTGGTGTAAATGTTTTCCATAGGGGAAAACGGTGAACACATTTTGTGTTGTAACACAATGTCTGTGTCTCGATTTCAGATTCCCTAATGTAATAGGAATGTGATAAATTGGTTTAAAAATGTACGATGCATAATTAATTAGTAATATAGTAGAAATATATATTGTTTATTGTTATGTTTAAAATATATATACTTCTATTTAAACATAAACATTTTTTATCATTTGCAGTACACATTTATACCACTGTATAATTTTATAATGTGTATTGTTTACATTTACCACTTGTGTTGCCACTAATATATATATATATATATATATATATATATATATATTAAAATGATATAATATAAACACCTGGTATAAACAACTACTGTAAATAATAAAAATAAATTATGTTGATAAGTACAGTATATAATGAGTATATAATAATATGATATTTAGGGGCTAAAGATTTGTAAACAAATTTATTATAGTGTATATATATATATATATATATATATATATACACACTCTAAAAAAAAAATGGTGTTATATAGCACTAAAAGTGGTTCTTTGGCTCGTAATCATAGAGGGAACCACTTTTGGTGCTTTGGTGCAAATCTTGGTGCTTCAGTGGTTCTTCAGTGGTTCTTCACCGGTTCTTTGGCATAGCTGAGGGGCTATATAGCACCGCCACCATATACAGAACCTGTTAAGCTCCTGTATGGTTCTTCAGCGGATCTTCAGTGGTTCTTTGGGGTGATTAAGTTGCTATATAGCACCACTGCCGTACAAAGAACCTATTAAGCCCCTTTAAAGGTTCTTTACGAGCCAGAAAACCACTGTTGGTGCTGTTTAGCATCATTTTTGTTGAAGAAATACAATGCAATATGACACCTCTTCTACATAGCACCATTTGACAAAGGCACATATAGCACCAAAAGTGGTTCCCATATGACTGCGAGCCAAGAACCACTTTTAGTGCTATATAGCACCATTTTTTTTACAATATATATATATATATATATATATATATAATTTTAATATTTACATTTTTTATATTTTAGTTAATTTTTTATTAAAAGTTTAGTAATTGATACTGATCTGTTACAACTAACATTTTCTGGTCAGATATGATATTTTTTAATATGTAGATGAAAAGCTTGCATGTTATACACTATATGAAATCCATTAACATGATCACAAATCCAATTATAGTTAACAGTAAGCTCAAAACTGTTTTTATGATAGCGATTTCATCCCTGTAGCTCATTTTTAATTAGTTAAACTGATGGCAGTATTACATTCCCGTTACCAAAATGCCTATTTAGTCTATCATAAATCAAATATTTGTTAATGCAAACAAATCGTTTGTTTTCTCTGCCAGTTACTTGTAAAATCTTTATTTGTCTGTGTTCACAAAGACTGGTTAATAATTTAAAAATGAATTACTTTCATTATAGATGATATACGGTTGCGGTCAGAGTAGCTTAGACAGAGAGAGAGATGGATGAGTATCTTATAAGTCTGTTATGTTGAGTCTCCACTCCATGCTTTCATCGAGAGACCCTCTTTTTTTCTCACCAGCGCGAGTGTTGTACAGTCACGCGGTTTTTCACTTTCTAACACTGACATATTTAATTAATCAAGAGTGAAATTCTTTAATCTGGAGATATTTAATTTAAGAATGAAACTCCACAGATCATTTCCCATCGTAAAGGTTGAAAAGCTGGCTCATAATTATTATTATCCGTCTCTAAAAACAGAATTATCTCTTGAAAGGATGTTTTATTTCTCATTTGCGGGACTTGGATTTCACACGCAAGCAATAACTGCTCTTTCAACTCAAACCCGAGTCAAAAAAGAGCCTAACAGGATGGCGATTGGCTCTCAGCCTGCCTCATTACTTCGAGTCACCGTCTGCCCCGTGCATGTTGTTTGTGCATCGTGTCATCTCGCACCTTTTATTCCATTATTTCTCTTCATTAACGCAGTCCTCAAACATGTCCGCTCTGTCATTATTGATGACATTTCTCCAGACACTTTGTAATGTGTCTGAGGATGGGGAGCGGCCCATTAAATTGGTTATCAATCAGCCTGCGGAGAAAGATGCATCTTTTTTCTATCTGGATGAATTGTACGATTATCTTCAGATTTATTTTTGAGAGAGAGCATCACCGGCGTCTATTTGACACCCACCCTGAGCGTTTACTCTGGATTGTGCGTCGCTGCATCCTTGCTGACGTACAAATGTTCCCCCTATATGATCTAGCACCTAACTGTCACTATCAATAAGGCTCTGAGACTAAGACAGGGACATTTACATCTGCAATTTCATTTAGGAGTGGAAACCTGGTTTGCCCGTGTACATCAGCGTCTGCCGTAGCCCTTATGGGAGATGACAGTGGTTTATTTAAATTGACTGCGGTGATATGAGGACTGAAAAATACCTGTCACATTAGATTCCCACTGGATAAGTGGCACGTAAACCTCCCAGCAAACAGCGGTTGGAAACCAAGCATTGTGTCAGCCCTGGTGATGTCCCAATCATCAGAACGCTGAGAGGATATTACCCAGATTAATTAGTCGTAATTAGAAATTGGTTTTGCTAGACAGAGATTAACTGAGGATCAAATCATGTGTTTGGATGTTGGACAATGATATCAGAGCTGTTGAGAGATCATTCTCGTAATGAGTTCCCTCGCTGTTGCGTGCGATGTTCACAATTATCCCACCAGCACCTTGACATTTAAAGCTGCAGTGCACGCACTGACACATAATCAAAAAATAAATATGTTTAACCATTTTTTAACACATAAACAGTTGTAGTATGGTATAACATATTGCTTATATTTTAAAATAAATAATAATTCATATTTTATAAACATTATAAAGTTTATATTATTTTTTAGTTTTTAAGCAAAAAATATGCATTAAGAGCCGGGGGGTGAAAACTTTTTGAATTTGAAGATCGGGGTAAATTTAACTTATTTAGTCTTCTGGGAAACATGTACCCATCTTCTGTAGCCTCTGAAGGGCAGTACTAAATGAAAAAATATGATTTTTAGACAAAATAAGAAAAATGTACACATCTCCATTATGTTCAAAAGTTTTCACCCCCTGGCTCTTAATGCATGGTTTTTCCTTCTGGAGCATCAGCGAGCGTTTGAATCTTCTGTAATAGTTGCATATGAGTCCCTCAGTTGTCCTCAGTGTGAAAAGACGGATCTCAAAATCATACAGTCATTGTTGGAAAAAGTTCAAATACACCAAAATGCTGGAAAACCAAAGAATTTGTGGGACCTGAAGGATTTTTCTGAAGAACAGCAGGCAGTTTAGCTATTCGGGACAAACAAGGGACTCATGAACAACTATCACAAAACAGAAAAACAGTCATGGATCATTCAGGAAACGACACACAGTATTAAGATTCAAGGGTTTGTAGACTTTTGAACGGGGTCATTTTTATAAATTCAGTTAATTTTTCTTCTTGTGGAGTATATATAAACATCTGTTACATGAAATAGCTTATTCAGGTCAGTACTAAATAAAAATAATATTCAAGTTTCATGATCTCTCTTATTTTGTTATTAACATATTTGCATATTCTGCAAGGGGTATGTACACTTATGAGCACAGCTCAATTTGACAATTAAATTCATTTTGACTGAAATAATTTTAGTTAGTTAAGGCTTTTATAATTGTTATGTTATATTATATTATATTATTAAGATTAAATAATATTATTATATTATATTGATATTAAAGTTTTTAATATTGATTTTACTTTCAGTGGTGTTCAGTAGTTTCATTGTCAGCTAGTACTGTTTTGCTGTGTTGTTGCACATTTGACAAGTAAATGTTCATTTTGACTGAAGTCATTTTCATTAAAGGCTTTTATAATTGTGATTTGATGGAATTTCGCCCAAGGCTCTTTTGAAAAAGGACTAAATCTTTCTCAGATTGCGCACATATCCAAGAGGCTCTATTTCAATTATTACTTTGTGATGTTTTCGACCCGTGTTGTCTGAGTACAAGCTTCAAAAAAGGGGATTGCAAGATCCGCAAGGTTATCGCGGAGGGTGGAAACTCAATTGGAAGAGGTTGCAGTGGTCAGGTCTTTTGTCAGCTTTCTTTTGGTGCTTTTCTTTTGGTGCAGAGGTATTGGAGTGAAGATAAGGAGCCCTGGTCATTTCTAAATTGCCTTTGGAGTGTGCATGAAGAGAGGAAAAACGCATGGAGAATGGAGACAGATATATAACAAATTTTAGTATGGTATAGATTTTATTTGTTGGTCAAGAATCATGTCAAGTACTCTTATATTTTTTCGTAGGCGATTTGGTAATCATGTAGACGAATCTCGTGACATTTCCTGATCCTTTTCCCTGCTTTTCTCTCCATTGTTCTCTCCACTGAGTCTCTAAAAACTAAAAAAACGGAAAAATGGCCAAAATAAAAATGCTTATCTATATTATATATAGGTAGTCAATTGTCATCTTCAGTGATGCAGTTTTGTCCTATTTTGTGTCTTTTGAGTTTTATTATTCCTCCTGTGGAACAAAATGTTGTGATGGAAGCTTAAAATTTTCCATAAAACACACAGAAATCATTCACTTTTAGTTGTTTTATCTAGTTTTACTCAACCTCAGTTCTGCATGACAATATTTTCTTGGACGTTTTGAGGAAATGTTTTTAGTTTGCTTCAGTGGTGGCTTTTTTATTGCAGATGAAGAGCAAGTTGAACAAGTTCAATATAATTTCATATATTTATTCCTAATTATGAATTTTACAGAACCACTGTAAAACCACTCATACTGAAAAAATATTGCCTTTCCTATGTTATGCTATTTGTTGCTATACAGTATAAACAATGATACTGGTAATGTATTATTATTATTATTATTATATAATATATGTGACCAAGGACCACAAAACCAGTCATAAGGGTCCATTTTTTTTAAATTGAGATTTATACATTAAGCTGAATAAATAAGCTTTCCATTGATGTATGGTTTGTTAGGATAGGACAATATTTGGTCAAGATGCAACTATTTGAAAATCTGGAATCTGAGGGTGCAAAAAAATCCAAATATTGAGAAAATTGCCCTTAAAGTTGTCCAAATGAAGTCCTTAGCAATGCATATTACTAAGCAAAAATTAAGTTTTGATATAATTACGGTAGGAAATTAGGAAATGCAACATGATCTTTACTTAATATCCTAATGACTGACATGAAGGAAAAATCGATAATTTTGACCCATACGATGTATTGGTGGCTAAAATATACCTGTGCGACTGGTTTTGTGGTCCAGGGTCACATATGTACTATGGCTTTATTGTTTTATGTAATATAGTATATGTCATTAATTTGTACAGCTTCTTGTAAACATTATTTACTGAGAAAAAAAAAAAAAAGTCATACTTCAATGACAAGGTCACAGGTGTTTTTTGCTAATAGTCTGACCTTGTTTGAGTTTGATTTCTTGACTCCAGCCTCAGCAGGGGCCTGTCGCACAGATCTGTGCATTGGCTTTGCTCAATTGCTTTTGTGCCAGATCATTGTGAGCCTCCCAGAACACTTGACCCGTATGAGACTGCAATATTCAAGTAGAAATATTAGAGACAGACGAATACCTTGTAGTCTAGCTCTAGGATACTTCCACAGACCATTTAACCATGCTCGGTCGTTCTATAGTAGTGTTTTTCTGTTCCTGTCACCTTCCTTCTATCACTATGAAGCGCGGTGTTAGCAATATAGAGGATGCTGCATTCATTCAAATCTGTGAAACATCACTTTTGAGGTCATTGATGTTTCTCTTCAAGAGCAATTCGGTCTGAAAGCTTCCACAGGTTGCCCTGTTAACGCATAGGCTCTCGTCCTCTCTCGACAGCTTTAAAGACAGACGGTAACAGTAACAAGGTATTATGCAAGATGGATATCACTCAGATTATGCCAATGAGAGCTTGAGGGCGTCAGGTCTTTAAACGAGGTTATCTATGCAATCTGTCACAAATGATGATGGAGCAGGGTAATAAGAGGCATTTTCTCCAGTTCTACAACCTCAAGAGTCAGACAGCAGTGTCAGCTTTGTCTTGAATGAATTCTCAGGTTTCACTTCAGAGATTTTCTTGCCACCATTCAGGGCTGCGGAGACCAGCTTCGCCCAGCTCTGGCCCGAAGTGCAAATTTGCGCTTTCCCTCATTGAGGCGCATTTCATCCATTACGACTACAATAGGAGGTATTAATAGCTTCTCGTTGGCTTACAATGGTAATTTTTCACCTGTTCGGTTCAGGCTGATGCTTGTTTAAATATAGACCGTAGAGGAATCCACCTTGTTTGGAGACCCCAAGCCACTTCCACGCAAAAGAACAAAGGGAGCCGAGGGACAGACAGCAAACAATAACATGAGAACATTACAAGGAGAACAGCATGAAAGTGGCGAAGGTATCGGGGATGGAAAAGAGGTACATTATTCAACGAATCCTCCAACAAGTGTCGTTCCTGCAGGAGAAGAGCGAGTAACATGCACTCTTCTGGGCTTCAAGGCGAGTGCTGTTGAATTCTGAATTAAATTGCCAGGCTAAGAGTTGACAGTAGAATACCAGTCAGTGCCGTATTGTCATCCCATTGTGTGAATCTGACAGACAGTCGGAGAGGGATCTCATCCAAACAATAAAAGAAGCGGGCCTCATCCGACGGCCCCTCATTGTGTTCCACACAAAACCCATAGCAGTGCACCTGTTAGCTTTGCCTTTCCAGTTTGATATCAGTCGAGATGGGGAAAGGTTGTTTCTTGTGTCGTAGACCTGTAATTCTAGAATCGAATCCTCACACATAGATTGGAGCTCGTGCCGGGCGCTTTCTGCATAAATTTGCACTCGTCTGGGGTATCGTTCACCGTGCTTAATTTAGTCCGACAGATGCTTCAGTGGAATACACACAGCGCCCTCAAGAGGCGCTAAAGTGAACTGCAGCTGATTTTTTGCACCTGTTCTGCACAAGGCCGCTGCTCTTTGAAAGTGGAGGAGCAGGCGTGCTTGTCGTGTTCCCTAGTGCAATGGCATCAGTGTCTGTGTGAACCGAGACTTGGAAAGAAAGTGAGCTGGGCGCTGGCCCTGCCACGGCTGCTGGTGTGTTATCTGTTTTTCGGAGTAGTGCATTCTGGGAGAGCAGATGGGACTTTAGGGGCTTAGCAGAGATCAGACAGTGACACATCGTGGAGCTCATGGACCGTTCATGGGATATTCACCTCTCAGTCCATCCTCAGATATTGGCCTGTAAGCTTTCCGCCGTCTGTCATGGAGCTCTGAACTATCTTACTTTTAAGCAATGTTCATTTGTAGTTTAAAAAAGGTTGTTATTTTTTAATAAAATAATTACACGATATGCTAGTTGATTAACTGAAGTTTATTTTCAAAAGTTCAAAAGTTTGGGTTTGGTAAGATGTTCTTGAAAGAAGTCTCTTGTACTCACCAAATATTAATACAGTTTAAAGAAGCTGTTTTGTATTTTTTTATATATTTGAAAATGTAATGGTTTTTTCTGAATTTTCAGCTTCATTACTCCAGTCTTCAGTGTCACATGATCTTTCAGAACTCATTCTAATATAATGATGTCCTCCTCAAGCAACATTTGTTTTTTGTTTTTATTATCAATGTTGAAACAGTTGTGCTGCTTTTTTAGGATTCTTTGATGAATAGAAAGTTGGATAGAGCAGTATCTATTTGAAATATAAATCTTTTGTAACATTGTAATTGTCTTTACTGTCACTTCTTGACCAATTAAATGCATCCTTGCTATATAAAAGTATTAATTTCTAGAAATAAAAATCTTACTGACCCTAAACTTGTGAATGGTAGTGGCTTTAGAAGTTGTTAACAGTACCTTTTGAAACCTTTTCATGTGTAACCATTAATATATTGTTTTCCAGAGCCAACAATCATTACAACTGCTCCCAACACGCTGGACGTGACCGTCGGTGAGAGCATCATTCTTCCCTGCCAGGTGTCCTACGATCCCTCGCTGGAGCTCAAGTTCACCTGGTTTTTCAACGAGCAGCTCATCCACTTCGGCAGTCACGGAGGATACTTTGAAAAAGTTGGCGGAGTAAGAAGAAAATTATTACAAATACCCTATTCAGTGGTTTATATATTTATACCACATCCAAAAGTAATACTGGGACTACCAAGATAAAGTGAATAGTTTTTGGCTGGTCATGTGATCTCATCATGGCAGTCACCATAAAGTGTGACAACCCTTATGTAGAATAAAACAACATAAAAATCTAGATTACTAAACAGAGCCATAGTTTATTTTTAATTAGTTTTAAAATTTTAGTTTATTTTTACACTTTTTTTAAATACTACAAACTAATGCAGTATCTGTTAGCAGGGAGCCACACAGTATTCACTTCACATACATATATGCAAATATATAGAAACTGTAATTGGTCATGTATTATACTTAAGGTATTCATATTGAGTACTTTCAACTGAATTCTGGCGGGGGGGGGGATAATCCTTTCATTAAATTCCACAGTTTTGAGTTTGTGAATTTATGATAAGAGATTTTCCCATTATATGTGCAGCCACTGACAACCCATTCTGTAATAATATAGAGTATAATTAGGCTTCCCTCTCAGTGATATGAATTACAGCACTTGTACAGTCACATGCGTTTCTTTTCTTTTCATTAAATGTTCATGATTTTTTTTTTCTTTTTTGGGGGGTGAGGGGCTGATTCTCGTCATCTAGTTCATCATTTCATCCATAGGAGCCCCGTCGCCAAAGAAACAAGCGATGGAGAACGTTCTAGATGAAAGTGCTCTATTTTAAGAGCGACAACTGCCACTCTTATATTATTTAACATGATTACTATGATTTAATATGAGCGGTGCATCTTAATAGTAGCGCTTTGAGTGAAGAATGTGGGGAAAGTACATACCCTGAAAAAAGGAAAAATTGTAATTATTAATTCCGTATATCCGACCTTTGCTCAAGTCATTTAAACCGTTCAAAGTACTCATAGAGACCCATACCAAAATAGATAACACTCTGGGCCAGAAATCTTTGATTCATCATAAAGTCTAGTCCAATTTTTAGCATATTCTGATTAAATTTAAAAAACACCTTGACAGAAAGAGATTTTGTTTGACTTAAATGTATTACACGTCTTTTAAGGCAATAGTAAGTCATGGTAGGAAAAAAACTATATATATATATATATATAATGCTTCATTAATCTTAGTTTGTGAACAACTGTACAGAAAGCTGGGGAAAAAAAGTGTATATTTTTATTTAGCAAGGATGCATTAAACTGATCAAAACTTACAGTGAATACATTTATAATGTAGTGTTACAAAAAAAGTTATATTTCAAATAAATGCTGTTCTTTTTAACTTTCTAGTCATCAAAGAATCCTTAAAAACAAAAAAAAACATTATCACAGTTTCCGCAAATCAGCACGAAATCAACATATTGGAATGATTTCTGAAGGATAATGTGACACTGAAATCTGGAGTAATGATGCTGAAAATTCAGTTTTGCCATCACAGGAATAAATTACATTTTAAGACATTAAAATTAAAACATTTACAATTTTTCTTGCTGTATTTAATAAAATAAATGTAGCCTTAGTGAGGATTAAAGACATCTTTAAAAATAAAAATCTTATCAATACTTTTGAACAGTACATTTTAAAACAATTCAAAACAAGCTAATTGTACAGATAAATAAGCATAAGAGAAATAAATATAATTGAATAAAAATTAAAAAGTCCTTTCTTTACCCAAACTGTGAATCCTCACCATGACTTTGATCTTTCTCTTTTAGCAGCACTCGGCAGGTGACATCATGATCCGGAACATTCAGCTGAGGCATGCTGGGAAATACACGTGTGCTGTGCAGACCAAGGTGGACAGCAGCTCCATCGCAACCGATCTGATTGTCAGAGGTGAAAATGCTTTAAAACCCATACAGCCCATTCACATTGTACATATTATATCTTATATATATATATATATATATATATATGCACACTGTGACTATTGAATATTAAATTTCGATCATAAAAACAAACTGAATACAGTGTTACAGACAGTTAAACAAGCCCTTGAAGCATTGTAAGTATTTACCAAATGGAGGAAAGATATGCTGGTTTTCCTGCTTTAGCAAAAATTACCCATAAAAAATGAGACATAATCTAATTAGGGCTTTTAAGTCAGTGAAAACATGTAGCTCAGAGTTAACAGCTGCACTGCTGTGCTTTAGGCGCCCGCTTATATGCAGCCTACAAGCGTGACAATGTGTGTGTGTGTGTGTGTGTGTGTGTTTCTGGTTTGCATGGCTGTCTTCTGTCTCAGGTCCCCCCGGCCCCCCTACCAGCATCCATGTGGAAGAAATCACAGATACCACTGCCACTCTCTCCTGGAGGCCTGGTCCTGATAATCACAGTCCAATTACTGCCTACACCATCCAGGCTAGAACCCCTTTCTCCCTCGGCTGGCAAGCTGTTAGCACAGGTGGGGCTTCTAACCAGCCTTCACTGATCAAAACATTTGCTGCATAGTTTCCTTTTTTCGTCCCCCTGCTTTTTCCTCTCCTATTTTGTAGTGAGATTTTCATCTTGTGTTTTTGTGTGTTTGTTTGTTTTTGCATTTTATGCCTTGCTAAACTACATTTGTAAAATGACAGTTTTTTTTGTCATTGTCAGATGTAGTTTGCTTGAAACAGAGAATCCAAAGATGTTTAGCGAAATGTTGAAGCTGCTCTTTTCCATACCATAAAAGTGAAGGGTGTCCATGGGCCATCAGGCTAAATAAAAGACTAAAAGTATCATGACAGTACCATAAAATTCCATATGACTCATGTTCCAAACTTTTGAAGGCTTTTGATAAATTTATGCAAGGAAAAAACTCAAATCTAATTCATATATATCAGTCCCTTTCACTCGGCCGCCATATTTGCAATGCCTCCGGACAGCTCAAACAAGACCAAGTTCTATCTAAATGAATGGGGGAATCCTGAAATCTCAAAAACTGCTCACTGAACTCGCAATTAAATTACATATTTTAAATCAGCAACAAAATCTGAAATGAACTGCCCCATGAATGTTGTTTCTTATGCTCAAATGGCAATTAAAAAGCTTATTTTTCAGGCTAGACCAGCCAATGCGCATGCAGAGTCACAACACGCTTATAACTGTGCATGCACATTGGCTGGTCCAGCCTCAGGTTTCTATGGGAACTGGATCTTCTAACTGCCACTGCAGTGACGCTATGACTTTACCAATCAGCGATTGGCTCTTTCATTTAGAAGGCGGGACTATTTCGCCATGTTGTGTGTTGTCACAAGTATAGGAGTGAACCGTCTTTATATTTCTGTAATCTTTGTATATATTCATTATTAATTTAAATAATATATGTGACCCTGGAACACCAAACCAGTCATAACTGTCAATTTTTTTTTCGAAATTGAGATGTATACATCATATAAAAGCTGAATAATAAGCTTTCCATTGATGTATGGTTTGTTAGGATCGGACAATATTTGGCCGAGATACAAGTATTTGAAAATCTGGAATCTGAGGGTGCAAAAAAATCAAAATATTGAGAAAATCACCTTTAAAGTTGTCCAAATGAAGTTCAAGTTGTCCAAGAATTAAGTTTTAATATATTTAATATGTAGGAAATTTACAAAATATCTTCACAGAACATGATCTTTACTTAATATCCTGATGATTTTTGGCATAAAAGAAAAATAGATAATTTTGACCCATACAATGTATAATTGGCCATTGCTACAAATATACCTCAGCGGTATATCTGTATATCTGTATGTTGTCTTTTATGGTCACCAAGGCAGCATTTATTTGATGAGAAATACAGTAAAAATGGTAATATTGTGAAATATTGTTACTATTTAAAATAACAATTTTCTATTTTAAAATATTATTTTAAAACACTAATTAAAAAAAAAACACTTTCAATTTGAGGCATCCTTGCTGAATTAAAGAATTAATTTCTTTAAGAAAAATCTTACTGACTGGAAACCTTTGAACATATGATAGATAGATAGATAGATAGATAGATAGATAGATAGATAGATAGACCATATCTGTGCACCATATACAGTGATATAATATAATGTAGCACAATATAGCAAAAATTAAGCCGCATTATATCTCTTGACCTCTTTGCTCTTGATTGTACTTTATAATTTGAACTGTAGGGTGTTATTTTTATCTCTGCTTTCACAGCACCTGTCGATAAGCCCATTTTTTTGTATCTTACCTACAGAGCCTATTATCTCCCCGAGCCGGAGAGATGTGTGCTGTGCGTGGTGTTTGTATGAGCGTGCGGGGGGCTTGCACCAGCTCACGAGGGGGCTCGTCTCACAGTGTGTGTGTGTTTTGTTTTGTTCCAGTGCCGGAGGTGGTCGGGGGCTCGCATCTGACTGCTACAGTCATCGAGCTTAACCCCTGGGTGGAGTATGAGTTCAGAGTGTTGGCAAGCAATGCAGTGGGCACAGGAGAGCCCAGCAAACCGTCGAAGAAAGCCAGGACGAAAGAAACAGGTGAGTGCTTCTGTCACATTAGTCTGCATGTGGCTCTTTCAATTAGCATCCTGTGGTGTGATGCACTATCTTTCGTTACTTACGTTGAAGGAGGGACCCAAAGCAGAATATCATAGAGACTTGGAGGCAGTGCATAGCAAAAAGCTAAAAAGCACTTTAGCAACCACACAGCAATAGCCTGCAATGCTTAAACATCCTGGCGGCTCATTTTGCATGGGCAAAAACCACTCACATTTCTTAAAAAATGTACAAATGTAGTTATACATGCAGTTTTATAGCCTCACATAAATTACTAAAAGCCTAAATGCAGTATTTGTAAATGGAGTATCTTTAAAAAATTAATTTCTCACACAGCAGGGCCATTTAAGTGAACTGTAAAAGACAAAAAGGTGATTAAAATTTGTGAAAATGTCTAAAAATATACACTTGTCCTCATACATCCATGGTAATATATAAATAAATACACACTAATGTTTTTTAAAGATGTTTCTTATGCTCACCAAGGCTGCATTTTTTTATCAAAAATATTTATTTCAATGTAAATAACTATTTTAAATTTTAATAGATTTTTAAATGTAATTTATTCTTGTGATGCAAAGCTGAATTTTCAGCAGACATTACTCCAATCTTCAATGTCGATCCTTCAGAAATCATTTTAATATGCTGATTTGTTGCTTAAGATACATTTCTTCATATTATCAGCATTGAAAAAAGCGATGTTGCTTAATATTTTTATCCAAACCATGATTTTTATTTTAGGATTCTTTGATGAATAGAACATTCAAAAGAACAGCATTTATTTGAAACATTATGAATGTTTTACAGTCACTTTTGATTAATACAGTACATCCCAGAAGAATAAAAGTATTAATTTATTCAAAAATAATTACAGACCCCAAACTTTGAACAGTATTTAAAATATAATTTTAACTATCAGGAACTGCAAAAGGAAAAAGGAGTGATTTAAAAATGGTGAAAAACAAATGGTGACCAGCATCTAAAAATATACACTTGTTCTTATACCTTCAAATATTTTTTAACTTTAATCATATCAGTTTTAATTGTCAGCTCATATTCAAACTTCTAAATTATACTATTTAAATGTTCAAATAGAAATAGTCACCAGCATCTAAAAATATAAACATGTCCTTGTACATTAAAACTTCATTTAACATAACTGAACTCAAATCATATCCATATTATTTGTTGAACTTTCAATTCATATGTGAGAATTGAAGTTATAAATGGTCAGACCTGAGCCGGACTGAAGAAATCTTTTCCATCCTCCAGTTCCCAAGGTCACCCCAGCCAACGTGAGCGGAGGAGGTGGCAGTCGATCAGAGTTAGTCATCACTTGGGAGGTAAGATGGTCAGTGCACTTCACTCGCCCGTCTGGCGGTGTGTGTGTGTGTGTGTGTGTGTTTGTGTTTCTCTCCCTTAGTGAGTCTTTTGTATACAGTCTCCTTTTGCAAACTGGCTAGACACTATTGTTCCCTTTATGAGAAGTTTTCATTAATCATAGTAAAGCGGATACACATAACACTTCATTTTCTGTAAGAGCTGCACAGCAATAACTGCCGCTGTCATACAAGAGAAGCAGCGAAGATAATTAAATGGAGTTACCCTCCAATTTTTGCAAGGAACTTTTCAAAGATTATGTTCTCTCTCTCTGTATCTCCTTTCATGAGACGTGTTCTATTGTTCAGGTTTGAGAGTCAGCTGGTGTTATCTATTGAGCTAGAAGTTTGTCACAGGGAGCTTGAAACTTGACTTCGAGAGTTTCTTGTTGTATTGTCTTTGAAATAAAAATGACAGATACCACAGAACACCATCTATTGTACTAGAGAATTTCATGTCTTCTTTTATTCCAAAACCACCATGTCCCACTAATGCAAGAAGTACAGGTGGATTTTACTGTACAAAACCTTGAGGTATAATAGGCATTCGTCTAAAGCAAAGGCAATTGCATAATGTTGATTTAAGTTATTTTTTTCTAAAGTATAAGACAACAACAAGCTCAGATTTCAATTTTGATAAATATTATTTTATAATTAAATCATATTTTATGTGAAAATATTTAAATGTTGCACTTCATGAATAGAAATGCAGTCACTAGTTTTAATAAAAATAATATATAAAAAAATTAAATACATTTATACGTTGAATACAAATGTAATTTATTTTTTAATGCGAGAATTATATATATATATATATATATACTAATACTTTTAAATAATACTACTATAACATTTTATTTATTCTATAAAATAAAATGTTTAATATTAGTGACTGCATTTCCATTCCATTTCCATTCATGAAGTACAATGCTTATTTACTTAAATAGGGAAAGACCAAAATGTCAAAATTCAAACCAAGAATGAAATCTGACAATAATGGTATTATATATTGTGCTTCTATAGCTGAGATCACATTAAAAATCAAATAAAATGGGCCATAAGTGTTACAAAAAAAAATACCCTTTAAATGCATCTACATTGTTAGCTTAGTAACATGCACCAAACTTGTTGAAATCAGTTGTCAGTCAAATGCTTTTTGTAGAGTTTCTAGAGTTTTTGCAGCTCCAAATCAGCCGTGTATAATGTTTAATTTCAGCCACAGTGCAGTCTTAGAAAGCAGCTGACTGTGTTGGTTCTATACAGTAAGGCAGCTCATAGGTTTTGGAACACATCCCATTAGTTTTGGTCTCTCCATAGCAAATTGTTATTTTCACAGCAGACACTGGAGAGAGCGCTTGATTACAGGTGCATTTTTATTTAGCCATTAAGCTCTCCCGCACAAGTGTGCGAGCGTGAAAACATAATCTCTCCCTCTTCTTGGAGTCACATGCCATGGTTTGGGACTAATGGATGCTATTTTCTAGTGGTCTCAGCGTTACCACACCGCATTACTACATGGTCAGTGGCAGAACGATACTTCAAACAAAACCACCATGATATCATTACCTGGCAAAACGATTTCCTGGGAGATGGAATCCCTCTCTTGCTGAAGAGGCTGGGATGACAGCTATCGCCTCAGACCGCGCCGCAGCACAGATTAGTGCAGATGTGCCATCTGATGCCTGACAGGTGTCAGAGAAGTCATACGTCCTGTCGTCTGTATGAAAGATGGGAGTGTTTGTGCGTAAACCCTTGAGTTAATAGAAAACACACCTTACAAACAAGTTTCATGATTATAGAAAAACCATGACATTTAGATGACATTACCATTGGTTGCTTTTGTCTGTTATGTGCATATGTATAGATAACATTTTGAATAGGATTCATAATAAAGGTTATGTCGTGTATTTTAGATGTATGTGCTTTATTTGTGGGTTGCAGCCCGTTCCCGAAGAGCTCCAGAACGGAGCAGGGTTTGGCTACGTTGTTGCTTTCCGGCCCTTTGGTGCCACCGGGTGGATGCAGGCGGCAGTTCCCTCTCCTGAAGCCTCCAAATACATCTTCAAAAACGAGACCATTTTACCCTTTTCTCCATTTCAAGTCAAAGTGGGGGTGTATAATAACAAGGGGGAAGGACCTTTTGGACCCGTGGTCACCATCTACTCTGCTGAGGAGGGTCAGTCACATTAACCGTAGAGTTTGGTTGCGTGCAACAGAGAAATTAAAGTCGAATGTACCTTTTGACATTTCACTGTGGAACGCTTAGCAGGCAGTTAATAGGAGCCAAGTTAACTGAAGTGTGTTGTGCCAGAACCCATTAATCATGGTCTGCCTTGTTTTTCAAAAAGAGTTGGACTTTGAAGACATTTTTTGAATGAAACGGTCTAATCGAAGAATTTCTCCTTCGAATCCAGAGCCTGGAAGGGCACCCAGTCGACTGAGAGCCAAGAGTCTTTCAGCGTTTGACGTTGAAGTGTCCTGGAAGGCCCTTCCCTGGAGCACAAGCAAGAAACGTGTTCTCGGCTATGAGGTACCCTAAATACTGTTAAATTAAAGTTGCATTAATTTTTTGCTGTTATATCATCATTATTTAAAAAAAAATCTAAATATTAAAATCATTACAAACATGAGCATGAATAAAACTTCAAAATGTGTACTTTTTAATTATGCTTTTAAAAAATTGAAGGAATCACTTACATTTTCTTCAAATGTAAATATCAGTGTTCTAATTACTGAGCTATAAACAAGATTTGTTTTATTTCCCTTTAAATCCTACATAATAAATCTGTTGTTAACAAGTGCATAATTAACATTTATTAGCTCATAATGTCGTAAAATAATGGCTTAATTAAAAAAATCTGATACAGTTTAAAACTACTGATTTTTTCAGTTTTGAATAAAAACAGTATATTTAAAATTTAGTTGAAAATATACAATTACACTTCTGCTCAAAAGTGTTTTTAAAGAATTTATTCAGCACAGCAACAGCACATTAAATTGTTTAAAGGTAGCAGTAAAGACATGTAATTTTAAAAAAATGGTTGTGTATGTACAGTATGTATATATATATATACAGTATATATATATATATATATATATATATATATATATATATATATATATATTAGTACTCTCAAATGATTAATCGTGATTAATCGCATCCAAAATAAAAGTTATTGTTTACATAATATATATGTGTGCAGACTGCACTGTGTATATTTGTATATTTATTTTGTATATATATAAATAAATACAGTATATATTTTGAAAATATTTACATGTATTTAAATGTATATATTTATATTAATATAATTTATATATACCAATCTAATTTATAAACATAAAATATTTTTCTGAAATATATACATGAATGTGTGTGTTTGTATATACATAAAAATATACACAGCAAAAACGTTTGTTTTGGATGCGATTAATCGTTTGACAGCACTAATATATATATATATATATATATATATATATATATATATATATATATGACCCTGGGCCACAAAACCAGTCATAAGTCGCACAATTATATTTGTAGCAATAGCCAAAAATACATTGTGTGGGTCAAAATTATCGATCTGTCGTTTATGACAAAAATCATTTTATATTATTTATATTATTATATTAAGTAAAGATCATGTTCCATGAAGATATTTTGTAAATTTCCTACTGTAAATATATCAAAACTTAACTTTTAATTAGTAATATGCATTGCTAAGGACTTCATTTGGACAACTTCAATGGCGATTTTTCTCAATATTTAGATTTTTTTGCACCCTCAGATTCCAGATTTTCAAATAGTTGTATCTCAGCCAGATATTGTCCTGACTCTGAAGACTAATGATGCCGAAAATTCAGCTTTGCCATCACAGGAATAAATTACATTTAATTATAATATTTCACATTTAATTATAATAATATTTATTTTTTTAATCAAATAAATGCAGCCTTGGTGAACATAGCCTTTTAAAAACAATTCAAATTTGTACCGACCTCAAACATGTGAACAATATTAAACATTAATAATACATTTGTGAGCTTAGGGAGGTTTTGTGTGATTCTTTTCTGTGATTCACCACTTAGTGTTGTGCCATTCTATGTTTTTTGCAAAAATCATAAATATAAAGCACTGAGACCTTTTGTCCTCTGCTAACAGTTGTGGAACAAATACAAATTAGGTTTATATCATCATCCATCTCTGACTCTTCAGCTTAGACTGTCCAGAGACTTTTGGAGGGAAAAGGAAAATCAGTCAACCTGACAGCTGGGAAGCATTGCTCATGATGATTTGCCTATGACAGGTTAATTTCAATACGGCCACACTTCAGTGGCTGAGTAACCAAAGCACCTATAAGCAGATAGCCTGGAATTCAGATACGCCACAAAGAAAATTACAAATGAATTATTTCTCCTGCTAGTTTTAAATGATATTGCTCTGAGTTTATTAAAGTTTTATGTTGAGCGGTTCTGTTTTGTCTTTCTCTGTAGTTGAGATACTGGGAGAAGAATGAGAAAGAAGACACAGCTAGTGTGCTAAGGACAGTAGGAAACCGGACAATGGCCATTATTCAGGGCTTAAAAGGAAGTAGCACCTATTACATAACGGTGAGGGCCTACAACACAGCAGGAACAGGACCACCAAGTCCAGCAGTCAATGTTACAACCAAAAAGCCTCGTAAGTAACCTTTTTTCTTTTTAAAAAAGATTAAGCATTGAAGTTTAACGGTAATTACACTTATTAGATTGAAACACACGTATTAGATTACTGTTTTAAAGTTTCTGTCTTCATCCAGCCCCCAGCCAGCCGCCCTCAAAAGTCATGTGGAATGCATCAAACTCCAAAATCATTCTCAACTGGGAACAGGTGAAACCTCTGGAAAATGAATCCGAGGTCATGGGATACAAGGTAAGCCAGATCTTCTTGCAGAACCGAAGAACTTTGTCTGCCATTTAGCATGCCTAATAACTCTCTAATGTGACACAGCACCTTATTGCTCAATGATTAAACAGCTTTCAGTGCTTTAGCGCCACCAAATGCTCTGATAAGTGTATGACAATGACTCCAGACATGTCGCAAAGCATCTATTGGTTTGCTTATATTGTTTTAGTGGAATTTCATTGCAAAAAAAATCCTGGCTTAAAAGCTGTTCGATATCTTTCATGTCAAATATTCATATTAAATATTTGCGAGCTGATGTAAAAAAACCTTTTTTGCTTACAGAGTTCAAAATATATTGATTGCCCATTGGTTCTTAAAGAACCATATCTTCCTGACCTTTTATACTCTGAAGAACGTTCTTTTGCCACAAAGAACCTTTTTTGAAACATAAAGGTTCCTCAGATGTTAAAGGTTTTTTATGGAACCATTTAGACATAAAGGTTCTTCTATGGCATCGTGAAGCCCCTTTATTTTTAGGAGTGTATCAGGCCATTAAAAATCCTATATCATTCTGATAACAAGTGGAACAATTTAAATTTTAAAATTGTTTTGTAGGTACTGTATAAGCGGAACCAATTCAGCAGGCCCAACATTATGGAGACCAACACCACCTCAGTGGAGCTCTCGCTGCCCATGGGTGAGGAGTACATCATCCAGATCAGGCCTTTTGGAGAAGGAGGGGAAGGCAGCAGCAGCCGACAGATCACTATTCCCAAAATATCTGGTAGATCGACTTATTTTTAATTCCTTTTTGATTTTATTTAAGAGGGAAAAAGGTTGAAGCTTACAATTTTAGAAATAGAATGCATTATAAATAAATATAATATTTAAGAGATGATGTACAATCAGCAGGTCATTATCACATAATTAAATTCAACAGGGCGATCAGACATGAATTAGCCTGAAGGGATTTATTTTGCACTAATGACTGGCTGACTGTACATTATCCTGATGATTGCATTACTGCTCATCAAATAAATTAATAAATGGACATGAAATATTCATTCAATTCATTCATTCAAGTGATTTTCCTATGTGAGCAGAATTATATGAATATGAGAGACTTGAATATGAAATGCACCACTGTTCAAAACTTTTTAAATGATTAAAAATCTCTTATGCTCACCAAGGCTGCATTAAAAATGCTATTAAAGTACAATAAAAAAGTAATATTGTAAAATATAATCACAATTTAAAGTGTTTCATTTATTTTAAAATGATATTCCTGTGATGCAAAGCTGAATTTTCAGCATCTTTACTCCAGTCTTTAGTGTCACATGATCCATCAGAAATCATTCTAATATGCTGATTTGATGCTTAAGAAACATTTATTATTACTATTATTTATCAATGTTGAAAACACTTGTAGTAAATTTGTGGAAACTGCGATGCTTTTTTTATTTGATGAATAAAAAGTTTAAAAGAACATTATTTATCTGATTTTTAGCAATGAAGATGTCTTTACTGTTACTTATTATCGATTTAATGCGTCATGCTGAATAATAAATCTTTGAGATAACATCCTAATATAATATAATTTGACCTCCTAAAAATTGTTCCTCTGAAACTAAATCATGTGCTTGTTTATTTTAGCACTGCACCATTTTGTCTTCATTCATTCATTTGCCAATTCATTCTATTTCAGGTCCCAATGCCATCGGCTCGGCTTCCAGTGTGTCCACTCTCTCTGCTCTCAGTACAATAGCTCTCTCCCTCACAGCTCGCACATCTTTATGACAGAACACAGCGCGGGCCGCTGACTTCAGATGAAACGTTCTTCCTCGAGAGGAGACTGAGAAAAGTGACTCAGACAGATCGATGAAAACCCATTCATACAAACCAGAGGACCTACGTGAACCATAATGCTGGGATAAAGATAAAAAAAAAAAAAAAGATAGAAGGTTGATGGGATTGAATTTGATGTTACCAAAGCAGCTTTAAAGAAAAAAAAAAAAAAAAAAAAAAAAATGAGGAAAATGTCACATGCTTCTTTTGTATGTACGACATAGCTTTTTTACTTTTTTGTTTGATCCAGTTGGTCTGTCTGTTCCTATTACAATACGCCGGGTGTGTAGGAACTGCTTTAGATGCATGTCATGTACAATGTTTTGTAAGAGAATGCAGGTGTCTGAAACTTAATCATTTAGAGCGAGACATATTTGGCTGAAAACCAACTAATCATCACAATATGACGGTCCTCTGAGGGTCACGCGCACTTACAAGCTAAGAATCTCCAAGGACTTCTTACTGTTTACGACACGGGAATACTTGCACTGAAACCACGTTTGGAAGAAAGTGAACAACAACAAAAAGCATCCTGACCAGAAACTCGAGAGAATGCTGCTACAAGGCCAAGTTGGACTTTTGCGTCTTTGTCACCTCCCTCCTTACTGGTCAGCAGCAAACGGACACCAGGCGTTGGCGTTGGCCGTCTCTTTTTTCTGTCATCTTCCGCTTATCTGTTTGTGTGTTACGTCTAGAGCTCTTCTTTGCCTTTTGTGTGCCTCATTGTGTGTTTTTGAAATCCTCAGGTCCTCAGAAAAGCCTTAATACATATTTCTTAGCGTTACCTACTTAGATAAGTGCTGGACGCCAGGGCTGTGAGCGGTTAGTGAAGCGGGATGCTGGGGTTTGGGTAGCTGGTGCGAGTTTATTGCTTCCATGTTCCATATTATAACAGCCGTATGCTGTTCCTCATTGTTTCAAGGCAATACGGTGTGTGTGTGTGTGTGTGTGCGCGCGCGTGCGTGTGCGTGACCTCTGCTAAAGTAGGGGCTACGAGCTCTGCATTTTTTTTAAATGCCATGTGGGATTGGTGCGATGAAAGTAGCTTGTCATTTCTTGAGGTGCAAATAGATGTAGTGCTTAAAGGGACACGTGGAGCTCTGAGACTGAGTGAAAACAAATGTATATGTAAATGCTTTTTTGTATATTCCAGATAATTTATATTTAAGTGGACAACATCAAAGTTTCCTACAAAAGTCATCTCGGTTTTTATCTAACAAACAGAATAGACGTTTCTTAGCTTACTGTGGCTCTGCATGTGGATGTATTCATTCCATTCTTGATTCATTAGGTACTAACTGATGAACTTTTGACGAAAGGATACAAATACAGTCATCCATTTCTGAAGATTTATGTATCGGTGTGTCTGAACGCTCTTTCTCTAAGCAGTGCTCTCCACCAAACTTCTTTGGCTTTATCGGAACTCCATTTATTGAACCGTATAACTTTTTCCTCCAAGGTTCTCTGTTTATACTGGATCACAAAATAAATGACATTTATAAAAATGATCACACAAATGTTTTGATTGGGTGCATTATATGTGGTTATAAGATGCTTAATAACAGTTCCTCCAATAATTATCATTTGCACGCCCTCTTATCATTCCAAACCTATATTACTATTGTGTATCTTCACTAAGGACAAGTAAAGCTCATTAAAAGGTATCCACATTACTGTTACGCTATGTTCCAAATCTTTTGAAGCTTTCTATGAGAAATAGAGCTTAAGGCCGTTGTTCCAAACCTGTATGACATTTTTTCTTCTGTGGAACAAAAAGAAGATATTTTGAAGGTTGCTTTTTTTCTTTTTGGTTTGGAACAGTGTGAGAATGAGTAGGCTAAATGACAGAGGTTTTATTTTGGACAAACTGTTGCTTTAAAACTTTAAAATTTTCATTTCCATATGCACAAACAATGTACACTTTTGGAAACTCAATTCCACCTCAAAGCATTTTGATAGTGAGTTGCAGCCATGTTTTAAGTTATATGGTCACAATTGGGAGATATACATTTTCTCTGTAACCATTTACAAAGTTAGCAAGTGTATGATGCCTAGTGGTGTAAAATCTGCTCACGTTGTGTAGTGTATTCCAGCCTTTAACCATATGGGTTTAGAATGAGATGAGGGTAAGGACAAATGAAAATGAAGACAGAATTTGCATTTCTGGATAAACAAACCCTTTAACAAAACAGAAAACAAATGATCAAGCAAATCAGAAGTTTCAAAACAGATAATATTACAGGCTGATTTGAAAGCACATGATGTCATGCAGTTGTGATGCAGTACACTAGAATGTCCACTATGTGGTGTGTAAGGCATCTGTGTAGACCAAGACTGTTTTGACCTCGACTGTACAAACAGCACATTTTACAAAGTGAGGTTTCTAGTGTAATTAATACCCTAAGATAGGAACATTTCCAGACAAAATTATTTGTCACATCAATAAATACAGTATGATCCCAAAAATATGAAAGCAGTTGTCATTTCTTGAATACAACAATAACCAGTGTCAAGATTGAGAAGACACACTGGAAAAGACTGCAAAAAAACTGATTTTACATTATTCTTAGTCAGGAACAGACTACAATAGATATGTTGTGTCATAAAATGATGTTGAAGGAAACATTTCCAGTTGATATTTTGGTCAATCACTATCGTTATTCAATGTCAGCCATGTTGCAGCAGAATATGAAAGGTCTCGGCCCTCCGTGACGATTAAAAACAGCTAAAGCAAACGTGGCATTTGGGCATCTTTTCAAAAGGACTCCGTCGTCGAGTTCACCTTCAGCCAAAGTTGGTCTGCGGGGAGACGCTGTGTTTAATACATTGACAGCAATAACAGAGATGATGTATGAGCATATAATAAAAAGCTAATTGGGAGCATCTGGGGCCAAAAGGAAGAATTCCTGAAGAGACCGTGAAGCAGCTGTTTAAGACGGAGTCATAATAGAGATAAATGGAGTTCCGCTGGATGATTTACTTTCTTATTGATGCTGGAGGTGACTGACGGCTGCTATTCACTCCCCGTCTTCCTCCCCGACCTCCATCTGCTCCAAGATTCCCTCTAACACCTCCGCCTTCCTCCGCTTCTTAGGAGCATCTGAGAGAGTTGATGAGAGGACAGATTTGTGCACAGATTTGTTTTAATTCAATTAAAAAAGGGAAATGACTAGAATTGCAACCAGTGTTGGGGAAACTACTTCAAATTAGAAGTAGCTTGTGCTTTGGCAAGCTGTAGTTTCCAAGCAGTTAAGCAACAGTCAAACTACAATTTGGAAAAAGTATAGAAAAAGTTAGCTTAATTGTTTTAAATTGTCAGACTATTTAGGGGGGGGGGGATCGTTAAAATTATATATAAAATGCTGAATACATCAATACTGATTTTGGAAGTATTTATCTGGCACTAAAACTATGAATGGACTATAAATAAAATCAGGCATTGGATTAATTGACAAATAATAAAATGAAAGGCTGTAACAAGTGACTATAATTATTTATTTGATTATTCATTTTAAATTTCTGGAAGCAACAGGACTAAATTTAACAGTCACTAAATTATTCAATAAATTAAGTTAAAGAACAAAACCACATATTATAAATGTAATTACAGATAATAAGGGGTTATATAGAACATTTACATACAGAACAATAATTTTCAGTAATTTTTTTTTTTTTTTAATCAAATAAACCTAATTTATAAAGATGACTTGAAAACAGGGATTAAACAGTAGAATTTGGGGGGAAAGAAAGGCACACATGGGAATTCTGAGAAAACTACTCTTAGTTTTCTGTTGAAAAACTGAATAACTAGCAATTAGTAAATCTGTTTTATGAAGTTCAGTTCATTGAAATCACCCATCTAACAAATGGACTCATTAAAGTGCCACAAAACTGAAACCTGTTTCATATTGCAATGTTACCAAAAATATCTTGTTACTGAGAAAACTTGAGCTCCAAATCAGCACATTAAAAGTATTTCTAAAGGATCATGTGACACTGAAGGCTGGGGTAATGGCTGTTGAAAATTTAGCTTTGCCATCACAAGAATAATTACATTTTTAAATTTATTAAAAGAGAAAAGGGTCATTTCAAGTTGCAGTTTTATTTCAAAATATTTCCTTTTTCTGTTTGTTTGTTTTTTCTTTTTCTTTTTGAAAAGGTCTGAGCAATTGTCTGGCTATTCTACTTAAAATAAGGTTAATGTGGCAAATTTTTAAAAGTTCCTTATCAATAGTCTATGCTCAATAACTGTGTATAAAGCAGAGATTTTACCATGAAAGTGTTGTGCGGTTTTCCGACGCAGGTCGTCCACAGTCTCCTCTGCATCCGCCCACTCCAACACCAGCCTCCTGCCGTAAAGATGGGTACTGTGACACAGCGCTGTGAACGCTTTCTGTAAGAAACACGCACGAAATCAAAGCTTGTGTTAGATGTATGCACATATTGGACAGGATCAGTGTTGATTAGTTGTTTAACAAGAGACTACCTGACTGTGAAAAGAGACAGAAAGATACAGAGACAGATGCACCCACCTTGGCATCCTGTTTAGTGAGGAAGTCAATGAAGCCAAAACCACGGTGGGCTCCACCGATCCCTTTCTTTGGCAGGCGGACTGTCTTCAGTTCTCCAAACGTACTGAAAAAAAAACACATGAATCCAACATCACATAGTGGACCTGCACTTCAAAACTCAAATCTCACATGACTGACTATTTTACATGAATTACCAGGGTACCATGTCCGTATTATTATCATAGTCATTTTTGTTAGTGAAAAATACTCACCAATAATTTCCAAAGGCATAAATCTTATGTGTGATGCACACATGAAACACAATACAAAATGCCCATTAAATGTGAAACAAGACTCACCAGAAGAGTTCTCGCAGTTCTTTGACTGTGGCCTGGAAGGGGACGTTTCGCACCAGGATCTTCGAGGTCGTCTGTTTCCTGGTGGTTTGCTTTTTCCTCTTGGCTTGCGCCACACCTGACCTGCAAAAACAACAGGAGGAAAACAAATGTCACTCATGAGTGTGACTAGTGTCACTGTGCCTGTTATTCAAACGGCACATTAAAAAAAACATTTACAAACAGTGACAAAATAATCTAAAAAAAAAAAAATGCAATTTTTTTAAACGGTACATAATCTTGTTTACCATAACTACCTAAATTCAACATAAAATGGCACAATTTCAGCAAAAGCACACTGGATTAATTTTTTTTTAATTATTATTATTATTATTTTTTTTTTTTATTTCTTAAGTAAACCATTTATATAATAAGAACAGGTGAATAGGGTATATGCAACCTATATGCAGTATATAAATGATACTCCTATGAAACTTTGCAAAGTTTCTCATCACTTCCATTACAATATCTTTTATATTAGAAGTTGCCCCCAAAAACACATTAATGTGCAAATTAGGCATCGCTTTTGTATGCATCCTGAAAATATATACATTTTCAGCAATGTTAAACCTATTCCATGAGGTTTTTACATAACAGATTGTTAATATAATCTTTCACAACCCTTTCAAAACACTAATTTTAAAGAAAACAATATAAACAGATCCTTTTATAAGATCATGTAACAGTTGAGAGTAGTATTTGGCTATAATAATGTACAGCTTCAGCACTAGTATTTTCTGCACTGCATCACTTACACCTGCATCTCCTGCTTAAGCATCAGCACCAAAGCAAAGGAAATCATATTTTACTTAAGTATTACATGTGAATTTGAAGTCTGAATTAAACATAATGAGATAAAAAATAAAAAAAACAATCTTCACATGCTTGACTAGTGTGGTCTGATTCATGATAAGCAAATGACTCATGAGCTGATTCCTGAATCATTCAAAAACTGATGAATTCTTCACTGAATGAACTAAATTCATAATCAGTTCCCTTAAAAAGTACCCAAGAGAGCTTGAGGTTTGTGGAACCCTGCTCTACACAGCACTTAAAGTTGTAAGACACAAAAGATGCCTCCACTTACTTGAGTTCTCTTTCTGATATTTTCAGCTCAAGCTGGTGTTCATCTACTTTACAGTGCTACAAGAAAAATGAAAGAAGTAGTGAAAAAAGATGCCTGAATCCATTTCATCACATGAATACTGTGCATAATAAGAGTACATAAATACAGTAATGAAACAGCAGCAGATGGTCATTTACCTGCAGCTGTCTCATGGCTTTCTGTGCTGCCTCTGGAGTTTTGTACTGCACAAAGCCATAACCCATCGATGATAATTTACCTGAGAGAGTGACAGAGAGAGACGAAGAGATCAAGGTGAGATTCACGCAGTGAGGAAACAAGATGTGAGAAATGAGAAAAAAAAAAAAAACAACAACTTAAATACACAAATGAAATCGATATGGTAAATATGTGTGATTGTGAAAACAAACCTGCTTTATCTCTTCTTTGATATTGTGCAGCTTTTCACCACACCACATTTAGAAAACATCTGTCAAAAGAACACAATGAAAGCCATATGGTGAGAAATAGGCCGTGTTTACACCTGTTATTAACATAACATCCGTTTTGGGTGATCTGATCTCCGTTGTGGCCTCTGCGCTCACCTCACGCAATGTTTCCTCTGATGTTTTAAAATTGAGGTTTTTAATGAAGAGAGTCGAGCCGGGCAAAACCTGCTCTTCCTCCTCATCCTCCTCCTCCTCTTCCTCCTCCTTCTCTTCTTCCTTTTTGGCCAAGTCATTGTTCTCAACAGATGCATCTTTTGTTTGAGGCTCTGGGAGAAGGATGGACATGAATGACAAAAATGACAGTAATCAAGTATGCCAAATAAATGCTTCTGATCTTTCCATTCATCAAAGAATCCTGAAAAAACTGAATCACGCTTCCCACAAAAATATTAAGCAGTACAGCTGATTTTGTCACTGATAATAAGAAATGATTCTTGAGCACCAAATCAGCATATTAATAATTGATAAGTTCTGAGGGATTATGTGAAACTGAAGACTGTAGTAATGGCTGCTGAAAATACAGCTTTGCCTTTGCAGGAATATTGCCTCGGTGAACAAAAATACATATATTAAAAAAAAAACTTGACTGCTATATTATTTCACAATATTATAGTTTTTACAGTTTTTTTTGTTTTTTAAATGCAGTATTGGTGAGCATATTATATATAAAAATTAACATTAAACAAATAAATAATTAATACCAGTTTATGTTACCAGTTAGTATATGATATTATCACATTAGCCAAAATATTTACATGCCATGGGCAGGGCTTGTGTTTGATTACTCCTAAAATGTAGAGCTTTCCATGGAATTCTGACGCAGATTTCGAATTTGAATAACTGGAATTCTCTGCAGATTCCCAGCAGGTATGATTATGAATTCTCATGTTAACATTTTAATAAATGGCTCGGTTATGAACATTTGAGTCTTTAAGCATGCACACCCTTCATAGAAAGATGAACTGCTGGTCAAAGCACCAGCAGGCTGATATGTCAGGATTAAAGGATTACCTGGTTTAGGTGCTGAGGGAGTTGTAAAGACCGCTACAGGAGCCCACTCCAGATACAACGGAACATGCTGGAACTGAAGAGGCAGATCGTATGATATCATATCATATTGCAAGTTTTATTAAACTAATCAAAGACACAAATTTCTTTTTATGTCTCAGCACTTTTTTAGCAGTAAAAACAGTAGCTCCCCGCTGACCTTGGTGTATGCAAGTTTCATGAAGGCCCGTTTGGCTTCAGTAGGCTCCAGGAACTCCACTATAGCAGTGAGGCCAGATGGGGGCAGCAGAACTCTTCCCAGAGACCCATGGGGCGAGAACAGAGTCTCCAGCTCTGCGACCTGCACTCCGGAGGGCAAGTTCTTCACCAAAATCACAGCGTTACTGCGCTGACCTGATGCCTAAACAGATGGAAATCACAGACACACATACACATTATTCATGCTGATAGAAACATAAATGATAGATTTGCACACAGCAAATTGAGCGAACTGTGAAATTTTTGATAAAGAATTGGAATTCAGGTGATCAGAATGCCATGCAGATTCCATGCATGCCTAATTATGAATTGTTCTCACATTCTCATTTAATAGATGGCTTAGTAATAACAACATCAGTGTGGAATACACAATATATTTGTATTATATCAGCAATAAGGCGATATTAGAGGTTTTTTCTAATGTATTGATCTCAGTTGATATTGGATATTCACCATATTTTTACATTTAGATTACCTTAAATTATCTCAATTTGCCTAAATTAACTTGTAGCATTTAAAATGACTGATTTTAATTGTTTGATTTTACATTTATTTTGCACACAGTATAAAACATTAATATTTTCTAAAATATGAAAATAAATTAGTTAAATCTCTTCAGCCAGAATTTTAATATTGGTGCATGCCTAATGAAAAAAACATATTTAAAAAAAATAATAATAATCTATTACAGAAAAATATAAATTGATAGTTTAAACACACTGATGTCAGTACTACCACTTCTATCACTTTTTGAAAGTCTCTTATTTTCACCATAGCTGCATTTATTTTATCATTATTACAAAAAAAAGAAATATCATTACTAAATAAATCACTAATCAATGATCATTATTACAATTTAAAATAACTATTTTCTATTTTAATATATTATAAAATTTAATTTATTCCTGTGATGCAAAGCTGAATTTTCAGCATCATTAATCAAGTCTTCAGTGTCTCATGTTCTAATATCCTGATTTTGGCCCAAGAAGCATTTCTTATTTTTACCAATTGTTTAAAAAAACAAAAACAGCTTTGCTGCGTAATACTGGGAACAGTGATAAATTTTTTCAGGATTCTTTGATGAGTAGAAGGTTCAAAAGAAAAGCATTTATTTGAAATAGAAATATCTTGTAACTTTATAAAATGCTTTAACTGTCCTTGCTGAATAATACAATTAATTTCTGAGAAACCCCAAACCTTTGACTTTAACTACACATGAGAATAAAGCACACATACTATACCTGACTGAATGAGTCCAGAGACACTCCATTGCCCAGGAGAAACTGTCTGGTCTCTTGTACGATTTGTGTCTCTCCGAGGGCCATCCTCACAGCCAGACTGCCATCAGACTCCTGAAAACAAACCCAAATCCAGTGTCACCTATGGTGATCCTCTACAGAACCAGAGAGACAATTTTTAGATCGACAGGGTTCCTACCCTATTCACATAGGAATTTTTTTTGCACGTTTATGCATTAAAATTTCTAGTTTTATATAACCTATTTCCTTTGTGCATCACTGTGAAAAAAAAAATGAAAGCATGGATGCACATGAATTAACAGAGATCTACTTGCTCAAAATTCGGCTTTTCTTATTGTATTACGTCTACACTGTAAAAAGTCAAAAGTTGAGAGAACTTAAAAGTTTAAGGCAACCAGCTTCAGCAGATTTTTGAGTTTTCTCAACTTTTTGTTGTATAAGCTGAATACAAGAAGTTGAGAAAACTCAAAAATCTGCTGAAGCTGCTTGCCTTAAACTTTTAAGTTTTCTCAACTTTTGATTTTTTACAGTGTAATATCAAGGCATAATGTCTAATTTAAAATCCTCTGAGGCGGCGCAGAAACCATGACACGAAATGGGCTGATGTTCAAGGGTCTACAAAAAAAAAAGTGTTTCAAATTTAGCTTTCATTAGGGCAGTATGCCATATTTCAAGGCCTTAGGTGTCTTTAACACATACTCTGTGGAGGCCAAGAAACCACACTGCAAAATGGGCTGATGTCACAATAGGTGGCTCAGTGTGCGTTGTCCTATATGCCAAGTTTAATGGTTTCTCATGCGCACATAAGAGTCTGTATATTTTTATTTTGCTAAGGTCCTTGAGGCTATGTAATACGGTGCTAAGAATATTGTGAGAAGAAACCCAAAATGCTTATAACCTGCATTTAGCATAATCAAAATGCACATATTTGACAATCACTAAAAAAATCACTTACCAGCTGCCATGAAATCTCACTTCTTGTACAATGAATTTATTTTCATTAAATTCTTAATTTTCTATTTAAAGAAAACTAAATGGGGGGGGAAAGTCTGGGAACACAAATATTTTTCCAAACTCTGCTTTCTTTTTTCCATACTTTTCCAGACCTGGAAAATACTTAAATCAAATTCCATACTTTTCCAAACCCCGTAGGAACCCTGGATCCCAAATACTCACGTGATCTAACACTTGGCTCTTGGTTGTGTTGTATTTCTGAGCGATGGCATCAGCTACTGCACTCGTGCCCAAAAACAGTGTATTCCAGTTATGGGAACTGGGTAAGAAACACAACAGAAAAAGGATGAACACAACTGAAAATTTTCCAATAAATGTTTTAAGCTCTAGATCAGGGGTGTCAAACTCAGTTCCTGCAGAGCTTAGTTCCTACCCTGCCCCAACACACATACCATGTAGTTTTCAAATAAGCCTTAATGACTTGATAAGCTGGATCAGATGCGTTTAATTAGGGCTGAACCTAACTGTGCAGGGCTGTGGCCCTCCAGGAACTGAGTTTGACGCCCCTGCGCTAGATGGTTCATCAAATGCTGACCTGCTACTGGCGGCTTTGTCTTTGGCATCTTTCTGCCTCTTATATGAGGAGCTGCCTGGAGCGTTGGGCCCTTGATCGGGCTTTTCCTTCTTTAGTCTTGAAGCCATGACGTGCAGAACCCGTCCCTACAGGATCCAGACAGTTATAAGCAAGCAAATATAACCACACAGGAACAAATGAAGGAAAGGATTGGATCAGTACCTGGTATACGTGGCCATCCAGTTGAGCCAAGGCTGAGACTGCATTCTCTGGAATCATGTATGTCACAAAGGCAAAGCCCTTGGGCTTCTTAGTCAGACTGTCTATGGGGAAAAGCACCTCAGAAAGAGGACCTGATAGAGACACAAGAATAAGTGGTTTTTAAACATTGATTGAGAAATGATGTGTGACTGACTTTAACTCCGATTTCCCACATTGTTTAGTGCTGATAATAAGGTGTGTCATGTGACTCACCATATTTAATGAAGACTTCTTTCAGTTCTTCTTCAGTGCACGTGTAGGGCAGGTTCCTGACAAAAAGTCTTCCCGATTCTGCCACGTCTTCCTCTTCCTCGTCATCCCTCAGCTCGTGAACAAAATTTCTTTCCCTCTCGCTTCTTTTTGCAGACCCTCTATCATTTTTAAAGTTGTTGACCCTGAACACTTCAATATAGCGCTTCCCTGTGGGTTTACACAGATAACGCACATGCACTGAGATCCTGAAACCAGCCTTATTTGGAGTACTTGTTTTCAAACTTGTCATGCTCATAAATCAAAACACACAGAATCTTTTGGTCACAGTCTTTTGGTACTTGTCAAAGAGACTGAACAACTGCTTACCCATGTAGTCTTTGTTAAAGCGCAGGGCCCTCTCGACCTCTGCCTCTGTGCGCAGGTCCACATACACATAACCTTATCACAGGACATTTGACATCAATCCAGCGGCACATGAGTGACATCTCTAAATCATCTACAGACAGTAAACAACAGATGCTCTTACCTGATTTGCGCCCATCGTTGTTTTTGCCAAATCGGATGTCAACAGGTTTCAAAGGTACCATAAATTCTCTCACTTGTTGCTACAATGAAGTGGTAGACCAGAAAGATTGGACAAATAAAAAAATGACTGTCATCACTGACTGAAAAGTTTTAATAAAATAAAATAATAATGAAATTTTGATATGCTTACATTTAAAGCCAGCTCTCTTTTTCAAAAAAGATATTAGAGCAGAATCAATTTGTTTTATAATTAGGGGTGTACAAATATTGCAAGTAGCTGTTGAACAGTACGAAGAAATGTAAATTTCTCTCTATTAAAAATGTAAAGAGGTTTGGGGTCAGCATAATAAAAAAAAAAAAAAAAAAAAGTGACATTAAAGACATTTATAATATTACAAAAGCTTTCTATTTCAACAAATGCTGTTCTTTTGAAAACTCCATTCATCAAACAATAATTTAAAATGTATCAGTTTCCAACAAAAATATTCAGCAGCACAACTTTCAACATTCATTTTTCAACATATTAGAATGCTTCAGTCATGTGACACTGAAGACTGGAGTAATGGCTGCTAAAAAAGTAGCTTTGTCATTGTTGGAATAAGTTACATTTTAAAATATATTAAAATAGAAAACGGTTATTTTAAACTGCAATAATATTCCCCAATATTAGTTTTTTTCTGTATTTTTGATCAAATAAATGCAGTGTTAATGAGCATGAGAGACTACCAATACCAAACTTTTGAATAGTAGTGTATATTGTTACTATTAGGAATTTAATAAACATAAAACTAAAATGAAACGTAAATTAAACCGAAATTGCAAAAAAAATAAATAGAGGAGGGACCAGATAACAGTAAACTCAAGTCAGACCATAAAAATCAGGGTTATAATTAATGGATTAGAATGATTATTTTGATGCTATACTGTGAGGTTATGTGTGTCTGAAATAGTTTATTGTGCATATCACTGTAACGTTAATAAAGGCTTATGAAAACAATGAAAAGTTCAGAATCGATCAATAACCAATATCTCACCTCTGTGACGTTGAATGGAGCACCTCGTAGCTTGACTGTGAACTCTGTGCTTGGCTCAATCTATAATAGTGTATGAACAGCATAAACAAATGAGCCTCTAATAGCCAAACTCTTCCATATTAAACCTCATGTTTTATCACACTGACCGTGTTCTGAGCTGCTGGTTTTGTGTTTTTCTGGCTGCTTGTCTTGTCACCACTCTCATAAGCACTGTCTGTGTTTTGGACCGGGGACTCTTCCTCTTCTTCTTCTTCTTCCTCTTCCTCTTCCTCCTCCTCATTCTTATCAGCAGCATTAGCACTGTCACCCTCTTCTTCTTCATCCTCATCTGCTTCCATCTCTTTCTCATCCACCATGTCTGATTTCTCCACAATTTTGGAGCGAAGATAATCCATATCAGACAGATCTTTCTTCATTGCTTCCTTATCTGTCTCTGGTGAAAAAACACATTTGGAGAGAATGAGAAATCACAATTATGCACTCAGAAAGTCAGAGGGGGATCATCTGGGATTGTCTAGAAGTAAGCACAAAGTTCTTACCTTGTTTGCCCTCTTCACCAGCATCTTCATCATCCTCAGCCTCACTAAATTCCTCCGATTCATCAGAGTCAAAGTTTAGGTAATCATCCCTAACAGCCGCCTTCTGCTTCTTCTTCTCCTCCTCCTTCTTCTTCTTTTCAACTCCAACAGAAGTCACTTCTGCAGTGTCATTGGCCCAAGTGGGCACCTGTGTGCGTTTCTGGTGCACAGCGAGGAACTCCTGGAAGCTCTGCTCTTTTTCAAGCTGAGGATTACAAATGACATTTTATACAATGTCATTTTATACAATGTATCGGAGTATGATTTGTTTCATGCAAAGAGAGGCATACTTACATCTCCAAGAACATTCAAAGGCTTCTTCTGCTTCTGTGGAGATGGAGTGACAGCATAAATTCAGTTTGATTTATTTATATTGCACTTTTTACAATACACATTGTTCCAAAGCAGTTTAATGAAAACAGACAAATGAATAAAAGGAAAAGAAATATCAATGAGACCATCCAATAAAACTGTTCGTAAATAAAAGGGAATAGATCAGTGCAAACATAGAAAAAGTGACAGAGCAGAGCTGAATAACCTTTTCATGTTTTTCTGCTAGTTCACATGATTTTTGTTCTTCTGTAACTCTGTTAGATGATGGCTGACGTGTGTGTTTGCTCCAAGGTCTGGCTTTGTTTGGGTCTCCAATATCTGTGCAGAATTCCACCTTATTCAGACAGATAATGAACAAGAATTAGAAGGCAAATGTTTAAATATACAGTGGTGACCAAAATGATTAGAACACTAGTATTTTCAGCAGCTAAAAATGGTTTTAAGTCAGTTATTTCTATCTTTTGCTGTAGTGTGTCAGTAGGAAATATTAGTTTACATTTCCAAACATTCATTTTTCCATTAATTGTAGTAATCCAGTGAGATTTTTGTTTGCACAAGGAGTCTGACAACAGCCAGTGCTCCACACAGAGATGTGATCTGATCATCATCCGGTTTGTCTGGAATGACATGAAGAAACAGAACAAACTGAGACAGACTAAATTCAGAAGAACTGTGGCAACGTCTCCAGGATGCTTCAAGAAACCTACAGTACTGTTAAAAGTTTTAGGCACTTGTGTAAAAATGCTTTAAAATGAGGATGCTGTCAAAAATAAATATCATAAATAGATTTTCTTTATCAATTAACTTCTATTAACTAAACTAAATCAACATTTGGTGTGACCATCCTTTGCGTTTAAAGCAGCTTTTGCCCTTGGTGCACTTGTGCATAGTTTTTCAGGTAGCTTTGCAAGTAGGTTTCTTGAAGCATCTTGGAGACGTTGCCACAGTTCTTCTGGATTTAGTCTGTCTCAGTTTGTTCTGTTTCTTCTTATCACTGAAGATGATGATCAGATCGGATCTCTGCGTGGAGCACTGGCTGTTGTCAGACTCCTTGTGCAAACTAAAATCTCACTGGATTACTACAATTAATGGAAAAATGAATGTTTGGAAATGTAAACTAATATTTCCTACTGACACACTACAGCAAAATACAGAAATAACTGACTTAAAACCATTTTTAGCTGCTGAAAATACTAGTGTTCCAATAATTTTGGCCACCACTGTATGTATATATACACACACACACACACACACACACACAGTCACTTACAGTAACTCTAGCAGTGTCCACAAAGCTCTTGTTGAAATGTTTCATAGCTTTCTTTGCATCCTCCTCTGTCTTGAAGCCTACAAATCCAAATTTGCGAAATCTACCATCTTTGGTGAATTTCAAAGTACAATCTGTAAGCGTCCCAAAATCCGCAAACATCTTACGGAAACGTTCATCCTTCATCTGAGGACACAGAATAAATAAAATGACTTTCAACTTTTCATTTTAAATTAGACCTCACACACAGTTCAAGCCCACAATGCATTTTAATCAGTGCCTAAGGGCGCTTATAAGAATTAAATAAACTCTTTTTAATTATATTAATTACTCCTATAAGAAAGTACAGTGGTGGTACCATGTTACACTGAGCCTATCAAATAATAATAATAATAATAATAATATCATCGTACTTTAAGATATACACACCATGGCATTTAAATTGTACTCAAAAAAGCATGGCAGCACCATGGTATCGTGTTCAAAAACTATGGTAACTCCACGACACCACTTCAAACAAAAACGTTGTACCGTGCTACTTTTTTTGTTAGTGAATAAACGTGCTTAATATTTGACCACATCTTTGTAGACGCATGCATCTTTGACAGCGGACTTACATCATATTCCAATATCATTACAGATACTCACCCCATTTGGGAGATTCTTGACTATTAACCTTGACATGTTTTCCGATCCCGGTGTGAGTTTATCCAGTAAAATAACAATATATTGTTTTATCAACAATAAAGCATGGAGCGCTTCAGTGAGTCGCCATCTTTACTCTATGACGTAAAGCACGTCACCAAAGGGGCTTGATTGTGGCGCCCTCTTCTGGACATCAGTGGAATGATCGAAGGCATATTAAAATACACATAAAACTATATTTTTGGAAACCTTTGAAATATGTAAATTAAGTATCGTCTTTTAAAAATGTAGCTTTTTCTTTTACATTTACTTAATAGTTAAGGCTATCTCTATTAGGCAAGTCTGTATCTATTACCTAACATAACAGAACTATTGTGTATTTTTTTTTAACTCAAAATCAACAAAAGATTATATGAAATGTTTAAAATGCTGCCCTGTCGGCTATTATCTTGTATGTAATTTTATCTAAATAACATCAGTCTTTTCAAAGTCATAATTAATGTCTGTAATAAGTTTGTTCATTGTGCTATAAGGTGTCCTCTTTATATGAACAGTCAGGTAAGTATAGAAAAAATGAGCCTGTCCCACACCGGACCCGAATAGACAAGCTTTTGCACAATTAAGAGCTTAAATTCTGTTTGATTTTGTATTAAACACACCCGAGACCACAGTCAGCATTCATTCATCAAGCATTTTCATTCTACCACTGCCTGCACCTCTTCATCTACAGAAGTAGCTAATTCATGATTATTATGATTCATTGGTCTTCGCAAACATTCATCAGTGAAGGACCGAAGTGAGTCAGGACTATTACAGACACTTTGGCTCCACTACAGTGAATGGCTTTCCAAACTGCATTTGTGGAGAGATTTAGAGCTTACGGACTACCGGATTTGTCTTCCTCAAGATTATCTAAAACTAATTTTGGGCATGTTAGTGCATGAAGTTTATGTGAAGTGCATGAAGGTAAAGAAATGACTTAGGATGAGACTTACAAAATATTTTAATTCTTTACAGTACATTATTTTCTTCACAAACACAGACAATAAATAAAAAAATAAATATTAAATAAAAAGAGCTGAAATAAGACATGTAAACATTCATCCTATCTTTCAAAATGGGAGGATGTCTGTCAACAATTGAACAACATATAACATTTACTACTAAACTTTTTACATTTGTATTGTACAACCTTATATCAGACTTCAACCCCTCAGATTTGGCAACTCTGTTTAATATGTGGAATATTATGGCAATATATGGGCACTACAGTAATAAAAGGTTACCATCGTTGTACCCTTGATAGTACCCTAATCATCAGACCTGAGGCAGTAGTCACAATATATCAAAACAGACCATCATGTCCACCGTGTGCTTAATATGGCTTAAGTTAAAACAGAATCACAAAGAGTATAAGGGTCCATCTGACATGTAAAATATTATAAAAAGCTTAAATAAAAAAAAAAAAAAAAAAAAAAAAAAGGGAAAAACAAAATATCAAAACAGTAAAGTGATTATATTCCCAAAGTGAGTCCGTTTCATTTAAGGAGGGCATTCTGGTCTTTATTCAGCCAGCTTTTTAAAGTTCAGTCCAGAACAGTGCTGCTTCAATCAACAACCTCTTTCACACTGCAAACAGATCCAGGGCCGTCGTCGGGTCTTGCAGGCCCAGAATGCTGTAGGCTATTCTCTTCTGATGACCTGGCAGTCGTACTCCAATGTTCCTAATGTCCCTTTTTGAAAAAGAAAATAGAGAACGGGTTAGATGAGGACATAGAAATCATTTATAACCTCTTGTAATTGGTTCATTTTGTGATTCGTTTACGCATGTAAGTAGGCATGCTTACTCAATTTTCAAGCGCAGAACCTGTTCCATCGTTTTAATTCCAGCAAGGGCAAATGTTTCTCTGTATTGGGCCATCTTGATGGATTCCAGCCATTCGTCCACTGACCTGAAGGGGGCGCCATCACTACCACTAGTGCTGGGTAGACGAATAGAGACACTGTGGGGAAAAATATATATTTATTAAAAATCTCAATATATAGCATTGTAGATTTCTGCAATAACATTTATGATCAGCAGTCTGTTAACCGTTTCTTACCGTGGGTCGATACTAGCAATGGCAGAGAGTGACTCTGGGTTGCGAAGCAGCTTTTCGAGCAAGTTGACGATATCAACAAAGCGCGGCCGTTTGGAGCGGTCCTGCATCCAGCACTGCAGCATGAGCTGATTGACCGCAGACGGACAGCCCATCGGTGCCGGCAATCTGAAGCCTTCATTTATGGATTTCATCACCTGTGATCAAATATACAAATAAGAAGGTGAAACTCATGTTCATGGAGGACTGAAAACTTCATTGATATTTAGAACATTGCTAAGTGGTTATTTCCTGGCCCAAGTGGGGGGGAAAAGCCCACAAAATTAATGGCAATGATCCCTAGATATGGTGATTTTGTAAATCACCCGATTTAGGTTAAACTCCTAAAGTATGAGAAATTAGCCAAAAAATTAAATAAATTTCCCATACCTCATGGTTGCTCATGTCCCAGTAGGGTCTTTCTCCAAATGACATCACTTCCCACATGACTATGCCGAAACTCCACACATCACTGGCTGAAGTGAACTTCCTGTACGCTATTGCCTCGGGCGCCGTCCAACGAATAGGAATCTTTCCTCCCTAAAAGAGTAAGAGTTAAGGTTAACTCAGTATTTTGTTATGTTGAATTTTATATTTAAAAAAAATAAAAATACCTATATTAAATCATTTTAGAAAAAAAAATAGAAATATTCATTTTCAGAATCATGAAAATAATGTTAATGAATTTATATAATTATTTTGTCATGATTCTATGCATTCATATAACTTACAGTAGTCGTGTAGGTTCCCTCAGGATAGTCCTCCAGCACTCGTGACAGGCCGAAATCTGAGACTTTACACTCCAAGTTGCTGTTGACCAGGACATTGCGAGCCGCGAGGTCCCGATGGACGTAATTCATGTCTGAGAGGTACTTCATTCCTGCCGCTATGCCATTGAGCATTCCCACAAGCTGGTATGAGGAAAAGTCCCCATCATGGTCCTATGGAGCAAAAAGAAACAGATTAGTGATTCTGCTCTATCTTAGCAAAGGTATTCAGATATTAAACATTTGCTGACAGAAACATACCCTTAAATATTGATCCAGAGCTCCATTCTCCATGTACTCTGTGATAATCATGGCGTCTTTGACTGAAATAATAGGTAGAAGAGAACATCCTGTTAAAACATGTACCGTTTTGTGGAATGGTATTCTAAAGTACTGGAAACTATGATTTGACAGTATGATTCTTACATTTAGTGACAACACCCTCCAGACGGATAATGTTCTTATGGGAAAACTGGCCCATAATACTGGCTTCACTAAGGAAGTCCTGCCTTTGCTTCTCAGTGTAGCCTGGTTTCAGGGTCTTTATGGCCACTGCGACCTCACAGCGTCCTGGTATCTTCAGAGAACCACGGTACACCTCACCAAATTCACCTGTAGAACAGTATGGAAACACATTTGTTAATTAAAAAAAATTTAAATTAGGATGCAGAAAAGCCACTTCAAACGGTAAAACATGGCAAGTGACTATTTTTAAAATACCTGCACCAGAGCTGTTAATGTTAACTAAAACTGAATCTATAACTAACTGAAATAAAGCTAAATTAAAATAAATCTAAATATTACATTTAGAAACTTTGAAAATGAGAAATGTTGCCTTGGCAATTAATAAAAAATGTTTGCATTGAAGTAGAATTAATTTAAAAAGGGAAATAAACCCACTTATAAATATTTTTTTTAAAAAAGAAGAAAAAAGCATATAACCATAAATTACAAAAGAATAAAATACTAAAATGAATAAAAAAACAGAAAAAATAAAAATATTATAATAGGATATAATTAATACTAAAATAACACTGACCTGCACCAATGACTTTCTGCTTGGTGATATGACTAGGGTGAATTTCACTGGCAAACTTGAGGACAGCCGCACAGGGGTCTTCATATGTATGGGGATCAATGTAGGTCTTCAAAGGCAGGAGTTTTTCTGTAAAATAAATAGGTAGAGTTAAACCTTGATTACATGACTCCCACCAGCTTTGAAGATTGATATATATAGGGATTTTCGTGCAAAGCTACTGCTGATAGCATCAAACATGACATCTTAACGCCAAACACATGAATGCAAAAGGGATTCAATCCATTTCTTACCTGGACATGAAAAGTAATCTCCATCTACCCTCCGTCGGACATGGGAATTCAGCCTTCTGATGAAAGAACATTCAAGATCACATTAGCGAGTTAATTTAAGCTCCTATCTTGATGATATCTAAAATGAGAATGATTGCGCATCAAAGCTGGAATGTAAACAGTGTGGGTGAAGCGACTAAGGCAAAGTTGGGAAATCCTGCTTTGTGGTTGGAAAAGAGATAAAGAAGAGAATAGAATGGAAAAAGTGGGACCAGAGAAACATCCTCTAACCTTTTGTGCAGGAGCAAAATAACCACCACAATCAGCAACATGACTCCGCCCCCAGCGATGGCTCCCATGACAACCATGGAACTATTCTGTCTCTGAGATTCCGCTGTTGAAAATAGAACAAAAAGAGTTCCCTTTACTCATACTGACAAACATTGGCACACCACCCACAGCCTATCACAAACACATCTAAGTTACGCACTTTTAGACATGAAAGCATTAAAAGACTAAAACGTAACACCCACACGCGCGTTCGCACGCACTCACCGAGAGCCAATGTCTCAAATTCAAGTTCGGCGCTGTGGCTGCTGGGATGGCCTTCTGCCGTCAGGGTGTGAACGCGGAACACATACTTTGTTCCTGGTAAGAGGTCATTAATCTGCACAGAGTTCTTCTCCAGAACCAGAACGGTGTAGGTGGTGACGTCCAACTCTCCAGGATCCTCCTATGAAACAATGAGGAGAGGAAATTGAATGTTTATTCCAAAATGGTAAAGGCCAAAACATGGAAAGGCCATGGAGAGTCAACTATATTTTCTGAAGAAATGGCTAAGGTTCCACACTGCCAAGGCTTTGCTATGCTGTTGCTGAGGTGGTCTGTATTACTGGGGCATTTTTAAGTGTTTGCCAATCAAGTCTATATATCACTCAAGTCTGTATGATATTCTTATAAAAAAAAAAATAAAATAAAAAAAAAAGTTACTTAAGATATCATAGTCACCTTCTTGCGGTACATGAGCTCATAGCGGGGGGAGATGTTATTCTGCACATGGTGGTCCACGACCCAGGATAGAGTCAGACTGCTGGTGGTCCGATCTTCAACTCTCAAGTACAGCACCCTCGGGCCATCTAAATAAAGAGGCACAATTCATCAGTATTTTGGCTAACCATCAATGTCTCAATTTACATGTAAATGCCATTTGATACACCATGTTTAAAGCAGGCATGACATGTGATCAGTTCTCCTTCATGTTAATCTGTTAATCTTATCGAGCCGTGAAAGGCAATGGAGGTAGCTCCACCCACAAAGAAACCTCATTGGTTCAGAATTCAGCAATACATTAAATGCAAATGGATGTGATTTTTGCTGCATTTTCACTGTGGACAGAATTATTGCTTGTACCTCATAGTGCAATTTAAACTTAAATTCTTAATATCTAACCTGTGAAGTGAAGCACTGTTGTAATGCTAGCCGTGGCTCTCTTTCGACTGAACTGGGACACGCCACTTTGGGCCTCGACTGTAAATGTGTAGTTCACATGAGGCTCCAGCTCGCTAACCACAATCTCGGGGTCTTTCAAGGCCATCTGCGCAGGCTCAAATCGCACCCTCCCACCACACAGCGAACACAGACCACCCTCACAGCGCTCGCACACCACACTATATGTGATATCGCTTCTGCCGCCAGTGTCTGCCGGTGGGCGCCAAGTCAGCTGCAAACTCCCCGCAGTCAGGAGGGGCGTGTATATTAGGTTTTGGGGTGGACTAGGCAGAGCTAGAAGAGCAAAACATAGTATGTTTAGAAATTAGATTAAAACGCAGAGAATAAAAAAAAAAAAAAAAAGGTTTCTTAAGATCTTAAACTTTGTAGAGGAGCAAAAAATGTCTATTCGCACTTACAAGAGCAAGGAGCAGAGTTAGGGTCCGTAGGGGCCCGGAAGAATCCCTCCATGCAGGGGCACAGCAGTGCTCCATGACCCGAGCGCTTGGTGTTTTCTGGACACACGTCACATGGCTGGCTGGAATCTGTGCTCTTGTAGTAACCCGGTTCACAAGCTTTGAAAAAGACAGAAAAAACAGGTGAACATGAGACATTTATCAACTAAAAGGACAGTCGCATCAGTTTCTTTATTTTTGGGCCAAACCACAACTGCACACAAAAAGAGACAATCAAGATGGTGCAACCGACAGGCAACGTACAACAGGCATTCAAACATTCAACAAACAAAAAAAAAAAAAAAACTGATCACACTTCACAATGCAACCGGAAGATGCTTTTAAATAAAACCAGTCAAACTGGTCACCAACTTTTGTGTAGTCCCTTTATGACTAATTATGTCTGCACTGTCAATTTTAGTGGCGAAATACTGAAAGAAAGAGATTTGAAAAGTGCAATGAAGCACATCTGGATGTCCGTTGGACAAAACAGGATGTCGGAACTGCAAGCGTCAATATAAGCCCTCTGGTCTCCTCTTCTCCTCCTTTCCTTCCTCTGCCGAAGGATGAGGACATGCTATAACAAACACAAAGGGAAGAAACTCCGGAAACAAGGAATGGAGTCTGGGGGTGGGGGGGGATAACAATTATTAACAAAAGGCGGCCAAGAGCAATGATTCAGAATCACATGCACGGACTTCAGAAGAGGCCGGTTCTGATAGGTGTACTTTTAATGGGCATGAGAAACTTACTGGCTTGCAAAATCACTGTGAATATAGATTCCACAGAGCTGAGGAACTTCCTTTGAGGGGAGTTTGTCCCCCCTGGGGCCCGTCTCTCAGTGCTCACCTCGAACAAAGGGCCGAGTTTCAGATTGACGATCGGTGGGAGGTGTGCGAGTGTGAGCGTGAATGGGTGCGTGAGGATTGCTGACAGAAGTTCTCCCGTTGGGATTTTGTGTATTTGCTCTGTGTATAAGGGTGGACGTCTATAGGAGGGGGTCCGCATAAGAAAAGCAGCCCTTCTTTGTGCATTTTATTTGAAGCCAGAACAAGAGCGGGAAACTCCCACTCTATTCCTCTAATCTTCATGTTGGTGTCTACTGAGAGTGGCAAACGTGAAATCGGTCTGAATTAATCCAAATTTCACCAAACGCCAAGATGCTTGTCAGCCATGAGTAATAAGTCTGATTCAATATGTTAATGCTGTTTCCATGGGAACTTTGTGTGAAATATGTTTAGAAAGTGTTTTATAATGCGTGACTTGCTCATGGCACCACTGACGAGTCAGGATGACCGATTTCACCAAGAATCTATTTAGGGCAGTGTTGTGTTGGTGGACAGTCAAGGAGCCATCAGAACCAGTATGTGTGGAAAAATGACCATTTTGCGTACTTGTGCCACGTTTATGTTCCCACAACCACTTAAATATGCATGACACAAATGATTGGCAGGGTTGATAAGACTCCAAGTCTTTGGCTGGTGAACACAATACACAAAGGGAATAGTTAATGCCCTTTGGGTAAAAAGGTCAACAGTTAGAATAGCAGTTTCGCCGACACCGTAGTCCTCAACGTGTGAGAGCAATCCAGTGGCTTTTAAAGAAAACGAATGGTTTAACGCCAAGAAATGTTTCCTAATAAACAATATTTAATAATTATTTTCATGTTGTGGCATATAAATAAAATTATATTTTAATTACCACTTTGAATAAAAAAAATATATATATATATATATATATATATATAAAAAGTGTGAATTTAGGAATCACAACATTAAACATGTACACTAAGAAAACTAGATATTTATTTTGAGTTTTAATGATTAACTTTACCTTTAACACACACTCATGTACATGCTAAAATAGGGGAAAATAGAAAGCACAATTAAATATGCAATATTGGCCAATACTGCTAAATAAAAAATTTTTTAAAAAGTAAATTAAATTAAAAAAAATAATATATTAATGATATAACATTTATACTTTTGTTCATGTAAAATATAGCCCACACTGCTCTAAGTATTAGTAGCAGCAGCACTGAACCACTACATAACCACTAAATAAAGTTTCCACCCTCTAATTAAACTGGATTAAACGTCTATTAAACCGGAGCTAATTTTAAAAATGATTATGGCCACTTCATGTGACAATGCAATTAACCGTATACTCTTATATAACATTATAAAAATAAAACATGACATTATAGTCAGCTACTATCCAACATCTCTGGTAGACTGGTATCAAATTCACAAGCGGTGGAACACTTGTGATCTCCCCCGAAACTTCTCAATTCCACATTTCTTTGGCTAACCATTCAAACGAGACCCCTTCCCCCCCATCGCAGCTCGGCAACCAACCACAATTGTCCCCAACAAACACTGGCAGGTGGCGATAAGCTGAACAGAACAGCAGTCACGTAGAAAACCACTCGTAAAACTCCCATGAAAACAATGACAACAGCAACTTCATTGTTTTAACGGTTGTTTGGGGTTAAGAACCATCTTTTACATTGAATGCTTTGAGCCATATTTTCACTCTGTGGAGAAAAAAACCAAACCAAGTTGAATCAAGAGGTATGGGGAAAGGTTGGTAATTACTACAGTCTTGGGTTGATGAACAAATTACAGTGTGAAACAATCATTTACAGAAGAAGAAAAAAGGCTTTGTCAGAATCAGAACGGAAAGAACCGCAGGTTGGGATGTCTGGACATGTACTCCTCATTCCTGAAACATGTCATCACAAAGTCAACAAGATACCAGTCTCCATTACATCTCCCCCATGAGCGGTTTCATCGGGTCATCATTCATCACACTTCTTCCAAGGGTGTCAAAACATTTAGCATGTCTCTTGGAAACTACATTATGAAGGAAATGTGTGGAATCTGCCCTTTTGCCAATAACCCTGAATGCCTTCAGATATTCTGTTCTTCAACGTCCGTTTCAGGTGCAGGTTCCTGTAGGGCTGCCAGAGGCCAAGGTCTTTAAAACATGCTTTCCTGAGATTGCCCTTCCTATATGGCTCTTTGGAAAACTTTTTTCCAGTGATATCCTTTTTTACTGCATGTTCAACAAACGTGCCCTGCAGTTGGTCTGCAATGTGTTTACCAATGGATAGATTTTAATTCCTTTGGTTTTACGTTTTACAGTAACGTATGAATAGCGTGTCTACACAAAACCACATTTTCCCACAAATACAAAAGGTGTCCAGAGAAGTCCAGCCCAACCTTTAATTATACGATGACTACCCTAGACAGACCTTGGGCATGCCAAACCTTCTCTGTAATCTGCGGTGAGCTGTTGTCATGGTAACACACTTACACATACAATGTAACACAGGTAATGGTAGCTCTGCCCATTGAGTCATATCAGCTGGTGGAGGGTATGGGAAAAGTGTAATATGACCTTGGGGGAATTCCTTGAAACTAGTTGGGAAAGCCTTAAAACAAAACTTAAAAATAATACTTTTTTGTTGTAACTTGTTATAGTGGACCAATACTTAATGTATGAATGTAGCTATGTTAGAAAACACCCTAAACCAAACTTGAGGGGAAATGACTTCATATATCCACTAAAAAGAAAAACTTTGGGACCAGTTGGTTAAGTCCCTGGCTGATAAAAAGTCAAATTAGTTCTTTGTTTGCATATCTTATTATCTAATGAAAAGCATTATAGCTCATTATTGAAGACTAGCCCTTTCACCCAAACACCTTAAGTTCTATTCAAATGCAAGATATTTGTGAATGTCCAAAGGTTAAAAACCTATGAATGCAAATCATACCACTGTAACCATGTACATACACTCCTTAACAATAGTACCCTGGTATCTTCACGCTTCCTTCCCGAAGCACTAAGCACACATGTAGAAATAATACACCAGCAGGTGAAAGGGTGTGGAGACGGCTGACATTCCATTTGACTTGAGTCATATTTCTGGCCTCTCACAAACTTCTCAGACAGCTCTGTGGCAACCACAAAAATCTTGCGAGCTTCCCAGAACACACCCTCATCCAACAACACACTTACCATCTGCCCACCCACAAAGACCTGCAGTTGTTCCCAAATTGTCTTCAACTTGTGCAGAGTTATTGGCTCAAACAATGAAATAATGTAAAGTATATTATAGCGACGGAGCGATTCCAATTGTGTCAATCTACATTTAAATATTTTTGTCTAACCACTTTTGGGATAATGACAATATGATTGTATATTCGATATTGGCAACCAATTGGCCATTAAAGGGATAGTTCACACAAAAATGAAAATTCTGTCATTAGTTACTCACCCTCGTGTCGTTCCGAACCCATGAGACCTTCGTTCATCTTTGGAACACAAATGAAGATATTTTTTGATGAAATCTGAGAGCTTTCTGACCCTGCATAGACAGCAATGGAACTACCACTTTCAAGGCCCAGAAATGTTGTAAGGACATCATTAAAATAGTGACATCAGTGGTTCAACCGTAATTTTACGAAGCTATGAGAATACTTCATGTGTGCAAAGAAAACAAAAATAACTTTTTTCCTCGAAGACTGACACGGAAGAGAAGAAATTGGTGAATAAAGTTGTTATTTTTGTTTTCTTTGTGCACAAAAAGTATTCTTGTAGCTTCGGAAAATTGCAATTGAACCACTTGTCACATGGACTATTTTAATGATGTCCTTACAACATTTCTGGGCTTTGAACATGGTCGTTCTGTTCCGTCTATGCAGGGTCAGAAAGCTCTTGGATTTCATCAAAAATATCTTAATTTGTGTTCCAAAGATGAACGAAGGTCTTATGGGTTTGGAGTAATTAATGACAATTTTCATTTTTGAGTGAACTATCCCTTTAAGTAAAAACCCGTATCAAATAACCACTGTTAAATAAGCATAAGTTCAACATATCACTGAAGCACAGAACCCTACTAAACAATAAACATCAGAACTCACCTTTGCAAGCATCTCCAACAGCTTGGTATCCCGCTCGGCAGAGACACTGGCCCACAGGAACGACCCACTCTCCCTCAGCGGTGCAGTACATCCGAGGAGCAGCTTCTCCAACCACCACTGCGTCCTTCACACAGGTGCCCTCCACCTCCGCCAGCGCTCCTGATGCCACCTGCTCGGGAAAGGCAGCCAGGCTTCTCATCGTGGCTGGGCAGGTGGTGTAGAACACCCTCAGCCCCAGAAGAGCAACACAGCCCCCTAAATCCTGGAAGGCAAGGTAGAAGCCCCTTCTGGAGAGTGGCACGATGCTCTTCGTCTCAATGTTCACTCGCAGATCAGCTCGGCCCCCTCCACGATTAGCTGTTACCTCGTCTGGGGCTACGGTGGCTATCTTTCGAAACTGGCTCTTGCGAAATTTGTGCCAACATCTGTGTCCGTTTCGCTTAGATAGAGGCCAAAAGTCTCACGACAGGAAGGTGACGAGCCACCAAATGAGTTGCAGTCCCGTACGATAAAGCGGAGCTCTACGAATGCACGAGAGACGTCGGGCCTGCGCTGGATAAAGGTCGTACGAAGCCAGTTGTCTTGTTCTGTGTCACTGGCAACATTGCACACACTGTAGGTGTAAAGAAGAGAGCCATTCACCACCGTCTGGACAACTTCCCACTAAGAAAGATGGAAAAAGAGAAAATGTTAAACAAATTTAATTTTTTTAAGGGTGAAGCATTTTATTTCTGCATTGCAAAATTAATTTGTACTGGTTTCAGTCTCATCCCAAACTCATGCCACCGGTTAAGTCAGGCTTCTCAACAAATACCTGACATATCCCAATATCCTCTATTCCAAATGTTAGACTAAAACATGACATTCTGAATTTGGGAATCACACCTTTGTAAAACTATCTCATTAGAAGGGTGTGGGAGACAAAAAGTAGGCCTCTCGTCTTTCCCACCACGCTCTGCCTTGATACAACTCCCTTTTGACTCGACTCTTCAAAAAGTACTGAAATAGCTGGCAAAATAAGTGTGACCTCAAAGGGTTTTTGTGGATCCAGCAGCTGAGTAGAGCTGATAGAAGCCTTCACGACATCAGGGAATGAAGATGACAGGACTAGCTTCGAAAAGACTAATTAAACACTTTAGCGTGTGAGCATGCACGGTCAAGGGAAGTGGTGGAACCCTCGCGGTACATCTCTTGAGAGGTCTTTGTGCGGCTGAAGAGGAATTCACAGTGAATTCTTATAAACCAAAGCTTAAAAGAAAAAAAGTGGGTTGCGTACTCTACAGCCTATAACCGGAACTTATTCCTCTTCAATTCTTCAGAAAGAAAATATTTATACACTCTGGTGCAAAACAAATATGGTACACATAAAAATGTATGAACTTCATTGCAATGAACAGCAAAATCTATAAAAGAAGAGGCATCTGCAAACAACGAAATATATAGTGATTATCAATATGACTCAGAAATGTATGTATATATATATATGAAATTTTGTTTAAAAAGTGATTGTCTAATAGGCTTGTGGCATCTGGCAAAAAAAAAAAAAAAAACTTGAGAAAAGCCTTAAAAATTGTTTTAATTTTTTGATTTATAAAAAAAAAAAAAAAAAAAAAAAAAAAAAAAAATTAAAAAAAAAATTAAAACAATTTTTAAGGCTTTTCTCAATTTTTTTTTTTTTTATAAATCAAAAAATTAAAACAATTTTTAAGGCTTTTCTCAAGTTTTTTTTTTTTTTTTATAAATCAAATGAAAACCAAACATCCCTGCAAACAATAAACTATATGATAGGTTTGGATGTTTAGAAAAAACGACTGATTACTTAGGTGTCAACTTTAATAGCAGGAAAAAGCTTTTTAATGGATTTGAGGATATGACTCATTTTGATTGGTGTTTTAGTGCTCGAAATTACACTGACTCATGCATCCATGTAACTTCTTTAAGACGTACTAAACCAAACTGGACTGAAGGGAATCTATTCATGGATCGTAATGTCGGGTATGGTGAATATACAGGGAACAGATAAATTAATAAGACTCACCCCTTCTTCGTTCGGCCAGGTTAACCAACCTAATTCACTTCCGGCAGCCTTCATATCAAGTAGCACATCTAAGAATCATATAATATTTTGTTACAGTCAAAGAAAAAAAATAATAATAATAATTTACTTATTTAAATGTCGATTTGTAGAGGGAAAAATATAATCAGAGAGCCTAAATATGTTTCGAAATATTATATAAAATCCAACCATTACGATTTTGTCCACAAATAATGTGTTTCATTCACACATCATACAGCAATTATAAATAGAAACGTGAACTAGGAGTAGAAAGATTCAATCAAATGAAGAAAATCCCGGTCTGTAGGCTACTTACGTTCTTTTGACTGGATCCCAGTTAATACGTTGTTAACAAATAAATACAAAAACAAAAAATGAAACGGAGTGCGTGTGTATTCCATTGCGTTTGTCAAATGAAACTTTTTGGTCCATGCGAAACTCCTACGATTCCGGCATGTAGGAACTTACTTACTAAGTGGTGTTGAGGATTCATTCATGGATATGGGAAGTGAAATGACTCCGCCCCTTGGAATGCGTTCCAAATATGGCGCTGGTGGGCGTGTCCTGGGACGCGTGGGTGCTTTGAGTGACGGCCCCCACACCTGTTCAATGAGTTTCGGATGTTTGACCACGTTCATTTGCACAATAGTAATTTTAGACGATTGGGTACGGTATCAGTTCAAAGTGAGGGCTTTTAGTATTCCTCTCCTTTGAAGCTAATATCCAGGTATTTCTTTTGCAGACTGCAATTAGTTTCGTGTTTTTATGCGGTTCACCAGGAATTTCAATTGGCTTAAACGATAAAAAAAAAAAAAATGTTAGTAATGGTTATTAACAGTGACAAATTATTATACCTGTATATTGAAAATACGCTTTTCTAGTTGCAGTTGTCAGGATAGAGTTTTACACACTCTCAGAAATAAAGGTACAAAAGCTGTCACTGGGGCGGTACCTTTTCAAAAGGTACACTTTTGTACCTATTAAGTTCAAATATGTACACTTTAAGTACTAATATGTACCTTTAAGGACCTTTTAGGTACAAACATGTACCTTTTGAAAAGGTACCGCCCCAGTGACAGCTTTTGTACCTTTATTTCTGAGAGTGTATAGGAATGCTTTTATGGATTTGTAAAGATTTTTTCAGCACATGTGGGTAAAGTGAAAAATGCTTTAAAGCATGAACTGAAACTAAAGCTATAGGTTGATGTGGTATAGGGCATACTAAAGCACACTTAATATATTTGGCAAACCAACCATCCCTATTTTATTCCCATGACAAGTTAGAGAAGGGGTCAAGTGGGCATGCCTCAATGAATGAATAACTGCTAATGAGTTGAAGAAGTATGAATATGTAGACAGCGAAATAGGACAAACAAAAGCATCACCAGGCAACGCAAAGGAATGTTTGAGTCAAGTCTCCTTTGTGCGGCAGTCTGTCAGAGTTCCTTGACCTGGGAGTCAAACACAAGCTGACTTCTTCTCAAGAGCTTTGGAGGCTGCCTGCATTGTGAGAGCAGCTATAAATATTCATTAGACAGACAATGAACGAAAGACCTCAGCTTTAATTCTAGACAAACTCAAGCAGGGATTTATGTGGCAGGGCTCTGAACAAAATCAAGACTCAGAGAGTTTTTACTGGCATTAATATGAAGACTAGACTTAAACTCTGATCTATCAGTTAAACATCCCCAAAGCAATTTAAATATATTTAAATGCACTGTAAAAATGTTAATAAAGATTATTGTAGACTGTTTTAGTCTTTCTACTACTTTAATGTGTCATTTTGTTTCTTTGTAATTATTTGTGAAATTTACTGAGTGATAATTGTCACCAGCAAAGTTTTTTTTTTTTTTTTTTGCAGTGCAGAGCAAAATTAGGCCTATACTGACTATAAAAATCCAGAAAGAACTACATGCGCATATAAAATTTACATTTGTCAGAGCAACATCCAGACCCTTCATTCCAAAGCCCTTTCTAAGAGATGATTCAAGAAAGGAATATTCTCAGTCAGCTGGTTTTAGGGTTGTGTTCACACATGATGTGTCTGCCAAACATGCCTGGCAGAGCCCCAGGTTAAATAACCAACTAAACCAAAATTATTATTAAGGCATGACACTACAGGCAAAAACACAAATTTTTCATGTAATGGTCAGTTTCGAGGTTTTGGGCTATATGGCTTTATATTACATGTTGTTTCAGACTACTGGAAAGAAAACATCCAAAATACACTTTTAAGTGTTCGATTTATAGCATTTTATCTATTTGCATCTGTAGATTTTAATTACAACACATATCTCTAAAGGCCACAAATCTCCAATTCAGTAGCACTTACATATACATAAACGTTACAGTTTTATTTCCATATATATTCTGAAGGTTTGATCAAAGATCATCTATGTGTGTATTTACTTATTTATTTAGACAGTTTTTTTCTGATTTATGAGTGATAAAAACAACCAAAATCCGCTCTAAAAAACTTTGATTCTAATATCAACAAAACGTTTTGGAAATGTATTCAAATTAGTGCGTTTAATTAAAAAGGGCATAATTTGCATATTTAAACATTACATTTCAGAAAAAGTGTAATACAAAATTAGTTTTTTTTTATGTAATCAGTCAGCTGGGGAGACATTAGATTATCTATTAGGTACTCTTTTTTTTTTTACCCTATTCACCTGGGGTGTCACCTTAAATTATTAAAATGAATTAAGAAAATACTTAGTTATGCAAGTAAATACAATACAGTTACTGTGAATTAGAATGCCTTTAAAGCTGTCCAAATGAAGTTCTGAGCAATGCATATTACTAATCAAAAATTAAGTTTTAATATATTTACGGTAGGAAATTGACTAAATATCTTCATGGAAAATTATCTTTACTTAATATCCTAATGATTTTTAATCATTTTGACCCATACAATGTATTTTTGGCTATTGCTACAAACATACCCCTGCTACGTATGACTGGTTTTGTGGTCCAGGGTCACAAATAGCATTCTGACATTTGTAGCGGTATATTGTACATACCTACAAAGCTCACTAAAGTCTAACATGCATATAAACTAGTCCAAACTAGTCCAAAAAAGTGCAGGGCGATTAAAAATGGCAAGCAGTTGGTCACAAAGGCCAAACTGAATGTGATCTGCTTATTAATAGCATTCCTTTATGTATTTATGTGTGCAACATTTATTAACGCTTTAACAAAGTAATTCTTTGTTTTTCACGCCAGCTTCTATGAATGTTGAGTACGACTCTTAATTTTTTTGGAGCAAGTGCTCGGCCACACAAAATGGATGATTAATGACTTCGCTCTGTTTGGTGTTTAAGCACAAGACACTTATGTTCAGAGGGACATTTGTCTTCAACAAATGAGGAGCTAGAGCCATTGAGATGCCCTCACAATGCCGAGCTCCCTTTTCATTCAAGGGCCATGTGTGTTGCAGGAGGCCTGAATTATCTGCTGCACTCCCATCAGCCCCCCTTCACCTCTCCACCCTGTTCCACACAACCGCCAATACAAAGCACTTCACGCCAGGAGGTTGGCCCGTTACTCCGGGGGTCACGGATCTGCAGTGGGACCACTGCTGCAGGGTCATTCAACTCTTCCACCCCTCGACTCCCTCTTGTCACCCTCGTCACCACCTCTCGCCAAAAAACGCAAATACAGAGGCGGCCTTCTATTGTAGGCTGCGTCGAGACTGTCTGCCCCTCAAAAGCTTTGTTAACGCTCCTGATACTACACTGATCCCTTTACTGGGGGCGAAGGGAGTGCTCTTGCGGGATATGTGCCAGTGACATATGGCGTGATGTTAACACATTATTAACGCAAAGTTAACAAAATTATTTCTGTAAGTGAGTCATAAATGGACTTTGGATATAAAGTGACTAAAAAGTATTTAGTCACTTAAGCTGTACTTAAAAATGAATGAATGTCTTTTCATAAGATTAAGAAATATCAAAGCAAGTGACATTTCATTTATAATAAGCTAATGCAAGAACAAGATACTTTTGTTCAATTATAGAACAATGTCTACACTTGTATGGTTGTCAAACATAAATGGTATGTCTAGTTAAAGTTAAAGTGATTTGTGTGACTTGGTTTTAAATAATGACAAAAATGTATGAGAAAGAGAAAAGTTCAATTAAAAGAATACTTTTATACATCAAGGACGCATTAAATTAACCAAAAGTGTCAGGAAAGACTTATTTATTTTAAATAAATGCTATTGTTTCAAACTTTCTAATCATCAAAGAATCTTTTTTCCTGAAATCCTGAAATGTATCATGGCATCCTCAAAAAATATGTAGCTGCACAACTGTTTTCCATATTGATAATAAGAGATATTTCTTTAAACACACCAAATCTGCATATTAGAATGATTTCTGAAGGATCACGTGACACTGAATACTGGAGTAATGATGCTGAAAATTCAGCTTTGCATCACACAAATAAATTACATTTTAAAATACTCATTTACAATTGTAATATATTATTATATAGTATTATAATTATATTTATATATTCATTAAGTTGATTAATAACTAGTTGAACATTAAAAATGTAATTAAATGCTAGCTTAAAAAGATAAAAATGAAATGTTGATTATTTTAAAGTGAAAAATTCAAATGAAACCACGAGAGACATGCATGCTACGTGGGAAATCAATTACGTGTAACATTAGTTAATTACACACGTAGCAGTAATTATACAATTACACGTGACCAATCAGAGTCATTCCAGAAAACAGATGAAAACAAAAAATAAATGAATAAATCATTTAAAAAAAAAAAAAAAGAGTTCCAGAAAACGGAAATATAATTGTGAATGTTTATGTGCCATACAATTAGTACATAAACACCATCAGCATATATTTTATTCTAAAGAAATGCTGTTTCTTTGATCCACCGCCTTACAGCAATCATTCACTTCTTAATCTGGGAATATTGAGCTCTTAAGTAGCAGGCAGAGCTTTAAATTAGTCAGTGCTTAGACACAGGGATGATAAATGTAATGTGTGTTGGTGAAGAGGCCCAATAAAGAGGATGGCACACATTCATATGCATGTGTTTGTGTGCTCAGCTTGATTGGAATGTTGTGCCGGAGGAAGAACAAAGGACTTCAGGAGGAACAAAGCACTTGAATCTAAAGGAAGGAAGGCAAGTGGCAGGGTGGCAGTGGGAAGGGGGTGATGGGAAGAACATGGACAGAACATGGACGGTTGTAAGAAGTGTGGGAGATCTTACACACAATGAGCCCCCTGGTGCCATAGCCATTCTTACCTCCAGCTCCCTTTAGCACACACACACACACTCAAATCACACGTAGCCCCATTGGCTGCACGTTAAAGACGGTGACAGCTGAGCTCCCTGATTTTTTCCTGCATGACACACATGCACACGCACTTGCAAACTTGCTCCACCAGAGACACTTGTCACACAAACAGGAACTTCTGTCACCTAGTTTACAGTTTACATCTCACTTTGACCTTAACTTGTGATCTAGCTGGGAGGCCTACACTAGTGTGGTCCCAGCTGAAAGTACATGTGCATCTGGGTATAAAATCTCTCATGCATCTGGCAACACTGATAAGCCCAATGCAATGCTCCTCACTGTTCTGAATGGCATGGAAATACAACCATCTTCACGAAAAGACTAAAAATGGTTGACGAAGGTTTGTGTGACTCCAACATTATTACATATATTTAATGATAATAATATTTCAGACACTTGTCCAAAGTGTAAGACTTGTAATGGTACTCTATATCATAGTGTGTGGGAGTGTGAAGCGATTTTGCAATTCTGGAAAGAAGTACAGAGTAACAAAAATGTGTATTTTTATATATGCCCTTATGATCTCAGATTGAAAAGAATGGAATATACATTTATAGATATGACTATTAGTCACCAAATACAGGGAAAATGGCACTAAAAAAATAACATATATTTAAAGACAGATATTAAGTTTTGAGATTTTATTTTTCCATTTTAATTTTAGTTCAATTATTAGTAATTCAGGTGTGTTTTTCCTGTTTTTATTATTTTTAATAGGTCTGTGTAGTTTCTATTACTTTTTATTTCAGATTTTTAGATCTTATTTTAATGTTTATTCTATTTCAATTTAGTTTTAGTTTACTCAGTTCTAGTTAACTGTAATAATGATTGACGATACCTAAGAAAAGAAGAAATATTAGGAAGGCCTTTTTGTTTATATGTGACTGCATATATGTGTTATAAGTTTTTGTTAGCAGAAGTGTCTTTTGTTGTCTAAAAACCAATAAAAATATTAAAAATATAAATATTACCAAGAAAAGCTAATACGTTTTTTATTAATTCATTTCTCTGACATGTAGCTACATTTGCAGACACGCTAAACACTTAGCTGCAGGAAATGTTTTGGATTCAAACAGTAATTTAACAAGTATTCAAACAATAATAGCCATAGGAGATGATATTAAATGATGCAACAGAAAGTTAACATCAAAAAAATGCTTTTGATTTTACCAATGTGTGTAATCTAAATTTATATAATGTTTGCGGTACTAGCATCACCAAATAGAACTGCAATAATAGTTATGTTCAGACTATCATGCTAACACACTCTTAATATTTCTGCAACATATACACTAGTCAACATTTAAAGTGGATCAAAACCTTTCATCAAAGTTGTCCTAAAACCTAAAACCAAAATGCGTTCTTGTCTTCAACTTTGATGAGCTTTTCTGATCCACTTCAAATGTTGACTACTATAGTTTGTATAATAAGCAGATTTTCAGATTTTGCTCTGCACATGACTTGACTTTCCACTTCCTGTATAACAAGTTAACCGGACTTATTGTTTGAGCATAATATGTGATACAGTTTTACACTGATTTTTTTTTTTTAAAGTCACAAACTCGACACTGAAGCATTTGCTATTAGAGAACATTAGAGAAGCTATTAGAGAAGCTTGCCTCACTTACATTAAATAATAAAAATAATAATAAAACAGGCAGTACATGGTGCACATTGTGCAATATTTAGCAAGCTAGTATTCATTCCGAACAATAGATTGTTTTCAAACAGCTTTCCTAAATGCTCCCCCATCTGCCATTGGTTGAATACCCCTACCCCAAACTCACACCATTAGCATGTGCTATGTTAGGCTGCTAGGGATCAAGGGGTCAAGGTTTGACTGGTTAACATAGCCTCATTAGCCTCTGGTTGTAGATGTCGTCTACACCATCTGGCTTCAAAGAACATCTTTCTCTTTTGACGGACACCCACAAATGTTGGCGTATTCTGACAAAATACTTTTCTTTTTGCAAGCATTCATTACAGAATAATAGATGACTGATTTTTTGTTGCACATTTAAAGTATTAATGGTGCTTACTAGCAGGTTTAAAGCAGGTTGGATGACTTTACATGTTTCCTGAGGTGAATGGTTCTTGTTTGAATACACTTTGCCTAAGACTCTTTTTCTCTCTAAAGGAAATGTGCAAAAGAGGAATACACACACGTGTTCACAAAGATAAGAATATTGTTTTAAAGATCACACTTATGAAAACGTATTGCTCAATACGTTGTGAAATAAAGTGTAAGAACGCCTAACCTCCATTATCTGTAGGTTTGTGACTCTTGAGTTTTTGAAAAACGTTTGATATGTCTTTTTAATTTACCCGTAGCATTCTATTTACCTGCAGCATAGCATTTTTTAAAAATAAATATTGTAACTTGAAAAGGGGAATCTGTTTATTGAAAGCCTCACTTGGAGTCATTTATAAAGCACCTATTGGCAAATATCGCCCTCCTTTGGGCAACACACGATCTGCATAACACAAACACTAGTGGATTTACATTTTCGCTAAATTTTTGGATATTCAATTAATAAATAATAAAAATATAAATTAAACAAAAACAATAAAAATTTTCCAAGCCTCAAAACGGATGCATTTCCAATGCGCAGACAACCTACCTGGCTTCTCAACGCGGACTTTAAACCGGTACTGTCAGAGAATGCCATTGATTTAATTGTTTGTTTCACATCACACGCTCGTTTTTAAATATCCCCTTGGTATATACCTCTGTTATGATATTACACTTAAATAATAGGTGTTTTAATTTCTCAACAAGCACTTTACAGGCTTATGAGTCCCCGTGTTCTGTCAACGTATTTGAAGAAAAAAAAAAACTCGAATGTTTGGTACTTAAACCACATGATTAACCAGCGGCGCGATCACGTGACCATCTACTGGAAACGCTTGTTTGTAGTATGTTACCACGCCGCTCGAGCTGTCACCATACTGTCCAGAGGTGAATCAGGTATGTCCTCACAGTCTCTCTTTGTAAAACCCATCTTTGTCATTATGTATGTGTCACTCCGCCTGCAGACGTTATATCTACGTTACCATTTAAAATGTTAGCTTTTTATTTGCCTGCCTGTGTCAGTTAGCTATAACAGGTGCTGTCAGGATCTGTTTATGTATGATAGTATACTCACGTTCGCCTCTAAAACAATGTATTTTCATGTTTAAAATGTAATAAACGTACCTTCAAATCAGAAACTAATATATGGTCACATTAAATTGGATCAATATGAATAATTCCCACAATTTAAATATTTAGTATAAAAGTATATGGTCTCCATCATATACTGGATAAAATAGCCCTTAATGAGGTTAAGTGACATGATTTTGATGGGGCGTAATTCATTTTCATGTCAGTGTAAGTTATAAAGTTATAATTATTCAAATGTAATCATGTAAGTGCTTGAATTTATCAAAGCTTATTTTGACACAAGTTCACGTTGATGTTTTTATTGTTTAATAGATAATATGAATGGGAGGAATGACCCGAGTATGTGCTGAATTACACGAGTTCTGCGCAGCAGCTGTTTAACTGCATCCTGTTATGTTAATTTTATAGTCTTGATTGTTTCAAGGAATTTTTTTTTATTTATTTAAAGTCTACATAGTGCCTCTATGTTTAACAATTTGCAACACCCAAATGTGCAAACAGTGCTTGCTCTGTCTGAGCATTGGGGTTGCGTCTACACTGTCATCTTTGGCCTTCACACAAGCTTATCATGAGTTACCATGAAATCAGAATCATCCTGGTTGACAGTTTAATGTAAGATATGTCAGAATGATTCCAGCATTTCTCAACTCAGACGTAGTCACCTTACATATTGGATTCTCTCTGTTTGCCCAAGTTGTGTGACCTTTCATTTCATTCAGGTCTTTTACCGTAAATGTAGTCTTGTTTGTTCTGGGGCCGTTGGCTTAACCTTGATTCTGAGGGTGAATACTCAGCTAGAGATTTCATTTTGCATTACCGTGCTTCTTGCTTTTACTCATTATTCCAAATCAGTCCAGGTATAGTATGTCACCCTCTTCTTGACTTGGGCCTATCATAGACCATACTGTACAGGCCTATGTATCACAATAAAACTATTATCAATAAAGATCCACACACCTAATGTGCTGAGTGATTTTAAAATAAGAAAGAAAAGTAAAGAAAATATGGACTTTGGTACATTAAAAGACACAGTGACTTGCAGACATGACTCATTATTACTGTTTATTAACGGTTTTTGTGTTGAAACATCACATAGTGATTATGCAGTGTTGTAATGATGATACGTTTTATGTTGATGAAAGATGAATGATACTGAATTACAGGTAAACAGTATACTGAATATTTTATGTATCGGCAAATATTAAGATAACATTTGTAAAAATGGCTAAAATATTGACGTAAACGTTATTTAATTTAACACTAAAAAGTAATTTTTCCCTACTTTTAATTTTTCGTTCCAGTGGCAATTCTTAATACTTCTGAAATGTTTATTTAGGGACTAAAGTCTTATCTTGTTGCAGTGCTGACATTTCCATTTACTTTATGTGAGGACTGAGGCTAGTTTGTATTCATCAGCCAAATGTTTGCAAAAGGTGTTCACTTTATACTGAGTTATAGATGAGAAATAAAGCCATCAATAAGCCAATGAAGCAAACTTCAAAATCCAGCTTCTGAATACATTCCTTTAAGTTCATGCTTAACCATTCACAGTTTTCATAGTTTGGATTTCTTTTGTTTTTTATTCATATGTGTGAAATCTTTTCATAATATGCATTAATAGATTTTTTTTTTTACAAACATTCTAAAATCCTGTTATTTTTATTTCTTTTTAAAGGGTGGGTGTGTGATATTACAATGGTTAGGATCAAATGGGAACTGCTGCTAATGGCCATCATATGCTGGCAGAGAGGCCACACAGGTAATCATGAGGATAAGAAGAGTCTTGGGCATGTGACTGTGGTAGTTGTGGGTGGAACAGGTGACTTGGCCAGGAAGTACCTGTGGCAAGGCTTTTTCCAGCTCTATGCTGACCAGGTAGGCAAAGGACACACCTTCTCATTTTACGGTGGGGGCCTTTTGCCGACCGAGAAGGGGACACCGCTGCTGTTTGGGATCTTGAAGGAGCTGGCTTGTCCTCCGGAGCTCTCTGCAGAGCGCTGTACTTTGGTCAAAGACCAGTTCCTGCATCTTTCCAAATATCACCAGCTGAAGACTACTGAGGACTACGAGAAGCTCAGCCAAGACATCAAACAGCAAGTAGGACAGGAGGGTATGGTCGAAGCTGGGAGGCTCTTCTACCTGTCTGTTCCAGCTTTCGCATATGCAGACATTGCAGAGAAGATCAACAACACCTGCCGCCCCGCATCTGACGCATGGCTCAGGGTGGTACTGGAGAAGCCATTTGGTCACAACCTTTACAGTGCTCAGGCCCTTGACAAAAAACTGTCAGACCAGCTGAAAGAAAAGGAGATGTACAGGATTGACCACTATTTAGGGAAGCAGGTACAATGTTATTTCATTAGCATATACTGTTGTTCAAAAGTTTGGCGTTGACAAGATTTTTATGTTTTTTGAAAAAAAGTCTCCTATTCTCACCGAAGCTCAATTTATTTAATCAAAATATAGTAAAAATCACTAATATTGTGAAACACTGTGAATTTTTGATGAATGAAGAGAGGTAAAAGACATCATTTACTTGAAATAGAAATCTTTTGTAACATATCCTTTTGTGTCCTTTATGTATCAAGTATTGATATCTTTCAAAGAAAAAATAACTTTCTGAACTCAAACCTTTGAATGGTAGCGTACTTTCACATGAATAACAGGATCGGCATCAGCTTTAAAAGTTTTTTTTTTTTTTTCTGTCCCAAAGGTTGTCTCTAAAATACTGCCATTTAGGAAAGAGAATAAGAAACTTCTGGACCCTATCTGGAACAAGCATCATATCGAAAGAATAGAAATTGTATTGAAGGAAACCCTGGATGCCAAAGGTACTGGTTTTTTAGTTGCTTATAAATGCAAGTTCACATTATCAAAAAGTTCCTTTCTCCATTTATCTTCTCAGTGATTACTTCAGCACTTATTATCTATCATTCATGTACAGGCCGGATTCAGTTTTATGATCAATACGGCGTCATCAGAGACGTGCTCCAAAACCACCTCACAGAGGTCATGACCCTTATGTTGATGAACCTTCCTGCAAACCTGTCCAACAGCAAGGAGATTCTACAAAACAAGCTTAATTTCTTGGCTTCCCTTCAACACGTAGATAACAGTAATGCGGTTGTAGGTCAGTACCAAGCTTACAATGGAGAGGTTCAGGAAGAGCTAAATAAAACAAAGGACTACTTCAGCTTGACCCCCACATTTGCTGGTGAGTGGAAGAGCTTTGTAGCTACATAATTCAGTATGTTTACATGCACAAAAGAAAAATGCTTATAGCAGGAAAGCTGTTTTCCTAAGTGCATGTAAATATGGGCATTGATTCATAGCAGTGTGAGTGTGGAAAATCACCCTAACCATGCTTATGTTGACAATAATTGTCTTTACAGGTGTGATCATTCATGTCGACAATGTGCAATATGAGGGTATCCCCATATTAATGACCTCAGGCAAGGCACTTGATGAACGGGTTTCTTATGCACGTGTGCTTTTCAAAAATGATGTCTTTTGCGTCCAGGATACCAACAATGTTCAGTGCAAATCCAAACAGATCATATTTTATCTGGGTCACGGAAACCTGCAGTACCCTGCGATTCTTGTCAGCAAGAACTTGTTCAAGCCCGAACTGGTAAGCAGCGGTGACTGGAAGGAGGTCACCGAATACAAAGATGTGAATGTCCTGGGGTTACCACCTAGTGACTATTACATCCAGTCACCAGTCACACCCAGAGAAGCTTACTGCGAACTGATTTCGCATGTCTTCTTTGGACGCAAGGATAGCTTTATTAGTGCAGAGGGACTCCTTGCTTCCTGGGCGTTTTGGACTCCCCTCCTTGAAGGCCTGAGTCGGGTCTTTCCGCGGGTGTATCCAGGTGGCGTAGCCAATGGAAACCTGCTGAACTTTCAGCTGCAGGGCCATCAGGTTGCTTTTAGCCATGAAGCCGTGGTCAACGTTATCAATCCCGGTGCCGAAGATAACTTCCAGGTAATGCAAGGGAAGTACCGTAGTTCTGAAATGGTTTCTGCCTGGGCACAGGAACTGGTGGAGCGCTTGGCTTCTGATCTTCTCCTGGCTGCTGAGGAGGCCATTCGTGAAGAAGGTCAGTTTCACCTGGCATTGTCTGGTGGCTCCAGCCCAGTGGCACTGCTTCGTGCGCTGGCCCTGAATCTATACACCTTTCCTTGGCGCAACACTCACATATGGCAAGTGGACGAGCGTTGTGTGCCACATACAGAAACAGGCTCCAGCTTCCGGTCCATTCACGATCTCCTGCTTCAGCATATCCGCATACCCTACTTCAACATCCACCCCATGCCTGTGCATCTCACCCAACGGTTATGTGTGGAAGAGGACGGTGGACCAACATTATATGAGAAGGAAATCAATAAACATGTCAACGGCTCCAGCTTCCACTACATCCTGCTCGGCGTAGGCCAGGACGGCCACACTGCCTCGATATTCCAGGACACCAAATTGGAAAATGATGAGGAACGGTTGGTAATTCTGACAGAAAGCCCCATTAAACCACACCAGAGGATGAGTCTCACATTCACAGCTATCAATAGGGCTCGAAGAGTAGGTGTTTTAATTATGGGCAAGAGCAAGCACGAACTTGTCAGTCAACTCAGCCGAATTAAGGGCGAATCATCCAAGTATCCCATTACCAAAGTACAGCCAAAGACCGGTACTCTTATATGGTACATTGACTATGATGCATTGTTAGGATAAATGGCCTAAAGACCAGTACAAATTGGTCAGTGAAGCCACCCGCCAGGGCTTATAGCTCAAATTGAATGCTGTATTGTGAATGATTGAAGTGTAATTTTCACACCAAATTGAGGTGTGATATATTTGAGAGTTATTTTAATGCTGTGATAAGGATTTTGCAATTTGACTGTTCTACGGAATCATTGCATTATTGACCACTTCAAATCTCAGGAACTCTAGTAGCTTACAATAACTTTTTTCATCGAATTAATCTTATAATGTTGCTTAAATACTTATTTCACAAGATCAGATGGTTTAGAAGCAGTTAAGAAGATATGATGAAAGATTTAATTCCATATTCTCTTTCCACATTTGTGACCAAGCAGTGATCAGATAAAACATATATTTGAATGCTCTATAATTTGACTTTTTTACTTTTACATAGCTGCAATTATTCATCAGACTGCCAAGATAAAATTGAGATGAAGAACCAACTCTTTGTTTTTCAGAGGAAACAAACAGATGTATTTAGTTTCTTTTTCCCTCTTCTTTATTGAAAGACTTAAATTAAATGGTAAAATCCTGTTCTAGGCATAATCACAAACCTCAGGTTAGGAAATAATACTAATAAAATGTACACAAAACTTGCCTTAGATAGCATATCCAGTGTTTTTAGGATGGAACAAATGTTAATTTACTGTTTCATCTTTAGACTGAATTGAGTTTCTATTGTTGGCCTTATTGATGAAACCATTCCAGAACTACATTGTTGACAAAGTATTAGTGTCAAAGATTTTTGTCATACCTCAGAAAACAAAGGTGTTGAGCAGTTCAAAAGGCACAACACCACCTTACAATAGTTTTATATCTAAACATGAATGCCTTTGTAAAGTCTGTTTTTACACTGTGCAGTTTAAAATCTAAGTAGTGCATTTTAGTCAGCATTGCATCCTTTATGAAACGCTAAAGGAGTTGTTTCTGAACAGCTGGACAGCATTGTCTGATTCATAGCCACCAATTTAACATTTTGAAGTGAAGCAAAACAGCATTACATTCCACAGGGAAATCTAATCATCTAATGTGAAAATGTTAATAAAACATTAAAATAAATGCACACATATTAAAGAAATAGATTCCTATGTTTTTAAGGTGCCTATAAAAACAAAATGTTTAACATTGTCAAGATCCTATTATGTGTATTTCAACAAAGTATGTGCCTTGCTGGCTGGTTTAACATTTGAATTGACACTTTTAAATAAAGTGTATTGCTCTTCCATTATGTTTTGAGGAACCTTTGTTACGGTATTCAGCTGTATTACATGGAATCACATACATCATTTTATATTTTGCAGTGGTTCTACTACCTAGCAAATAAAATATATTTTTGAAATCATCTGTTTTTTTTTTTTCTTCCCCCTCTTTCCAAATATGACCCAGCCATGTAGACTACAAACACAATGTGTTTATATATAGTTTTTACAAAAATTCAAAGTACAATTTGTATATATGCAATCTCTCCCTTACACGGTAATATTAGTGAAAAGGTGCCTCACAACTGTCTGAAAAAACACCGAAACCATGTAAATAATAGATGCACCTGTATTAAGTGTCAGTAGAAGGCCATACTGCAGAAGTGGCTCATTTTCAACCCCAGAGGCAGGCATCTCTTAACCAATGAGGAAACAGTCTGTGGATCAGGCAAAGACCTCCTCTAACCAGAAAGAAAGCTGGATAGAGGCCCAAGAACAATAGTTATTTTTTCTACACTTATTATTACTCTGGAATTGGAACTGACCAAAAACCAAATATATCATCTTACCTGTTGAGAGTATGCAGGCCCAAGAGACTACCAATGAAAATATGTACAATTCCGTGGTGGTCTTTGCCTGAGAAAAGCAAAAAGTGACATATAAGCAAATTATTACTCATAAAATCATATTACCATAATTCATACTTACACACTGTGGTGCAGACAGGGTAAGAATGACTGTACAGAGTCCCTGGACAAATGTGAGCAGCCCAAATGAATGAAAAGCTGCCCTGATGCTCTTGGGAACTGGGTCAGTGAGTGTAAGCGCTACAGCCAAACCTTCAGTGGCGAATAAAAAGGGCTGATAATTAGTATTTTAAATGAAAAATAAACCATTAATAAATATCAAAATCAGATTACCTGTTGCTATGAAGGAGAACACAATGAAGGCTATGAGATTGTTCAACAGTGGCTTTTCACAATAACGAGACGTTTTTGGCCTGTGAGAACATTACTGCAGAATATTAGACATATCACATGATAACAAGCATGCGCATGTTAGCATTTTTATCTGCGAAACGTTATATAGCTCACTTACCTTGACAAAACATAAAACTGTGGTGCCAGGAAAAGCACCACAAAAATAAAAAGAACAATCTGACTGCCAAAGAGAAAAATTTTGACAATTTTGATTTGAACATTTTTATGTTAACTTATATGTGTCACACTCAAGCTTTACAACAGAGAAATAAAACATGTTTATCATCTGATTAGCACTTGTTTTCTAGATAGATAGATAGATATGAAGAGTTCAGATGCAAAAGCCTCTAAATGCCATCTGAAATTTTCTTCTAAAATTAGCATTTTTTTATCAGGCTCCTATATTTATGTTCAGTTATTTCACTTTAATTGCGTAGAAAAGGACCAATATATTGCTATTAGAGAAAGATTACTGAACCTAAACATAGCAGCCTAATAAAAATGCTCATTTTAGAAGAAAATTTCAGATGGCATTTACAGGCTTTTCCATCTGAACTCTTCATATGTTGTTACCTTACAATTTTAACCTTTGATCTCTTGGAAGCCACCTGCTGGTCTGAAAAGCTGCATGAACTAAGAAGTGGTGAAGCATTGTACCGTCACCTCAGATGATCCATACAGCAGAAAACACTTTTATTAGCAGGATGTACCGCTATAATGAAAGAATGTTTTAATACTCTTAAATTACATCTTACTGAAAATTGTTAAGTATTTACATAGTGAAATATGTCTGAGGGAAGAACATTCGTAGAAGAATTACAGGACTTACCAGAAAGGTCTCATGCTAGTCAGCATAGCAGGTTAGTATCTCTGGGGAGGGTTGGGTAATATCAAATGACACCCTCTAGTGGTTTGTCTGAGTATAGTTTTAGAGATTTCAAATTTTGGATTAGAGTCATTTATGTGACAGGTTTAAGGCAGCGATCAGCATATTGTGTAAAAAAAAAATAAAACATTTTTACATGAAGCACCACAATGAATTTACATACTTTATTTCTCACTTCAAAGCCTTTAAAATAATCATGGTATGAAAGAATGAGGACTAATAACAGCATGATTCTTTTAAGTGTTGTGTGTTAATGGCTTTTTCATTAACATAATTATTATTATTGTACTGTTATTAGAAACCCATCTTTTCAGAAAATAATGACTTTTGATCATTTTGATTTTGGTCCGCTCATTGCAGAAGACTTACGGTTCATTTTGAACCTTTACTGCCCACGTTCACACTGAATAGGCTAAATGATGAACTTAAAATGGATGAATTACAAAACCCACCTCAATGCAGCCTCAAGACAACCTCATCTCCCAGAACAGAGGGTCAAGAAAAGATACCCGCCTGTATGAAAGTTAAAGAAATCTGTCATTTCCACAGCATTTTGAAAGAAACTAATTTATCTGGCTTTATAGAAAATAGAAAAAGAGAGTTAAAAACACCAACCGGTGTCGTCATACCTCAGACATTCTTTAAAGCCATCGCCACATTGTTAACGAAAGATAATGAAACGACCTCAAACCTACTGGGCATCTCTGACATTGCTAAATTCTTGCCAAACTGTTGTACCAGTTCAATCCACTGCCAAAGCGACATGTGTCTTTCGAATTACATTGTTCTCTTTGAGTTCCCACGGGACACATACGCAATTAGTGTGTAAAAGTTATGTTCCGCCTCAGAGAACAACCCCTCTGACCAAGCCTCTAAAATAGCTTTTGTGTCCTAGGAATCACCCCTGCCCCATATTACTACACACAGACCTGCTGTGAAATACGACACAGCACATCTGCTTCTCTCATTTCCACACATGAACCTTTAAATTCCAGCTTCTAGGTTCAAACGCTTCAGAAGCGCTTCAGGATCAACATCAAGAATGCCTGCAAACTACAGTGGAACCTGGGACATAGTGGACAATCAAAACTTTGAAGGTTACATGGTGGCTCTTGGTGAGTATATCATTCATTGCATCTCTCAGGGTTTTCATATTTTATAAATTAGGTATTTTACACACACACACATATATGTATAGTAGGCATTTTATTTTTTAGATTTTAAATATATATATTTTTATATTTATTTATTTTAGTTGGAAGAACAAGAATATGAATTTAACCTTCTGCAATGTAATATATGTAATACAGGAATTGATTTCGCCACCCGAAAGGTGGCGAGGATGCTAAAGCCACAGAAAGTTTTTGAGCAAGACGGAGACTCTTTCATCATTAAAACTTTTACAACTTTCCGAAACTACTCCAGTTCATTCAAAATCGGTGAAGAATTTGAGGAAATCACCAAAGGACTGGACAACAGAAAATGCCAGGTTGAAAACACGCACACAAACTCACACAGTCACAAGAGAGAGTGGCAGTGAAATGGTGTGTGGTCATAGTCTAGAGTTTTCTGTGCCAGAATTGAGAAATACTGCATTTCTTTTCTACAGACAACAATCAACTGGGACAACGACAAACTTGTGTGTGTGCAGAAAGGAGAAAAGAAGAACAGAGGATGGACACACTGGATGGAGGGAGACACTCTTTACCTTGTGAGTCAAACATAGGCCTTAAAATTGTCATTTTCAAATAAAATGTATAAAAATACCAGAAAAAAAACGTAAGAAACTTTTTTTCTCTTAAAGGAACTTAGATGTGAAGACCAGATCTGCAAGCAAACCTACAAAAGAACTGCTTGAACCATTGTGTTTTTAACTGAAATTCTAACATGAAGAGTAATAACATAAGATTTCAGGATTAAACAGTTCCTAATCAAGTGAAGATAACATTACAAAAAGTGGGGAAAGCATACTAAACAACTGAGAAAGCATAGGCCTGCAATCAAGAGGAACGCAACAGTGTCTCCAAAATATTTTTGTGAGGAATCAAATATCTGTCACTTTTCTTATTTGTAGCTGCAACTTTGTTTCAATTAAATAAAAATTGTTTCAATAAAAAGATACCACCGAGAATGGCATACATTTGATGCATTTATTATAATTGCTATAAAGCAATTTGCCTAATTATTGCTTTGAGATCAAAAGGCTGATGTTGTCATGTAACGCATGAGACGTTTTTACTTTGATTCAGAGATCTGGTTGGCGCAGTTTCGTACATTTTGATAATTCATGGCTCAAATGTTGTGCAATTGTGTCAACTAACCCCAACACAGCAATGCTTTCCACAGTAGCCTATTGAATGCTTTACTTTTAAGGAAGCAACAAACGGAAATATTCACTTGTAACTTCCCCGTCTGACATTATCATTTAATGAAGACCTACCTATAAAAGAAACATTTTCTTATTTCTATATTTTTCATCTTGACTGACATTCGCTCCACATCAGTAGGAGGCGCTGATGCGGCGATAATAAACACTGACGCCGTCACTACGACGCGAAGAACACACAATTCGCGCAATTTTTGTAATGGCTAAAAGCACACAGTTGAGCTTCAGCTTATTTACCTACTGAAAATGGATGAGGACGCGGCACAAAAACAGGTTATAATAACATTAAACATAATGAATAATATCTATGGTATACTTCGCTACTTTCTGTCATATACACGTTATAAAGAACCTTTCGGGGTTTTCTCTCACATTGCCAGTATTTATATGCTTTTAGAGGCTTAAAGCTGCTGTGCACTACACTGTCGGCCGTCTCTGTCAAGATATCTCTGCAGACTGCGAGAAACAAATCACCAAACAGACAATAGCAGCTATTGCAGAGACTGCGTTCAGACAGTGCGGTAAGATTTGATTCTGTGACATTTACGTTATATTTGATGAGATTAAACGATCATTTTTCACACTCCTCCTCTTTCTTGCGTCTAGATATATTTGCCAAGGACTTAGAAGCGTTTGCGAGGTAAACTTCACCCTCAAAAGTTTCTCCTCAGGAATTAATCACGCAATGAAGATGCTTTATTTGTACTGATGGTTCTCTACAATGTTTACAGGCATGCTAAAAGACACACAGTTACAGTGGATGATGTGAAGCTAACAGCGAGGAGAACCACTGCATTGGTAGGATGATTTCAGAAATCAAATGTTAAAACATGTTTTTGCAATCCGTGTGCAAAATCCTAGCCTTTTTATTTTTTTTTATTTTACAATTAAGGTAATTGTGTTCAGAGGTCTTGTCATAGAAAGTTGCAAAAAAAAAACATGAAATGTTAATATTTAAATTCATATAAAATTTGTTGATGTGTTGTAACTGTCAATGCAAACGTTAACTTTCTAAATTTGTTAGCAGGATCTTTTTAAAGGTTCTCACGTAATTACATTATTTAATATAAAAAAAAATCTATATATTGAAATATATTAAATATTTGTAAGATAAGGAAATTTTGCCATTTGTTTAAATACTTTTATATTTTACAGTTCTATCAAATGAGTGAAAAACATTGTGCCCTTGCTATACCTTCACAGTACAACTACATTCAGCAGAAAAGTGAAGAACTGGCTTTAAACAACCAAGAACTGAAGGAGAAGAGGAAGAAGAATGCTGCCAAGAGGAAGAGTAAAGACATGGAAGTGGAGGAGAATGAGCTTGAAGACTAAAAAATAAATGTACAAATCCTCATTATTGACATTTGAGTTTTACAGATTTTGCATTTAGTAATACAACAGCTGTACAAATATCTGTACATAAATCACATTCAATACTAAAGACCAATAATTTTTTTACTCAAACATGGGTTCATTTGTGTTTTATTGTAATAAAAAAAATTTGTAAACATCTTTGTTGGGAATATTAAGCTCTATGAAACAATACAGATTTTTAAATCATACATTTTAAAAACATGGAAAAAACAAGACTTTAACCTGCATATGGCTGCATTTTAATACAATGAGCTGCTTTCTCGAAACCAGTTCAAGCCTAATACAGATTGAAATGTATTGGACTTGAACGGTTCTGAGAAAAGTGCTTATCCTGAAGCATCAATCAAATTCTGCTAGAGTCTACCGTGTCCATGGCCGTTACCAGAGATGCAGAACCACAGCATCCTCCATCTTCCTCCATCCCCAAACGGACTTCCCGCCTGGGGTTCAGTTGCGGCCAGCCATATTCCAGGCCCCTAAATGTGTGAATTCAATTAGTTGTGTGGTATTTGCTCTCAAACATCACGTGACAAACCAGTATGAGAAAAGAGCAATCTATTCAAATTAAGTTTTATTGAAGCACTCCCTTCATTTGACAAGTCATATAAAATGCCTTTGAAAACACTGAGCGACGTTATCTAGAGGGAAACTCCACAGACATCCACAGCACTCAACATACAGGTCGCACTTACACCATCACTCATGTTTTCCCCCCTCAGTGTCCACTGAAGATGTCATCCACATCAAAGTTCACACTTACAGGTCAAGTTACAAGGAAATAAAGCACACACACCATACAGCATTCAGATGGGATTATAGAAGCAAGACAAATTATGCATCATCACAACATTCCACTAACTATATAAGCACATTGTCAGTATACTAAAGGAGAAAAGCAAAACGGGGGATCTAGGGATACCAAAAAAAAAAAATCCATGAGGTACATGTACTAAATGTCCATCAATTTGGGCTCAATTAAGGGGGAAGCTGGGAAGTATCAGCAGCTCTCATTCACACGCTCACCAAACCCACCCACTGCAGTCACATTTCGGCTCGTTCATCGCACTCGCAAGTCTTTTCGTTCGTGCGCTCCACACTTTCTTCGCTCACTCGCAGCCTTCTCACTCTTCGCCATCATCACCAATCGCACTCAAGGGTTGTTTAAAAAAACGTCACTTTCTGCGCACTTGTTGTCTTAAAAAGTGGATTAAAAAAAGGAGACACCCACCGTGTCGAGCCGTGCGATGAGAGCATATAGACATGGGAGGAAGGTGACATAATGACCTCAGCCACACTGTGCTGCCATAGAGGGCGCTCTTCCCAGGCAAACCCCACAGATGTCAACTGCAGAAGAGATTTTGATGAAGGCTTTGTTTTAAAGGGTTTCCATAAAACTGGACTGAAATAAAGCTGAACTTATAACATGTTCAGGTTTCAACCAGATTCTTTCCAATGCAAGTTTGTTTTTTGTTTTTTTTGTCCCATGTAATGATAAATGTACTTAAAATATGATGCAATTCTCATGCGTTTTCAGATATCCACAGATTGAACAACATGCATTATAAGAATCCAGTTGAAATGCTTCATTTGCATCGATCAAGACAATACAACATTGGGGGGGGGGGGGGAACAACACCAAAGGATGGTACATTAACGTAGCACCCTGGTTAACATCTCACTCCAAACACTAACTCAAATCTCATTCAGTGTACAAAACATTCTTTTTTTTTTTTTTTGTCCCCAGATTCCCTTTTCACCCATCCCCAATCCCAAACACACGTGATCATTTAAGTCTCTCGGAAAATACTTACCAAACACACTAGAAATACCAACACTTCAAACACAAACCGGCTTACATACCCCACCCTGACGACTTTGACTCCATACTAGAGCCAAAGCTGGAGTTAAACCCACTACCGCTAGAGTTAGAGCCGGAGCCCCAGCCGAGAGCGGCTGAGCTGCTGCCGTAGTTGCTGTTGCCCGAGCTGTATGTTTGGGTCTGGTCCCGAGTGGAACTCGTGCCGCTTGTGCTCGTGCCAGATGTTGTCGACTGACCCTGCTGCGCTAACATTCCCATCATACCCCAACTGCTCTGCAGGGCGGCCTGGGCGGCAGCCATCATGGCTGGGTTGAGGTTGAAATTGCCGAAATTTCCCAAGCTGCTGGAGCTACCCCCCATGGCGCTACGGTTGCCTCCAAAACCCTGACCTCCGAACCCGTTTCCAAAGCGCCCTGCCCGCTCCATCATCTGCCTAGTGTTGTTGTGCTTTGGCTCAGCGTTGGAGATGTGCACGCTAACGCCCTTGATGATCAGATCTTCTCCGCAAAGGGAGGCAGCAACCTGGGGAAACATAAAATCTTAATTATGCATGAACAGCTGATTTTTCCATCCAGAGTAGATTATTAACCCTTGTGTTGTGTTCGGATTCCTGTTATACTTGTGATGTTGGATTCAATCTTTTTGTCAACTTGTTTTCTTTCATTTAGGACTAGTTTTGTGTTTCTATGTGCATCTGATTAACCGTAGGCCTCATTTATCTGAGAGTAGGTACCACGTTTTTGAGTGAAAAAAATTTATGAATAATTTTCACAATACTGAAAAAAAAATTATAAAGATTTGCACTGTTTATCACACTAGTGTGCTTTAATGTTTAATCAGGAAGTTTGTTTTGAAAGGCTTTTATTTTGTACAAAATTGCACAAAGTCAAACTTGTCAAAAATGGCCGGCCATTGAAAGTGAATGCGGAAGAATGAAAGTAAGAGAAACAACTAGTGTTCAGGAGTATGTTGTGAAGATCGCTCCTCTTCAGTTGTTGCAAGGTTTTCAGCTTGTTCAGTGATGTTTTCCTCTTCCAATATACAGTATCTCACAGAAGTGAGTACACCCCTCACATTTTTGTAAATATTTTATTATATCTTTTCATGTGACAACACTGAAGAAATGACACTTTGCTAAAATGTAAAGTAGTGAGTGTACAGCTTGTATAACAGTGTAAATTTGCTGTCCCCTCAAAATAACTCAACACACAGCCATTAATGTCTAAACCGCTGGCCACAAAAGGGAGTACACCCCTAAGTGAAAATGTCCAAATTGGGCCCAATTAGCCATTTTCTCTCCCCGGTGTCATGTGACTCGTTAGTGTTACAAGGTCCCAGGTGTGAATGGGAAGCAGGTGTGTTAAATTTGGTGTTATCACTCTCACTCTCTCATACTGGTCACTGGAAGTTCAACATGGCACCTCGTGGCAAAGAACTCTCTGAGGATCTGAAAAAAAGAATTGCTGCGCTACATAAAGATGGCGTAGGCTATAAGAAGATTGCCAAGACCCTGAAACTGAGCTGCAGCATGGTGGCCAAGACCATACAGAGGTTTAACAGGACAGGTTCCACTCAGAACAGGCCTCGCAATGATCGACAAAATAAGTTGAGTACACGTGCTCAGCATCATATTCAGAGGTTGTGTTTGGGAAATAGACGTATGAGTGCTGCCAGCATTGCTGCAGAGGTTGAAGGGGTCGGGGGTCAGCCTGTCAGTGCTCAGACCATACGCCGCACACTGCATCAAATTGGTCTGCATGGCTGTCGTCCCAGAAGGAAGCCTCTTCTAAAGATGATGCACAAGAAAGCCCGCAAACAGTTTGCTGAAGACAAGCAGACTAAGGACATGGATTACTGGAACCATGTCCTGTGGTCTGATGAGACCAAGATAAACTTATTTGGTTCAGATGGTGTCAAGCGTGTGTGGCGGCAACCAGGTGTGGAGTACAAAGACAAGCGTGTCTTGCCTACAGTAAAGCATGGTAGGGCTGCAACAAACGATCATTTTGATAATCTATTAATCGACTAATCGTCGATTATTCCACTGATTAATCAGTAGACTTTGATTATTCAGCTTTTGCAATTAGTTAAAATATTAAGTTATACATATTCTAACATAAATAAAGGTCACTTCAGCTTTAGAAAAGCATATTATGTAATTACAATTATTATACAATTAACTGGTAACACTTCACAATAAGGTTCATTGGTTAACATTACTTAACATGAACTAAGAATGAACAATACTTCTACAGCAATTATTAATCTTGGTTAATGTTAATTTCAGCATTTACTAATGCATTTATAAAAATCACAAGTTGTGTTTTTTTAACATTGGTAAATGCACTGTGAACTAACATGAACAAACAATAAATAACTGTATTTTTATTAACCAACATTAGCAAAGATTAATACATTACAATAAGGTATCATTTGTTAACATTAGTTAAAGTGTTACCAATTCATTATACAAATAGATGTATTTGGCACACAAAATGAGATGACAGACAGAGACACTCTCTCACCATTTAATTAGCTACATGGAAAAGTAACACATTATTCTGCCTAACATCTCCTTTTGTAAGTGATAAGAATCAAAATAAAGGTAAGTGATGAGATGCTTTGGATAAACTATTTTATTCAAAACATAATGTCTTAAAATAGCCTACCTTATAGGGTTATGATAACCAAAACAGTCCTGAACTAGATCAAGCTTTGATCTCTGTAAAACAAACTATCACTTTAATTAAATATTTTTTTCCCCACTAATAAAAACATTTTATCATTAGCTAGCTCCACACTGGAGAGCTGCTTTATTTCAGAAAATCAAGATGTAATTCTAATCGAAAGCGACACTGACTCTGGTTTTTCATACCTTTAATACCGTAAAGATGCTTGATTTAAAGCTATTGCATAAAGTACTATATAAATAAACATGATGTGAACGGACTTTACTTGAGTACTGAACTGCAGAGCTCATGCAAACATCCACATCGTTGTAATCACATGCATTTTTAACTGCTGCTTTCACACTGCTGTCAGTTTTTGTTGTGTTTATTTTGTTACTGAGAGGAAAGTGCGCAATATATTTTTACATATTTATCAAACGCCGCTCAGGTTTGGGTGTGTCTTCTTCTCTTGAATTGCATCCAGGAGGGCTGAATTACATTCTTGCGCTACAGCGCCACACTGCTCGAACCGCAGTATTGCAGGCTCTTGCATTAGGTCATGTGAGATCAAACGATTACTCGACAACAAAAATATTTGTCGACAATTTCGACTAATCGTTTCAGCCCTAAAGCATGGTGGTGGGAGTGTCATGGTCTGGGGCTGCATGAGTGCTGCCGTCACTGGGGAGCTATAGTTCGAGGGAACCATGAATTCTAACATGTACTGTGACATACTGAAGCGGAGCTTGATCCCCTCCCTTCTATTCCAACATGATAATGACCCCAAACACACCTCCAAGACGACCACTGCCTTGCTAAAGAAGCTGAGGGTAAAGGTGATGGACTGGCCAAGCATGTCTCCAGACCTAAACCCTATTGAGCATCTGTGGGGCATCCTCAAATGGAAGGTGGAGGAGTGCAAGGTCTCTAACATCCACCAGCTCCGTGATGTCGTCATGGAGGAGTGGAAGAGGACTCCAGTGGCAACCTGTGAAGCTCTGGTGAACTCCATGCCCAAGAGGGTTAAGGCAGTGCTGGAAAATAATGATGGCCAATGTTCCCTCTAAGCTCACCGCAGCCGCGCAGAGAAATAATGTGCTGCGCACACGCTAAAATGAGTTGGGAAACCCATTTGATTGCACTCTAGTTAAAACGAAAAAATTGCAATGCTCGGGTAAACCGCTATAGAGCTGGTGCCGCTATAGCGTTAGAACCGGTGAATGCGGTGTACAAGTTTCATAGAAAGAGAATGGTGTGCGCCGAATGAGTCGCTGTAGAAACCGAATACTTCAATGGTTGCGGATGAAATAGTTCAAATCGAGAGGCAACGCAAACACCGTGACATGTGAAATAAAACATCCTCATGTATTAAAGAAGAGTGGCTTGATTAACGTTAAGTGCTGGAAATAGCGGATGATTAACAGAACGGTAACAAAACGCTGAGACATTTACAGTCACACACAGGTGTATTGTGCAAACTGTACTTCTTAGCGATGTTTAGATAACTATATAAGAATTCACTTTTTTTTTTTATATTTAACTTACAGATCTCAGTTTAAATGCTTCAGTTTGTTTTCTATTCTCTTTTGTCAGTTTAAATGCTTCAGTTGTTTTGATATATTATATTATGTTCAGCCTATATTATAAACCTAATAAATAATTGACCTTGTTTTTTAATCGAGTCACTTATGCTCATCAAGGCTGTATTTATTTGATCAAAATACAGAAAAATAAAACCAGTAATATTGTGAACTCTTAGGCTATTGCAATTTCTAATATTGGTTTTCTATTTTAATATATTTTAAAATATAGTGTATTCCTGTAAAGCAAAGCTGCATTTTCAGCATCATTACTCCACTCTTCAGTCTTCAGTGTCACATGATCCTTCAGAAATCATTCTAATATTCTGATTTATTATCAGTGTTGTGCTGCTTAATATTTTTTGGAACATTTTTTTCTTTGGTTCTTTGATTAGGCTAATAAAAAGTTAAAAAGAACAGCATTAATTAAAAATATAAATATTTTCTAACAATATAAGTCTTTGTTATCGCTCTTCATCCATTTAACACATCCTTGCTGAATAAAAGTATTAATAAAAAATAAAAACATAAATAAGAAAGAAAAAATTGACTGACCCCAAACTTTTGAATAGTAGTGTATACTGTAACACAAAATTTCTATTTTGAATAACTGTTCTTTTTAACTTTTTATTTCTCAAAGAATCCTGAAAAGTATCACAGGTCCCAAAAAATATTAAGCAGCACAACTTTTTCCAACATTTATTATAAATTAGCATATTAGAATGATTTCTGAAAATTCAACTTTGCTTCACAGGAATAAATTATATGTTAAAGTATATTCAAATAGAAAACTTTTATTTAAAATTGCAATAATATTTCACAATATTATTTTGTGAAATAATATTCAGTATTTTTTATCAAATATATACAGCCTTGATGAGCCTCAGAAACTTCTTTAAAAAAAATGTACTGACCCCAAACTTTTGAACGGCAGTGTATTGTACTGTAAAAATGTTTTCTCAGGTAACCTAAAATGTACATCATTTAGTTACATCAAGGGTCAAATCAAATATAAATAGCACATTAAAGTTAAAAGTTACACACTTTTTTGTGCGCGCGCTGTACAGGTCTGGTATAAAGAATGTTTTTGCTCAGGTGGCTGAAATGTCCGCCCAATAGAGAAAAGTTTTGCTCAGCAAGAAAAAAAATTAGAGGGAACATTGATGGTGGCCACACAAAATATTGACACTTTGGGCCCAATTTGGACATTTTCACTTAGGGGTGTACTCACTTCTGTGGCCAGCGGTTTAGACATTAATGGCTGTGTGTTGAGTTATTTTGAGGGGACAGTAAATTTACACACAGTTATTCAACTTTACATTATAGCAAAGTGTCATTTCTTCAGTGTTGTCACATGAAAAGATAAAATAAAATATTTACAAAAATGTGAGGGGTGTACTCACTTCTGTGAGACACTGTATCTTGCAATGCATCTTCACTGTAAGATTCATCTTCAGTTGTCTCTTCTTCACTATTTTCTTGATCAGTAATATGATCAAGAATCTCTTGTAAAGACAGCTTCTTTGCCATTGCGCTAACACTAGCCGGGTTTCCATCACCCTATTTTAATGCGCATTTTGAAGTATTGTATGAAAAATGAGTGATGGAAACACAAAATTTTTAAGAAAAACCCCTTAATTCACAAAAAAAGTTTTTAAGCTCACTTGAGGTGGTTTTTGACTTGTGCGAAAAAGGGTTGATGCGAATAATGGGAGATGGAAATGCATTTTGCGAATAAATTCGTCCAAGCGCATCAAACAAGTCATGTGACTTTGTGCTATGAGACGGCAAAACCTGACTAACCAGCAGACCGATGTCATTCCACAACATCTGAAATGTTGTTATGGTCATTCTCAAATGCCCGAGCAAAGTCTGTCCAAGTATTTCTCTAATTACCTCCAAGAAATGTCTTGACATGACTGCATTCCCAAACAGCAGCATCCACCTCTGAAAGCAATGACCGCATTCATTGTGTTTCATCTGCTCGCTCTGAGGTACAAATAATTTATTATAAATTAAAATTATTATATTCTTCTAGGTTTCTTAGTGATTTATAGTGCAGGTTTATCAGGAAGTGACGATTTTGTTCTCTTTGACTCGTATGGAAACGGTGCTTGTTCACAAATGTTTTATGCGATATTCCAGTTTTGCGCATAAGTTAAATTCACAACTTTGTATGGAAATCCGGTTTGACTGAATGACAAGCAAGGGTGATAGCGAATATAAATGATAGCGTGAGTATACATGCATCCACGCACGCACTGGTCCAAGGCCTTTATGTTTGCATGCACAACAAGCTCCTGAACACTAGTTGTTTCTCTTACTTTCATTCTTCCCCATTCACTTTCAATGGCCGACCATTTTTGACAAGTGTGAATTTGTGCAATTTTGTACAAAATAAAAACCTTTCAAAACAAACTTCCTGATTGAACATTAAAGCACACTCGTGTGATAAACAAATTTTCATAATATTTTATCTCACATTGTGCAAATTATTCATAAAAAATGCTTTTTTCACAAAGAGGTGCCTACTTTCAGATAAATGAGGCCTACGGTTAATCAGATGCACATAGAAACACAAAACCAGTCCTAAATGAAAGAAAATAAGTTAACAAAAAGATTTAATCCAATCTTTGGTGATAATATAGCATAATGAGTGATTTATAAGCAATTGTTTGAGGCCGGGTCATTTTTGTCCAGGAACACAAGCGTAACAACTAACAAGGTGAAAAATCTCCCCGAAAATGATAAATAAAAATAAATAAATTGAGAAGTAGTTATACCCTATGTGAACAAAGTCACTAAATTTCAGTCCAATGCGATAACATTAACTAGTATTTTCAACAATAAATTTAAACAATAAATTCCTGAAAGCTGCAAATTTAAAGGCAAATTCTCGTATCAAGACCACAAACAAGACCTTTAATTGAGCATATTCAAGCATATTTAAAAAGTAAATGAAACTTGTCATATTGGCTGTATCCTGCATTAAAGCATGCAAATTTTTATTTAATTTTTGTTAAGAAAAGAACTTCCATTGTCAATTTGTTGCAGTTGTTTTTTTATTGTGAACAGGGTTTTATTCCTGGTTTATCACCTTAAAATTGATGTGAAAACAACAATAGCTTACCTGGTCATCTGCAAAGGTGACGAAAGCGAATGCTCTGAAGGGTTTAGGAATGAAAACATCTGTGACCTCCCCATACTGCATGAAGAACTGACGCAGCTCATCAGCGGTCATGTCCTCCGTGCAACGGCCCACAAACACTTTCCTGCTCCTCATTGGTTCATCTGGACCTTGCTGTTAAATATTCAGACAGATCACTCAGTTTAGCACCCCAAAAAGAGAAAACCTGACATTTCTTTCATAAATGGCCAACTGATTTAAAGTATCATATATAATTTATCATATAAACTACTGATCAAAAGTTTGAGGTCAGTAAGACTTTATTTTTATTCAGCTAGGATGCATTAAACTAATCAAAAGTAACAAAAACACATTTATAATGTTACAAAACTACATTTTGAAATTATCATGGTTTCCAAAAGCAATATTGAGCAGCGCAACCGTTGATAATAAATTACTAAAAATAAGAAATGATTCTTGAGCATCGAATCAGCATATTAGATTGATTTCTAATAGGGATTTTTTTCAGATCCGATCCAAAAAATTCAGATACCGATCCGAGCACTGTTTTTTATTTTATTTTTTATAATCAATGTAGAATTTCTATACCTCAGTGTGTTGACCTGATCATCACTGTTTTGTGTTAAACACAATCTACTAAATATAGATAAATATAGATACCATAAATATTAAAACTTCATTTTAAACAAAAAAAGAAAAAGAAAAAATATATAATCAATCTATGACAAAAATACTATTATAAACTAGGTTAGCGGATAATTTAGCAGCAAAAGTTATTCTAGAAAAATCATGAGTTCACAATAATTTGATAAAATCTAAACATTTAGTGAAATAACATTATTTAGTGGGAAACAAATAAAAGTGAATAAGTGTAGGACTGAATCTGGTAAAATGTTACACATTGCTCTTTGTATTGTTGTAAAATACATTCAAGAAAAACAAGTAAATTTATACTATAAAATTAAAAGACATTTCTGTAATGGAGGCAGCAACATATGATAGACAGGACAGAACAAGAAAGGCTATTAATAATCTTTCATTGTGCAAAAGTATTATAATACAAAAGGCTCCAATACAGAGTGGCACAAAGCACTTATGTGCATCCCGTGCGCAGAATGATGCGCTTGAAGCAACACGCAGTCACAGCGCGCAGCATAGAAAAGTTCAAAGCAAGAGATATTGATGCACAGTGTATTAAATCTGTGCAATAGTTTACTGAGCCTTTTCTTTTAACAGTTTTAAATTTCAGTTACTGCGCTCTTGGAAAGAGTTTCATTGTTTTGACTGTAGTAACCGAACGCGGCACGCAGTTTGAATACTGAATGGAAGATGACTGACAGCCGCAGCAGCGAGAAGAGTTTACATGAACTTGACTTAAATATTCATCTCTACCTCACATTAAACTATGTAACGGCTTCAGAACACTTGGAATATAGTGCACGAAAACTTTATGGTGCTTTATAATGTTTTTGTGCCTTTCGTGGGGCTTAACAATAACACAGAATACTATACGCACAATATCGAATTTGGATCGGTCTTATCTGACCGATACCCGATCCGGCAGAAAATGACCATATCGGAGCCGATACCGATACTGACTATTGGATCGGTGTATCCCTAATTTCTAAAGGATCGTGTGACACTGAAGACTGGAGAAATGGCTGCTAACAATTCAGCTTTGCCAATACAGGAATAAATTACATTTGAAAATATAATAGGTTTTTTACATTGTAATAATATTTCACAATACTACTGTTTTACTGTAATTTTGATCAAACAAATGCAACCTTTGTAGGCATTAGAGACTTCTTTCAAAAATATATTTAAAAAAAAAATCTTACTCATACCAAACTTTTAAATGGTAGTTTAAAAAAAAAAAACACTGACCTTTGAGTTTGGTAGTTTGCAGTCACACCACCTGCCATCAATCATGTGCCGCTGTGACATCACCTTACCCTGAGACTCCCACTCTGCAAACCTCACAAACCCAAATCCTTTTGAATTTCCTGTCTTCACGTCCCGCTTGACCTAATGTAACAGAATCAAATCAAGAGCTGCGTTCATACCAGATCTAATCTGACTTCATGATTGACAGCTGAGCCCAGTTCTATTTTTAAAAGCCACATAAAAAATTAAAAACATTAGACATGGAGAAATAAATCACGGATAGCTTTCACCAAAATATGGCAGTACAAAGACAATCACAGCTGGAGTATTACATTTATGTCAGTATATCTTACCTGCACCATGATGACTTCCCCAAACGTACTGAAGTAGTCTTTCAAGTCTTGTTCTGTAGTTTTCCACGGCAGACCCAGCACAATCAGATCTGAAGTCTTCTGATCTCCTGATCTCTTGATCTTCGTTGCAGATGAAGCATCGATCTCATCCATCTTCCTCTTATTATCCGGCAGAACCGTTTCTAGAACAGAAAACTTCACTTGTTACAAGTTCACACATTCTGCAACAAAAAAAACCCCATTAAATTAAGATGAACCGGATTTTTTTTTTTTTAACAGCTAAAGATAGAAATACTGAAGAACAAATGTTTTCATCACCTAACTGTGCTCCTCAACTTTGGTTATTATGACATATAACCTCAATGTTAAAGTACAATGTTAACCACATGCCTAAAATAACCCTAAAATGCATACAAAAATTACCCCTATTCTTGACTCATGTTTCTAGGGGGAGAAGTTAGGGTTAGTAATGTTATTTCATGTTATAAAACGTGCTTTTGACAATTATTAGGAACTTTTTCATATTTATATTCTAAATTGAGACAGAGGCTTATTCGTAATGACCATACCTTTGGGGTAATTCACCACATAGACCAGGTTTCCCCAGCCGTTCTCGGGGGCGTGTAGGATTCCGTCCACAAGGCGAACTCCCCTCATGCACTGAGACACCGGACTCCGGTAACGCAGGCCACAAGCCCCTGGAAACTGAGCGGCCACCGTGGACAGCAGCACCGTGCCGTCGTCCTCCGAAGGGATCTCCATCGGCTCCTCGTTCTCCTCCTCCGCGACGCGAATGTACATCTCGGCCATCTCTCCTGAATCGAGCTGTTGGTGAATCAATGGTATAATGAGTGGCGCTTCCTTCGTGAAAGAATCAGCGTTTTTGAGCGAATCTATCTCGGTCACTTTGATTCATAAATCTGACTGTTTTCCTGTAATCAAACACTGGCAATAGCGAACCAATAGCAATCGAGTGCAGGCTGTAAAGGAGCTGTATCATTGGTTGGAAGTGCACAACAACCACGCCCCCTTCACTAAACGAGTCGGTGTTTTATGAATGAGAGTCAAAATAGCACTGATTCTCCTTCGTGAACGAAATATGTTATTGACACTCACAATTCAACTCACTGTTATTGTTAAAAAAAACATGTGTGCGTTGTGGTCAATTGTTTGGAAATGTGTTATACTTGGTAGATGTAGATATGTCGAAACGAATTTTAACATAATAATAACAACAACAACAACAACTACTATAGTAGTAGTAGCGGCGTATTTCAGTTTCGTTAAGCGAATAATTCAATGACTTGTCACCACCATGAAAATATCAAAAAGTGTCACTGAATGAATCTTTTTAGTGAACCGATAAAGGATTCGAATCGCCGAAGTGAATCAAAACCCTTCCACTAGTTGTAATGTGAGCTGGCCGTGCGCGCGACTCCAGTACTTAACGTAGCGCGTGCAAACAACTCGCGAATCCATATTGCTTAGCAACATTAAATTACGGCATCAGCAGACCACTAATAGGTCGCTATGAGGTCTAGATACACATTAATGTATGTGTTATAGTGAAACAATTCAAATAACATTACCAATAAACAACTGCTCGGGTCCAGATATTCCTTTGTTAGCGCCACCAGCAGCAGCGCTCCTCGTTCAGAAAAATGTGACTACCAGGAATGAATGAGCCACTTAACACAACTCTCAAGGAAAATGACACTCTCAACAGTGTCCGTTTCTATTTAGAATAAAGCAAAATAATGCAATATCTGTATATAATATTAAGACGATAATATTCCGTTTTGTACAACTCATGCGACACTATTTTCGTATCAAGATGGCATTACCTAAGTCATGAAGGAAATACGTCACACGTGGGCGAGCTCATTTTTACATGTGCACGGGTGGAGAAAAGGGAAAACAAACACTGTTGGTGTGAATTCATGTTTGCTTTGCTGGTGATATATATACATAAAATGTAATTAAATGGTGTTATTTCTGAACAATTTAAGTGCAACAAAGATTCCTGTGTCATTTATGCATCAGAACACTTTACTGATGAAAGCAGAAGCACCTCTCCCTGTGTAATAGTGGACTGCTCTCAGAGATATAGTGCTCCTAGTGGCAGATATGCGTAAAACATCCGTGTTATTTACTCGAGATGTCAAGTGATGGGGAAAGCAGGAGTTAAAAATACTAAAATAGTTTTTGTCTAAATGTGTCTTTTACATTTTAACAATAAAACTTCCCGTATTAGCGCCTCCTAAATGATTACATGTAAAAAACGACTTACCATGTTAAGGCAGCAATCACAGCTTTTTTTCCCCCAAATGAAATTATTTTAAGATTTTTTTATTTATTTTTTTGCTTCTCCCGTTCGCTTAATAGTAATATCGTGATATAAGCATTATTATAAAACATATAATAATGCTAATTTGACTACATTGTAAAACACCCGTTATAAAAGTCCAATATAGTAAAACACAAAATATATGATGTGGACATTAAAATGTATTGCATTGTTGGAAAATCTGATATACCTTTACATTTTTTATTGGTAATGTCTCTCTCTTTTTTTTTTTTTTAAATACAAAACATTAAAGAGTTGCAATATACATTCAATCATACTGGTTAATATCCATAGCCAAAAAAACAAACAAACAAAACGTTTCCAAATGTTGATCCTGATTGTTCAGTGCTTATATCCATCTGTGTATCAGTAAATATCTTCATCAGAGTCGTTTCATCGACTAGACGTGATCATTTTAGATTTAAGAGGTTGTTTAACCTTTTCAGGTAGTTTAAGTAGTTTTACTTCAGCGTATGAATTCTCAGTTTTAAGTTCAAATATGTTAGGTGATGATTTAACTTAGAACAGTTACCATTCCAAGAAAAAGTCAACTTTAATAAAAAGTACCCAAAGTGGTAATTGAAAATATAACTCAATTAAAGGAAACAAGACACATTTTTTGATCAATATCTTTATATATTACAAAACAATAGAAATGCTACTGATAACAATATATGTTCACAGTTGCTGTTATGATACCACACTGAAATAATGTATATAAGTTAGACATAAAATGGCATATCTTAATAAATAAAAAAAGAACATTAATCTAACAAGTCACAATGCTTGACGGTTAAAAGTCGCATCATTATGAGCATTAAGTTGGAATTTTTCTTGTGTACAGTTTTCATGGGTATGAGGCTGATGTGTGTGTTAATGTGCTGTCGCTGATCACCCTCACAAGTCTGCAGACTTTATCAGCAACAATAAAGTGATACTCAGAAACGTTTTCAACACAATTATCAATAATCAGCTAATCAAGTAGTAACACTGACAGTGTAGTGCAAAGTAGACTGTGTGTGTGTGTCTGTGTCTGTGTGCGTGTGTTTTGGAGAGCAGGTTGTGTCGCTCAGCAGGATAACAAAAAGCAGCAAAAATAAATATCAAAAGAATTTATTTTTATCAGTATATAAAAGCTCTTTTTTGTTCTTGTTGTTTTTTTTTTCATTTCACCAAGAGTCTGGGGAAAAAAGGCCTCATGGAAAGTTCAAGGAACCACTTTGTTCCACCTCATTTTCCGGAAACTTCACACCAAGGACTCCATGCTCTCAGCCTGGTTGGATTCATCTGTTACCACTATCCCAGCAATTTTGTCCATGTAGTTGAAGCAAAGTCTGAAGTCTTTACTGCTGACAAGGCTGAGCATAGCCTTGTAAAGGTAGTGATAGTGCTCCTAAAAGAGGTAGAGAGAAATAGCGAAAAAAAGGAAATAAACACAATGAAGGAAAATAACATTTTGGAACTCCAACCGTACTGCGTCAAACTTCTACACAAAACCCCAATGACCTCTCTTTAATTTAATTCATCATCAAGCAGACTTGTAACTTGCAACTTACAATTTCAGTGAAGACACCAGGCCTCATGAGGTTAATCATTTTGGCGACCTGATAGACATCCACAGCACTCTCGTTCTCCAGTTGTTGGGAAAGTGTGGTCAAAGCACAGAACATCCCGGCAGAGACGGCTCCAAACCTAAAACACACAATCCATGAGGCTCACTCTCCCTCTGGTTACATGCACTGCTACTCATGGTTCATGCACTCACTCATCATGCACGATGGTGGGACCATCCCTTGTCATGGCCTCTTCTTTGATTATGTTGATAAGCTCAAATGTGCTGCTGATGGACGCATCAGGATCTGGCCAGTTTGGGCACTGGATATGTCGGACTTCTAGAACATAGTCGTCCTGCACAGCAAAGATAAACAGTTATGCAACCAACAAGTGCAGCTAAAATGGGAAGTAAAATGGGTTGGTTGCTTTCAATTTTAAATGGTAAAGCAAAACGTTCTTTCTTTCTTTCTTTCTTTCTTTCTATCTATACATCTATACATCTATCCATCCATCTCTTTTAATGTTTTTGAAAGAAGTTTCTTAATCTCGCTAAGATTGCATTTATTTAATCTAAATGCAGTTAAAAATAGTAATACTGTGAAATTTGGAAATTCAAAATAACAGTTTTCTATTTTAATATATTAAAATGTAATTTATTCCTGTGATGCAAAGCTGAATTTTCAGCATCATTACTCCAGTCTTCAGTGTCACATGATCCTTCAGAAATCATTCTAATATGTTGAATTGGTGCTCAATAAATATTTCTTCTTATTATTAAATGTTAAAAACATTCAACATTAAAAAAAAAAAAAACCTTATAAATGTCTTTTCGGTCTCTTTTGAAAAATTTATTGGATCCTTGCACTATATATTAAATACTTACATATTTTGTAGGTTATTTACTTTCCTGCTTAATAATACTATGATTGAATTAATAAGAAAATGAAGAAATAAAATCAACAAAAATCAAAAAGAAAAACTACAAAAAAGTAAATAAATTTTTTTTTAATAATAATAAATAATTGATTTATTTATAAGATTTAATCACTTTACTTTTAATGTTACATTTGTGCATCAATTGTTAAAGTCAACATTAAACGTAAACTAACTTCATGTGAATTTTCAATTTAAGAGTGATGTTTGTGTGGTGACTGAGGTACCTGTGTGGCTTCCAGGATGAAGTCGTGGATGACGAGCTGCTCCTCATTAGACAAACAGAGTCTGTCAGTATTAATGAGGGTGACAGTGAAGGCCACGCAGTTCATGGGCTCCTCTCTGCTGGGCCAGTACACAAATTCATCCTCAGCCTATAAAAAGAAGAGAAGGGCATATCATATCATATCATATCATATCATATCATATCATATCATATCATATCATATCATATACTTATACACAGTAACACTAACATATTTAACTAATTTATAAATATTGAGCATGTTTCCACATTTAATATTTACAAATTTACAAGCAAATAGAAGTGATTTTATAATAAATGTTAAACAAATTTATTGTAAACCAAAAATGACCAATTTCCTTATAATTTGTCTTTAATAAAGGGTGCTCTTTAGACATTTTTTTAAGTTAACTCAGTATTATATAATGTAATAATTCAATTGAACTCAAATATAAGTGCCATGATAACCTGCTGGTATGAAACCATTGAGAAGGCATTAACACAAGCCGCTGAACATTTATAAAAAGAACATAAGTTATATAACGCAGTATGAATCCACTTAAAAACACATGTTCATGAGTAGCTCTTCAACGCTGTACTCACGAGGCTGAGGTTGTCTGGCAACATCACAATAACTTGAGCATTATGGTCCCAGATCATCCTCCAGAAGTCTGTGGTTGTGTGGGGCAGAGGATGCTGGGTAATGATGAACTCGTTGCTCCTGTAATAGCCCTGTGAGTGGATAAACATTGATTTCATTCTAAAAGAAAATCACAGCTAATGTTGAGACGAGCAGATAAGGAGCTGGAACGCAAGTTACACAAATAATTAATGTTCCATGCATTATTAAATATGATCAAAAATAATGTATAATGTTCCAGTAAAGTCTTGTTGCTGTACCATAATGTAGGAGGCATTGATGTAGTCTGTTCCTTTTACTCCTGGGAGGGGAGCTAGTGCAACCCGAGCCCGCTCCGCTGAGGGGCAAAACATCAATGATAAACAACTCACTATAACAGTCACAGCAAACCAAACCTTGAACTCTATCATTCATTGAGTCATTGTGTTTTAAATTGGCATTCTTTGTCACCTTCATGTTTTTTAGTCAATAATACGCACAGTAATATGTACAGATGAAGACTGTAGTCATATATCAGAAGCATATCTATTTTATACTACATAATGCAGGTCATCCTCTTGTCAACTTGTACTAGCTGTGTGCCTTTTCTTTTCTTTTAATAAAAACATTGCCAACCCTATTGGATATTTATACTGGATATTTATGTCATTTTCCCATTAAAACAAATTGGTAACAATGGTTATCAGGCAGAGTTGGCAGAGTTGTTATTGCTAACAAAATTACAAATTAAAAAAATAAAAATCAATAAAATAAGTAAATAAATTCAAATCAAGAAAAAAATAAATATTAAATGAAGAATTTTAAAAAAAAAAATTAAATGCTGTCTTGCCAACTAACTGAATTAAATAAGTACTGCTTAAATAAAATAAGTGATATTTAAATAGAAATATAAAAATGACAGAAACATAAAAACATTAACATTTAAACTAAAATTAAAATGAAGTCTGAAAATATGAAAAATATGGATAATTCAAAATATTAATAATTACTATAATAGTACATAAATAATACTAAAATACCACTGAGGATTTTTTTTTACTATGGTACACATACCTATATCTATCTATCTATCTATCTATCTTTTTTTTTTAAATGGTGCTACCACACTGTGCTACACTATATACTGAGAATACAGCAAAATCCATATTGGCAACAGCAGGATTGTTGATTTTGATATATGGGTTTGGAAGGTTTAGCGACTCACTTGGCAAGACCGACGAGGTGCGGTTCTTCTCTTTGTTGCAGTCTTTCTGGGCACTGAAACACTCAATGAGGTGAGAATTGCATTGCGTCAACAACTGGAGGAACAACAACAAGAGCGTCCACAAGGAGGAGCAGGTTAGTTGTCTAACTGAGAAAACGAACATCTCAATACAATTGCATAGAGCCACAACACAGTCATCAAGTCCAGACCTTAAACTGTTTGTCCATGCGTGTTTGTCCCATGGGGCTCGGGGTGAGAATGCTGTTGACATAACTATGGAGTTGCCAGGCAGGCACCTCGGTGTCTTTGCTAAGCACAGCTTCCATTAATGCATCATGGATAAAGATATACTGCTCCTGTAGGTCACACATGCACAGTCATTAAAACAAACAATGTTGCATTAGGTATGTGACATCTCAACATTATATTTGCAAATAAATAACAAAATACAGTTATGTTTAGAATGGCATACTGCAATTCTACTCGTACTATTTTTTTCAGTATGCAGAGTGCGAATAGTATGTAAATGTTCTATATGCTTGTCATAGCCAAATGACCTTCTACATTTGCCAACATGTGTAGTATACAATCAGAAAACACTGCATGCTGTATCCCACAATGCAATGCACTTGTATTGACCTTACATGTCCACTATAGTGAAATTAAAGCAATTTGACTGGACTGCCAAAAGTAAATAAATCTTACACAAAATGGGATTTAACAAATGCAAAATAACCATTAACTGGAAGCTACATATGCAACAGTGTTATTTTAGTATTATTAGTAAAATGAATAAATTTGAATTAAAACCTTAATGATTAGTATCATTAGCTCTTATTTTTATATTTTCAGCTTAATTCCTAATTTTAATTTAATGTTTATTCATTTTGTTATGTGCTTTGAACTTTAATCAGCCAAGGCAGCATTTCTAATTTGTATTTAATTTGTTTTTCATCTAATATTTATATTTAATTTTAAAACATTTATTTTTAATAGTTTTAGCTTTACTTCTAGTTAACAAAAGTAACCCTGATATGCAACATGCAAAAACAATGAGGTCATGTGACAAAATGCAGTGTGATACATTTGGAATTGTTTTTTAATTGCATGTTACACAGTTCCACGTAAAATTTGAACAAAGAGTCTGGAGTATATACTATATACAGCACAGTATGCAGTGAGCAGTACACTAATATCACCTCAAGAAACAGCAACAGCCAGTGATTTGAGTGTGCGTTTTGAGTATGTGGAAACAGTGTGTTAAATCAAACAGGTAATAACCTCGGTCTGGACCAAGTAGTTACGCTGAGCTCGGATGTGTTTGAGGTATCCCAGGACGCTGACAGTGCCTTTGTCCTTTATCTGCTGCAGCATGCTGTCTATGACTATGTATGTGCCTGTCCTGCCCACTCCAGCACTGCAGGACACAGAGAAAGAGATGGTTTGATAAAAATGACATCTCATTTTGTTACAAAGCAAAGAGGCTCACACTTTCAACCACTGAATATGATGTAGGGATGGGAAAGCTTGCACAGTTGGAAAGTACGACACTGGAACTGACGTGTCACATGCTAGTGGGTGGAGCTTATATTTCCATAACAGTCCGTACCTGCAGTGAACTAGAACGGGGCCTGTGCCCGGCGTGCGTGCCGCTGAAGATCGAGAGATGAATTTGAGGACTGGTAGTGCATACTCAGGTACGCCCATGTCTGGCCACTGCGTGTAATGGTACTGGACAACCAGCCGTTCATTATGCCTTCCCTTCTGACCCTGAGAAAGAAAGACAAACCAGAGGTCAAAATGCATGTCATTGCTATATAAACACGGTACAAATGCTCAAACGCACCTTTTTCAGTTTGGTGTTGCGTATGATGAAATGGCGGAGAGTGTAGTAAGCGTAAACTTTAGTACTCTTCAGAATTACCATTATGTTCCCATAAAGCTCACTGTTCTCTGATGGCCAATACTGATCACATTTCCTCTGTAAAAACAACAAAAGCATCTTCTGTTTTGCTTTTTAAAACATCAGCGTCACCATTAACAGATTAACATTAACATTCAACCAAAATGAAAATTTACTCACCCTCAGGGCATCCAAGATGTAGATGCATTTGTTTCTGCATTGAAACAGATTTGGAGAAAGTAACCATTACATAACTTGCTCACCAATGGATCCTCTGCAGTGAATGGGTGCCGTCAGAATGAGTGTCCAAAAACATCACAATAATCCACAAGTAATGACTCCAGTCCATCACTTATCACAATGTGAAGTGAAAAACTGCTTGTTTGCAAGAAACAAATCCAACATTAAGACATTTTAACTTTAAACGGCCACTTCTGGCCAAAATTTGAATCTATAATCCATAATAACACTTCCTCCAGTGAAAAAGTCAATCTCCTGTTGTGCTCTCACATCAAAATCCACCAACATATTTGTTTTCACTTTTAAACGGTGCTTAATCTGTGCATATTTCTCTCCTGATTTAGACGACCTTTTCACTGACAAAAATAAATATTATGGATAGAGGACTCTTATATTTGCAGAAAGTAATGGTTTGAAGTTGAATGGTTTGACTAGTAGTCCTGTTGATTACTTGTGGACTTTGTGATGGTTTTATCAGCTGTTTGGACTCTCATTCTGGCGGCACCCATTCACTGCAGAGGATCCATTTGGAGAACAAGTGATATAATGCTAAAAATGTCTTAAAAGTCCTGCTGAAGGAACAAACTCATCTACATCATGGATGGCCTGAGGGTGAGTAAGTTTTCAGCAATTTTGATTTTTGAGTTCTATTCCTTAGAACTATTCCTTTAAATTCTTACCTTCCACCATAGCTCTCAAATTGTTTTTATGCTAATGCATATTAAATAAACTGTGTAAGCAAGGTCTATTTTTTTTTTTTTTTTTAAATGAAGTGGTTATTAGTCACTCACCCTGCCTTTCTCCACCAAGTTGGTGATCATGACAATCACAGTGGTGTTCTGCTCCCAAATCATTCTCCAAAAGTCCTCAAACGTGGACTTGAGAGGGCCCTGAGCGGCTATATAAGCCCTGGGTCTTTTATAACCCTGAGAGGGAGAATATTTAATTACAAAACAAACATTAAAGCAACAAGCATGCACTTAGTAATAAAATACCTACGTCTACATAGTTGGCATTGATGTAATCACTGTGCTTGGAGTCTTTCCCAGACAGTTGCTGCAATTTCACTCTGCTGTGATCATCTGGATATTAAAAAGCAATAAATGATGTATCATTCAAATCAGTCTTTGAGATACGTAAACTATTTAGAAATACTAGCAGTGCAAGTAAGAGTGAAAAATGGATATTAATATCTTTTATCTTCATCGTGCATGCACTGATAGCACTTCATCACAGATAAATTCACAGTATGTTTAAGAAAGTAAATGTTCATGCTTGCCACATAATAATCAACTCACAGGCAACAATGTTGATGTATCTGTTTTTGTGCTTGTTGTCTGGGTGATTTGAATGTTCTGCAGTAATCTTCATTTCAGATGTGCAGTGTTGAACCTCCTGCAGGGAAAGTATGATTTCAAATAATTAGTTGCAGGTATTGTAATTCACAGACTACACTATGTTGAAAATAGCATACTACTATGCTACACTTCTTATTTCTGCGTACAGAGCATGTATATTATGTACAATGTACATAATTTGTGTGTGCATGGACTATATAGAAGTAAAGTGCAGTAAACAACACACCAATTCAACATCTATTTCTCATGTGACAAACTGTAAACAGTATCAGCAATTAAAAAAAGATTCAATGTGTAATTCGACTGTCAATACACCAATTTGGATTAAAAAAAAAACATCTTTAATATGATAACTGGATTTCACATGGGTTATCCTTGAGGTTGTAACAATTGTACATTTTTTTAACAGTAATGAATACTTAGATTATTTAATTCTGAATGAAGTCCTGTCAGAACTGCTTTGATGAAATTTTGTTGACCATATTATCGGTAAATTATTTAAGACTCATTTCCAAAATAATTAGTTAATTATTCCAGTAATTAGCCAAACTTTGATTAGAACTTACATAAATTGCCCCATTTGTCCAAATCATTTAATTATTGTCACATCAATGCAATTTGAAATAAATTTTATACAGCAGCATAATAATTAGCTCCCCAGTGAGCCGTAATGAAGCAGACATTAATCTGCCGTGCAGATTTCGTCTTTCAATATCTGTAAAACAAAGCACCTCTGTAACGAACTGATACCTGCTGCATTGCTGATACTGTTAAGAATCAAAGTTTTTAAGTAAATTTTCTTCAGGAGACCCAGTTCTTGCTTTTGGATGTGTCCATATTGGATTGTGATGTTTGCTGTGGGCATGAACCAGACTCAAGCTTCCCTACATTCCTGCATAGATTCCTCCAGCGAGAGGAGTGATTTTAATGAGGCTCTCCTCTTTAATTAGTCCTTTTCCCATAGCCATCTGTGCCTCTGTGCTACTGGGAGCACCGGTACATGTACAGAGCACATACACACACATTCTCACACGCTCCAACTACAAAGACCATACTCACATCAAACTCCTGAGAAAAGCCATGTTGGTTGTTGGAGTACAGCTCCATGATGCGTTTGATGAACTGCCTGACTGGCACAGCCTCCAGGTCATCTGAAACACAAACCATACATGCATCATACTACACCTGCCTATTCAAAGCCAAACATTTTGATACAAATTGTTGATAAATGCACACTAGAAACATTTTTCCCCTCATATTTAGGAATAAGGGTTTATAAAAAAAAAAAAATTATATATATATATATATATATATATATATATATATATATATATATATATATATATACACACACACACACAATAAATAAATAAACAGCATTTATTTGAAACTATGTAAAAAATCTATGAAATGTGACCCTGGACCACAAAACCAGTCTTAAGTCGCTGGGGTATATTTGTAGCAGTAGCCAAAAATACATTGTATGGGTCAAAATTCTTGATTTTTCTTTCATGCCAAAGGTCATTAGGATATTAAGTAAAGATCATGTTCCATGAAGGTATTTTGTCAATTTCATACTGCAAGTATATCAAAAATTTATTTTTGATTTTGATTAATTTTCAAATCAATTTTAATTTTGTATCTCGGCCAAATATTGTCCTATCATAACAAACCATACATCAATGGAAAGCTTATTTATGCTTATTTATGATGTACAAATCTCAGTTTCGAAAAATTTACCCTTAAGACTGGTTTTGTGGTCCAGGGTCACAAATATAAAAATGTAATAAAAGTAATAAACATTTACTTTTCCAAACTTGTACATTTTCATTAAAATACACCAAATTATCTCACAGAACATTTAATAACACACCAAAAAACATCAGATCACTGCAACTGACATAGGCTACATTTCACAACACATACATTATTTAGTGACTGCATACGATAATATATGCTGCTTTTTTCCATAAATAGTTAAACTATTAATTAATTAAATTAAATCTAATTAATATTTGTAATTTCAAAATATCTATTGTCACTTGTAAGGAGCAAACCCCTGTGGAAAATAAAAGTTTAAATAAATAAATAAAACACATCCTTGTTCCAAATGACAAAAGACTTTGAACCAAAATCCATCCGCCCTACTTGTTTGGCCTGCCTTCCTGAGTGATGATATTTGGTCACATCTGTGTCATATAAAGCTCATCAGTTATCTATCAAAGAAAGGGACTGGACCGATGGTCTATTGTCATGTAGCATGGCCATATAAAGGTATGGTTCATTACTGCCTAGGGAAGCACACAGCTGGGACCATATTTAAAAAAGACCAGAATCCCCTGGAGCATCTACTGCTTCGCCATTGTGAAGGATGATCAAACACACATCAATTCAACCCCCACTCTGTATTCAGTGTCTATGCAATTAACAGAAAAGATTCTGTCTTATTAAATCACTAAGACATGCACACACACAGACGACTTCTTCAATTTAACAGGGCTTGTTGATGACTTCTCTATTACAGCAGAGACATTAAACTATCACCTCAAACGGAGTTCTCATAAACATTAATGGCTAGTTTTACTTCTTTTGGCTTACAGTTATATAGACCTGTCAGTCAATAGCTGGACTGCATCACATGAGGAGAGAGAAGGAGAGGCAAGAAACCAAGGGAAAGCAAGAGAGAAAAGAGTGGTAATACTGAAAGCAGTTCATGCAATTTTAGAAAATCATGCACAATACCCAAAGTGAGCAATAAGACTCACTTTGGGTATTGTGACAAACAGACACACATAGAACATAAAATACGCATCCACTCAACAACCCAGAAAACCGCAAGATAGGAATCCTGATCATTAAAAGAAATAGTCCAGCCAAAATGAAAATTATGTCGTTATTTACACATCCTCACATAGTGCGAAATCAATAGGACTTTAATTTTGCAATGGAACACAAAAGAGATATTCTTCTCACTCAAAGCATCAGAGACAAGAGCATTGTGAACATTCAGCAAAGCACAACCTTTTGTACTCTATGGAATGAAAGTACACTGTTCCAAAGTTCAGGGTCTGTAAGATTTTTTTAATGTGTTTGAAAGAAGTCTCTTATGCTCACCAAAGCTATATCAAAAGTCTCTACTAAGAGAAATATTGTCAAATGTTCTTACAAAAATGGATGTTTTCTTTTTGAATATACTTTACTGTCACACGATCCTTCAGAAATCATTCTAATATGCTGATCTGCTGCTCAAGTAACATTATTATTACATCATTATTATCAGTGTTAAAACAGTTGTGCGGCTTCATATTTTGTGGAAAAGCATACTTTTTTAGGATTCTTAGATGAATAGAAAAAAAGAAAGAAAAAAAACAGCATTTGTATGAAATTCAAAATACAAAATAAATCTTTCGTAACATTAGAAATTCTTTACTGTCATTTTGATCAATTTACTGTGTCCTTGCTGAATAAAATTAACTTCTTTCAAAAATAAAATGAATATTATTATACTAACCCCAAACTTTTGAATGGCTGAATGGTAGTAAGGGTGTGGGTTTTAATATCATTTCATCAATTATTTTACTATTTAGTGTATAAACAACATTCTGTAATAACTACTTGTCAGCAGGTCTGGTATATTTATGAACTGTCATTTCACTATACTTTCTTATATCTTATTGATCCATTTCAGATTCAGAATGTAGCCATGTCAAAACCTATTGAGCTGCTTTGCTTCCTAAATAGACAGCTGCCTCCCATTTTAGGATCACCTTTGGGAACCTGTGTTGAAATCAAAACTAAAAGAACTCCTATGAAATGACGTAAAATAAAAGCTATCACAGCACAATGTATTTTCATTTGTTTGTTTAGGTACTCACCCGCTGTAGACAGGACGGGGAAACTGTCATTGCGGATCACTCTGGGAGAGTTCCTGTCTTCAATATACAAATGTGCAGTCTGGAAGTATCTTCTATGAACAGAAACGGTCTCAGTTAGTGGAATGCAGGTAATCAGGAGGATTTTAGATAGCTCCTTAATTCGAAGGAAGCCTGAGAATTGTTGTTAGGTGATCACTTAACGTCAGAGTCTAATTTACAAACCACTTTAGATGTCAAGCTGTATACTCTTGTTTGTGCTGTTTTGACCCATGTTTCGTTTCAATAGCCTGCAACTCTAATATCAGTCCATTACTACAAACATATTGCCTAAATATACTGTACATATATGCATGACATAATACAACTGACTCTATCTATCTATCTATCTATCTATCTATCTATCTATCTATCTCATAATTATTCCATGTAACTTATTATTAATATAATATAATATAAATATAAAGTATTAATTTTCATAAAATAACATTAACTTAAATTCTGTTGTACAAATTGTACAATTGTGTATGGTATCGGCTGAGGCTAAAAAAAACAACAAAAAAATGTTTTTTAAAAATCACAAAAAAGCTAAATATCAGATGAATGAATCAGCTCGGTAGATATCAGTTTATCATTATTAATATAAACCATGCATGAAATGATAAATCCATTCAACTACTCTTTTATATTGCATAAAACCCTGTCTTTAATAATTGGCAACAAATTAAGATTATAACAGCATGACAGTAATTACATTCAAGATCTTTAAAATAAAGTTAGGCAAACTCATAATGCATAATAATGTCTATCCCCGACATATTTATTCTAATTAAAATGCATTAGCTAATACAGACACCCACAGACGTCTAGTTCTCACTGTGGGTTTCATAAAATATACATGAACAGCAAAGTGATGATACCAAATATCCCGCCAAACTTTGCACACGCAACTCCTGCTACCTCGGGATTGATCTTTTAAAAATCTATGTCTTTTATTTCATTTTCAGTGCACAAAAACAGACCCCTCCCACCCCTCATCGAAGACTTACTTTCATGCAATTCCCATGAAGCATTTGTATAAGCATGCCCCTACCTGTACTTTATGCAGAGCAATGAGCAGATGCTAGTCATCCTTGGGATGTGAGATAAAAAGAAAGAAAGACGGTCTGAATGTTCGCTGAGCTCTGATGAAGGAGGGGGGCTGGGGGACTGAGGAGAGAGGACGAGGGGGGACAGGAACCCTACACTAATGACCTTTTTATGATGGGGGATCTCTCGTGTGTTTAGAGATTTTGGACTAATGGTGTAGAAGGGTCCTTCAGCGAAGTTTTGGACCCTGCGGTCTAATCCTTGAGAATGCAAAACAGGAGAATGGTAAAAAGATAAATATAACCTCTTATCGTACCCCATCTGCGTCAGCTCTGAAATTTCTTTAAGTCATAGGCGATCTCATGCGTACGTGTAGAAATGTACCATGGAGACAAGTGCAGCATCTTTGGTCTTTAATGGGCATCTGTGAGTCTGAGCAGACTGAAAGCCTCTGAGCCATCCAGATGGAACCCTGCCTACATAAACCTCTCATTAGCCTATCGCCTTGGCAACATCGTAACTTCATTTTAAGCAAATAATAGCATACTTTCTGGTAAACACTCGCGTGAACTCCAGCTATATACGCAAACGAGAATGGAATATCTTTTGAATGGCTTTTGTTCGCTCTGTAGCTTTGTTCTACACGTTCTTGGAATTTGACAACGGTGATGTCTTGACAAAGACGTTTGCCGTCATGTTCTCGGGGGAACGGTTGCGTCTCGTCACTTGTCTTCCTTCCACTCGCTTAACAGATTGATTACCGTGCAAACAGTCTTTCATTCACTTTAACTGTCACTGATCAACCTCTTATAAAGCCATCAAGTGATCAAATCAAACTGCTATTATCTTTTCCTTTCAAGATGCATGATTTGTCGGCTGACGTAATTGCTTTGCAATTAGAAAAATTGCAGGCAAAAATGTGTCGAAATTTGCCGTGATTTATAAGGCCATGTGAGGTTGGTGCTGTTATTGTTAAATAAATCTAAAACCTTTAAAAAAATCATTTTAGGTAATTAAATCTGACGTAAAATAGAAATATTAGATGAAAAACTTTCCAAGATTTCCAATTTTCCTTCATGTTTAAAGGGATTGTTCATCCAAATTGAAAATTCTGTCATCATTTCTTAACCCTGAAGTTGTTCCAAACCTGTATGGCTTTTCATGAACACAAAAATAAGATATTTTGAAAAATATTGGGAACTAAACTGTTGATGGTAGCCATTGACTTCCATGGTATTTTTTTTCCCATACTATGGAAGTTAATGGCTACCATCATTCTTCAGTTTTGGTTGAACTATCCCTTTAACTAAAATGACTAAAAATAATACCATGATTGTTTTCGATAAGTCAAATAAAGCTGAAATAAAATATTCATCTAATATTAGATGAAAAACTTGTACTTAAAAAAACAAAAATTAGAACTGTTGCCTGGGCAACTACTTGAAATAAACAAAAATAAGCTTATTCAAAATATCAATAAATACTATAATAATATATAAAAGACAACTAAAAGTAATACTTAATATAACATGTCATACAATGTCATACAAACATTTTAAATATAAAATTGGTTTTAAATATTAATGTTTTAATGTAACATTACTGATTGTACTGTGTGTTCACATTTTAAATGATACGCTCAAAGAGTCAGCTTCACAGATTGGAGCACAGCTGGGTCCCTCCGCACAAGGCTCATGGTCCCTAGGGGGCCCGCAACCTCTTAGCTCACATACAGACACAAGACTGAACAGGAGGATGGTGGTATTTGGCAGGAAGCTCCATAGGAGGATTTTAATTCGGTTACCATGGGGCTGAGAGCGGTCCGGGAGAGGGCGGGCAGATGGGGCTGGGACTCTCCAGGGAGCTGAGCCAGGTTTATAAAGGCCAGTAGATGGAGTAGAAAGAGGTAGATGAGGTGTGGATTCAGGGGTCAGAGTGACCTTACACTGTTTACAAACCAGCCACAACCATGACCAGACGGATCTACTCCACAAAACATGTTGTCATGAATATTAATTAGGTGATGCAGTCGTTCACAAAAAATAAAAAATAAAAAAAAACCTCAAAGCTCCAAAAAAACGAGACGGATGAATGTAGAAGCTGTTACAAGATAAGGAAATTAGATGAAGAAAACTGATTCTAGATGCTATATTCTCAGTTCGGAACCCGATAAAGGTCCAAGATGATCTAAGACCAGTGTGCTGGTCAATAGCCGATTCACCTCTGCCTTATGAACTATGGTTTTCAACAGCGTCTTACCTCCAGTAGACCAGGACAGCCAGCAGCATGATCAGACAGAGCAGCGTGAGGGCAGAGACCACCATCAGGGGGATGATCCAGTCCATCCGGCTGGATGCTGACACCGGATCTCGGGTGACAGAGGAGATGCTGTTCCTCTCTGCATGATGGTCAAAGGAGACCACAGCAAGGTAACAAATACAAAGGCAGAGTTTTAAACCATTTTATATTAGATTATATTAGAGTCTATTTTGGCATTCGTGCATATTCAACACAGCTATTTTTGTACAATGATCTTCCTTTGCAAAGCTTATTTCAACTATAAATTTGCATGTAATATATTTTACAATAATCCATATACAGCAGTCTTTATTACATTACATAGAACTTTATATTTAGTTTCTGATTATTTATTTGTTTATTACATTATAAAATATTTATTATATATTTTATATTATTTAATTACATTTTATTATATATTTTAATACAATTTTAATGAATATATATTTCACAATAATACTTACATCCACTACCATTCACAAGTTTTGGGTTGGTAAGCTATATATATTTTTTTTTAATACAAGTCTCATCAAGCCTGTATTTATTTAATTAAAAATACAAGAAGAACAGTAATATTGTAAAATATGATTACAATTTAAAATAATTGTTTTCTATTTTAATATATTTCAACATTTTATTTATTCCTGTGATAGCAAAGCTGAATTTTCAACAGTCATTGCTCCTGTTTTTAGTGTCCTTTAGGAATCATTTAAATATGCCAATTTGGTGCTCAAGAAACATCTCTTATTATCAATGCCAAAAACAGTTGTGCCGCTTCTTATTTTTATGGAAATCACAATAGTTGTTTTAGGATTCTTTTTCAAATAAAGAATAGCATTGATTTTAAATAGTTTTTTTTGTAGCAACGTAAAATTTTACTGTCACTTTAACTCAGTTTAATGCATCCTTAATAAATAAAAGTATTCATTTCTTTCATAAAAAAATTTCCCCCACAAATTTTTCAACATTATGTATTTATTCATTTTAACATTTTATATTTCAATATATTTATATACATTAATATATATTTTAATATTATTTCAAGTTTTTTGACACCACTTATTAATTTGAATAGTACTGTCTTTTGTGTATATTATTGCTGTTGCCTTGAGCTGCAAGCCTATAGCTCACCTACCAGTGTGAATGAAGTGCGGCCAGTGCGCCTTCTCCTCATTGGTGAGTTCGGTGGTCTCAGTTGAGCTGGAGGGAAGTTGCATGTCTACAGTGTTATTCTCTACCAGCCATGTTGGTTTTGATGAATCCTCACCAGAAGGCCTCTCTGTGGCACGAGGAACCTGCTCTTCCACTGTTCTAGGGGCCAATGTGGAGTTCTCAGTGTTAACATCAGCCCTCTCTCGACCCCTCTCTCTGTGTTTTGAAGTTGGGACGGGGGCAGTTGGTTTTTGGGGCACCGTCTTGTCCTGCTTTTTGTCCTTGACTGTCACATCTTTCCCCTTTTTTTTCTTCTCCTCTTCTCCCTGCTCCTCCTCCTCCTCCTCCTCCTCTTCTTCTTCTTCCTTTTTCTCCTCTCTTTCACCGTCTTCTTCCTGTTTGTTATTAGCTTCAGTGCTGTCCTCAGAGGTCAGGATGTTGCTGTCAGATGGGGTGTTTTTAGCTGTGGGAGTGGCTGGATGTTGAGTGGGCGTGGGGCCTGAGTTTGTAGAGTGGCTCGGCCAAAAGGATCCTGGGAGGGAAGAAATCACACTGCCACTGAAACCCAGTCCTGCCAACAGAGTGCTGGTCACCACAGATGCTACAGTGGCTTGTCCACCACTGGATGGAGGTCCCATTCCCGTAGCCATTGAAACAAAGGAAAAGGGGAGGCCAGCGGACGTCCAAGTAGAGGAGCCTGAGCTTATAGGAGCCATGTCTGCCGAAGAGGCGGGGGAAACCGTGGGCTAGAACGGGGCGGAAGAAGAAAAGAAATGATCTTTTAGTTGATAACTATAAAGATAACTATATTAGATCCACACCATCGCATGATAACGTCTGATATTATAAGCATGCGCTGCCATGCTGTAATCTGCCGCTTTAAATGCTCAAGCTCTTTAAAGCTGGACAGATTCTGATAGGCTGTCAATGTTTTTGTGAAAGTGTTTCCTTTTCATTAGACAAACATTTGTACTAAACCTTGAGCAAAGAGATGACGGCATTAATATTTTAGTCCATTTTCCAGTATGAGATGGTACATTTTCAAAGCATATATATCTGCTAAATGTTTTTGGTTAATCTATGCTATTCTTTGAAATTTAGAATGATTTTTTAAAACGATATCTTTACCATTATTGTTATAGTTATCGTCCTTGGTATGAACACTTAATTTCTAGCGATTATCGCCGATTTGATTGCACAAATACTATTTAAACTAAACTGAGCTAGACAATGACATCTCTGAATTCAATAATGAAATGCCTTTTAACTGAAAATTGAAAATTGAGTGTTTAATCTTATCATTATACATTACTGACACTCTATCCTCCAATTTGATACTGTTAAGTGCTTTGACACAATCTGTATTGTAAAAGCACTATATAAATAAAGGTGACTTGACTTGACTTTAGAAATGATTAAACCAGTTACCCACCATTCCAGTTTTCACAATCCTTGTGCCCTCGAATATCCTTGTGGTGTTCGCTTGAAGAATAAATCACACAGTATGATAATCAATACTAATGAATTGTTTGAATGGCAGCAGCATTTTGTATTTTTAGGACCTGAAAGCCACTTGAAATCAGACGAACCTTTGAATATAAGTGTTTGGCTGAAGTCACTGCGCTGGTCTCTCTGACATACAGCTTGCACTCTGAACAGATACAGGACATCTGGAGACACGAGTGTGATGACTGCCCTCTGCAGGAAACATATGACACACCATACATTTTAATAACAGTACAACACATAGACGGCAGTAATAGAAACTGGATACCTTCAAAATAACTCATACTACCTTTGCAGTAATGTACAGTATGCACATTTTCAGTATGCAAGGTAAACGCAGATAAGCGCGTTTAATAATAATACTTTTTTCTTCAAAAAGAATGCATTAAATTGATCCAAATTAACAGTAAAGACAATGCTTTCTATTCATCGAAAAACCTCAAAAACAATGCATCATGATTTCTACAAAAACGTTAAGCAGCACAACTGTTTTCAACACTGATAATAATAATGTGTTTCTTGAGTGCCAAATTAGCATATTAGAATGATTTCTGAAGGATCATGTGACACTCAAGACTGGAGTAATGGATGCAAATTACATTTTAATTACATTTACATCAAAATAGAATACGGCTATTTTAAATTGTAAGAATTTTTCACAATATTACTGTTTTTTCCCCCATTTTTTTAATGAAATGAATTTAGTTTTGATGAGCATAAGAAACATTAAATAATTTTATCAACCCCAAACCTTTGAATGGTACTAGTGTACATTTGACAATGTGCACTTTACACAGTACAGAACAGTATAGAACAAAATAACCATTGTTTTATAATGGGGAGCAATGGCTGTAGTGAATCATGAAAATAAATGTACTAAACCTTGAGCAAAAGAGATGGTACATTTTCAATGCGTATATATCTGCCTACATACGTTTTTGTTGTACAGTCATATATAGACAGCCTCCAAGCAAACAGACACAGATTAAACACCACAAAACTCTAATTTTGATTTCAAGCTGTCTTCAGTTGACCAAAATTAAGTCTAATTTATGCATTTCTGAATGTTGGACGCAGTCAGAGTGTCCCTTCAACAGCTACACACAAATCCAAAAAACCTCATTACACAACACAGAGTGAGCAGATGTAAATCTGACAAGATCTTATTTTCCAAAACCGAAATGTCAAAGCAAATTTGACATCTGCCATTATTATTTGTATAAATTGACACTCATTTATTGCAATGTCCTGCTCCGTCTTTCAGCGATCCTCAGTGTCCCAGAAATAGATAGATATTGATTACAATTTCATATACCCAAAGTTGGTCTTGATTCGCTGGCACAACCTGTGACTGGGCTCAAAATTGAAATAAAAATGTAAATGTAGAGGCAAAAAAAGATGAGGGAGTCATGATGGGATGTAGAGTGAAAGAAAGTAATTGGACTTTAACCGTGGCAGTTATATCCCTCAACTAAATCCAAATCTAATTTGACCGAGGCTAAAAAAGACTGACAGCGCTCATCAGAAAAAGTTCCTTCAACTGGCTGGACACTGTCTTGTTGTCATGGATACTGTGTGTGTAAGGCTGCTCCAATAAGTTGACTGACAGACATGGGTGTAAGTCATTCATTAGACTTGAGGGAAGAAAGACAAAATGCTGTCCAAGTCCATCAAATCGATGAGAGCAGTCCATCCATCAGAATTATGAGGGAATGCTGGGGTCCAGAAGACAAGGCTCTGGCAACAGGTTCTGACATCATGCTTAAGTGGCTGTATCAAGGGTAACAATTCTATATTTTTTCAAATGTTCAAATTCAGTCAATTAATTGGCTCTTGACACTAATCGGGCCACCCTGCCGTCCTCACATCTGTCACATACAACAGTGTTTTAAGTCTTATTAATCTCTTTCATTCCAGATTACTCCCAACAAGTCTGGGCACTACATGTCTCGAGATCTTGGGTTTGTAATAGCAGAGGTGTTTCATTACATCTTACACTCCTGTCTAGCTCAAGAGTCTTCAACAGGGGGTCTGTGACCCCTAAAGGGTCCATTGTAGTACTGCAATTGATATTTTTTCCAACTTATTTGGGATGCCAATACAAAAATACATCCATGGAAAAAAAAAATTGAATATTAGTTATTTTCAACATAAACTAAAAGACATTAAAATTCATAAAACATAAAATTACACATTTGAATATAAAGAGACACATTTTATTACACTCGTATTTAATAATATTTAATATACAAAGTCTTCTGCTCACCAAGGCTGCATTTATTTGTTCAAAAATACAGTAAAAAATAAATGTTGTTACATATTGTTTCTAATTATTTAAATATTACTTTAAATGACTGTTTTTCATTTTAATACATATTCAAATTTAATTTATTCCAGTGATGGCAAAGCTGAATTATTACTCCAGTCTTTAGCGTCGCAATGATCCTTCAGACATCAAACTAATATGCTGATTTGCTGCTCAAGAAACATTTCTTATTATTATCAATGTTGAAAACAGTTGTGCTGCTTAATTTATTTTGTGGAAACAATGATATGTTTTGTCAGGATCCTTTGATGTATAGAAAGTTCTAAAACAAAGCATTTTCGAATAGAACTCTTTTGTAACAAATAGCATCTTTTTGCAAAATAAAAGTATTAATTCTTAAAAAAGTCTTACTGACCCCAAATGTTTTGAACAGTAATATATAATACACTAATGTTACACCATGTTATTGACACGACACGATCTTTATCTTTATCGACCAAACTTAGATGGTCTAGCAGTTATGTCACTTGCGCCTTCAGCCCAATGTAACCTCAAGACAGTGATTGAATACATGGTTGAGATAAAACCAGGACTAAAAGAATTACAGCAGAGGGAATGAGGTTTGCGGTGGTTGACACTTTGAATGTGCTCTGCCTTTCATTGTCAGGAGGCTTACCGTGCTGTGTTCGCCGCGCTGCGTGAAGGTCTTCTCAAAAGGCATTTCATCCTTCACCCAGCTGTAGGAGACAAGGAAGCCCACTATAGGCGGGTGGTAGACAGCTGACGGTCTGTCCCAGGTCAACACAAGAGCAGTTCTGTTCAGAGGGTGGGCCTTCATGTTGTCAGGGATGCTGCTGCAGACTGGATGGAGAGAGGAGAAGCAGAGCGATGAGATAAGACTGATAAAAACAAGGAGGAAGAAGGTACAGTACAGTTGTTCTCATTTGATTAGGGATGTGTGACTGGAGATAAACGGGTGGAATTACGGCTCTTCGGCAGTGGGAGCGGAGCCAGATCTCAGCCGCACAGGTCCACGACTGCAGCCCCCAGGTGAAGCTAAATCTTTTATTGCTGTCTGACTCACCAAAGCGTTCTCACTAGAAACTGCTTCAAAGTGGAAAATAATACATGAGTTCATCTCAATCTGCCTCCAGGCTTTCAAACAGCCTTGCAGTGAGCACACGCATGCGTGGCTGTGGCTGTGGCTGTGTGCGCTACTGTGGACACAGTAGGAAGTCTGAGTGTGTGTGTGTGCGTAATTCTCAGTGGTGGAAGAAGTACACCAATCATGCACGTCAGTTAAAATGCAGATACGATGATGAAAATTAATGCAAAAGTACACTAGCATTTAAAAGTTTGGGGCTGGAAAGATTTTTTAAAATGTTTTTGAAAGACGTCTCTTGTGCTAACAAAGGCTGCACTTATTTGATCAAAATGCAGTACAAACAGTAATATTGTAAAATATTATTACATTTGAAAATAGCTGTCTTCTATTTTAACAATTTAAACTGCAATTTATTAATGTGATGGCAAAGCTGAATTTTTAGTTACATGACCCTTTAGAAATCATTGTCATCTGATTTGTTGCTCATTAAATATTTCTTATTGTTATGAATGAGAGAACAGCTGAAAACAGCGCTGTTTAATATTTTTGTGGAAACCTGATTTTCAGGGTTCTTTGATGAACAGAAAGTTAAAAAGAGAACAGCATTTATTTTAAAATAGAAATATTTTGTAACAAACGTTTTTATTGTTACTTTTGACCAATTTAATGCATTCTTGCTGAATAAAAAAAGTAACTTTTAAATAGAAGTGTAGTCCTGCTTTTTACATATCTACTTGAACAAATGCACAAGTGTGATATGATAAATAAATTAAAAAAAAAAACATTTAATTACATGATTTTCAGATCAATTAAATCACAATTGACTACATATATCAATATTTACTAAGAAAAGGCCCATTCCATGTTACATAACTTAAAATATAAAAATACTTTATGTAAGGTAAAGCAGGTATGATTAAATGCATAAACTTGCTATTTTTTAGTTAAATGTAATTAATATGTTCAATTGACAGCCCTAGAACTGCTAATTAAGGTCTACACATTTTATAAATAGTAACTGGGTAAATATAATTTGCTAATGTTGATTAATAGTGGTAGTACTATTGATCTAATTCATGTTTTTGAGTGTAGGGATATCTATCTGAGGACCGTTAGGAGTGTTATCACACACTTACACACACACAAAAACACATCTCATCATGTTGTTTCAATGGCTATTGTTTTCAACTTCCTTGTTACAGTGACCTCATTGTTGGTGCTTTTTTGATGTCACAGACATTACAAACATGAACTAGGTTAGTTTTGCAGCTAAAAATAATCTTTACCAAATGTGCCCTGATCAGGCTTTCAAGCAGGTTTTTAGCTACCGAGCCCCACAGAAAGTAACACTGCTGTGTGATGTGACATAAATCACTGCCAATCAGAATATATTTAAATTGTTGCAGGTCAGATCTGAACCAGTGGCACCCATCAAGATGACCTGGAGTGCATGCATCAATCTAACTCATGCTTTTCCTATTAAATGAATATATTTTAACCTGATAAACAGTAAAAAAAAGTTGTTTTTAATGACTATAGAAGCCCTGAAAAGGCGAACAGACGTAATTGCACGATTGACGTCACTTATCACACAAATCATTTGGTGGGACGTGTTTTTATCAAGCTGGGCGGACTGCATAAGTGGTGCTTGATAAGGTCATTATGCCTAAAGCCTCTACTCTTAATGTGTGTGTATCAGCATTAGTGACCTGTCAACAAGCCTGTGATAAACACGTCTGTGAAACGAGAGGCAGATCGCAAGAACACAAGAAGTGAAACGAGGACGAGGGGGTGATTAGTGAAAGGGCATCTGCTGTGGAAGTCGGCCTCAAGAGCTCTGTTAGCACGGGTGACTCAGCGAGAGCCCATTATTTTCATCAGTTCAATCATCAGCATGCTAATGACTGCCGCCATTACTGTCCGGCAGAGATAACACAGAGTCTGATGATTCAAATTGACTCTATTCTCATGGCGGTTCTTTGGGTTATATAGTCAACAAGCTAAGATGTCAGTACTGGGTAAAGTGCAAGTAACGCTCTGTGCTTGACAGGTACGTATATTACATAGCACTTTCCGCAATTAGGGTATAAAACAAGGCTGTGGAATTATTTAAAATGAACTATTTATTATTTCTTTATCAACAAATAGTAAGTAAAAGGACATGTTTGTCCTCCAGAAAATTTTAAAATTCTGTGTTCTACATTTGTAATATTTTGTATAAGTTTTATTTGAGCTTTGTATCTTTTCACAACCCAGTTAGCCAAATGCATACAATTTAAAGCCCAGAATGTGTGTGCTATTGTTATTTTTTTAAGCTGAATTTACACATCAAATGAAATATTAAATTAAATGATGTTTTATATATATATATATATATATATATGAGAGAGAGAGCTGGGTAGTAAACAGATTCCAAATTACGTAATTACATTCCAAAAATTAAGCATGTGTAATCTGAGTAAGTTACATTTTAAAATACTCGTAATCAGACTACAGTTACTTTTTTATGGATTACATGATTACATATTATTCACACAATAGCAATAAATTATAAACTATAATAAATTATTATATAAAAATTTAAACATTGGATTGGTTCTGTTGATTGCTAAATAACATATCATATCAAACTAAGCTGAGCATATCTAATAATTCTCACAACAAAAACATCGCATTTGTGCTAATTCTTTAAAAAAGAAGCAGACAAAAGTGTACCGAACTCAAGGAAAATGCCATGGAAGAAAGCATTTGAAACTGAATGAAAAAGATAAACAGAAAAACACTATGATAAAAATATGTATTATTGCAAAGGGTTTTCACAACTGCTTGCTTGGAAAATGCCAGAACTGCTGTTTGGCCACACAGTGTTCATTTGTATACGAGTTTATTTTTAGAGGGAATATTAATGATGATTATTCCGCCTTTCGGCTGTGTTGCATCACTCCCGACTTCATCACAACCAATAGCAATCAATTCCCTCAGCCGGAGAGGAAAACAACGCTATCATTAACGCACACAGTACAGCGTCCCCCAGTTGCTGGCTTGGCTCAGCGTTGCGCTGCTGTAGTCACTGCATTAATAAATCCTATTTATTCAGTCTGTCTCAAGAGCAATGGATATCCCAAAAACAACCAGCTTTGCACTTTATGCATGAGACGAATGAAAAGAAACCCAAACAAGACGTCTATGAAGTACAAAACTGAACTACAGTTTTAGCCAAGAGAAATAAACACAGTTCCAGTGGTAAATGTACAGATGTTTCATTCATAAAGACGGTTTCCTGAAATAGGATCCTTTTGAAGGCTATAATGTCTCTTACTTAAGAATTAAAAGCATGCATCCTTCTTTCTTCATTGGTCAGGCCAGTTTTGGGAAGAAATCATACCTCGAGAAGTTTCTGAGTCTGCAGCACTGGCCATGTTGTCTGTCATGAGGTCGGGAATCCACGCATCCATCAGAGCCGATTTGAAGATCTGCCGGCTGTCGAGATCTTGAGTGGGCCGATGGTTATTCCTCAGGTAATCCACGGACTTCACATGATCCTGCTGCTCTGTGGTGAAGATGGAGTAGAATGCCTCCAGCTGCAGTGAAGGAGAGAGATAGAGAGGCAGAAAGACAAAGAACAACATTATCCACGAGTTTAATCATGATTTTCTGTTTCATTTCATCATTTTTAGGTTGGCTTTGCAAGGGAATGTATGAATTTATTTTCCATTTATTTTGGCAAAAAGGGTGTAGAAAGGAGAGAAGAGTATGATGGGTATGAATTTGTGGCTTTACTCTGTGTGATGCTGAATAAAGCAGGTAGAAAAAGATTGGAACAGATAAGTTAATCCATGTTAGCTGTTTCCAGAGTGAGATTTGGGAGTGAGGTTGATTTATTCAGAGTGAAGTTAACCATTCATGCATACATCAATATAAAAGTGTATAAATTATTATACATTTTCAATGGTTGCTAGGGTGTTTTGGAAGGTTGCTAGGCCATAGATGTGGTTAAGAGGACATTATCATTCACGTAAACAAAATCTGATTGAAGTAGTATGGTTATACATTTTGATTAATGATATTTCGATTATATAATTCTGTATAATTATTACAATAAAAGTATGACTATTACTACTACTACTACTGCTATCAACATCAAAATGACTTGCATTACTTAACATTATGTAAATAAGTAAATAATGAAAACAATATATGTATTGTTATTATACATAATTAAAATAATATTAATGTTAATGTTAAATAGATAACACTAATACTGGACAATACTGATATGGTCACAAATATATTGTGCAACCTTAGAATAATTTTAGAAAGAACATTATTCTGGTGAAGATCAGCACCACTTCATTATATGTGATGTAATGATACTATATATCTACAACACACATATACATATACATGCATGAATTTGTTTAGTAAATCTTCTGCACCATCTCATTTCCAGGAACATTTGAGCGCACAGCAGATGAGTCACACTGCTAGTGTAATATTGTCTGTTTGTGTGCTTGCTTGCAGATGGTACGAATGTGATACAGGAGAATGAACGCAGACCAATTTCAAGCATAGTGCACACAGCTGGAGGTGATACATGATCATATGAATGTAAAGTGCATGTAAGCATGATTATGTGTGTGTGTTTTTGCCAACCTGATGGTAGGACAGGTAAACAGGTCGACTGAAGATGATCCACTCCACAACTTTACTGCAGGGAGGTGTCGTCAGCGAGCCGGTGTAGCGGTAATAACTTCCCAAGGATGATGGCAACAGATCCCTCAGTATGAATGGACCAAGGTTTGTTTCCTTCTCTGTTAAATAAAAGACACAGAATAAACACTCCAAGGCTGAAGGAGATCTTATGAAGACTGCGTGAAGCACTATGAGGCAGCAAGATGTCATGCACATGTGGCATATACACAGGTTTTGGTGATTATGTTACAAAATATTGTCTTTTAAATCAATGCTATTCTGAACTATATCTATTTTGAACTTTCAAAAAGTCCTGAAAAACGTATCATTGTTTCTACACAGTTGTTTCATTGTTTCTTGTTTCTTGTTTTTAGCACTGATAATAGTTAAATATTTATTGAGCAGCAAATCAGCATATTAGAATGATTTCTGAAGGATCATGTGACACTGATGATGGGAGTAATGATGCTATATTTTAAAATATTTTAAAAATATAAAATATATTTTAAATTGCATTAATATTTCAAATATCATTTTTGCAGTCTATATATACAGTCATGGCCAAAAATATTGCCACCCTTGGTAAATATGATCAAAGAAGGCTGTGAAAATGTATCTGCATTAATCCTTTTGATCTTTTATTTAAAAAAAATTCACAAAAATCTAACCTTTCATTGGATAATAAGAATTTAAAATGGAGGGAAATATCATTATGAAATAAAGGTTTTTCTCAAATACACATTGGACACAATTATTGGCACCCCTAGAAATTCTTATGAGTAAAATATCTCTGAAGTATATTCCCATTCATATTCACAATTTTGAGCACTCCAGGGTGATTATGAACATGAAATTATCCAGCCATGGCTTCCTGTTTCACAGAAATATAAATAGGAGGGAAAACAAAGGCCAAATTCCCTTAATCATCCATCACAATGACAAAAACTAAAGAATATATTTCTAATGTGCAGCAAAAGATAATTGAGCTTCCAAAATTAGTGAAATGGCTTTAAGAAAAGAGCTCGAGCAGTGAAAATTCCCATTTCCACCATCAGGACAATAATTAAGAATTTCCAATCAACATAAAATGTTACGAAACTGCCTGGAAGAGGACGTGTGTCTGTATCGTCCTAATGCACGGTGAGGAGGAGAGTTTGAGTGGCTAAAGACTCTCCAAGGATCACAGCTGGAGAATTGCAGAAAATAGCTGAGTCTCAGGGTCAGAAAACCTTTTAAAAAAAATTGTCAAACAGCACCTACATCACAACATGTTGTTTGGGAGGGTTTCAAGAAAAATTCTCCTCGCTCATCCAAAAAAAAAACTCCCACATATCCAGCTTCTATGGTCAGATGAAACTAAAACACTCAAGATGGGTTTGGTGAACACAGGGATAAAAAGTACCCCATGTGTACAATGAAATATACTGCTGTATTTTTGATGTTGTGGGCCTATATTTCTGCTGGAGGTCCTGGACATCTTGTTTAGACACATGGCATCATGGATTCTATCAAATACCAACAGATAAAAAAATCAATAAGTGACTGACTCTGTTAGAAATCTTATAATGGGCCATGTTTGGATCTTCCAACCGTACAATAATCCAAACACAAACCTCAAAAACAACACAAAAATGGGTCACTGACTGACTCTGTTAGGGCCATGTTTGGATCTTCCAACTTAGAAAACACAAAAATGGGTCACTGAGCACAAAATCAAGCTTCTGCTGGCCATTCCAGTCCTCTGACCTGAACCCTATAGAAAATGAGTGGGTGAACTGAAGAGAAGAAGCACCAACATGGAGCTGGGAATCTAAAGGGTCTGGAGTGATTCTGGATGAAGGAATGGTCTCTGATCTCTTGTCAGGTGTTCTCTAACCTCATCAGGCATTATAGGAGAAAATTTAGAGCTGTTAAACTGGCAAATGGAGGTTTCAAAAAGTATTGAATAAAAGGGTGCCGTTAATTGTGGCCAATGTGTATTAGAGAAAAACATTTATTTCATAATGATATGTCTCCCCATTTTAAATTCTTATTATCCAATGAAAGGTTAGATTTTTGTGAATTTTTAAAATAAAACATCAAAAGGATTAACAATGCAGATTAATTTTCACAGCCTTCTTTGATCATATTTACCAAGGGTGCCGATATTATGACTGCATATATATAAATTATAAAAAATATCACCGACCCCAAACATTTGAACAGTAGTGTATGTTTTCGTAGTAGTTAACTTTTATTTAAAACAAAAAAAAATACAATTCAAAATTTATATTTAGTTTCTCATTATATTAACTCCATGCTCTTAATTCCAAAAGAGAACATTTATCCATCTATCTGCTTCCAAGAACCTAGAAAAGCTTCATTTTTCCTCTATTAGAACCAATATGTTGTTCTGAAGAAGCTATATTTGCAACAGCTTGACTTTTTAATCTCCAAAGAGCCATATAACCAACATAAGAACTGTATATACAGCAAAAATAGTCTGTTGTGCTAATGCTTAGGAACTCAGTATTTTTACATTTATTTATTTTTATTTCATTTTATTATAATTGTGCACTCTGAAAGCTGTTTATATAGCAACATTTACCGTGATGGACTACCCGTTTGAGACCTGTGATGATGGGCTCAGCTGCAATGTTGTCTTTCTTCGCCACCTGGAAAAAAAACACAGAAAAATGCAGCATGAAATTAGCGATTATTCTGTTTCTCTATGTTAAAGAAACACAAAAAGAATGCGCTGCATTTAAATTCTGCTATTATCGAACATAAGTTTCCCATGTTCTCTGCTTATGCAACATTAAAAACTAGAGCACGCTGACATAAGCACCTTTTATTCAGGTTGATGGAGAAGCTCATTCAGGTCAGAGATGAAATATACTCACTTGTGCTCTCTGAGGATTCATTTGGTTGAACTAGGTGGCAATAAAAGAGCCCAAGGGAACCACCAATACAGGAGCTCCACATCGATTAACTATATAAAACCCCCAGGAACGGACATGTCACACTCCACATGACACCATTCGTCTAAGCACTAATAGCGGTAAGCCATAACGCTGTCACATGTGGGCGAAAGAGTTTAAGTACGCCGACGTAGGTTATTCTTTCACCATTTGACAACGGATAAACATAGGACACACCTGTGTTCCACTTTCAGCGTGAAGAATAGGCCTGTCACATTAGTTAAGGTGTGTAAAAACCTACTGTATGCGAGTGTGCGAAGAATGTTGTGAAGGGGAATGAATGCGGTGCCGCACTGCAAAAAAGCTTATGTTATTTTCACGGATCATCACGCTGACCTGTTAAGCCTGTTTTTCTCTATACATCCATGTGACATCCCTGAATACTGAGGCTGTGCACCACAAATCTTCCTTTTTAGCTCAAGTCATTAAGAAAAGCGTGGAAAATGTGCCATTTTCACCCTTGATAAGAACATTTGTCACAGTTAAAGAAGGAGGAAAAGTAAAAATAAATAGGAGACAATGCTGGTTGGAGCATAATGGTGTATGTTTTTGCTCTGTTATGTCACTTCCTTCAACTCGTCCCTCAGTTTGTTAAAACAAAAGAATAAAATATTCGTAGCAATGCAATTACAATGGAGGTGGCTGATGCAAGGCATTTCAGTACGCTTTCTGCAAAATCAGAAATATGAAGCTTGCATTTCCATTTAAACACTTAAATGCCATTTTTCTACATTATCGCTTAAATGTGTCGGGGTCAGTGGTATACAAGAAATTAATACTGTTATTCACATTATATGTGTGACAAAAGATTTCTATTTCATATAAATGCTGTACATTTGAACTTTCACAAAACACACAAAAAAAATCAGTTTTCAACACTGACAATAATAATAAATGTTTCTTCAGCAGAAAATCAGCATATTAGAAAGATTTTTAAGGATCATGTGACATTGAAGACTGGAGTAACGATGCTGAATATTCAGCTTTGCCATCACAGGAATAAATAAAATTGTAATACATAAAATCTTGACCTCTTGGTTATGTCATGCCATTGTTTACATGTTCATACATGATTGCATGGACCTTTGAACAGACAAGGTTAGAAGGCCACTGCATCATGCTAGTCACAAAGTCTTGCAGCTACACTTCTGAAGCAGTTTAGTCGTACTATAACTTTTATCCCATTGCAATGCCTTGCCCCATGGACTTTCATTATTCTTTGAAACTGAAGTTAGAAGCAAGTTTATTCTATTATACTTTGAGAGAAAGTTGGCTAGAGGGCAGCAGAAGACGTCTGGGCTTTCTTCTACCTGTTGCTAATGGTGAAAATAAGCCTTGAGGCTACATGGGCCCAACCCAAATCTATCTGATGTTTTTAGTCTCTTTCTCTCAGTCTCTGGTACCATGAGCTATAAAGCCCTATTTCACAGGCTGGTAAACATTCGAAAATCCCCAAAAAATCAAAGATGATCTTCACCTGAAAGAAGACAGCCATGGCGGCGATGATTCGTCTCTCCTTTATCGCGGAGCTCAGACTGTCGAAATCATCCGAATTGTAGAAATAAATCTGCATCTATGAGGCAAAGAGATGAGAACATGGTTTTATAACTACATTCTTATTTGACAGGGTATGAAACGGCTCATACTAATGTTCTGCTTTGACTTTCCTGTTTGGTAAACACAATGCATTGTGGTATCAAAATCGGTACAGTAGCGCTGTCAAATCCTCACGAATTGATATTCCTCTCATCGTCTTCACACGCACAATAACGGCATATCTGTCATATCCTACTTCTCTCATCACTCCACATTTTGACATCTGAGACAACCAAGGATTATACGCTTTCTCTCTGAGGACGGATTTAGGAAGAAAGCGAACCTCAGAAGCAAATCCCCTCGGCGCGGCGCAATAAACAACATGTCTTTGTTGCCTTAAACATTGTCTCTGAACAAACGCACAAAGTGCCATGTGTCAAATAAATGCTAAATCTACTATTACAGAAAAAACAGGGGCGATCTTACAAAGAGAGAGAGGGAGAGAAAGGAAAGCGGGATGAATGGCATGTCAAAGCTCAAAGCAGCTGAGCAATCGTGAAAGAGATCGTTGAAATGCAGGGAATAAGATTAAGCCTCGCTATGACAATCACGTTCCAATTCAGCTTATTCTCTGGCAGCCTTTCGTGCGCCGACGTTATTTGCTCACCGATGTTTTTCTCTCTTCATTTTATATTGTAGACTTCACTTTAGCACATTTCCCTGGTCATTTAATGGTGCATGTAAGAAAAATAGCAAGCTCTCATTTTGTTAGACCAGTGCTTCTCAAATAACGGGGCGGCAGCTTGTTTTGATAAGGTTGCGGACAGGAGATGAGAAAATAATGCTAAATACAAGGAATAAAATGCGGCTAACCATATAATCTTACACTCGGGAAAGGAAAATTATTTTTTTAAAGAAAAAAAAACAGAGGCTTTGTGTCGAATCAAATTCAACCTTTTAGGAGCTACTGTAGACAAATTTGCTATGGTAAAATAAGCATTGCAAAGAGTATGACCCAAACTACATTAAAAACAGGTTACAGGGCTAGTATTGGCTTGTAAAAGATACTATGATTTTGTTATGTAGTTACTAAGGCATTCGGAGTGGTGTTTAGCACTTTCGTAGTATGTAGTTGCATACTAACACTCTGGTCCCTAGATAAGAATTTATAGTAGGTAAATGGATTTGTTCATTCAATCAGCCAGACAAAGTCTGATCCCTTAAAAAACATTCTCTCAAAAAGCTGCATAATTTAAGATATGATTTAACCTTATGAAGCCTACTATATCATATCTGATATATGCATCTAAGGCCTCTGAATTATCAACATGATCAGCAAAAGTTTGCTGAAAAACCTGTTGCATAAAATCTTTTGAATGCAATCTGCCCTCTGATTGAAAATTCATACTTTTTTAACAAGTAAAAAGCCTTTTAACATACTTTTAAAAATGTCCACCTTCAGGTTGTGGTGCACAAGTATTTTTGTTGTGAAACCTTTAATGATTATGAAGTAAACATAAGAAGAACATTTACTGGACTGAAACAACTAGCGTTACTTGATTATCCATTCATAATTTTTGTATAAAAATCTTGCTATAATGTGAACAGAGGTTTGATCATAAAAATAAGAATTTAAATATCATCTTAAGATATTTTGGGGAAATAAACAACTGTGACAAGTGTTTTATATATTTTATCTAAAGTTTCAGTAAACTGTTCCAACTATTCCAAAAAAAAAAAAAAAAGCCTATAATTTCATGCCAGACTTTACAGGGTTAACATATGTAATGCAAACAGTATGTGCCTAAGTTTAACACTTTGGGTTAAGAGTTCATTTAAATACTAATGCTGATGCTTGCCTTGGCAAGAAACACTAAAAATAGTGGCAAAAAGGCCAAAAAATAAAATTAACATTATTGCTGTTGTAGTTTAATTTACTGTGCCAGATTTGAGACAGAGGTCAACAGAAGTCGTCAAGAGATAATTGGATGCCTCTCTTCTCACTCGCTGGCTTCAGTGCATTTGGGTTTTAAATCGCTAGATAATGCTTAGCGGCTATCCAGCGGCGTGCGGATACACATCAATTGTATTTCTGTGTAAAATGGGATTTATGGAGCGAAGTCGATTCGTCTAATGAGAAAGTGCTGCCAGAGAGGTGGAGCCAGCCCAGGTCGTCTGACCTCTGTGCCAGCTAATTTCCAACAAACTTAGACTGATGAATACAAATGATTCCGCTTTCCCATCCTCTAAAATGTTGTTGTGTAGGCACTGCATTGATAGAAAAGAAATACTGCTAGATCATGGATAAATGCCAGTAGGGTTTGGCTCAAGAATTTAGGATTCATATCTACTCTGAGTATATTCTGACCTTGTTTGAACACTAAAATGAAGTAAAGAGCAATTTCTGTAAAGGAGACTGGTATGCCCTTGGCAAGGCAACAGACATATCAAAGGAACCCATGGCATTTCAGGCAAAAGCTAGGCAACTGAAAACTAACCTCCAAACAAAGTAATTAAGACCAGACAATGTCAGAAGGGGTGGACAATGAATTAAACCACTAATAAAGAGAAGAAAGAACAAAGTTAAAGTCTTAATGAAAACCAATCAGTCTCCTTCAGGCCTCTTTTAAATCACAGACTTTAATGGTGTCCATTTGTGTCTTCAGAGGGGGAAATATATTACTCATTTATCACTAAACCTCATTAGCCAATTAGCTTCCTCAAAGAGCCAATACAGAGTTTATGGTGACTGAAAGTAAAGCACAGCACAAACATGTTTAGTTAATGAATCAAAATGGGACAGAAACCATGTGCGGAAACAAAAAAAGGCCAGCATACACTTGACTTCACAAGTTAGCTTATAATGTGCGATTGCATAACGATATTTAACTTGAATGCAGTGGTGTGTCCATCCAGAATTCTCTGGCTTTGCACCATTTTCTCAGATATTCTCAAAATGAAAATTGATTGCAGTGTACACTGCACCTAACTTTGTCTCACACAGCTCTCAAACTTGAATGTGCATCCAGTGTTTTCAAGGGCAAATGGAGAAGGTTTACAAGCAAGAGCTAATACTAATTTGTGCGCAAAATAATATCTGTAAGGCAAAAGAGACACTTTTTGAACTGAAAGGTTGTTGAAAACAAGTAGAAGCACCCTGTAAGGCATGGGAAGGAATTACAGTTAATTAAAAATTAAGGCTTTTCGTCATTGTTGACTGAGATGAGTACTGGGGCTCATTACTTCATTTCTCATATCCACAAAATTCATTTATAAAACAAAACAAATTAATAATACTACTAATAAAAAGATAGATAAACAAAAAATAAATAATAAATATAATATATATATGTACATACACACACACAGCATACACATACATTTATTATGTCTTATTAGTATTATCATAACAATAATTGAGATAATACTGAATAGAAATAAATCGCCATTTACACACCAAGATCAACTGGTGAAGAATACCAGAACTCAAATCATTTTTAAAGACAACAATTAAGGAAGCCAAATATCCTTGCTCTTCAGTGAAATGTAGCGGCCGCACCATCAAGTCGATAAAACGTATCGATCCCGGTTTCATTGAGAGGTTCTTCAATTAGTGCAGATTAGTACACCACTTTCAACCTACTCAAGTCAAGGTGGAATCCTTGAACTTTATTGAAGAAACTCATTTAGTAACGTTATCCTCCTCGCCTAAAATCCATTCCTAATAAGATTTTTTAAATGTGAAAGTGGGTGGTTTAAGGACTATTCACAAGGACTGCTGTGAACAAGGATTTTGTAAAGAAACAATGGATTCCTTTAGGCCTTTTGGCATCAGGCACAAACCTTTTCTTTGTCGACGAGAGATTTGAGATTTTGAGGTTTCCAGAGCTGTACTGAGCTCAGCACTAACATACCGAAAGGCACTTAAATGGAAGTGGAACTGATGTGGTTTCTTTGAGTGTAGTTGACGTACTTAAAGGGATAGTTCACCCAAAAATTAAAATTCTGTCTATAATTATTTACCCTCATGTCGTTCATCTTCTGAACACAAATTAAGATATTTTTGATGAAATCTGAGAGTTTTCTGACCCTGCATAGACAGCAAGGGAACGATCAGATTTCCGAAACTACCAGAACTTGGATTTCATCAAAAATATCTTAATTTGGGTTCCGAAGATGAACAAAGGTCATATGGGATTGGAACGACATGAGGGTGAGTAATTAATGACAGAATTTTCATTTTTGAGTGAACTATCCCTTTGACATTACAGACATAATGTGACACTCACCTCTACTGGAAACTTCTTTCCATTGATACTGTGCTCAGAACCAGCTGATCCATTGGTGCTGCCCCAGTGAAACTCCACCTTCTCTGCTTTGAAGCGTCCAGGTAGGCCGGCCCCTCTCACAAAGTAATCATTCTTCAGAACAATAGACACTGGAATGGAAAAAGAAGACCAAATGAAAGAGTTAAATAGTTTTAAAAATAATGTGCAGTATATGTAAAACCAAGGCTGCCAAGTATATGTACTTTTTAAGCTGTGTAATTAAACAACACATAATGCAGGCAGATATATATATACATTTTATTATCCCACTCTTCTTCATACTGTAAAATGCTCCAGGGGAATTGTGTCTTTTTTTATGTTGACAAAGGACCTTTAAAACAAATAATGATGCAGAAGAAACTGAGTATGCACTCAGCAGGCCAAAGCGGACACATCAAAATGAGCTCCATGGGCTCTCCTGGCACAGACAGTCACATTATACCGCATTAAGAGTTGACCTCTTGACTCTTTAAAGCCTGGATTGGTAAACAAATTGAAATATCTTCCATTTCTTCTGCTTGGTAGACTCTGCAGAAACAGTATAACTACTTTAGACAACTTGTTTTTCCATGGCCAATTAATGAACTTGGTCAAATTCAATGCTGTTCTAAAACATTCTGGACATTTGAATCCATTTAACTGCAAGTGAAGTCAAATACATCCATCATCTGCATCATTACTGACACATCACAGTCAGATCATAAAAACATTAACTTTACAATGCATTTATTGAATGTTCAACTTAACGAATATAATTGTCTCTGTATTTTGTGATTGGATAGGAGAATGCAGAAATTACAGTTAGAATTATAATACAACTACAAATTTCACTTTAAATCAGCTTTAAATGGTCACTTTAATTCAGAGCTCTACCACATACTCTCTTAGAATTGGTCAAGGCCCGTTCATGTCCTTTGTTGAGTGTAAAAAAAAACTAGGATGAACTACAAGGAACCACTCAAGAATCTCACATCAGAAAAGCTCTCGTGTGGAGATCTCTGTTTAATTCTTAAGTAAACTAAAGCACTGGGGTGAGAACAAACAAACTGATTTAGGCGGATATGAGGAATGTTTGTGGAGAGATGGGATCTTTTGGTGAACACACACTGGGCTAAAGACTCGTGGTACTCAGGAGACGCTCGTGATGCTGAGGTTTTAAAGGATCTAACGCTGTGCTCTGTAAACAGTAGAAAAAGCTCCTATGGTAATTATACCACAGCGTGTTTATGGTCCTGGCGAGCGTTCCCAAAAACCTTCTCAGGAGTAAATATAGCGCTCTACAGTGTGCCATTCTCAAAATCACTCCTAATTAAAACCACCATAAAGCAACATTTGAAATGCGCAAAAGTATGCTGTTGCACCATCATTCTTGGCTAGTTATTGGTTTGTAGGCAAAAGGGATGATTTTCCTACAAATGACTGCAAAATATGCAAAAGGTTTGGAAATGGAATGGAAAATGTTTCTATTACAATAATTAAAGCTTTTTTGATGATGATGATTACAATATAGATTTCAGTCAAATTATTCATATGCAAAAAATCTTCAAACCTCAATTTTTTTTATGGAAGTTTTAGTCTTCAAAACACACAAAAAAAACCCTGCAATTAACACTGCTAATTTTTCCACATCTGCAAGGCATCACAACAGATCTTATAGAAAATTTGTGAGGGCAGTGAGCATGTCTGAGATTTGCTTGGGCTTTGACTTTCAAACTCTCTCAGACCTGATGCAACTGTCTGTCATGATGGGGCGCCTGCAAACTCTTCTAATATTGCAATTATTTGGAAATATTTTAAACATTTAAGTGGCCTTAAGCTAAGAGTGCAGTGATGGTCAAAGTCCCAAAACAAGAGCAGTTTCATTCTTTGGCGAACCTGTTTTGCCTGTGTTCTTCATAGTGGTCCTGTTTGACGATTTGGTTTCAAAGCCATTCAAGGTGAGCTCCTGGCACTCCTGAGAGACCTGGGTGTCTAGATCTGGGATATCCACTGGAGACTGATTCCTTTCCCCGCATTCTGAATAAGCAGAGGCCCACCTTCTTGGTCCGTAAGTGCCTGTGAAAGAAAATAAGAATAAACAAGAAACTTTACATTTACACATTAGCAAATGCTTGATAAATTATAAGTATGTACATAGCACCATTAATTTAACCTCAACATAAACAACATCCCCTCTGTAGTTGATATAAAATGTCCTTTTTAAAATCATTTTATGTAATGGAAAGTATATGTTTTACTGCATTTTTCCCCCACAATTTTTAATCATATTTTTCCTTCACTAGGTTATTTTAAAAGGTCCTGCGGGGGTGGCAAATTACTTTTTAAAAGTGAAAATATTTCAAGTAGTCTCTCAGTTAACATGAGGCCTCTTAATACATAAATACAGCATGCCTAATCATTTAAACTTAAAAAAAACAAAACTGAATTTACAAAATGCTGTTTTAGATGGATCATGTCACACACCAGGACAGAATTAAATGATTCTCTGTTGACTAAACATTGACTCATCTCTGTCTAGCAGTTGAGGAAAAGTACACATTTGCAATGTAAATCTGAATTAGCAAAACACAAATGCAATGCAAACTTTTTCAGCACATAAATCCCTCTTCTCGTGATGTTGTTGAGCTATCATTTGATACTCATCAGCCATCTGTATTAGTCTAAGACAGAGAAATATGAGCACACATGTTCTGCAAACATACAGCGCTAAACTGATGAATGGTTTCATTACCGGTGGTGGCAGACGTATCAGAGTCCATGTCATAGTGGTGTATGTAAATTGCCTCCTAATAGTTAATGCTTTGCGAATCAAATTAAGTCTCCCACACAGTATATGAATAATAATCTGTGACATGTAGAGGGTTGCTGTAAACAGCTATATATCTGGATGGGACTCTTAGGAGCAGTAAAAGCAACTGTGTTTCTCTTTAATCTGTGCAAACTATCTAAGGAAAACTGTCATTTTAATCACCATTTTTCAGCTTCCTGCAAGGACAAATGTACACAGCGATATATTATTATAATTTCTGAAGAGCAGTTATGGGGCGCCTGAAGCTAATCACTCCAATTTCGGACCTGCTTTTCCAGAGTCAGATTAAACAGACTTTGCTATGGCAACCTGAATACTCTTAGTCACAAGAAGGTACGAAATTTAACTAACCACTATAATTTTATCATCAGCACTGCTCTGCTGGATTCTTTCCAGCCTAGATAGTCAAAAGTAGGAGGAGAGGAAAAAAAACTCATGGGATTGGTTCATAAATTGCACGGCTGCCATCGCAACGCTATCTTGTGTACACACTGACCTCATGCCAATCAAATACATAGTTAAAAATGGGCTTGCGCTTCGAAGCAATTTTTGAGTTATAACCAAAGTATCTTATGCCGGAGGTTCAAAGACAGCACATCAGATTTGCCCTCGGGCTTGAGGGTCTGATCGTGGTGTCAAGAATGATGTTGTCTCTAATCTTCTGCGCTAAAAGTCTGTCGACTCCCAACTGAGCTCAGTCATGCTTATTTTCCCTGTCGATAGACTGTATGACATCCTGATGATATTCTGAGACACAAGTCTGACAGAGTTTGGCTTGTATGACTGGCGTGGGTCACTGGTGCACAGCAAAGTACGGAAACCAAACAAATCAAATGCTGTCAAACAGACTTGGGTCCACAACAAATCCTCTAGAAGTCCACACTTTTACTTTTTTTTTTTTTTTTTACAAAGTAATACAAAAACAATAAGTTAATATTGAGTACCTTATATTTTATACACTAATATTGCCAGTTTCCCAATGTTGTTTTTTGCTCTGTTAACAAAAATCAGCACTTTTTAACTAATTGGTTCAGTGAATGATTCAATGCTCAAAACTCACTGACAGTCACTTGTTGCTTTACTGAATGAATTGATGCTTTTGAAGGACGTGATTGGGTTGCCTGAATGACTCAATGATTCACTTATAAAGACAGTCACTTGTTGCCACCTACTGGTGTATGGATGTAACTTGCAGAAAGAGTCACTGAATCAATGCCTAAATGTACAGATAAATAAATTGGACCAAGCAAGTGAACACTGAAAACAGCCTGATATGCCCTGACCAGTTTCAACCTTTCACCTAGGTCACTGGAACAGGAACATTGAGACCACGAGAGAATGGGGGAGCTCTCTTTTCCATGTGACAGATTAAGGTCAGATCACTTTCCATTGGGACAGAAGAAGTCATGCTTCTCCTCTTTTAAGGAAAGGTTACTCCTCTTACCCAGTTAATGAGGGGACAAGTAGGTCATTCCAAAGTTCTTGGCCCGCTGCTTCGGTGCAGAAATCTCCTCGGAGCTCTGCTAATTGACATCAATTTTCCAGCAACGAAAACGCAACTGGTTTTTCAGCTGTGAATATTTTTGCATTCAGACAAAATGGTTGTCCAAGTCCAAAATGATGAATTGATTCTACAATCTGACGCTGTTTTTCCCCCAATGTCAGAAGCCAATTAAACACATCCTGAGGGTTATCCTGGCTTTCACTGTATCTCCTCAGGGTTCTGCGTCTATGCTTTTAGTCTGGCAGCTCAGCCACTTGTTTTTTTCCGCCCAGGCATAGAGTCTCGGTGATAATATGATTCTTAGATGGATGCTGGATTACCCCTTTCCACCTCCCCATTGATTTCTCTTTGGGCCAGACTCCTCTATTCTGATTTGTTAAGTGCTGGCACGGTGAGCCCGAACCAGCTGTCGGTTTTTGTCCCAGCAGGGGTTGGATATCCGCACAAAGACACTTCACCTGGAATACTCAATCTCTCCTCCAGATTCAGCCGCTTTGACATAAGCCCCCCACAGCAATACAGGTCACCATCTTCTCTGAAATAGATTTAAAACACCTGCGCAAAGCTGAGACGAATTTTCTCCACTTTCTTATCTCCTAATTAATTAGTCATCCAGGTTCCTTTGTGAAAAGATCAAGATGCGGTTCTCATCCTAAGCTATCGGCCTACGGTATTTCCTGCACACCGTCCACGTCCGTCCAACTGACAGTCCACAAATCTTCATTGAACCATTTAATCTCTCCGTGTCAGACTAAACAATTGGCTCTGCCGGCATCTTCAATTGTGACAGTGACACTACATCCACCCTGCCAGGGTGATCGTTGGATCGCTCTCTCTTAAAAGTCGCTCAACATCTCCCTCACTTCGACACTTTGTTCGTCCTTAAGGACTGCATACATAACTGACGACTGGTCACCTCAGACGATGTGGCTCACGAGCTGCGAGATGCAACAGATTTCATCGCGTCACGCTGAGAGATGTGTTGAGGGAAGGTGATAGCTGACAGTTTTGTCGTGTCTTGCTCTCTCAAACGCAACAAATTTGCAGCAACACAGAGAGGAAACCTATCAACTCGGCTTCACAGGCTGTGAAAAAAAACATCCGAGGAGATATGACAAGATAATTAATGAGACTTACATGGATAGTTCCCCCCAAAATTAAAATTCTGCCATCATTTACTCACCCTTATTGTTATAATATTCATTATGCAGATTAAAACAGTTGAAAAAATTCTTCAAAATATCTTAGTTTGTGCTGCATAGAAGAAAGAGAGTTTGAAAACACATGAGGGTGACTGAAGAGTAATAGAATAGTTTTAGCCCAAGCAATTCCTTTAAAAGAATAGTATGTCATTATTTACTCTCACCTTGTTCCAAACCCATATCATTTGATTTTATTTATTTATTTATTTTTGCAGACTGTACAATGCAAGCATACTTTGACCAACTGCTGTCAAGCTCAGTTTCGGGTTAGCACTTTTTTTAAAATAAGAAAATAATATTTTTATTCAGCAAGGATGCATTAAATTGATCAAAAGTGACAGTAAAGAGTTTTTTAACTTAACAAAAAGATTTTAATTTCAAATAAATGCTATTCTTTTGAATTTTTGAATGCTATTCTTTTAAAACTTTCTATTTTCTATTCATCGAAGAATCCTGACAAATACTGAGCAGCACAACTGTCTGTCTTCAACACTGATAAAAATAAGAAATGTTTCTTGAGCACCAAATCAGAATATTAGATCAATTTCTGAAGGATCATGTGACACTGAAGACCGAAGTAACGGCTGCTGTATATTCAGCTTTTTAACAGGATTTAAGATTTTAAATATATTAAAAGAAAACATTTTAAATTGCACAGAGTCTCTTACAGCCTTGGTAAGAGACTTATTTCAAAAACATTAAAACATACCGACCCAAAAGTTGGAAGGGTAGTGTATCATTGAAGTGAGGAACAGAATGAAATATGAACTTAATGAAATCTTAATTTATTAACTGAAAAAAAAAAAATGCATATTCGCCTCTGAATATGCATAAGTGCGAATGACATTTGAGAGCTACAAAAAAGACTTTTATGCTGCTTTTTTTTACTCACTCTCAGAGTAAATGAATGAATTTACTCTAATGGCTTCATTACCTTTCACTCATTGTTGAGAATTTCTGCTGAAATACATTTCAGAGCATTTAAGGGCATCGGTATGGATCATAAGATGATATTATATGCCTTGAAGCCCTTTTGAATTTTTCATTGACACTCCAACATCAAGGCAGTGTGAGATGCAAGCGCTACATATGTGTATTTTCAAACAGTTCCCTGAGAGATGCAATTACGCTGCAATACTTTCACTCTTATTGGTGCTCCACAAGCTTGAGATTTGCCTGAATTTAAATGTGAATTTGCATCAAATAAACTCACTAATATATACAGGTACATACAAACTAATTCATACAGGTGTGACTAGTCCATGCAATACACCTCATGTAGCAAGCCATTGTGTTTGCTGACGTCTTTCACCCCATCAAATGCACAAAATTCCTTTATAAAAACAGTTTTATGCAGCAATATATAAAAGTTATGGCAGAACAAACTGACTTGGATTATTACATGTTGTACAAGTCATCATCCTTTTCAGATATATTACCGTTTATCAGCCATTACACTCCTCATGGCCTTTCTGTATATAACAGAAATATCAATAAACCTATAACAGCCTCATCTACATAAAAGACTGCTTCTGATTCCGACTTGAATTACTTGCAATCTTGCAGCTGTGTGTTAAATCTGACTACTTTCCTAACTTCTTTCTTTCGTTCGGCCAAGAAATAACTCATCTTTTATGTCCTGCCAATTCATATAATTCACACTGCATTTTAATTAGTGTTCAGAACAATCTCACCAAACAATTTGAAAGCTCTAATTTATATCTCAGTCTTGGAATAGCAGGCTAATTAACAGAGACACTAATTGGATTAATTCTGCGTGATCTGATTCCCAGAAAGAGACAGGAGGAGCGAGATAATGATAATGAGAACGAAACGACATTTTTTCCCCGTCTATCTCAGGCCTGGCAATGCAAAGAGATACACAACTATATCATCATCTGATTTATTTTTAATCCAACTTTAATTGAAAACAACTAGGGGTTAAAACAAGAAGTGGCTCTATGTAACTTATTTTATTGATGACAGATGTCGTCATAAAAACACATTTTGGATTATTATGCTGTTTGTGTTGCCCTAAGGCCTAAATTTATGAATGAATGAAGGGATTGTGGGACTGGATAGTGTAAAAATACTTATAATTGCAACACAAGGCCCTAGATGCAAATTCAAAAATCAAAAAAAGATTTACAGATGCAAGAAATTAGAAATCCCCAACAGAATTATTTGGATTTCTTCATGCATAATCTTGTAAAATGATATCTGATCATCATCTAAGTTTTATTTAACAAGCATCACACTAATTAAATGTTGCAAAACATTGTTCATGCGGTTGCTAAGGTATTCTGTGTGGTTGCTAGGGTAGTTACAGGCCCTAGTCAAAAAAGTCTCTATAATATTCTAGCCCTTGCCAAGGATGATAATGCTTGCCTTAGCAAACGCCTCTAAATATCAAATCGCTGATGGAAAAAGTAAGTGCATATCTGTGATAATGGTCTCTTGAAAAGACAGTAATTGGAATTCAGGTGGGTTTGATTTGACCTGCTTTACTGTAAAAAAAAAGGGGAGGAAAAAAGTTTTGGTTGCACGCACTTTGCTCTAGCAGAAATTTCAATTCAATTTCAGAAGACATTTGGCTGTTTTTCGTAGGAGTGGGTTCCCTGTAGAGATAGGTGCAAAGGCACTCTGTTGGATCCCTGAAAAGTGACTATGAACTACAAGACGACAGCTACAACATCTGTGTTCAATAGTCTAACATTACAAAAACATGAAGCCACAAGTGAAAACAGTTTTTCAGTCCACAGCACAAGTAATTTTCTAAATCAGTAGTTTCATCTTCTTATATATACTGTATGTATATGTGTATTAGGGCTGTCAGTTTAACTTAATTAATTAGTTATGAAAAATAACGGATTAAAATATTTGAACGCTGTTAATACCAATACAGCATGTCAATCTTACATTTCATACAGTTGACTGTTGACAAATATGATGCAGGGTAACAACTCCATAAATGCAGTTATGCCCAAAAATTCAGGATATTATGGCAAAAAAAGCCCCTGTACGTCATATGATAAGCGATATCACACAGGCAGCGAGAGCTATATCACACCTGTGCTGAATATCATGAGTTTAAATGTGATTTTATACAACAGTTCAGTTGTATAAAACTGGTCATGTTAATAATGTGTTTTTGCTCATTCTTGCAGAGAAATTATTACCTTTAAACTTTAAAGCCATAACAGAATTATTGTGTGATTCAAAATGATTCAATGATTCAAAAGCCTATTCATAAAGTGAGCCGTTTACTTCATTCCTGAATAAATCAGCAGTTTAAACTATCGATTGAATGACTCAAAAACACATTTACCACCACCTGCTGGCAGTTTTAGTTTCTTATTTAGAGTATCATTTAAAAAAAAAAAAAAACATTAATAGTTTTTTTTATTGTCATCAATTATGTCGTTTCAAACCTGTATGACTTTCTTTTGCACAACAAGGTATTTTGAAGACTGTTGGTAACTAAGGTATTTTGGTTACCAATGACTTTTGTTGTATGAACAATAAATACTGAGATGCTTCTCAGATTATCTTCTTTTATGTTCCATAGTTTATGTTAGGCCGTTGTGGCCTAAACGTTTGTGTGTAATAAATTTTTTTGAATCAAAGTATTTGATACCAATTGAAATCTTTTAATTCCACAGCCAAATTTAATTTGCGATTAATTAGATTAATTTGACACATCATGTAATTAATTAGATTAAAAGTTTTAATCAACTGACAGCCCTAATATATATATTATTATATATATCAGGGCTGTCAATGCATGTGTGTGTGTGTTGTCTGTGTTTGTTTTCTTTCTTTTTTCTATTCAACTGGACTGGAAAATATAAAGTGATATGTATTTGTTATTTTTAAAAATACATATGTATACCTAGCACACACACATATACACATCATCTGCAATTGTTTTGATCTTGCTGAAAATAAATTAGCAAAAAGAAAAGAATGTATTTCTCTGAATAGTATTAGACTATTACTAAAGTAGGCAGTGGTCATTTTCTTGATATATCAAACTGTTCAAGATATTAGAGAATATATAATTGGCAAATTTTTTTAATCTTGTCGAGCATAAACCTAGCTAAATTTAAATAGACTTGTGCTTAAAATAAGGCAAAAGAAAACATAACTGTCAACGCCTTAATGTCTTTTGCAAGTAATTTTAAAAGTAATTTCATCTTCTATGTTCAGATACTTTTTTATTTTACTGGGAAGAGAGTCTCAAGTTTGCTAATGAATACCCAGATGTACTTCTGGAACAATGTTCTTCGGATAAATGAGACAAAAACTGAACTTTCTGGCACATGCTTGCAGCGTTACATAACAGAAGTAGAACAAAGAAATGAAAATCGAAATCAACTGAGTAAAACACGCACAGGCAAGATGATGCAAATGCTTCCAAATATGCGGTGCCACATTCAGATCTCTTTTGGAGGGAAAAACCAGGAACGCTGGCCATAAAACTGTTTTATGACTCGTGTATGTATTGAGCACCATCTGTTTGGGCTAGCTGAGTCATTTAGCTCAACAGCTACCACTCTCTGTCACATTCCCTTCAGTCCGACGGGCACATGTTTGTCTCAATCCACTATCTTTGTTACCAGCTGTAATCCCATTAACCTTGCAGATAAATAACCTGACCGGCGTTGCCACGGGAACGCTGACTGTGTGGAGATTGCCTTGTCATGTCTGTTTTGTCCCCCCTGAGAAAATGGGACACGCGGCGCACACTTTGGCAGCCGTCACACTTTTTGGCACGGCTCCGCTCACCAGTCGTGTTCAATCTAACCCTCTGTGGTCTGTAGACCGCGCACGGTCGACAGGAAACAAACATGCGACGCTGATGCGATTGATAGTGACAGTGGAGCTGGTTGGGGTTTGGACAGGAGACCTGCGGTTATTGCCACTTTTCCAGGGTCATTGATAGCTGCAAGCGATGCGAAAAACAGGCCGGATCGGATCTGAATCTGGACAAATATAGCTACAACAAAGTTACAAATCAACGAGATGCGAATTATGCAGATTCGGTCACCGATAACTAAAGCGGTATTTGCCGAAAGAGGCTTGTTGTTCGAAAGACTTAGAGCTTCACTGCAGGAGTGACTCATAAATGAACAAGCAAATGATTGTTAGGCTTCAAAAAGAATTAAACATGTTGGTCATGGGAAATGAGGAATTCGGAAAGTGTCTTTGTGTGCAGATTATAGATATGCATATTCAATGGGTGAATAGAACTAGAAGTATTAATATTCATGGGAAAATATGCTAAATGTCCTTAATTCAAAGAGAAATGAGAAGCAATAAACAATCTGTCTTAAAGGATTAGTTCAAAAATATATATAAAAGCTGCTATTATTTTGGCACCATTTCAAGCATGCAAGTCTTTCCTCTATGGAACATAAAAAGAAAAACTGTATTATTCTGAAAAGTATCAGAAGTAGTAAATACGACTCTAAAGATGAAGGCATGTGAAATGATTCGTTCATGAATTGGACTGATCCAGTTCTCAAGTTCAACTCATTGATTCAGTGATCCGGTTGCAGCAAGTTTATAGGCACACAAGCCTATTTACATGAATCTCTCACATGGAAGACTTAAAATATAACTCATGAATTGTATTTTATGATACTTTGATGGTGCTTTCTGCATCCTTGAGACTTGAAAGCCTTAGTATTCATTCAGTGTAACTGCATGGCAAAGAGTGACTAATACAATTCATTAAAATTTCTCCTTTTCCACGGCTGAAGGAAAGTCGTGCGTGTTTGGAGCAGCATGAGTGCGAGTAATTATTCAATTTAAATGTTTTAATCAGTTTGATGGACTCTACAAAAATCAAGAGAAGTCTAGTTATTCGAAACACAATTTATGCAGATACAGTGCCTTGCGAAAGTATTCATACCCCTTCATTTTTTTCACATTTTGTAATGTTGCTGCCTTATGTTAAACTGCTTTAAATTACTTTTTTCCCCACATCAATCTACACTCCATACACCATGATTGTAAAGCAAAAAACAGGTTTTTAACATCTTTACAAATTTATTAAAAATAAAAAAATAAAATGATTCCATTGCATAAGTATTCATACCCTTATTCTGGGACAGTTGAACTTTAGCTCAGGAGCATTCATATTGCTTGTATGTGTTACTACACTTCGAGTGAAGTTAACCTGTGGCAAATTCAATTGAATGGGTATGATTTGGAAAGGCACACACGTCTTAATAAAAGGTCTAACAGCTGATAATGCAAATCAGAGCAAAAGCCAAGCCCTGAAGTCCAAAGAACTGCCTGTAGAGCTCAGAAACATGTTTGCGTCAAGCCACAGATCTGAGGAAAAGTTCAGAAAAAATTCTGCTTCGTTGAAGTTTCACAGAAGCATGTAGTCTCTGTTACCCTTAATGGAAGAAGTTTGAAACAACCAGGACTCTTCCTAGAGCTGGACTCCTGGCCAAACTGAGACAATTCTGTTTTTGCTTTGTCAGTATGGTGTATGGAGTGTAGATTGATGTGGGGGGAAAAAAGTAATTTAAAACAGTTTAACATAAGGCAGCAACATAACAAAATGTGAAAAAAATGAAGGGGTATGAATACTTTCGCAAGGCACTGTAATTTGCATCTTAAAGAGTTAGGGTGCTTTCACATTTGATTCGATTGCCTGGTCCGAACCCGAGTTCGATTGCTCCCCCCTGCCCCCTCTGGACTGCATTCATATCATTTTATTTGAGTCCGAACCGTGGTTCGTTTGCATCATCAAGCCAGCAGCTGTTTACCCCGTTGCTTAGTAACGACGGCGCAGGAGAAGGCGGCAAAATGCATAAGATTGCTCTCTGCACTTATATATATATTTACGTTTTTGAACCATTCGTTTTGTTTGCTTCAGTGCATAAAGCACTTACGTCTGTCTCACGAATGTACTGTAAATGCTCTAAAGAACGCTGAAGGCGAACAGAAATGAGACATACAGCTTTCTGCTTTCAGCACGTCAGTCACGCTCGTCAGGAAAGTGAGTGAAACACACATTTTTTATCAAATAATACGGCATTAATAGCAGTTCACTTCCGTGATTTGGTACGATTGCGTTCACATCAGCAGCGAACCGTACCGGAGTTCACTTGAACCGCACCCCAGACCACTGTTTTTAAGCGGACTCGGGTACGGTTCGCGGGTGCGCACCTGAGGTCGGAAGACAGCGTTCACATCATCTAAACGAACCGAACTCTGACGTCAATCGAACCCGGGTGCGCACCAAAAGTGCTAGCGTGAAAGCATCCTTAAAATACAATTGCTGCTTGGATGCATTATGACAGCTTTTGTAACCACGCCAATTTTCTTTAATTTTCTCACATTTACCTCAAAACGTCTTCAGTAATTCAAAGAAAATGGAAAATGCACAATAATGCCTGTTTTCTTGTCATTATTTTTTGAAAGAGGAATATAGTTTTAACTACTCAAAGCTGTTCAGTCAGAAAATTATTAAAGCTTTTAATCTTTCTGGAATGAAAAACACTTTCAGAGTATCACCAGCATTTAAACAAACTGCCAAACTGCCAGATGACATTTCATATTTGAGGCAAGTTAATCCAAGGAAAAATCTGAAGGCCCTGCTACTAAATTAATCTCAGGGCAATAAAAAAGGAATAAATGATACCTCAAACCCTGTGGCTTGAGGAAAGATGTATTATTGCATTTCTGAGCAATCAGATCCATGATTTTTAACTAGTGGAAAGTAAACATCTTACACAGAGACTCTTATGACATGAACTGCATAGAAACATCAACAAAACATTGTTCTGAACCATTCACATCATTAGCATCTGATTTCAGCTTAAAGAACCTGCTTTGAATTCAGAAGCCTTTCCATATTTAAAGCTTTGTGTCTGAATCATTTTTCAAAAATTGTGTAAGCTTCATTAGAGTAAAAAAATGTGTAACAGGAAAATGGGTTTTGCCGCTGTTTGGCGAGATATAACTGAACTCATTAATTGATACCTTTCAGACTGAATTACACCATTTATCTCACCGTCTCCACCCACTTCCTTTGGAATGTGTACTAGGATTAACAGTATTTTGCCCACGATAATGAGTCTAGAACACAAACTATACCTCAAGTCCCTACAAATGACTCTTTAAAAAAAATTTAAAATCTAACGACCAACAAGATACATAAGAACTGAAATGCACTATTCAAAAAAAAATTTTTAAGTGATACTTTTATTCAGCAAGAACATGTTAAACTGATTAAAAGTAACAGTAAAGACTCTTATGTTGTTACAAATAAATGCTGCTTGTGTCATGGTTTCCACAAAAATATTAAGCAGCACAACTGTGTTCAACATTGCTAATTAGCACCAGATCTGCATATAAAAATGTTTTCTGAAGGATGATATGGCACTGAAAACTGGAGTAAACTGGCTGCTGGCAGCTTTGTCATCACAGGAATAAAACATATTTTAAAATATATTAAAATAGAAAACGGTTATTTTAAATTTTTGATCAATAAATGTTGCCTTGGAGAGCATAAGAGAGTTCTTTAAAAAAATAAAATAAAATTAATACAGCCCTCCAACTGTTGAACAGTACTGCAGTTTTTCTCTTGAGATGTGAGGTATATTATACATAACGCGTCTAAAAGCTTCCTTTATATCAAGAATGGCATGTTCTAGAACACTTATCTTTGACCCATTCTTCTAAAGTTTCTCGGCTGCGTTCCACTTGCGTGGTGAAACAGGACAAGTAAGGAAATGATAAATCAAAGGTCTATTTGCGTCTAATTAGCTGGCGAGTGGCGTTCCAGACAAAACAAGGTCCGCCTCCAGTATTATCAGCCTCCATCTTAAGGTACTTTGCTACGTAAAAAAAAAGTTATTTCCTGTTCTGAGTAGTTATATGGAGAGTTCAAGTGAACTGGATGTTGTTCCACACCCTGGGAAACTTAATTTAGGAGGCTGAAAAAAAATATTTGGGTTTCTGTGCCAAGATGTTTAATGGTTTGGAACATTCTGTTTTAATTTCATATACATCTCTTTACTGATTTTACAACATAGTATTTTATGGATCCTGTAATAAAAAAAAAAACCCTGTCACATAAATTTCACACAGAGCTATGAATACTTTTTTTTTTTTTTTAATGACAAAAAGCATAAAAAGTATTTGGAAGTAAACAGAAGCAGTGATTTTTCAGGGCGTCTATAATAAATAATATATTCTTATGTATTCTTCTATTATTCCGGTGAGCATATCATAAATTATGAATGGCTGAGGATATGGCTGTAGCCACGGGCGCTGTGAGAAAGATTCACACGGAAGAAAAACTACAACAAGAAAATTAACTGTGAATTAAAATTAAAAGGTCAAATAATTATCTGGTATTTTCTGGAAGATAACTATCTAGCATGTAGCTGCATGTCTGCAGTCCACCCTCCAATGTGTTCATTTCCTCTCCTCCTGTTCAGACACAGAGATATGATCACTTCCATTGTATGCAGAGGCGATGTTATGGGTGGGGAGGAAAGTTTCACCAAACAAACCCCTCCTCACACAGGGTCATGATTACAAAACCTACATGTTGGCAGGGAGGGTAACCTTAGATTTCTCTAAGCCTGCCAGGCTGCACATAACTGCCTAAACTCAAATGCCAATGTGAGCTTTTTTCTAGCACTTATGTGGCTACAAACAATAAAATGTGAAAATCTTTTTTTTTTTACTAGTAAAACTCAGAGATCTTAACAAATGACCCAAACTGTGTTCAGATTTCACAGAACTATGCATCACTGAAAGCGGTGTCCTGAGAAAATGTATTTGTTTCTGTGACATTCCCAGGCTCTGTAAATAACCAGAAACAGTCAAGGGGCTTGCCTGCGCTTTTTATACCCAATCAGAAATTCTCTATACCTGTCACTTTGCACTCTCAGAAATAAAAGGTACAAAAGCTGTCACTGGGGCGGTACCTTTTCAAAAGGTACATGTTTGTACCTAAAGGGTCCATTTTGGTACCTTAACGATACATATTAGTACTAATATAATAGTACCTAATAGGTACAAAAGTGTACCTTTTGAAAAGGTACCGCCCCAGTGACAGCTTTTGTACCTTTATTTCTGAGTGTGTGCACAAAAAAAAAAAAAAAAAGTGTTTACCTATTAATAAACTGCATTCTCAGTTCTGCATTAAAGTTCATCTCAAATGACTTGAGAAAAATTACAGGTTTGACAAATCTTTTACTTAAGGTACTGAAATGTGCTTTTAATGCTGACAAACTTTCGAATTATTTCATTATTTACTATATAAAACCATAAAATAAAAGAATAAACTTTAATTTGCCTTGAAGAGCTTAGACAGGGATGATGCAACTTGCATTTCACTTTCAATTTTTTTTATTTTATTTTTCTTTAATTAAATTTTGAATTAAATAAAATAAAAGTTACTGGATGTTTGCTAATATGTTTAGAAAATTTTGTGAAAAAGAGAAAATATATTTATGTAAAAATGAAACGACATACTTTACCTGTATTTTTTTTTCAAGGGATCATACAAATTTTAAATGATTCAAAACATCTTGCTGCCAAACGGGTAAAACCAAGTGTTGAAAGAATGACAAAGATTGGTAACGATTTATAATTACAATTAATTAGTGTTTTAGGGCTGCACTGTGATCCCTAAATAGACTCTTTTATGAGTCTGGTTCTAAATATGCTGAGATTTTGCATATATAAACTATTGTTAAACTGAAATGACATTTTAGTGGGTGTCTTCCACATCATGGATAAAATTTATGAGTCATTTTTTCCTGCTCAGAAAAGAGGACAACAGGATGCATTCTAATTTACAAAAAGAGAAGAGAGTACTTCCTAAAACCTATATATAGTATATGATATCTTCACAATTATGCATACACTCATTGCCAAAAATATCGGCACCCTTGGTAAATTTGATCAAAGAAGGCTGTGAAAATTAATCTGTATTGTTGATCCTTTTGATCTTTTATTTTAAAAAATTCACAAAAATCTAACCTTTCATTGGATAAGAATTTAAAATGGGGGGAAATATCATTATGAAATAAAGGTTTTTCTCAAATACACATTGGACACAATTATTGGCACCCCTAGAAATTCTTATGAGTAAAATATCTCTGAAGTATATTCCCATTCATATTCACAATTTTGAGCACTCCAGGGTGATTATGAACATGAAATTATCCAGCCATGGCTTCCTGTTTCACAGAAATATAAACAGGAGGGAAAACAAAGCCCAAATTCCCTTAATCATCCATCACAATGAGAAAAACCAAAGAATACATTTCTGATGTGCAGCAAAAGATAATCGAGCTTCACAAATTAGTGAAGTGGCTTTAAGAAAAGAGCTAGAGCAGTGAAAATTCCCATTTCCACCATCAGGACAATAATTAAGAATTTCCAATCAACATAAAATGTTACGAAACTGCCTGGAAGAGGACGTGTGTCTATATCGTCCTAATGCACGGTGAGGAGGAGAGTTTGAGTGGCTAAAGACTCTCCAAGGACCACAGCTGGAGAATTGCAGAAAATAGTTGAGTCTCGGGGTCAGAAAACCTTTAAAAAAAATTATCAAACAGCACATGTTGTTTGGGAGGGTTTCAAGAAAAATTCTCCTAGCTCATCCAAAAACAAACTCCAGCATATTCAGCTATCAGACACGACTGGAACTTCAAATGGGACTGGCTTCTATGGTCAGATGAAACTAATAAACTTTTTAGCAGCAAACACTCAAGATGGGTTTGGTGAACACAGGGATAAAAAGTACCCCATGTGTACAATGAAATATACTGCTGTATTTTTGATGTTGTGGGCCTATATTTCTGCTGGAGGTCCTGGACATCTTGTTTAGACACATGGCATCATGGATTCTATCAAATACCAACAGATAAAAAATCAATAAGTGACTGACTCTGTTAGAAATCTTATAATGGGCCATGTTTGGATCTTCCAACCGTACAATAATCCAAACACAAACCTCAAAAACAACACAAAAATGGGTCACTGAGCACAAAACCAAGCTTCTGCTATGGCCATTCCAGTCCTCTGACCTGAACCCTATAGAAAATGAGTGGGTGAACTGAAGAGAAGAAGCACCAACATGGAGCTGGGAATATAAAGGGTCTGGAGTGATTCTGGATGAAGGAATGGTCTCTGATCTCTTGTCAGGTGTTCTCTAACCTCATCAGGCATTATAGGAGAAAATTTAGAGCTGTTAAACTGACAAATGGACAAATGGAGGTTTCAAAAAGTATTGAATAAAAGGGTGCCGTTAATTGTGGCCAATGTGTGTTTGAGAAAAACATTTATTTCATAATGATATTTCCCCCATTTTAAATTCTTATTATCCAATGAAAGGTTAGATTTTTGTGAATTTTTTTAATAAAAGATCAAAAGGATCAACAATACAGATTAATTTTCACAGCCTTCTTTGATCATATTTACCAAGGGTGCCGATATTTTTGGCAATGAGTGTATATGATACAGCTTTCTTCAGAATCACTGCATCTTTTCTCCAAACATTTATCCACTTCACTCCACATATAAACAGCCCGGAATACAAATCCTCTTTTGGATGCTGTACGTGCTCCTTTCTCCGAGTTACCACAGAACATCTGAGATCATTCTAAGCATTTCCTTCTGTTGTGCTATATTCCATTATGTTAAACAGATCCTATCTAATTTGAATTCTTAATAAAACTTGTTTTTTTCAGCAAGGACAGGCACTTTGCCACAAAAAGCTTCGAGGATGATATAGAAGCCGGATTTCTCACACAAATTGGTTCCTGTCTTAGCGATTTATCATAGCAAATTATGAGAGCTCGTCTTGCATAACCATCTAGGTTGGCCATCTTGACCCATCAATCACAGAGGGTTGCCAGGGACACAGAAAAATGATGCTGGGGAACGTCGATCTGACTTATTTTAGCATCCAACCACAACAGGCTGTCATGGTGCTGCATTTACATCACATAAATGACTGGGAACGACCATTAAAATCCTTAGCAGTCTCATAATCCTAAATTTCAAAGTTATGAACAGTTATGTGGTTAAAAATGGAACCCAAATGACCCAGAATTCACCGCTCGTGTAAACAAAATACGCAAACTGCTCCTGTAATAACAGCATGCTGGGACGACGAAGGCTGTCAAACACTGATACTCTCTTTTTAGCACAAAGTGAATATTTGCTCAGATATAGAGAGAGGAAAGGGGAGGGAAAGAGAGAGGGAGGGGGAATGAGAGAATACTGGCAGAAGAAAATGAAAACCTGGCAGAATATGAGAGGAAAAATATGAGTAATGATGCGTGCCCGCACCTCCTGGGGGAGACCCTGCAGTGTGGCATATTATCTGTCCCTTTTGAAAAATACCTCCACACACACGCACATTTTAAATAAACCATAATCAAATCTCACCTTGCAAGCTCTACAGTCATTTCCTGGGCTCCTTCCTCAGCCGAATCCACATCTAGCTGTGCATATAGAGTCTTTTTGTCTTCTTAAAGAAACCTAATTACGTTTAACAACTACTTTTACATACATCTGCATTTATGAACAGAATGAAAAGAGTTTAATTATGAAGTCATTTACAAATGCAGCTGCAAAGGTGGGTCGCATTATGTTGACAGGCAATTAGCGGTGTGTCTCAGCAATTAAAGAGACCTGACAATTAGCACTTCGATATGTCATTTTTCTAAAGCAACACATGGTACTGAACCGAGTTCCAAAAAGATCATATTGCCAGTGCCAGAATTGCAGGCACATCTGTCACAAAAATAGCAACATTATTTGTCGTGTCACATGGGAGAGAGCAGAAAATTATAACAGCATATGCAGAGCATGGACAAATTGCATCAGCAAAAAGGGGAAAAGTGATCCAAGCTCACATGTAGAGACCATTTAGTTGCTAAATGTAAATAAATAAATAAAGTTCTTAGCGGTAGTTTATGCTCATGTGGGGATTGTTTAACTCTGTACTGTAAAAAATTATTTTGGAGTATGTTTTACAGGAAAATACTATTTCAGTTTTTCTACTAAAAAATGTCATGTTTAATTCAACGTGTTACTTGCCGTTTCTTTGTAACTGTTTGTTTGTAAGATTTACCAGCAATTTCTGAGTGAAAACTGTTTCTCCACAAATTTTGTGTCTCAAAACAGAAAAATGTGATCGTTTTTATCTCAATTTTTGACAGCAGTCAGACTAACTAGTGTGCAGATTGTGACTTCTGCTAAAGATTCTTGTTTTTAGATGTTTCTCCTGAGAAAAAGACCCCAGCAATCTTACATTGCATCTAGAGTTTCAAAACATATATTTCAATTCATCAAATTCTTCTATGATTAAATTATTTTTGTCTTCAAAAGTCATTTTGGTAGAAACTTCTGAGAAGAAAAAAACTGACACTCTGGCAATTTTCTCTTCATCACTTCCTGACCTTTCTATATGTTATCTCAGCAAATAAAAGTGGCAAAAGACCAAAATTAAGTAAAAACGTAGTCTCAGAGATTACCACCAAACTTTTATGAAACCTTTATGAAAAAATAAACCTCTATATTAAGAGCTTCACAAAGCTGAAATTTATTACAGTGCTGCTATACAGGAACTCTCTTTATCCAAGGTCAACACAAAGACATATAACCTGGTGTAGGAATAAATTCTAGAAACCTGAGCAATGGCAAAAGTAATGAAATATACATAATGAATATGGTTTCCCTCAATCTGACGCAATTAAGTTTTAAGGAAGTCAAAAGATGTGCTCAAACCTAAATGGTTGAATAACTATGATGAGTAATGTGTCACATTACATAATTACTCCTAAATTTTGGTGCTGCTAGTGATGCTGAAAATGACACACTTAACTTTTCAATAAAAAGAAAAGAAACATGCATTATACACATTTGAAAAAGGTAACAAGTTTGGGGACGGAAATATATATTTTTAATGTTTTTGAAAGAAGACAGCATTTATTTGATCAAAAATACTGTAAAACCGTGATATTCAGAAATATTATTACAATTTTAAATAACATTACTCCAGTCTTCAGTGTCACATGATCCTTCAGAAATCACTCTAATATGATTTGGTGCTGTAGAAACATTTCTTATTATCAATGCTGAAAACAGGCAATTAATATGTTTATAGAAACCATGATACATATTTTTATGATTCTTTGATAAACAGAAATGCCAACAAAAAAAACACACCATTCATTTGAAACTATAAAAGTCTTTTGGTCAATTTAATGCCTCCTTCCAAAATAAAAGTAACAATTTCTTAATAAATAAATAGCTGTCCCCAAACTTTTGAACAGTTTTGAACAGTTTTACCTAAAAAGTACACTTTACAGGTCCAGGTTCTATACAGTGTTTTTATGCTATATAGAGCTTTATATAGAGAATCACTTCTTGGAAATGAAGTTCTGGAGCACAAAGCAAGAAATAGACTCCTTCATCCCTCATAGAACTGGAGGCTTTTTTCATGTGAAGGATTGTGCAATATTCTTCTTGAGATTGTTGGAAGCTGTTCTGAAGGCAAAGGCTGGATCTGCTCCTTATTAGGTTCTTCTTGAGATCAATATATTGTAAGAGGGGGTTCTGTTATTTCATCCACTCTACGATAAAGTTGGCGGGATCCTTTATACATCATTGGCATGCACATAAACAATGCTGATTTGCACATTACACGCCTAAATTTGGAAAATTATCAACAAAGGCCTACTTATCTGGTTTCCAAACTGAATAATGTCAAGCTAGAAAATATGGGCTACAAAATAAATGTTGGATGACCATCCTTTTTCCAAGCAGAAAGCAATCTATAGCATTGGCTAATCATTACCAGGGTCTCCTGCACATTTTTGAAGCTTATTTTTCATAATTATTGCATTATCTTACTGCATATAAACGCAAAGGTTTAAATCCTGAAATAGAGTTTAGATGGGCTTTTTGGGCAATCTGTAATTGTTCCCGCTCCTGTCAAGCTTTGATTTGCTTTTGCTCTGAAAATGGATTTAAAGGAGGGAAAAGGTAAATAGGTAAAGCCTGCAGAATGCTTCTGGCACAGAAATTAGTGTGAGAGCATGAAAGGTTCGAGTGCATTCTGGCTCTACTCAAAAGAGGCACAAACATACAGATTAAAAAGAAGAAGAAAAAAAAACACTTGCAATGCTTCAAATGTCACCAAATTTTAAATGAACACTAAAGATTCAGCTAAGAAAAGCTACTGAACTGCTTTCATGAACGTCCTAAAGATGACTTGTTGGTTAACCATTTCAACTGAGAAACTGTTAAGAAAAGCTTAACACAGAAATCATTACAAGCCACAGATTTTGGTCCAGAAGCCTGAGAGACTTCTATGTTTTGCATTCTTTACAAATTATTCTAACAGCATAAATATTTAAGTGAAAAATCTAACTTAAAAAATGTACATTACATTTTCTCAGTCTCTTCTTACTTTAGTATTTGAAATTAAATTATTACATTTTTTTCTTCATTTTATGCCATCACCTTTTTTTTTTTTTTTTGATAATTTCCTGTTTAATCTTACATTTTAACATGGTCTCGAATATTTGAATTCAACTGCATTTTAATTAATGATGCAAATTTTATATTTTAGTAGTAAAACAATGGTTTAAACAACATAAGATGCATTTTGTGGTCAACCCGTGACAATAAAGAACTTAGATGATACCATGGCAAGCAAAACACCATGGTTCTTTGGTACTGAAATATCATGTGCCATAGTATTTACACCATACTCCAAAGTATTTCAAAGAATACAATGGTACATGTCTAAAAATAGTATTGCATTAGCACCATGTCCAAAAACCATGACAGTACCATTCGTACAGTATTTTCTCTTCCAAAGCTAACTAAAACTTTACTGTAAAAACAACACTGGTTTCCTGCAGACAGATCCATAAAAACTTCTGTAACATTTGTAATGCTCTTTAATATAGCTCATAAAACTACTTGAGAATTGGAAACAGAAAAAGCTTTGATCCCCAGAACAGTTCCAAAAATCCAGACTGTGCTCTCTTTAGTCCACAGAACCACATCAGCTATTGTGGCTTCAAACCACCTGACACTAGCAGGGGGTTTAACTTGACAGTGAACATACAACACAGTACTCTGACACGGACAAGCTGCAAAACAATGAAATTGAACCAAAAAGCGACAAAAATGACAGTTAAAGTGTCTGATGAGAAAATAAATCCTTTGTAAGAGGGAAAAATGTGCGAAAGACAAGCAAAATGCACAAACAAGCGCAGCAGACAGCTATTGCTTGTGAATTGAATCATAAACCCTTCATGCTGACTAGCCTCATTAATACTTTCAGAGAAACTGCTCTGGAACCACAGCTATACCTGAGAAACAAAAACATCTGTTCAAAGCACTCAAAAAAAAATCATGGAAACTCGTACAAGGTCTACAGAAAGTCTAACGTTTCACAGGCTACTTCGCTCAGAAACCAAACCTAGAGGAAAACTGAATTGCTTATAGGTTGCCTTTTCATATTTCTGGAGTTATGTTGAGTCTCAGATGTTTCTCTTAAAATCTGTTAGAGGAGGTCTAAAAATAGAAAAAAAATGAAGGAAGTATTGACACAGCAGCTCAGATAATTTGAGTTCATATTGAGATCTCTGACTCTTCTTCTATGGACTTTTAGTATCTTGTGAGGTTAGTTAGCAATTGAATTAATAGCCTATTAAATTCCAATTCAATTTCTGCAATAATAATTTGTCAAGATGAATGTCAAAATAATTTTTTTAGAACGTTCTAAAAAAAGTTTTAAAAGTCTTGAAGTTTTGAAAGTTAGTTAAACAACAGAACAATAGATAGAACAAAAGATAGAATCATATTATATACAGATAGATAGATAGGTATATAGGTAGATAGATAACTATAGTAGCTATAGTAACTCAACTCTGGTTTCTTGACAAATCTTGTAGCTGCATGTGAGACTACTGTGTTTTTATTCTCATGAGAATAAAATAGCAACATGAGAGAAAGAAACATGATACTTTAAGAAATATCTCCATTCACGTTCCACTCAAACACAAACCAGATATTGAGACATTAACATTATCATTTGGGGTTTTCTTTCCTACAGGGAGATATGAAAAGCAACCACAAAAAAATTCAGAATCTCAGGAAACAGTATCTTTTGACATAGATCGTTGGATCGTGGAAACGACATTTGGAAAACGCTGCATCGTCTATTAGAGCGGGCACACACTGAGGGAGAAAGCCTCGCAGGGCTTATCGCACGACTTCACATGGTAAATACACATATATGGCTGCCAGCAAGTCAAAAGAAAGGAAAAAGCACCATTTAAAGATCATTCCATGCTAGAGGACTGCTGGAACCATGGGCATAAATGTTCCTCATCCCTCTGAGCACTGACACAAGTCAGAATGCTGGCAAAGAACAAGCCGGCACTGGTCTGTCAGAGCCTCAGAGCTGATGAAGCGAACAGTTCAGATGCCCAGAGGAACGAGAGAAGAAAAACGTCTGAAATAAAAAGACAAAAGAACAGCTGGAAATACGAGGGGGGAAAAAAGAGAGTTTGAAATGAGATAAGAGCAGCTGCTGTTCACGATTATTGACCGTATGTCCGCCAGAGGCCATTGATTGATTCATTTTCATAACTCTCAATAAGTACGAAATAGGAACAATCCAGCAATCGCTCGCAGATTCTGCTGAGTCAGATGAGTTATAGATTATGCAAAAAAAAATTCTCTCTCCGAGACAAAGCTTTCAGTATTTTCAATTGATTTTGCAAAGAGGCTCCAAATTAGTCTTTTCCTGCTGCAAAACATGTAAAACTAATAGACCAAACCCACCTGCCGCTTTTCGAAAGGAAATATACTCATTAAATTTCCCAATTGGGTTGATTCCCCACAGACACACAGGCTTATGCTGAGTAAACATTGTTGCTATTGCTTTCTGATGCTGTGCACACATTTGCATTGTTTATTGGTCGAGGAGAGAGTGACTCACCTGAATACGCCCAATAGGGTTCCCCAGACGCCCTCCGCTCTCTTTGAGTGGCTGAGCTCCCACGACGCTCTGTTTCCACATGAGAAGCTGTTGGAGATAAATCAGATGACACTATAACGACTTTCCATTAGCAGTCAATGCAAGACATGATCAATATTGGAATATGGTCCACCTTAGAAAACACTCTGCCTATAATGCAACTCCTAATGCTTTCACCTCCATTGCTAGAACTGCATACATGCCGTGTCTCTCGACAAAGTAATCAAAAGTAATAATAACACTCAAAGAGTACTCAGCGGGGCCTCCAAACCTGTGAAAAACCTGGCACTTTGCTCCTCTCATTAGAAACACTCACACCAGCTCAAGTTCCGGTCGCAATAATTACTAAAGAACAGCATGATTTACAATTCTGAAAGAGTAGTGGGAGGTCATGCTTAACAAACAGAAAGTTTCTTTTTGATCATCAGGCTTCTTTTACTCTCACTTGTCAAGTCTGAGCTTATGAATTGATCGACTAAGAAATTGAACCAACAGAGCAGAAATAATAGTTTCTAACAACAAAAACAGCTTCTACATTTAAAATTCACATGCATGAGGGCTTATAGTACAGAGCTTTGGAAAAAGTACAATTGGTCTTTTACTTTAATGAAGTGAGTGAAATGAAACAAGTCGCATTTTAAAATCACATTAACAAAGGACGTGTGACATTTGACAACCGGAAAGTGTTTAAATACTTTTTGTCTTCATTCTTAACAGTCTACACAAAATTTTTAGGGGTTAGTAAGATTAATTAATACGAAATTAATAGGTTTATTCAGCAAGGACACATTAAAGTGACAGTTAATATATTCACATAGTTACAAAAACTCATTAAATTCTATTGTTAATATGCTGTTCTTTAAAAAGGTTAGCCTATTTGGCTATACTTTTCAACACTGATAATAATAATAATAATAATAATAATAATAATAATAATAATAATTCCATAGATAGATAAATAAATAAATCTATTTACTAAATTTATTTTTGAGCACCAAATCAGCATATTAGAATGATTTCTGAAGGATCATGTGACACTGAATGATGCTTAAAATTCAGCTTTGCCATCAGAGGAATACATTTTAAAATACAGATTTAAACAGAAAACCTTATTTTTAAATTGTAATATTATTTCACAATATTACTATTTTAATTTTAATATTTTTTATCAAATAAATGCAGCCTTGGTGAGCATTAGAGACTTTTAAAATAATTTTAAAAATATTAACAACCCTGAACTTCTGAATGATATTTATCCATTTCAAAAAAGCTATTTTGTTAATTCATTTCCTTGACAAATATGCTTATACTATAATTCTTTAAAATTAAATATCACTTTCTTTAAAATTCTGTTACAAAATATATTTTATACGCACATTATTTAAGCATTCATGCATTAATACTAAATACATTTTTGGGCCACTGCACAGGAAATGACAGTTTAAATATTTCAAAGCACAGAAGTTCAAAGTGTAAAATTTTGTCATCGCAAATATTGGTCTTTATGAATAACCGCTTGGCTCTGGATGACAGCATCTGTCAAATGAGTTAAATAACAACAGACATTCTGTAGAAGTATTCATTTTCACCATTCTGATTTTTTAATCAATGGCAGCTTTTCATCTTTTGTGGCAAATATATACTTACACAGGTTGTTAAACATTTCAATGCTTTCACTTGGACAATGTAGGACCGCAATATTAATTTGGTCTAATATCTGAGATCACTGTACTGCTGAAATATGAATGATTTTTTTAGCAGACAACTTTCCTTGCAGTATTTTCCCCAAACCATTCATTCACCTGTGCCAACCTCCAATATAGGCCAGCGCTATACAGAGCTCTTTATATGGTTGACTAGTGCACTTTTATTTGGTTCTCAGCTACTGAACTCTGTAGCCGCTTCAAAGTGATTATTAGGCTCTTTGTGGCTTCTTTCATAAGTATCCTTCTGCATGCAGGCTTTTGAGGGACAGTCTTTTCTAAGCAGAAGCTGGATAGCTGACTTTGTGATAACTGAACAAAAAGTGCTCTCTGGGGCATCTAATCGACATGGAGATATAGGGACATTTTTTTCTCATTTATGCCTTTGTTTAACTTTAACTTTCTCTGAATAGTCTTTAGTCTTCATTTTCACAGCTGTCTTACAAATTCACACCCCGAGCAATGACTGCTTAACTGAAAATGCGGTAGTTATTTTAATGATGCACGGGTCATTAGGGCTATTCTTTTTTTACCAGAGTAAAATCAGCTGTAACAAGGATAAATAATTGTAAATGACAACATAATCGTAAATAATATGTAAATGTAAATCTGTATACAGTACACACACACACACATATATACAGGTGCATCTCAATAAATTAGAATGTCGTGAAAAAGTTCACTTTTTCTTGTAAGTTATTTCAAAAAGTGAAACTTTCATATATTTTAGATTCATTGCATGTAAAGTAAAACATTTCAAAAGTTTTTTTTTGTTTGTATTAATTTTGATGATTAGAGCTTACAGCTCATGAAAGTCAAAAATCAGTATCTCAAAATATTAGAATATTTACATTTGAGTTTAAATAAATGACCATCCCTACAGAATAAATTCTGGGTATCTCTGGTTCTTTGAAACCACAATAATGGAGAAGACTGCTGACTTGGCAATGATCCAGAAGACGAACATTGACGCCCTCCACAAAGAGGGTAAGTCACAGAGGTCATTACTGAAAGGTGTGGCTGTTTACAGAGTGCTGTATCAAAGCATGTTAAATGCAAAGTTGACTGGAAGGAAGAATTTGGGTAGGAAAAGGTGCACAAGCAACAGGGATGACTGCACGCTTGAGAATACAGTCAAGCAAAGCTGATTCAAACACTTGTGAGAGCTTCACAAGGAGTGGACTGAAGCTGGAGTCAGTGCATCAAGAGTCACCACGCACACCACAACGTCAGAAGCATCTGAAGCACGATTCACTAAAAATGTTTTTTTTATTGGTCTTATGAAGTATTATAATTTGTTGAGATAGTGAATTGGTGGGTTTTTGTTAAATATGAGCCTAAATCATCACAATGAAAAGAACCAAAGACTTAAACTACTTCAGTCTATGCGCATTGAATTTATTTAATACACGAGTTTCACAATTTGAGTTAAATTACTGAAATAAATGAACTTTTCCACATTCTAATATATTGAGATGCACCTGTATATGCATATGGGTCATTCTGTATCAACTCATCCAGAGGAAAATGGCAGCTTCATTATGTTATTTTTACACAAAGATGGGTCTATTAGCAAAATCTGTTGACTTTAGCAATACTTGTTGCATTATATGACATTGGTGGCAGTTCAAAAATGGGAAAATGGGTGTTTTTTTCCAGATTTTGAATGCCTGTAACTCAAGAAATATTAAAGATATCTTAATATTCTTTTAGATTTCGATTCTTAACAACCTTTTCTTTTGGTATCTTCATTTTAAAGGTCCTACAGAGTTTATTTCCAGAGATATTGGGATTCCACTGTGGCTCCATGAGTAAATTGTTAAATTCTACACATTCTCAGTGGTCAAGAAACAAGTGAGAGCCACTTTGTACACAGCTGATATTTTTTCATTTAAAGAGGAATGTCTGAAGAACAAATAATGTTTAAACAAGAAATCTTGTTTCCTCAAAACAGAACCTACCTGTCCGAGTGACATAAATATTCTTTTTCCAATGTTTGCATGCCTATAACTAAAGAAGTATTAAAGATATCTTGACATCCTTTTAAATTCTGGTCCTTAACAAACTTTTCTTCTCCGATCTTCATTGTTAAGGCCCTATATGGTTCACACTCAGAAATATGGGAATCTCAATGCAGCTCACAGTCCAAATTGTTGAATTTTACTAATTTCCTCAAATACCAAAAGTGGTCAGCTACGCCTTTAACGGTGTACAGGTTCCTACAAGTTCAAAACGGATCACGTTATTCAATAAATTATGGAAATATGTAACTTACAGTAAAAAACTTAAATGTAATATACACGTTTTCACTTTTAAGATGAAACATGAGCAGAGTTCACTATACCAGGGACCGCTGGGGATGACGGGATGGAATCAAAAGTATTGAAGTGTACGCTTCCTGGTGTGAATCAGAAAGATGCATGCTGGGGTGTGTAGGATATGATTTCTCCTCGAGACATATTAATATTTCAAGCAGCAGTACCCTAAAAGTACAAGTTTTCTCAGCTGTGCCTGGTATACTCTGCTATTCTCCCTTTGGCTTTGTAAAGACCCTGCTTATCTTGCTCTGTGTGTTTCAAAGCTTCCTGCTGAGAGACCCCTATGTCTATTCAAGACAATTAGAGAAACTCTCAACAACACTTTTTATGCTCAGCTTTAGAGGGCTGTGTTTTTCCTGCATTTTTGAAGCATATGGCAGATCATATGTGAGGGAGAGACTAGTGATCTAGTGCATTTATAAGTATATCAAGTAGTGGTTCAATGCATAAAAAATGAGAGGAAATATACATTAAATTGTGCAGTTATTGCATTAAGGAGTTATAACAGTCTTGATTTTAAGAACATTTCTGTACTAGTGTCGATGTAATCTAATGTAGTCAATTTGATTTACTTGTAATGAATTAAACCATATATAAAATTAAATTGTCTTTTGAATAAAACATTTAACAAAACAATTTAATTTAAATTTTATAAAATGACGCACATTTTACTGTGCTGTGCTGCCTACTTCATCTAGCAAACTGTGCATATATTTTTTTTCACATCATATATTTATTAAGAAAGCTACCATCGTATATGGCTGCATGCACATGGAGATTGTTTTTTTTTTTTGTTTTTATATGTCCAAAAAATGTTTACATGGTGTACATTTATGGTGAAATAAATTTTGTATCAAAGCAAAGTCATCCAGGTCTAAAAATATATAAATCATACAAGCATCAAAATAAGAAGTATCCTCTGTTCACCAAAATACAGTAAAAACAACAGTAATATTGTGAAATACTATTACAATTTAAAATAATCTGAATTTTGAGCAGCCATTATCCAGTCTTCGGTGTCACATACTCCTTCAGAAATTATTTTAATATGCTGATTTGGTGCTCAAGAAGCATTGTTATTTTTTTTTACACATTTGCTGCTTAATATGTTTGTGAAAACTGTAATGCTTGTTTTTTTCAGGATTCTTTGATGAAAAGATAATGTAACAATTTTGCAACAATGTAAAAGTCTTTAAAGCAAAGCATGCCGTTTTTGTTTTACTTAATGCATCTTTAAAAGTGTTAATTTCTTTCAAAATTTTTTTTTTTGAATGGCATTCTATATTCATAAAAAGTGTTCATCAGTGATTTAACATCCTGAGACATCTTTACTTTGACAATTTTTTATTTTTTTACCTGTCATCTAGAAATCTGGCACCAAGGTGAGCAAATGACAAAATGTTCATTTTCAAGTGAACTACAGCTTTATCAAACCATTCCCTGATGTATAGAGCAACACATCACGTGCACACATGTTGTGAGCACTTAAACAGAGCACCTTGTCAGGAAGTCATCAGATCTCAAAACCGAAGTGCAATTCCTCATTTTATCTCACTTCAAAGTGTCTTAAAGTGACTCAGTCTCCGGGGGTGCAGACACCCTGGTGCTGCTACTCTTGCATAAACAGATTTTCCAATCCTTCTCTGCGCTCTTGCCCTCACTTGCATCATTACTTTGGAGATTAATTAGTGGCTGCACTAAGTCGATTCCCTCCATTGCAGCAATTACGTCCACTCTTATTGGTTAGTAAGCAATTAGAACTGCTCTCATTGGTTAGCGACCTGTCTGGGTCTGTTTATTGTTTAATCCCTGACGGACAGCAACAGACTACGTAGAGCGTTGTACTAGCATGGCAGACAATTAGCATCTGTGAAAGCTATCAGAAAGCATTCAAAGGTTATGAATGGGGTTCACTAACTTGTAATGATTTTCCTATCACTCGTTACAAAGGGTAAGCATTAGGTTCTGACCTAAAATAAAGGACTCAATACCTTAGTGCCTACGCAAGGCTTGTTTGAAGTCTTCTCCCGTGGGCTTTTAAAACAGTAGCTACCAGCCGGCAGGCGCCACATCAGCAAACCAGTCCTCTGAGGGAATATGTTTGCATGTCTGCCGTTTGACGCGGTAAGGAGATCACGAATAAAGTAAATGAAGGATGGCTTGCTAAAGGTGAGCTGTGCGTGTGTGCGTGTGTGTGTGTGTGTGTCTGTAGCTGGCTTGTTGTTATGAGGCAGGAGGGATACAAGCGACAGGCAATATGTGCGCTGGCAGATTGTGATGCCAGGTGCATTTACGCAGTTCAGTGCAGCTAAACATGACATTAAACAGGAACTGCTGCCTCTGAACTCACAAACATCAACATAACGGGTAACCTGGGCAACCTACACATGGGTAAACACGTATACGCAGGTGTTGGCAGATGTTAAGTGTCCTCTCTAACACACAATCATACAACTCTGTTACATCTGTTTAACAATGTCGTTTACAGATGAAGTAACATGCTTAACTATAAGTTTTACATTTTATGCAGAAAAGCCGCTGAAACTCGCTAGTTTCTAAGGTGCTTAACAGGTTGTTTATTGGAAAAGGTCAAAAAGGCCTAACCTCAAGTGTCTATGCTATTCTGATCATTAGATGCACCTCAAATCCCCTTCAATGCAAGTTTTTTGTTTGCCAATCAAAAATCTGAAAAATAACAGAACACTTCACTTCTGTGTCACAAACAGTGTAATGAACGCCATCTAAAATATTGGGGTCAGTATCATTTTTTATGTCTCCTTTGCTACTGCATTTATTTGACAAAAAATATATAGTAAAAATAGTAATATTGTGAAATATTTTTACTATTTAAAATAACTGTTTTTTGTATAAATACATTTTAAAATGTAATTTATTCCTGTGATGCAAAGCTGAATTTTCAGCAGCCAATTCTCCAGTCTTAAGTGTCTCATGATCCTTTAGAAATCAGGATTTTGTGATGCATAGAAAGTTAAAAGGAAAAGGATTTATTTGAAATAGAAATAATTTGTACCATTATAAATGTATTTACTGTTACTTCTGATCATTTTAATGCATCCTTTCCTTACTGAATAAAAAGTAGTAATTCTTTAAAAAAAGAAAAAACTAAACCCTAATTTTTGAACAGTAGGGTGTATAATAGTGTACTAATAAAATGTAAAAATAATAGTGAACCACTAATAATCTACTGACGAACCTGACAGGGCATAGAATTTATCTGTGAAACAAAATATCCTCGTTAGAGAGGACAAAATCAATTAAGATAATACTAAGAACTAATACTGCAGTTAGTTTTGGTAATTTGTGCCACAAACCACATATAAATATAACAATATAAAGCTACTGTTACCATGCTCACATAAGCTTCTCAGCGGACTTCTCAGCATAATGCATAAACAACCCATACTCCCACTAGGCATGCTGAAAATAGACCATCACACTTTAACATGAGAACTCAGAGGTTTAATTAAGCCAAAACACCCACTATGGCCCTTTTTTGACAAATAAACATGGTTAAAGTAAAGACACGCTAAAATGCTGATGCTGTCATGACACAGTTCTCATCAACCATAATGTTTTGCAATGGCTAAGTGATAATTCACATCAAGAATTCTTTCATCAGGCTGTGCAGTTTTGAATAGCTGCTATAATAACTACATGCAACCTTTACAGCACCCAAATGGAAACAAACTGTTCACATGAATTAGCATCAAACACAGATAAGGGTTTGTTTATCATTGCTGATCAAATTCTGGTTTGCACACACGTATAATCGAACAATTTGTTGTGTCATTTGTTCATAAGTTCATAATTGCACAAAGTGGGCTGTATAATTGATGCGTTTTAAAGGAATAGTTCATCTACCAATCAAAATTAGCTGAAAATTTACTCACCCTCAGGTCATCCAAGATGAGTTTGTTTCTTAATCAGAACAGATTTGGAGAAATTTATCACTACATCACTTGCTCACCAATGGATCCTCTGCAGTGGATGGGTGCCGTCAGAATGAGATTCCAAACAGATCAATATCAATAAACATCACAATAATACACAAGTAATCCCCTCCAGTCCGTCAATTCACATCTCATGAAGTGAAAAATTGTGTTTGTAAGAAACTAATCAATCAAAACATTTGTAACTTTTGGCCAAAATACCAGTCCATAATGCATAATAACGCTTCCTCCAGTGAAAAAGTCTATCCCCATTGTCCTCTCACATCAAAATTCACCAACATAACAGAACTGTTTTGAATTGTTTTTGCTAGTAAACCGTGCTAGATCTGTGCATATTTCTATCCTGATTCAGATAATATGACTTTTTCACTGGAGAAAGCAACATTATGGAGAAAGCAATATTATGGATAAAAGATTTGCATTTTAGCTGAAAGCAATGGTTTAAAGACAAAAACAACACAGCTTTTCACTTCACAAAATGTTAACTGATGGACTGGAGTCATATGGATTGGAATCATATGGATTACTTGTGGATTATTGTGATGGTTTTTAACAGCCGTTTCAACTCTAACGGCACCCATTCACTGCATTCACTCATCTATTTATGAGCAAGTGATGTAATGCAAATTTCTCTTCCGATGAAGAAACAAACTCATCTACATCTTGGATGGCCTGAGAGCAAGTAAAATTTTCTTTATTTTTGGTGAACAATTCCACTGAAACGCATCAATTTATAATGGACTTTCAGTACAAACAATCATGTGCTTTCAAGTGCAATCAATTTTAAGAGGCTTTAAAAGAGTGAAAAAGGAAAAACGAATGCACTAATGAAAGCATGATGAAAATACTGCGCTCTAAACAACATATGAATACACGGATGGATAGGCAAAGAGTAAATAAACAAGAGTGGGCTGCAATTCAGGGTCCAGGCACATCCTAATTCAACACGCGGGTCACAGCAGGTGAGTCTATCATCTGCACTACTCAACTTCCTTAACAATACCTCTCTTTGTCGACCTTTACTGAAAGCTCTAAATCCATGGCACAAACATCCTTAAATGGCACAGCGGACATTTACACTGTGTTCCAAAGCAAGTCCTCAAAGGGCAAACATGGCACGCACAGACCTAGAAGCGGAAAAGGTCAGGAAAGCATAATGGATGCACGGCTCCTCCCTCCTACCTAAAGCACCTGACGTGTATGGAGATATAAATGCGAGCGATAAACCTCCATCGGTGGTTTGGTTAGTGCAGACAATCCTTTGATAAATGATTCGGCATGTGAGTGATTTTTCTTTGTGTCCACAAAGAAATTTAATCTACTTTCGTTACAGAGGCTCTTCAAAAGGAAGAATCCAGAGCCGACCGTGAAGCTCTCTTGAGTTATATTTAACTGGGCCTCTGCTTCCCGCTCTGGCTTCATAATCTATTTTTGCGGATAGTGTTTACATTTGCCTGTTGACCCAGTGGAGATCGTCTAAAAAGAGATGTCAGGTTAAAGAGCTGACCCGAGATTATGTGTCTTTGTGTGTGAAACCAGCTTACAAACTGTGAAATCGCTAAAATGGGAAGATCCTAATTACTAAACTTTGTATGGCAATAGTCAAGTGTATAAATTGCATCAGTGACATCTACAATGTGCTTATTTCTTATAATTAGACTACCCAGTTCCTTTCACCAAACACTGTCATCATTAAACAAAAGTACAATAAAAAATAGGTTTTAGAAGAAAAATGTAACAGTAAAGTGGTGCTTGCACATGCAAAACTTCACCACAGTATCTGACAACTTTTACTCTATTTGCTAAGTAATTGCTAATATGTTCCGAATGGTTTCTAGGGTGTTGCTAGGTGTTCAGACTGATGTTGGCTTATTGCTTCAAAATCAAGAGTCCACTCCAAAGACTGTATGATATTGTGGTCCCTAGATACGGCTAAAGGCCCTCTGTCCATGCAAGTCTGACAGACAAAAGTAAAAAAAAAAAAAAAAAGTCAAAATTTAAAAGAGTGAAAATCAGTGAAAATATCTTAGAGAAGAATATAATAAATAAGCAAAGTCAATGCAAATAAATAGTTCTGAGAGGTTCCTATGGTATTGATAAGGAATTACAATTGGTTGCTAGGCAGTTTCCAAAATTCTCTGACTGATTACCAAAAATAAATAAACAAATTTTACAGTATGCAAATCCATTGGTAAGGGATTATCTGTGATTTCAAGGAAGTTTCTAGGCTATTATGCCTTGTTGCTAGGTTGTTGCTAAGGTGTTGCTAGGTGGTTGCTAGACAGTTTATAATCACCCCAATTCAAAAGAGCTCAAACCTAAGTCTCTATGATATTCATGACATTCTGATTACCAAGATATGGCTGAACGCCTTATATCAGTGTTTTTTTTTTTGCCAGCAGTTTTGTAAAAATTAAAGAAAGTGAAAGACATACTGAAAATATGAGTGAAAAATATAATATGCAAGTCTATAGGAGTGTTTTACTTGTTTGTTTGTTTGTCAGCCAGATGAAAAACATAAATCTGATCACTTCTAAATAAAATAATAGCACATCTGTTCTCAAAAAAAAAAAAAAAAAGTGATGAGTTGCCAAGTAGCAATACAAAAAGAGAAGAGAGGGAATGGCTTCCTCTGCCTCAGCATTTACAGAGATGGCCTATTGTAACTTAATCACTAACATCTCACATGTAAGTACTAAACATTTATCCTCATTCATTCAATCAATGAGGATAAATCAATGCCCAAAAGGAAGAAAAGATCCTATCTATAGTATTAAAGCAAAAGGCAGGGGACAAGGTGGACCCGCACCATGAGTCCGGAGTCAAAGCAAGCCAGCCCACATTGTGTTTGCAAACCACTAACATCCTGGCTTTATCCTGTATTTATGGAACAAGTGATGGCCTATTGTTTCATTGTTTAGTAAGAAGACTAACCTATTTTAAACAGCAATACAGTACGACTTCCTGCATGGAAAAGCCAACGGTTAAACAGCCGCCGCAGACCGAGAAAGCTCTGTTTTATAGAGTCCACCATTGGGTTCCGCTGGAGTATTACGTGATCATTCATGAATAAAATGAAAATGGCAAAGTAGACTGCATAATGTAAAATTCCATTGAGGCTATTAAGAGCAGAGAATGCCTTAACATCTACCCGGTGTGAGAGATAATTACGGTGTAATTAAGATCCCTATAGACGGAGTCTCTTAGACCAGTAGCCATCACTAAAGCTGCCAAAGCTAACACTAAGGACTTACCAGCTACAGTAGCTGAATGCTCTGCTGACTGAATCCATCAAAAGCTTGGGCAAATCCATTAGCTGGATTAATCATATGTTATAGGTTTGAGGAAAGGGCAAACACATTTTCGCTATTAATTATCAAGCAATTGGATGAGAGTGTAACAACCTTTAGAAGGACAATCATAATCACAGAACCACAAAGGGTCTGAAAATCTACTGATCTCGGTTTTTAATCCGAGTTCAAAAGGTTACTTTAAAACATTTGAGATATTCATAAGAAAAATATACTTTCATGTACAAATTTAATTTTTTTTTCTTACTAAAAAAGCAACACCTTAGACCCTTACCATTCAAAAAAGAAAATTCTGTCATTTACTTTCCCTCAAGTTGTTCCAAACCTGTATGAATTTCTTTCTTCGGCTGAAACCTAAAGAAGATATTTTGAAGAATGAGTTAGGCAGTTTTGATTTTACTTTTTTCCATACTATGGAAGTCAATGGGCACCAACAGCTGTTTGGGCATCCACATTTCTCAAAATCTCTTATTTTATGAGAAAATGATGACAGAATGTTTTTGGGGTGGTGTACTATTCCTTCAATAATGTACACTACAGGCACCTGTGATTAAAACATATACTGTAATTTGAAGTTAATTGCATGCAAGGACAAAATGACGTAAACCTGAAATTTTCCACAAAATAGGTTTGAGTGGTCAGAATATAAATCGTTTGTTTACTTAGTAAAACAGGTTAAGGCAAGAACACTGATTTCATGTACTTGCTCAATGCAATTATGGGTTCACTTTTACCCAGGAAAATCTTAACTAATTTATCTATTTACACAATTAGATAAATTACACATTATTAAAATGACCAAAACAATGATCTAGTGTCAGATTCGCATAATTTTCTCATTCCTTCCCTTCTCTATGATTGTCTGTTCTCTCTCTCTATATATATATAGACTGAATCACAATAAATAAATAAACAAACAATTAAGTCGCTCTGAGAAAACACAGGTTAAGTATTTTGTTTGTTCTGCCATTTTTAAACATATTCTTCGTGGTTTGTTGCTTTTACAAAAAATGTCAATAGAATATCAATGTGATGCTTGTTGAGACTGAATGTGTGTTTATCCCCTTAGAGAAGCTATAATCTTGTAATTTGTTTTCTAAACTCTCTTAATCAAATTTAAAGGATACCCAACAAGCGGCTCTTAAATCGCATGATGTGCCTGATCTAAATAATAATCACTGTAAAAAAAACAAAAGGTGGACTGCTATATATATACACACATATGTGCTGTCAAAGTGACCCCCCCCCACCCCTTCAAAAAAGTGCCTAGCGACAACTCTTTAGGGTTTGCCCAAACCATATTTAGTTTGAGACTCGCTGGTACTTCCGCGTGAGCACGAGGTCTTGCTGTCCCAGCGCGCGCACACACGTCTCTCTCTCTCTCTGTGCGTCTGCTCTGTTCAGCGAGCGGCGGAGAGGAGCAGGGCTTTCAGTTAAACACAGATATTATGTTGCTTCTCTAATTTTACATGCAAGTATAGCCGAAATCACAGCACAGCTATTGTCTTTATCTCATGTGTATTTGATTTTATCAGACGACGGCTCGATTATCAGGATTTTTGTGCAGATTAACATCTTGGAAAGGAGAGCTGGTTATGTAGCCTAGTCTTAATGGGTCGCGTTTTCATATTCATATTCACCATTTCATATTCATTATGTTGTCTGACAACAGAAACAGTAAAATATACCAATGAAAACAGTTTTATTGAGAATTTAGCTGCAACAAAATACAGTATGTGGGAACAGAGAGGCAAACAAATCTAATAATAAATGTACATTTTGCATTTTCAGAAGAAGTGAGCTGCCCTGTCCTGCAAAAATGTAAACAGGTTTGTGTCAGTAAATTGCTCAGTGCAAAGAAAGAGAAGTAATGGGAACCTGGAATTTCTTTGTTCATGTGTCTAATAGACATGAACAAGTTCTTTGAAAAACATCTATGATCTTTGAAACATGTCTACTCTTCATGCTCTATGTTGACTATGCTTTCAATAATAAGAAACATACATTTGCATAAAGCATCCATATTTGTCCATGCCCATGTTGATTAGAATATTCAAAACTTGAAAAGTATTAATTTAATGTACATTTAGAACAAACAAAAATGTGAGATTAATCACGAATTAACTCATGACAATCATGTGATTAATCGCGATTAAAAATGTTAATCGATTGACAGCCCTAATACATACATAGACACTTTTTCCCCCATTTTTCAATTCATGGCTTCTTTTTTTTTTTTTATGTGGATGTTAACAGGCAGGACACTTGGAGCAAAGTGTGTCTGTGTGTGTGTGTGTGTGTTTGTGCACATGTCCATCCACCTCAGCACTATCTGTAATACATCTGAGAGAAGGAAATTACCACTTCTCTGAGCGTTTTGAATGGGCTTGCAACAAGTTGAGGGGTGTGATAACTCTCTCGTACTTCTGTATCTCAAACAGTATTAGGGTCAGGAAAGAGAGTGAGTGAGAAGAAAAAAGAAGGACAAAGTGACTGTGTGAGAGAGAGCGAGAAAAATATCCACTCCAAGGCTTCAGAAGCTGTCAGGCTATTAAGGGCACAAATCAATCATTATATTAAGATAATATAACCTCTCTCTTAAAATAACGTATAATTAGCAAAATCATTTGTGAGAGGCTACATGAACTGACATCCAATTACTGCCATTGGATTGTTATCTCTGGATATTTCAGGGCTTATAAAACATAGCTATTAACTCATAGCCGCATGTCGTTTTAATATGTCTGCACAGAACTGAATATACATGTAATTAGATTCTATACAAGTATCATGCACATAAAAACACTGGAGACCGACCTTCCAGCTAAGCAGCTAGCTCATGTGCAACAGTATCATCAAAGGCGCCTGTGAACCAGCAGAACCAAACAGTCTTTCATTCCAAACATCCTAAGCCTTTTTAACGTGGTTCACAGTGTCACTGGTGTGGGTGATTGGACAGTCGGCTTGGAATCGATACGAGGATGTGGCAGGTCAAGGCCCTTCATCAACCACACAGGAGATCCAAAGCTCAGCATGTGGCAATTGGAAGCATATGATAAAAGACTCATAGAGAGTTTGTGGCTAAAGAATCTCTGACCCGATCCCTGGCCTCCAGTTGTGTGCTGCTGCACCTCAATAAAAATGTAAATACCTCATCTGCTCTGGGCGACTACTCACTCAGCTGCGAAAGAAGTCAAGAAAAAATCTCAAATAGGGAGCTGGTTACACAATTTCACATTCCCTCTTCTTTTAAAGCACTAATTAAAACAAAATTTGCAATATTGCTTTAGATAACAGAATACCGAAGATACTTCATGAGAAAATGCAGGACATCTTCAAAAACGCAATATTGCAATCATTAAAAAGTCGTGTCTTCAAAACCACACTAATTTATGCACTGGAAGATTCTGATTTTCAGAAAATGATACTGAAGAACTCGCCGCCATGATACTAAGGTGCTATGCCATTGCTAAGGTGTTCTGGGTGGTTGCTAGGTGGCCACTTATTAGTAGAACTAAAAAGAGCTACCTGCAAGTCTCTATGATATTCTGGTCACTAGAGTTCCTCTTTCAGTGCAAGTTGAAGGGATTTTATCATCCAGCAGGTGAAAATCGTCGAATAGCTTATAAATGTGATCACACATAATTAGCACTTCAACTACCTACACATTTGGAGTATCTCTCAATGGTACAGAACAAGTTATGTTAATATTTTTTAAACCTACAGTAAATGTCAATATTTTAATATTTTTCAAATTTACAATATATTTAAAAAATAACAATAAATAAATCACACAAATAAGTATGCACAATACAGTACTGTTCAAAAGTTTGGGGTCAGTAAGATTTTTTTAACGTTTCTGAAAGTCTCTTACGCTCACCAAGGCTGTAATTATTTACATTTAAAATAACTGGGGGTTTTTTCAGTCTTTGCTGTCACTTTTGAACAAATTAATGCATCCTTGCTGAATAGAAGTATAAATATTTTCTGAAAAATAAATTTTGTAATAAAAATCAATTAATTAGAGATGCTTTTGATTTAAATGAAACCATTCAAATGGAACCCAGAAAATTAAAGGAAAAAAATGAATTTGGCAAGAAAAAAAATACATATTTCATAGGGCCTTAAAAATGTAATACCAAACTGTTGTTGATTTGTGTGTATTTCATGATTTCAATTAATTAGACATGCTTGTGATTAATAACATTTAGTTTAACCATTAAAAATTAATACGGAAAAAATGGAATCCAGAAAAATTTTAACGGAAAAACCTGAATTTTGAAAAGAAAAAAAAAAAAAACTGAATTTGGGGAAAAAAAATAAAAGGGATTTCATGGCCCTACTTAAGGAGCCCAAACTTTGTAAATGGATACTGTAATATTTAATAATTATCTACTTATCTGCAAAAATGTATATTGTCCATTCCTACAAGTTGAGTATATCATGTAGACATTTTAGAATTGTTTGGATTTTAATGCCAGATGTCACGGTCATGATCAAACAGAAATAAATGGCAAAAATGGCTATGCAAAATAAGGCCCAAGATGGGAGGAGACGTCCCTCCTGAATCTTCTCCCTGCTGACAACATACTGCTGATGAAGCAGAAACAAGCCCACACACATCTCAGAATCCTAGAATAAGACACAACAGGACGCAGAATCATTCCATATCCTCATCTTAAGGCATCTCGTCAAATCATCACTGCTTTATACTTGAAATACAAAGAGTTGGGGCGAAATGCCAGTGTTTTATTAGCATAACAAGCCATATCTGAGTCTAAAATGCGTGTTACAACAGGAGTGATCTTTTTCAGGGAGCTAAAACTTTAAACCACTCTATTAAAGCACTTGCCTACAGTCATACTCCAATCCTATTTAAAAAAGACTGTAAAATGCACGCTAAAGCGAGCAAGTGACATATGTAAAAGTCACACCCATCTGTGGCTATGAAATATGGATCTGGATCACTGCTTCCCATTATTTTTAATGCTTCCTGCGTATTGATTTTTTACTCTCTGCTTTCAATTAAACGCTTTACAGGCTCTTTGTATGCAGGTCAGGATTTTGGTGATGGGTGGATAAGAATGGCAGAGGAGTAGAGGGCTTCTTTTCTGATTTTATTGCTTCGACTGCCTTTCAATCACACAGGAAAGGACTCCTCATTAGGGGAGAGCGGGAGTGAGGCAACAGAGACTGAAGGGCAAGGTAGAGCATTAAAAATCCAGTGTCTTTTGACAAGAGGCCCTTGATGGATACTGGTGTCAAGCAGAAGCTTCCTGTGGTGTCGGCCAGAGGAGATGATAGATGCTCCCCACAGGGTTGGGAGATCTTTGACCTTCTTTTGCAAGCACGAAAGAACACAAATGAAAAGTTTAAACTATGCATTTGATATAAGTTTAAAGACATCTACAAACGCACAGGAGCAGGTAGTAGCTCAAGGGTGCACATTAAATTTTACACAAAACTTGCTCGGATGTGAACTGGGGATTGTGATTGACAGTGGACATGTCCAGTAATACTGTGAAATGTTATTATCATTTAAAATAATTGCTATCTTTTTTAATATATTTTGAAATGTAATTTATCCCCGTGATGCAAAGCTGAATTTTCAGGATCATTACTCCAGCCTTCAGTGCCACATGATCCTTCAGAAAACATTCTAACATGCTAATATTATTGGAGATCTATTATTAATAGTGGTTATTATTATCAATATTGAACAATTTTTGTGGAAAGCATGATACGTTTTTTCAAGATTTCTTGATCAATAGAAAGTTTAAAAAAGCATTTATTTGAAATAAATGTTTTGTAAAATTATAAATGTCTTTACAGTCACTTTTGATCAACTGAATGCATGCTTTATCTTACATAAGCCAAACTTTTGAATGGTAGTGTATCACAAAAATATTAAGCAGCAAAAAAATATATATATATATATATATATATATATTTTCATTATTAATAATAAAAATAAATCAGCATATTAAAATGATTTCTGAACGATTATGTGACACTGAAAACTGGAGTAATGGCTGCTGAAAATTCAGCTTTGCATCAAAGGAATATATTATATTTTAAAATATATTAAAATAGAAAAGTCATTTTAAATTTTAATAATATTTCACAATATTACTGAATTGTTCATCAAATAAATACAGCCTTGGCGAGCATAAAAGACATCTTTAAAAAACAAAACAAAAATCATAATTATTTCAATCATTTGACCAGGAGTTTATGTTTTAATCTGCCACATATATTTGGTCTCCACAATGTAAGTAAATTCAGAGCCACACAAACAATATATAATTCAAATGGAATTCCGAAACAAAAAGAATTATATAATCGGAAGTCCCAGCCCTTCCTGAACCAAATAATGAAGTGCCCTTTCATTTCTGAGAAGCTCAGGGTGAAGACAATGGGGAACGGTCTTGGGTCAGAAAGTTCTATCACTGAATGCCGATGCCCAGTGGCCAGCCTGGCTTCAATAAGAATAAAACATCTGTTCTGATTTTGATGTCAAATGTAACCTCTCCCCATAAACCATTACGCAAGCTGATGTAACAGGCTGTTACCATCAGAAGTTATCTAAACTTGCAGTTTAACCATTGCCCTACATACAGACCATCTCAGCTCATAGAAATATGATACCACTAATAGAAATACAGGGACGAGATCTGTGACAGTGTACAAAGGGAGTGTCTGTACTCAAATAAAAGCTAATGAGGGCTGGGACAGGAAAAGGAAGCACTGAGTTGCGATGTCCACCATGTTCCGTTCATCTGCTCAGGCTATTATCTATGAGTAATAAAGGCCCGAAACATTTCCAAGCTTATATTTCTATTCATTTCAGTGCCGCCTCGGCAGTGCCGAAAAGGTCTGGTTTGTTCAATTTGTGATCATGTTCCACATTTCCAGCCAGACTTTTTTTTAACCATGCTCATTAAGCTCACATGATGTCAAGAGTGTTCATGAGACACAGTTTGAAAGGGAAATTTGGCATATGTGAAGCTCAAAGAGAACTGCTATGTCTTGGCTGTAATTGCTGACATGATTCATAATGACTCTGTACAGTGGTAATGTGATGATAATGATAATGATTATGCACACAATTAAAGTCATATTCTCAAATCACATGACCAGACGTGGTTAGGAATGAGAATATATGCACATATTAATGGGCACCAAATGTGATACTGGTCAGCCACTAATAAGAGCATTCAATTTGGTGGGTGGGTACGGGCATAGTTAGGAAAACCCATGGTAATTAAACCAGATTTACACTAAACATGACAGTTACGTTTGATCAAAGGGTCCATAAGATGGTTTAGCTGGTCTTTCCATCTGGTCAAGATGTTGTTTTGGCTGGTATTTTTCAGATGGTCAAGCTGGCAGCTAAATACCAGCTTGGCCAGGTTGGGAGACCAGCTTAAACCACATAAGACTAGCAAACCAACTTATGCTGGTTTAAGCTGCTTTTTTCATCACTCTTAAAAATATCCAACCAATGAAAATTAAGAACTTAAGGGCAGCAATTAAACTGAAGTAAAATCTAAGTGGTACCAAATTCACAGAAATCACAGAAATTACTGTAACAGGTTAAATGGATGGAAAATAAAGATGCTTTTGTAACAATGAAAACCTTTCACAGTACATCTGCTCACAAGCTGGAGGAACATCTTAAAAAATTAAGCATTTTTCTTCAATTCAGAATAATTTCATATGCATTTCTGAAAGTCAATCTTGCAGCCTGATCCAAGGAAGCCATAAATTAAAAAGTCAAAATTTAATTAAAATTCGATTTAAAAAACCTGAATAATAGAATAAGTGCATTTTATTTATAAAGCTCATTCAGCATTTGCATTTGTACTATACAAAACAATTATAAATAAATACAATAAAAATAGAACAATAAATTGTTATATAAAATAAAAAAGAATACAAATAAATTACATAAAAATGCATTAAATAATAATAAATAATTCCTCATTGGAAGTCAAATCTACAAGTTTCTGGATACCCTCCACACAGCCTGGATGACATCACCTTGGGAACAATCAAGTCCGAGAGACCATCCGAGCTCTTGATTTTAGCCTTTACTTCTGTCACGGAGCAGAGGACTGCGAAACTGACCTTCATGAATCATATGCACCTTTTTAAATACTGAATTATAGCATCTACAGTTAAAATCCTTTTGCTTTGCAAGGCACATATTTGCCTTTAACATACACGATCACTCTTAATGCCTTCTGATCTGTGATGCTGATCGACACGAACGCACCTGCTCATTCAACACAACAACTTTTTGCAGAGAAATATCCCACAATCACCGTTCTTATCCTAAAATATTAAGCACAAAGGCCTGTCTTACCGGGATGACAGATGATGGGTTGGATGAGAAGGGCTGATAAAGTCAAACACAACATCCCCACACGACAGGATCCTCGCAGTCTCCACATGTCCAAATGCGCAATTAGAGCAACACGGAATGGCGGATCAAATTGAGCGTCAATGAAGGAAACACGCTAACTTGACTAACCAAAATAATTACAAGTGATCGAGGCAATTTTAATGACCGGCGACAAATCTTGTGCCTGTTTCGTGGGGCATTTCGGACAGCCCACAATCCGCGCACACTTCTGCTCTCTGAGGCGTCCTTTACATTCTCTTTACATTCTCAAGTTAATCCCAACCGGACACACTTTGAGACGCTCGCGCTCGTTCAGTTCCTCTTCTGTACGGCGGCTCTCGCTCTCGAGCATCTACCAAGTCAGTCGCTTCGATCACATTCGGCGCGGTCCGCTTCTCTATCCAGGAAGTTGTGCATATGAGCGTTTCGTGTCTTGCCAGAGGAATTAGTTGAGAAATCAAAGCCCTGCCCTCTGGATCCTAGCGCCGAAGGCTGTGGTTCTGCGCGCCTGCCGAAGAAAGATGAGGATTGGCTACTGGACAACTGAGGCACAAGACTGTTCTCATAGCGTGTCTTTCTAAAACAGTTAGTTCCGCTCCTGCAATCTGATTGGTCAAAGCGGCGTTCCAAACATACATATTAAGCAGAGCCGATGACGTGTCGCTTTTTTGTCCGGATTAGTAATTCATAAAAAAAAAAAAAAACTTTTTCTGTAATGAAAATTACGTATTTTTGAAATTTTTGCAAGGTTTGGAGTAAAAAAAAAAAAAAGATAATATATATATATATTTTTTTAACTTTAAATATATATATTATTAAACATACATATAATCCTTATTAGTCAAATTTTAAAACCGTTTTGTCGTATGGAATAACCCTTAAAAACGTCTTAATAAACATCTTGAAAATCATATTTCAAAATTCATGATATTTTTATACTTAATTTATTTAATTAATTAATCTTATACTAAAGGGTATAAGAACAGCTTTGTCCCAGTTGTGATTAATCATATGAACAGTAATAAGATGAAGTAATGGGTTTATTATGATGTTTTAGTGTTTGGTGTTGTTTTTATAGTGTTGTTTATTGTATTGTCTATGGTATGTATGAGAAACAGTCTGAACTTGCTCACTGAAACCTAATTTACCTACAAGTATAAAATAAAGAAACCTGAACCTAATTTGTGTTATTATTTATTTGATAAACATATACTATATTTATATTTTATTTTAGATATCATTTGTTTATACAAATATATTCCATAGTTTCACCCCTTTACATTTATAGTTACTAAATATGTTAAAAATGGTACCAAAATGTATGAAAGCAATATAAATACAGGTTTATAAGAACTTGTATGAGTGTTATAAGGATTTCACATTCTTACTAGTACTTCTCTGGAGCTGAAGCCATAATTATAGAGCGTTTTGAGCAGAAAATCTTTGTCATTCCACTCATATGCTGTTTAAGGCCAGCTTTCAGTCTTTGTGATGTTAGTAACCGCAGCCTGCATCCCATTTCAGTGCAACAACACTCTTGCTAGTGTGATATTGTTTAATTATACACTACTGTACTGTTGGGACAGCTCTTTATTTGTATACTGAAAACAAAAGACAAAATCTACAACAATGATATATCTCATCAAGCTATGTGTGTTTCCATCTAATTTCATGAACCAAATGATTTTGGGATATTCTTTTATATCATCATGCCACCATCAGCAGAACTCAATAGGCATTGCATTGTCATTCAGCCCTCACTCTTCACTGGAAGACGGGAGAGTCAAAATTACCCTGCAATGTTGACAGAAGGTTTACACGGCATATTCTGTGCTTCTCAGATTTCAGCGGTGCTCAAATTTCCCACTTGCCAACAGTTCAGTTAAAACAACGTATAGCTACATTCAGTTATCCTGTCAGAAAAGCCATAGCTTCTATCCCTGCTTCAAATTCTAGCCTCAGACACTGTCGCTCTCCAAGGTGCTGAAAGTTTGCCAAGCTGTCATGCATTATCCATGGTGCTGACGACTCCTGTTTCACGACAGTGTCACTTATTAAGAGACTGTATGTATAATCTTTTGTAAATCACTGTGCAGTTGTTACTTTAAAGAGACGTTTTTAGTTCGGCAGACAATTAGAGGAAGAGCTCACCCAAAAATGTCAATTTGCTTAAAATTTACTCACCCTCAGGCCATCCATTTCTTCATCGGAATGAAATTTGGATAAATTTAGCATTACATCACATGCTCACCAGTGGATCTTCTAGAGTGAATGTGTGCCGTCAGAATGAGAGCTGATAAAAACCTTACAATAATTCACAAGTAATCCACACGAATCCCGCTGCATCACTTCTGGCCAACAGTTCTTAATAACAAATCCTGCAGTAAAAAGATCATCCTCTGCTGTTCTTTCATATCAAATAGTTCTGGACTGTTCTGTGCATACTTTTTTACTTGAGAAAGCAATAGGCTGTAAACTGGAAGTTAAAAATCGACTTGATGGATTTGTTTATACAAACGTGCAGCTATTCATAAGATTATAAGATTATTGTGATTTTTTTTTTAATCAGCTGTTTGGATTCTCATTCTGACGGCACCCATTCACTGCAGAAGATCCATTGGTGAGCAAGAGATGTAATGCTAAATGTCTCCAAATCTGTTCTGATAAAGAAACAAACTCATCTGCATCTTGGATGACCTGAGAGTGAGTTAATTTTCATTTTTGAGTGAACTATTCTTTTAATTTATTCTTTCATTGGTATAATTTAATGTTTATAATATTTGACAAAAAACTGTTCATTTGTATGTTAACACATGTAACACAATTTAAATGTTACATAAAACAGTCTAGCTCTACATTTGAGTGTTAGATAAGGATATTTAGATATTTAATTACACATTTAAAAAAAAAATACAGAGTTACAGTATCTCAGCTTAAAAAAATTCATATGAGAATGAATTAATGTTATCATCCTTGTTGTGAGGTCAAGATCTGAGAAGGCTCTCATGGGCCAATGGTTCTCCATCACCCTGTCAGAGCTGTGAGTTGAATACTTTATCGCTAATTATCACTCCAAGGTTTTCTCACCAGTGCTCAAAGCCTGTGTGTTTGTGTGAAACTCTGGTTTTCTCCGAAGACAGCCACAAAAACGGCTATGGGACAGGGAACAGCAGGGGAGTTTGGGAGAGCTGCCCAGCTGGACTTTAATTTGAAGAATCTGATTAAATTCGGTATTTAATTACCCTTCTCTCAGAGGAGCTGTTGGGGATTGTCACAGTGTTTTGAGCGTGTAGGGTGTGAGCCATCTGCCTGTACTTCTGGAGCGCTCTCTGGTGACCCCTGCAAAAAAGAGAAGAAATCATTTTCTCTTTCACTTCTTAGCACTCTATCTCTCTCTCACGCACACACACACTGTCCTTTATATAGCAACTCTTTATTATTTTTTCAGTTGATTTCACATGTTGACAGTTGCTGCATAATATATGGAAGAGTGCATCAATTATGTAGCATTTATTCAGACAACAACTATACAGTATGTGAAATTCATTGAATCAGTGCAACCCTGCGCATTGTAAATCTCAGACATAGTCATAATTCACTGTAATGTATTGCAAATAATTCTTCCCAAAGGGGTCCTGTGCACATAGTTTATGCCACAGAGCATGGAAAGCATATAAAAGGATATAGAAAGTGCTTCTCTGGATTTGGTGACGTTCATAAAAATTTTACGACTGAGGTCAAACAGGAAGTGCTAAAAAAAAAAATCAAGGGCCTACTGGAATGCAATGACACCTCATCGCCTCATACACCTAATATAATGGCATTTATTGATAAAAATTTCTGGTAGACACATACCTTTGTTTATCGGAGTGGTATGGCGCAAAAGAAACTGCGTGCGACAATGGCTTTGAGAAAAAGAAAAGAGCTTGGCCATGAAAAGAAAGAAGTGGTTTGTCTGTTCACCTTGACAGCAATGTGGCCTGCAATTAAAATGCTAAAAAAGCAGAGAGAACCTTTTGAAGATGAGTATTTTATAAGGATCAGCGCAGCGATTCAACACTAAGGTCATTATACAATTGGGAATGGCTCAAGTCACCCTAATAGAAAGGCACGTTAGAAAATTCTTAATGATGTTCAGATGATTCTGAAACCAAAGGGGGGCGGCTTGCTTTTTTTTCTCTTTCCATGAATTATTATCTTGCCTTTCCCTCAGTGCTGATACTAATCAAAAACAGACGTGAAACCCTTATTAAAGACTTATCTGAATGTATCTTGGCAATCAGTCTGCCTCAACTCCGAGAGGGATATTTATGCAAATTGGATGCTTTGTCACCACGGTTTGTCATACATTATTTGCGAACTTCATAAAGAGCGTGGTTGCAGATGAAAATGTCTACAGCTTCTGGTCGGCTGCATAAAAATGCAGCCTATTTGTGAAGCCTAAGGTATCACAGCCACAATATGCATTTCTTCTGGTCTGAGATATGCACACATATCAGCTTGTACAATAAATGCTCCATTTGCATATATATGCAATTTAACGTATTACATCATCACACCAGCACATTCAATCCGCAGGAAAATCTACTTATCAGAACGGCATCCACAACCCGAGACACTAACCTGAGGAGGCTTGTCAAAATAAGTAGGAGATAAGAATAGGAGCTTTTCCTCTGCTTTCACAAGCCATAGCCCATAATTAGGCCATTTTGGGATTAGGGAATTTGAATTTCAGCAAAAATCTGCTGCGCCACTGCTGTTCCAAGACTGTTTTACATTTCTGCTTCAATGTGCCAATAGCCCTAGGTGGTGTGAGTTAAACATTTAGAAGGTACCGATTCCCAGGCTTAGTCGAAGTTGTGATATCATATAGAGAGACTCTGACCCAAAGAAGAAAGCATGGCTTGTAAATTGAATGGCTAATATATTGTGTCAGTTTTGAAGCTGTGTGTTGGCATGTCTCTCTCTAGCATTGCAGCAAGAATTGCAGAAAAACATTTTTGTAGTCCAAACAATAGAGAACAGCACTAGCAAAGCCAAGGTCACATGGGTTTGATTTTAGTGAATGCGTGGACTAATACAACATTTACCTGAAAAGCACCACAAGTCTTTTTGAATAAAATGGGCCATTGACACTCTATCTACATTGGTCCATTTGAGAGATAGGTAGCGGTAATGCACTTATAAGTCTGCGATCTGCCGTAATGCAAGAAGGAGAAGAAGACATGTCATGCGCCAGCTGTTGTGAACGCGCTCAGGACAGTTGGACAGTGCAGTGTATCAGAGGTAAAAAATGATATAAATACTGTTCAGTTTCTTGCACAGACCGATCGTTTCGTGTCTTTAGACCTCAATGTATCATCAAGAGCCGCAGGGTTTAACTTGGTTTTGTCTGTGTATGTTTTTTTTCTCTTAAAGCCGTGAGTCCCATTGACTGCCATTATATGACTGACAGACTGCAACGGTTTGAGTTAAAAATCTTCGTTTGTGTTCTACTGAAGAAACAAAGGCACCTACATCTTGGATGCCCTTGGGGTAAGCAGATAAACATCAAATTTATTTTTGGGTGAACTATCCCTTTAAATTCCTCTGTTTTACACTAACAGCTACAGTTATTTCCCTGGCAGCCTCTACGATTAAGAGGAAGAGTGGAAGAACTGGCCAACCAAATAATTTAAAGTAGTGAGTAGTAGTTTATCGCTCCAAATGGTTCAAACTCAAACTTACAAACTGACAACCAGACCAGTTCACCTGAATTACTAAAAGAACCGGTTCAAAAGACTCATTCATTCCCAAATCGGACATTGTACGCTCTAAACAGCTGCCAGAGAATACTGTATACACATCTTCATTGCTAAAATATAGTCAAGAAAATGTAATGTTTATGTGTTTCACAACACTATCCCACTACTTAATCAATACAATAGCTTAATTCCTGAAAAGATACATGATGTAATGATACTGCTGATTACGTCACTGCTGCCAAATGCGTAAATGTACAAAGCATTTGGCATTCCGCCATGGATAAGTTCAAATTGCTTTAGCAAACTGTGATAAAGAAACTAAAAATAGAACTATGTGTATTTTATTCTTTGCTCACACAGAACAAATTTAGCCCGATTTTAAAAGGTCAGAGGTTTCATGAGCGGAGGGACATCAATGAATCTATAATCTCTGTCAGTGTCATCTTTTCCAAACACCCTTTCCTCTCTTTTCTCACCCCTCGCCACCCCTAAAGCAATCTCTCTGTTTGTCAATATCTTTAACCATCAGTTCTCCCAAGGACATGCGAATAGGAGGGTCAAATGCTGCCGCTCAACCTAATTATGCTGATGGCGGCAGGCAGCTAAAAGCCGGAAGGTTGTTAGCTTCCAGAAAAGTCCCTTTACTGTCCTCTGAACGGACACTCAGTGTTGAGATTTCAATAAGTTTGCTGTGCCAAATGGGCCCGCTGGGGCTGATACCATTTGAGACAACATCAGAATCATCAAAGGAAATGTCTGTTGAATGCATAATCAAAAATGCTGAGCTGATTTCATTTTATTAACTTGAAATGCTGTGATATACAAAAAAAAAAAAAATCAATATGCATGTAAATGGAGAAGTACGTTTACACTTGTACATTTTGAAAGCTGCAGCTCACACATTCTGATGAAAAATGGCCCATTTAAAGAATCAGAGGCATATGATACCACGCCACAATAAATCAGTTTAATAGCATGTGACTGCTTGACCAAGCCTTTGATATATGACAACGGGGCCTTAGCCGCAACCCAGAAAGCCTCGAGTTCTCTGCGTATACAATGGGGTCAGTTTTCTAGATCTGTGGAACTGCACCATGACGCACTCATTTTTGCATGTTAACATTAGAACAATAGCCTGAAATGAGAAAATAAATAATTCAGTGAATTACAGTGAATCTAAAATTGAAATTAGGTCAAAATGTTACAAAAGACTATAATGTCCCAGTCTACAGTCTATCATGACAGACATCATTTTGTAAAGTAGCATGACTATATTCACCAGAACATAATTTATAGAAAAATGAATAATGAAGATGAATCATTCATTTGAATAATTCACTTTTCATTCACTGAACCCAGTTTCTGCAATGGTGTGATGTTATGTGATTTGCCCGACTGAATTGGATCTTGTATCTGTAAAACTCTTCCATTTTGCCAAGCCTTTTCCACTTTATCAGCGTATTAAGCCGAACTGATTGGAACACCTGCTAACGTCACCCTGACCCGAAAAACAAGGTCAGATCAAACCGTCAGAACTTTTTCCTCCAAACACAACTAAAAGAAAGTTTAGGAAAGCCATTTTTATGATATTTTGGAATCTAGGACATTATGCATTGTTAATGTGCAATCTATATTTGTTTATGACTGCACTTGGAGGAAATGAATAATGGATGTTGTACTTGCATCCCTCATTGGAAATAAACGGCACAAAAACAATTAACACCTCAAGCAGAGATGAGAATAAAATAGCCTGAAGGATAGTCGTCACTCACCACTAATTTTTATAAACACTTCTTCACTTTAGCTTATATGCTTACTGTTATTTGACTGTGACCAACATCCTTCTTTTTCCTGGAAAGACATTAATCAGTAAGATTTTATGGTTAGGGAGAGACTTGAAGAAATGAACAACTGAACAACACATCTTAACAAGTATGTCCCTCCCTATTTTCTTGTATAAAATTTGCCTAATCCATCTCCATTACATTTCAAACGGGTTTTAAATTTAAATTATAAATATGGAATGATTTTTAAAATTCTATCTTTATCATTATTGTCCTCATTGTGAACGAGCCTTAAAAGCCTCAGTTTTATGCTAATAGTGACAGTTATATCCCAGGCAGTGTCGGCGATTAAGAGGAAGATTGGAAGACTTGCTCAACTGAATCATTTAAATTAGTGAGTTTTTTTACCACTCCAACTGGTTCTAACTCGATAACCTGTTTGCAGTGATGGGCAGTAGCGTCGCTACAAGTAGTGACGCTACTAGTTTAACTACATTTCTCAGTAGCGTGTCGGTAGCGTCACTGCTTTCTGAATCAAATAGCTTTTCTGTAGTTAAGCTCTTTTTTTGATCAAGTAGCGTGGTAGCGTCAACAAAAGCTAACGTTACATTTTCCAAAGAAAGCATTCTGAAACTCGAGCTCAAATCATGAATATAACTGCTACGGATCACTGATCCTGGATCAGTAAGTGACGCCACAGACACTGAAGCTCGTAACGCCATTGGCTCCTCAAACTGTCAGTCAAACCTCATTATTCCTCCCGCCTCTCTCGTCAATGAAGTGCGGCGCACATTTTGGAGCATCTCAGCTTGTTTGCAGTCTGAAGGTAAATAAAGAACTGTTGATTTAATAAGTACAGCGGTTTCTTTACTCAAACACTTATAAAGGCTAATGCTTTTTTTTTTTTTTTTTTTGAGGAGCGGAGAAGAGTTTCTAGTTTTAGTCTAGCATTTGTTGTCAAGTCACAGCCAAATAGCTCGTGCACAGCGCTGAATCTTTCATAATATGATACTTTGGCCAAATAACAGAAAAAAAAACTGAACGCCCACATAATGACAGAAAACTGGGGAAAATGGGACACAAGTCAGAAAAAAAAAAAAAAAACCTTTGCTGGTCAAAAGCTTTGTATTTGAACTTGATCTTGGTGAAATGTTTATATTAATATCTAATGACACATGCAACAATGCAAATAAACGTAGCCTATCTGTAGGCCTAAACATCTATATGGTAACACTATACAATACGATTTCATTAAAATACATTTGTTACAGTATTTATTAATCTTTGTTAATGTTAATGAAAATACAGTCGTTCATTGGTAGTTCACAGTGCATTAACAAATGTTAACAAACAACTTTTGACTTTAATAATGCGTTAGTAAATGTGGAAATTAACATTAAGATAAATGCTGCAGAAGTATTGTTCGTTCTTAGTTCATGTTAACTACACTAGTTAACTAATGTTAACTACTGAACCTTATTGTGAAGTGTTGCCATTTATATAAGTGTATCTGTATACAATAAAGCCACAATACCAACTGCCAATAGGAGGTTTCTGGCCGGCAGAAAAAATGTATTTTGCCTATGTCACAATTTGAGGTCAATCCGGCCCTTGATTTTGCCCCACTGATTGTGTTGCCAAATTGGTTTGGAACAGTTGTTGAATAAACAATTAAACTGAGCTCTTATGCCTGTCTATCTGCCTGACCGTTTTATTGATCACTGAGAGAGCATTGACTTGGTATGATGTTGGTTCAATAGAATTTTTTTTATTTTTTTTTAAATAGCTTGGATGTAGTAAACTACTTTTGCCATGCTGCCGTAGCTTAGCTTGCTACATTTCCCAGGGCTGTAGCTTTAGTGTAGTTAAGCTTCATTTAAAGAAGAGTAACTGTTAGCTTAGCTCACTACATTTTCCAAGTAGCTTGCCCAACACTGCCTGTTTGTTAACGATTAAGACCTGTTCAACTGAATCCCTAAACAAACCGATTTCCTGTTTTAATGTCTACCCGGCTAGAATAACTTATACTATAACATACTAATATAATTCCCCATTCACCATGACATGTAAGTGTAAGTGGCCAAATTTGAAGATCCTACATTCTCTAGGATAAGCGACTTGGAAAATGGATGGATGGACTTTAAACATCTGCAAAACTGAACTTTTTGGCCCCATTACATGGCACTTATGCAGTCAGCAATAACTATTTTCTACCTACCATCCACTTTATTAATTATAAAACTCTCTGCCTGTATACTTTGAGAAAAAGCACCACCTGTTCCAATAGGATTTTTTTTGTGGGCCAACACATTCAAGACAAACTGTTCATCTCTGAACATTAGCCATGACAGTTCTTCAATAAGCTTATAATTATAATGGATGGTGTTTGTCTCTTCTGAATCAATTGATTAGTGAATTGTGGCATATTGTATTAACGCAGGCGTATGGCAGATGATAAATCACTGAAACCAGATCACACTTCAAGTTTTGCAGCCATATTTCCTCTGCTTCAATCCAAGGCGATGCTTAACAGAAATTCCAGCTTTTTAATATCAGTGCTGCATGGTTAAATATGAACGATTACATCTAGCATTTTAATATTGCTGTTAGAATGTGATATCGTTATCCTGCCATTAAGATGATGAAATTAAGGATCTTTACTTTTGATGCGGTGCAAATACACCGTTTCATTTCTGATCTGACGTTTTACTTGTGTTGTAAAGCAGCTGCTGAAATTTAGCCACCTATAAATGAAGAATGAAGTGAAGGAGCAAATGGGTGAGAGAGAAAAGAAAACCTATACATTTCCCTCTAGCTTTAAACTGACAGAAGAGCGCTTCCCTTCTACCCCCATCTTTTAATCATCTAATTTCTGCCAGACTCTCAATTACATATGACAGTTGGCTTTCTGTTTGAACGAGGGCCACTTTATCTTTGTATGTCATGGTTTGTTAATCACATCTTTCTTCTATTCATGTCCAACCAGTTGAACAAAATCAAGAGGGAGGTCTACACAATCAAGAAAGCTATTTTAATATTTAAATGGATTGTTAAACCTTATTTTTCTGGCTGCTTCTTTTGCCCTGTTTGAGTCCGTGACACTGCTAAAGCAGTAGAGCATTCGAATACACGAACTGTGAGTGCAGCAACAGCAAATACACTGTGCATTTATTTTATTTCTATTACTTTTCTACAATAGTTCAATAAACAAGGAGTTAATCAGAAGAAACTTACACATTAAGATTACCAGTTATTTTGACTATTTTGCTATGTCAACAAAAATATCCAAACAAAGCCACAGCAGAAATAACTATTTCTATAAACATTCACATGTACAGTATATTCACGCTTGGATGAAAACAATTAAATTAAATGTCCTAAATCCCAGACAATGTTTTGACGATTAAAATGTGCTTATGGAAGTTTATATCTAACAGCACATCTCTAAAACTTCTGTTCATTTTTTGAGTCAAATCAAATTCATGATATCATTACAAAAAATCTCAATTTTAGTCTATATTTCTTACTGTTGCAATATATTCCTAACAACACAAAAACAGTTGATTCACACAATGAATCAGTGTGTTTGACAGAATCAGCTCATTCATAAAACAGTTTTTATATAAATCAGCATTTCTCAAAGAATCAATTGAGTGAATGATTCACTGACCGACACAATGTTTCATTCTTGAATAAATCAGTGCACTTGAACAAATTTGACTCAATAATGATTATTTGACTCATTAAGATGACTCATTAGACTTGTCGTCACCTACTGTATTATGTTTGAATGAATCGGTTGAGTGATTCAATAACTCATGCCCCCCCGAGTTAAGTTATTAAATGACTCACTCATGTTTTGTTCCTTGAATGAATCGGCTCATTCATAAAACAGTCACTTGTTTTGTTTCTGTATAAATCAGAAACAATCAACTGAGTGAATGATTCACTGACTCACTCATAATGTTTCATTCTTGAATAAATCAGTGCAGTTGAACAAATCGACTCGATGGTTATTTGACTCATTAAGACGATCACTTGTCGCTACCAACTGCATCGTGTTTGAACAAATCAATTGAGTGATTCAATAACTCATGTATAAAACAGTCACTTGTTTTGTTCCTGAGTAAATCAGTTTCTGAAAGAATCTATTTGAGTGACTGATTCACTAACTCAAAATATTACGTTCTTAAATGAATCAGCATGTTTGATCAAATTGACTCAATGACTCACTCATTACGACAGTCACGTTTCACCACCTGAACCACCTGAAAAGCTCTAGTCTCTAGCTCAAGAACCATTATATATTTAATACTTGAACACATTCTTGAATATATATTTGTCACGAATCCGGTTTGTGGCCTTCTGTCCGACTGTCACAAGAGGTTGCCTCTCCATCATATTGACTCTCACACCACACAGACTGTTACATGTCACTCCGGACTACAGTTCCCATCATCCATTGCACTGATTACACATACACAGCTGAATCCAATCAGACATGCTTTATAAGCCTTGGACTTCCTTTTTCAGATCGTCGAGTATTGTTTAGCATATATCTCTCTCCTAGCGATAGCTACTTTATGGAGCCAGTTTTCTACCCTAGTTTCTTGTTCATAGTTATAGTTTAAGTCTAGTCTTGCCTTGTGTTGCCTGTTACCTGATTCTTGCCTGCGTATCTTGGATTTACCCTTTGCCTTGCTGTTTCTGACTGTGTTTGCACCTCGCCTGGACTACTGCTTATGTTATTGGACTACCCCTCTTCTCAAGCCCTCTGGATATTGTTCACCGATCGAAGACCCACGCTTGCCTTAGGATTACTCTTTGTCTTGCCTGTGTTATATCTGTTTGCCATTGTTTGACTCTAAAGCTTAGAAATGGATCTGGACGTCTCACATCTCGTTCGCCCACTAACAATATTATATAAAAATACTCACAAAAGAGCACTGCTCAATTATTGAGCTAAGCAGAACATATTTCTTGGATAATGTAAAAGTGTCACAACAGACATTAATTGTACATGAGGAAGCATGCACAGATTTCTGGAAGCTTTATTGGAGCTGAGCTTGTCCATGTCAGCTGGATAGTGGTCTATAGACCTCTGTATCTAATCTCCCCAAAGCTTTTTTAAATGTCCTTGCACCTCAGTCACCAGCTCATGCTAATCTAATTCTACAAGCTCAATGTCTTCGCTGAAGTTTGTGATATGCTGACACAGCACGCTGGTAATGATTTATGAACATGCCTTAATTGGAACCTTTGCTTACTCTGAATGTGCCAGGAATTTTTCCAGCATAAGCACATTTTAATCATCAAAACACGTATAAGTTATCTGGAACATTTGATTTAATTATTAAAGCGAAATATACTGTACATGAGAATGTATATTAAAATGACAAAAATTGAAATGCTATGGTTTAGAAAATGTTTTTACTTGACATGAAAACCATTCAGTTTTGCCAGTCTGTGTGCTGCATTTGTTAACTCTAGCATAAAATCAATATTTACGGCTGATCTGATATGTATATTGTATTTTGAAACACCTGACCTTTGGGCTTATGAAAGATGTAAGATGCAAGCCAGTTCTTTGTCTGAAGAGGAGACTGAAGCATGACACGTTTATGGTCTTTCCTAAACACATGATGGATTGATATGTAATGTTTCTGTTCACTTTATGCATGGCCTAAATTCATAAAATGTATGTTATCGTAATAACATCTTATTTTAGTCTATATTTCTTACCATTGCAATATATGTCTAACTTTTAACGGAACTTTTCTATCTAAACCCCACTTGTGTTTATCACCATGGCTGAAATGTTGGGCATCTTGTCCAGTTCTGATACTGATTGATGGCATTCAAAGTTATTCGGCAGTAAAATTGGTTTCCAAGATTACATCATCATTCTTAATTACACAGAGTCGTTCATGTGAGGTGGCAACAGTTAATTGAAAACTAATTCCCTTAAGTGGACAAGACTGATTGCTGCCGAAAGTGTAGGTCAGCAAAGTTCTAAAACCCTCACTGAGTACAGCTGCCTTTGCCTTCTCAACTCACTTTCTAAACCTGATTCCTGAAATATAGGAGTGGAACTGGTTTCTACAGAAGCTTTGGTTGTTGGCCAAATGTAGATTATTTGTGATGATGTTTTTGCTGCACAACAACCGTTAAACCACAAAAGCAAAATTTGTCAAGAAGACAAACTTTCACGTTAGCTTGATAAAGCTGAAAATTATGGGGTGGTTGTTAGGGATGTCACTGAGAGTGTGTTTACATGACAACCATGGACTAAAAACAGAAAAGTGATTCCTTTGCATTTTTGACACGTTTTGCATACAGACGACAACGTTGTCAAAACAATCCTCGCTCACGTCTAACGAAAATGTCTAGAAATGCTGCATTATGCATGCCAGGCCAGTAGTTGGCGATGTCATTTTGTAAACATTACTCATCTGTGCACATACGTACTGTATAGCCTAAAACACAATTTGTTTTAACAAATTTGTATTTTTGTAGTTTACACAGAGACAAATAGCAAGCAACATAATTTTCAAGTTTGCCCCAAAAACACATTTTGCCTATTAAGCGATTGCAGATAGATAGGGTCAGCGCGATTTTTTTTCCTTGAAAGAAATGAATACTTTAATTTGACATTTAACTGATCAAAAGTCACTTTAAAGAAGATTTCTTCTTCAAATAAATGGTTTTCTTTTGAATTTTCTATTCATCAAAGAATCCTAAAAAATGTTTTGCAATTTCCACAAAAATATGAAGCAGCACAAATGATAGATAGATAGATAGATAGATAGATAGATAGGTGTGGGCTAGTGGAGGGATGAGGGTTTGGGCTTAAAATGGACTGCAGCGATGGACAGAGGTGATCTATAGTCCTGCCTGTTTGAATTTATGAGCATTAAGTATAGAACTGTCATATTTGTCATTTCAAATTCCTTAAGATATATGCAGGGAACTATAATCCTGCTCTAAGTGATGGATTTTAATGGTCATTCCAGGATTAGAAAGAAGCAATTTATTTTCAAGGATATGAATAACAGAAATGTTCACCCATAGAGAGGCAGCGAGACATAATTGGTGTCTTGTTTTCACGGCTAAGCTTGTGAGCAACCAAAGCTGAGCTTGAGGACATTAAACACGGCGAGGAAGGGTAATAAATGAGACCGTGTTACAAACGTACAGGTACATTTTTATGCTTTATCGACAATTTGACTTGGAGGCTTCTCTTACACGGGGCGGAATTAATTGCATGGATTATATCAAGACCAGAGTTAATTGAGGACGTATGAATGTGACTTATCTTTTTCTGATGCAGAAGAAACAAAGCCCTCTATCTGCAAACAAGTCATGAATTGTTAGTTTGAGAAACAACTGCGTGGATTTAGAGGGCAAAAGTGCAGATCTCCCTAGTACATAATAATAATAAAATAAGATAAATAGAAAAAAAATGCACGAGTATCAAAGTGTGTAATTAGACAATTCTTAAAATAACAAAGAGAGTCCATCATCATCTCGTCTTCAGCCTGTCCTCTGTTCTGCATCGGCAAGGCAGCTAATGTGGGAGTATTTGTTCTGTTGTCCGTTTAGATTTTCACAGTGAGCACTTGGTGATGAGATGTTTGCTCTGCCTCAAGTCAGTGTGGCAATTATGAGGTTGTCACACAGAAAAACTGAAGGCGGTTCGAGAAGAAACTTTACTTTCTTAGACGTGGAGCCGCAGCAAAAAAGCCTATAGCAGAAGATTGTTTTCCAGATCTTCTGTGTCAAATATATGTTAACAAGTGGAACTGAGACTGCGATATGGTTATTGAATGCCTCATTGTACACTTTTCTTCACATTAGATGCTTATTTATGATGACTGATCACAGAACATATGTCTCAGCTCTTAATGATCTGTAAAATGCATGCAGGCAGAATATTATGACATACTGTCAAGATCTGTAAAATATGGAATTGTAATCAGGATTGTGTAAGGAGAGGTTGTGCATCCCTGTGGTCATATTAACACGCTGAGTATAAATTACTTTAACAAGCTTCACAAATAACTACCATTTTAAAATGGGTCAAAGAACAAAGTGTTTGATGTAAAAATAACTGTTCAGGATGAGGAGCTCATTAAAACAGGTGTGCTGATAAATTACAGTTATGCCTTTTTCGATATCCAGCACATTAAGCGAGGTAATGCACAAGACACTTTTCCCACCTTGGGTTTATTCCCAAAATACCCTTCGAAAATTAAAGGTAATATAAGGGGTTAGTTATTTTCCATTTAGTAACGAGAACTTGACCACCATGAATGCAGAATATTGCTAGAATTAAAGCAAAAATAACAGATGTGCAAACATTGGTACGTTTTAACCATCATTAATCCTGTTAAAGGAATAGCTCATCCAAAAAATAACTCGCCCTCAGGCCATCCAAGATGTAAATGAGCTTGTTTCTTGATTTGAACAGATTTGGAAATCACTTGCTCACCAATGGATCCTCTGCAGTGAATGGGTGCCGTCAGAATTAGAGTCCAAACAGCTGATAAAAACATTACATTAATCCATAAGAAATCCACACCACTCCAGTTCATCAATTAACATATCGTGAAGCAAAAAGCTGTGTAATAAACAAATCCATCAAGATGCTTTTAACCTTAAACCTTTGACTTTGGCTAAAAAAAACAGTCCTCAGTAAACAAATATGTCGGTGGATTTTGATGTCAGACAGCAACCCGGGGATGGACTTTTCCATTCAAGGAAGTGTTATTAAGGATTGTGAATATTTTGGCCAGAAGTGATGGTTTAAAGTTAAAACATATTAATGATGGATTTGTTTCTTACAAACTGTTTGAACTCTCATTCTGACGACACCCATTTGCTGCAGAGGATCCACTGGTGAACAAGTGATATAATGCTACATTTCTCCAAATCTGTTCCAATAAAGAAACAAACTCATCTACATCTCAGATGGCCTGAGTACATTTTCAGCAAATTTTTATTTTTGGAATCTATTCCTTAAGATTTTGACCAATCCACTGTTGTGTGGTCTTTTCTCAAAAAGCCCTGAATTAGAACAGCACAGTTAATTCACAGTTATTTATAGCAGAAAATGACACATAATAAGTCTTGCCCCCTAAAAATTATGCATTTTTTACATTTTTGCATTCCTTTTGTAAAGTAATTACTAAAAAGATTGTTGTGAGGTACTTTAACACATTGTCATGTAACAGACTGCAAAGGTATTGGTTTTTTGGTGCTGTGGGAAATGGAAAAGATCTTTAATATGCAGTTGGATTTTGACCCAGTCTCATTGGTACAGTGTATACCTAATAAATGCATTGTTTCATCTGCTAACAAGAAATTGTATAATATTCTCTCCTTTGCTGCCAGAAAAAATATTTTACTTAATTGGATTAGTGATAAATCTCCATCACTTAAAGGATGGCATAAGATAATTTTTCAGCTGATTCCCCTGGAGCATCTTACCTATGTATTACATCAAAAAACAGGCCAGTTTTATAAAGTCTGGACTCCATATCTGGACTATATGGAACCTCATCTTCGCCCTATTATACTACAAGGAATATTGTAATTGTGTAACTTTCTGGACATTTAACTTTTCTGCTCTACACATTTTTTTCCCCTCTTCCCCTGATCTGTTATATATGGGGTAGTCCTGTTTTATTTAAAATCTGAGCTTTTTTGTGTGTGTGTGTGATGTCTTGTTATTTTTGTATTACATTGAAAATTCAATAAAAAATAATTATAAAAAAATTAAAAAGATTGTTGTTGGTTATCTTTTGTGCCACAGAAAAAAATACACATCTTCCATCTTGAAGAATATCCTGGTCATGTAATAAAAGTGAAAGGACACTAGGACTGCCAAGCTCTAAAAATCACAAGGAATGCACCATGACAGTACCATAAAATAGTCCAAACATCTTGTGTGCAAAATTCCATATCTTCTAAAGCCATACAATAGCTTTGTATGATACTTCTATTGTGCCTTTGTTGTCACTTGCAAGCTTGACAGCCTTAGTCTCCGTTTCCTTACATTATATCAAAAAGAGCTGCCAAGATATTTAAAAAAAATAAATAAATAAAACACAATGTCAGGACTTCCATACAATGATGGATGGAGTCTATCAAAAATTTGCTTTTTAGGTTACTTTTGAAGATCATGCATTAGAAGAGTCTATGAAATGATATGCTCTTAAATCAAAGTAATCAAAGAGGGGTTCAAAGATTACAGGTCAACAAAATTGTTATCAGTATCGTAATTTAAAACTTCATTTCTCTTTTTTTTGTGTTAAATTTATGTTTATAGAACTATCACTAAATGAATTTATCTTAATTTTCTAGTCAAGGCTGAAAACACAATATGTCTTCATTTAAAGCATAATTATTTTTCTCAAAAACAACACTGATGTATGACTCAGGGTTTAACAAGGTGTGTATTTTTACACTTGCGTACAGCTGGAAAAAATTAAGCAAAAGAGGACTCTCATTACGGAATGACCATGAGCTGTGTGAGCTTTGTGTTAAAGCCGATCAAATGCTTTAGTGAAGAAATCCAAAGGCAGTATATGGGTCATCAGCAAAGCAATTAGAGTGTGAAACATTCCCTGAAAACAAATAAGGACTCTTGATCCTGTTCTTTGCAGAGCTGCATTCCCAAACCAAGGTCTTCATAATTATGTTCTTATGAAAGGAACGTCATGTTATTGTTTGATCGGAAAGCAGTAATAACATGTTTTTTTTTTTTATGAACTAGAATTGAATGGCTTGAATTCATATATCAGACTGCACGAAAACAAAATATTGAAAACTTAGTTGAGGTTGACTGAATTGTCCCAAAATTTTAAAAAGTGCTTCACCCAAAAATGAAAATTGTGTCATGTTGTTCCAAAACCCGTGACTTACTTTCTTCTGTGGAACACAAAAGACTATTTTCTACACAATTACAAAGAATGAGGACTGCCTAGAGGAAAAATGTATTGCTCAGTGGTTGCTCTTCCTAAGCTCAGTTGACTTCATATATATATCTCATATATCTCTCATTTTTGCACATTTCACATCTTTCTCCTAAAATTCCTTAGCAGTGGGATATGAGAAAAAATGATACGAGACAAAATGAGTCCAAACTGAGAATGTGGTGGAAGAAACATAGAATATCTCTGTATTGCCTTGTTGCAATCTATATCAAGACTCAATTAATATTTTTTTTGCTCAGTGGTTGCTCATTCTAAGCTCAGAAGACTTAGTTGTGATTCTCATGTATTTATCATTTTAGTCTCAAAAGTGTCTCAGATGTTTCTTCTAAAAATAACCAATAATACATTTCTGTGCCATGACGAGGGGGGTTGTTCTAATTAAATCTGAATATGGATAATGCAAATGATCCTGTGCATTGAGATCTTGTTTGAAACATTGTAGGAGACAAATATGAGACCACCAGAGTCTTTAGTTTAGGAGTCAAATCTGAGAACAGTGTGTGATGTTGTTGAGATCTCTTCTAAAGCTTTAAAGGAGACAAATGTGTGAGCATCAGAGTCTCTACCTAAGGAGAAAAATCTGATCACAGGGTGTGATGATGATGAGATCTCTTCTAAAACTTTAAAAGACAACATTGTGAGAGTGTTAGTGTTTTTGTCTCAGCAGACAAGTTTGAGAAGCAGGAGACTCAAGCAAATATCTCCATTCGATCTTAAAGTAACCTCATTTGTGTCTAGGATAAATATTTGAGATGTTAAAGAGATCTCACCTTTGATTTTTATTTCCTCTGGGTGAGACTTTTAAGCCTCAAAAAAGATGCAAAAGCACCATAAAAGTATCCAAGTCATCTGAAGTCACACATACCTCTGTGTAAGAATCCACCCGCCAGCCCAAAAGCGGAATCCAGCGGCCTGGTCGAAGGTTTAATGTGTGTTCGGTCTTTTACTTGCGCCTCTTTGTTACGAGGCGACAGGGACTAGAGACATGCGGATCCATCTGCAAGGCTTTTATTCAGAGACGTGGTCAAAAACACAGGCAGGGTCGAAACACCAGCAAGCAGGTATAACAAAAGCAGGACAAAGAGTATTCCTAGGGCAAGCGTGGGTCTTAGATCAGAAAACGATATCCAAAGGGCTTGACAAGAGGGGTAATCCAAATAACACGAGCAAAGTCCAGGTGAGGTGTAAACACAATCTGAAACAGCAAGGCAAAGGGTTAAATCCAAGATACACAGGCAAGAAGATAACAGGCAATACAAGACAAGACTAGACTAGACTAGACTAGACTAAGAACTGAGACTGGGAAAACTTGACTGTCTCCGTAATGTAGCTATCACTTACTCGGTAACAATACTTACTAGTAAACAATACTCGGCAGTGAGAAAGAGGAAGTGTATGGCTTATGTAGAGAGTGTGATTGGCTGCAGCTGTGTGCGTAATCAGAGTGAAATGGATTGTGGGAACTGAAGTCCAGTGTAAGTGTAACAGTTTGTGTAGTGTGAGAGTCAATATGATCGAAGGGTGACATCTGGTGACAATCGGACAGAAAGCCACGGACAAGATTCATGACATAGGGACAGAGGGTCAGGTCCACGTGGAAGTGGAGAGAGTGGGGACTGAGGCAGAGCCGGCAAAGCAGGGAAGCCAGGGCGGAGCAGAGAACCAGGGTGGAGCCGGCGAAGCAGGAAGCCAGGGCGGAGCAGAGACCCACCAGGGCGGGGCAGACGGAGCTGAAGACAACCAGGCTGCAGCAGACGGAGCAGAAGACAACCAGAGTGGGACAGAAGACCACCAGGCTGGAGCAGATGGCGCAGAAGACCACCAGAGCGGGACAGAAGACCACCAGGCTGGAGCAGACGGAGCAAGAGACCACCACTGAAAGCCTGGCGAATCAGGGAACCCTGGCAGAAAATGGGACCTAGGAAAAACCGAGACACAAGAGACAGGCAGAGCATTCACAGCATCAAGGATCGAAGCAGGAAACACAAAAAGTTTCTCAATATGCTCACTGATTGAGACTGGACAGGCAGACAGTTCATAAACAGGTTCACTGACTGAAACTAGACAGGCAGGCAGTTCGTAAACAGGTTCACTGACTGAAACTGGTGGACCAGATGATTCTGAGTTAGACATTTCGGATAACACAACAGGCTGATAGTTCATGAGTGATCTCTATGGCAGTGACAAGGCCACCGGGGCAAGGATGGGGTGCATCTCAATTCTCTGATCTCATGACAGACAGGATCGAGCGTTCAGAGCCGGGTTCCCTGGATGTGACAGACAGTTCAAGCTCTGAGACATTTGGAGAAATTGGACAGACTGATGGTTCGTAATTCAACTCACAGACTGAATCCGGCAGAACAGACACTTTGAAATCAGACACACTTGGCAAGACTAAACAGACAGATGATTCAACATTAAGCTCACGGACTGAACTGATAGACATTTCATTAACAAAATCTGAAACTGGAATGGCTAACAGTTCACACACAGGGTCATTGGCGGAAACTGGACAGACAGGAACATCATCATCATCAGACACATTGACACACACTTCAGAATCATGAGCATTGATTGGAACTGGACTGGCTAGACAGACAGACGGTTCAAAATCAATATTGGCCGGAGTAGAACTGGTAGGTAGCTTAAAACCAAGGGCATTGACAGAAGCAGAAGCAGACAGTTCAATGACAGAAACTTGACAGGAAGATAAATCATACTCAGGCTCATTCTCAGGCTTATTGGTCGAAACTGGACACACAGATAGCTCAGGATTAAACTCATTGACTGGAAATGGACAGACAGACTGTTCACTAATGTTCTCTTTGGCATTGACAGGGTGAACAGGGCATACAAAAAGTTCACTTAAGGTTTCCATGGCAGTAAAAGGTAGGGATGAGAGTTCCTGAACGGCCCTTGTAGCCGCAGAAAAACAGTCAGGAAATTCACAGACAGCATCCTCGGATGTAACAGACGAGTCTGAGACTTCAGAAGCAGCCTCCTTGGCTGGGTTGGGACAGGACAATAGTTCATAATTGGCCTCCATGGCTGGTTCAGAGCAGGACAATAGTTCATAAGTGGCCTCCGTAGCCATGACAAGACAAACAGGGAGTTCACAGACGGCCTCCATAGCCATGACAGGACAAGCAGAGAGTTCACAGACGGCCTCCATAGCTGTGACAGGACAGACTGAAGGTTCACAGACGGCCTCCTTACCCATGACAGGACAGGCAGAGTGATTACAGACGGCCTCCATAGCTGTGACAGGACAGGACGAGTGTTCATAAGTGGGTACCACTGACACCTATGGAGGTTCTACAGTAATACCATCAAGATACAGGGAGAGTCCAGCAACGGTTCCTTCGACCGTGACATGGCAGGCTGAAAGTGCATTGGTGGGCGCCGCCACCACCACGCAAGGAGTTGAAGCGAGCGCCGCCATCTCGGGAGGCTTTGCAGCGTCAGCCACCACCTCTGGAGATGTCTCAGTGGCCACCGCCATCTCTAGAGTTTCAGTAGTGGTATACAGTGGTATACAGCCCAAACACACCATAAAGCGATCCCCCATATGGGAAATGCTGCAGACAGGAATCAGTTCAAGAACTGGAGGGCTCAAATGAGTAGGTTTGGGAATACCAGCTGTGCGTGCAGACACCAGCGGTGCATCCCTCACACTGGATACCAGACTGGGATACTGAAGGACTGACCTTTGACGATCTGGATGCAACAGACAGGATGTGACAAGACTCTAGACAATCAGCTGTGACGTGACGTGACGAGACTCTGGAAGGTCAGCTGAGACGTGACGAGACTCTGGAAGATCAGCTGAGACGTGATGAGACTCTGGACGATCAGCTACGATGTGACGAGACTCTGGAAGATGAACTGCGACTTGACTTGACTCGTGACGATCACCTGCGACTTGACTGGACTCATGATGAGCAGCAGTGACTTGACTTGACTCATGACGATCAACTGCGACTTGACTTGACTCATGACGAGCAGCTGTGACTTGACTGGACTCATGAAGATCAACTGCGACTTGACTGGACTCATGACGATCAACTGTGACTTGACTTGACTCATGACGATCAGCTGGGACTTGGCTTGACTCATGAAGACCCATTATGTGAGCGCACTCCGGTGCGGCCGCCATTTCACAAGTGGACGCAGTGTCGTATTCCTCCACAACACCCACAGTGAATGCTGATCTGACAGTACACAAAACATAATCCAAAAAACTGCTCAGTTATGAACGCGGACCCTCATGAATGAGCTTAGATTTCAGCGGTTGATTAACGCCTCACAGAAAAAGTCTATCAAAACACAGTCCGGCAGATCAGAATAATAAGCAATGTTCAAATACTCTTGAATATAGTCCTCAAGCGATCGTGTGCCCTGTTCATGGGCTAATAACAGTCTTGCAATGTCCATACCTGGCCAGTGTCCACTTGGAAAGCCACTGGATCCTTGTGTGGCCGAGTATTCTGTTACAAGGCGACAGGGACAAGAGACATGCAGATCCATCTGCAACGCTTTTATTCAGAGACTGATGGGATTTGGTCGAAACACCAGCAAACAGGTATAACACAGGCAAGACAAAGAGTATTCCTAGGGCAAGCGTGGGTCTTAGATCAGCAAACAATATCCAGAGGGCTTGACAAGAGAGGTAATCCAAATAACATGAGCAAAGTCCAGGTGAGGTGCTGTGACGATCCCTGTCGTCTTTTCATGGAACTGCCGCTGAGTCCGCAAATTACCTTGATTGGCAGTCGTTTGAAACACCTGTTTGCTATCAGGCACTCTGTTAAAAGAGGCCTCCGCTTGGGTCTGAGAGCTGACTTTGGTTTTGGACTTTTGGTTTGGTTGGCTTTTGTTTTGGCACCTTCAACACTGCAGCACACTACATTCCCTTACATTCATGCATCTTACATTACACCCTGACATTACTGACGTTTTCCAATTCATGATTGTTTCTTTATAGTTTCTTTATTTTTCTATGTGGTTTCAGTCCTTAAATAAATTATATTTTGAGTCAACATTTTGGTTTCGCGTGTGTCTGTTGCTTCCCTTGAGCCATGGGTCGTAACAAATTGGGGGCTCGTCCGTTTGTTTAAATTATTTCGTTAAGCGTGTTTGGTTTTGAGTATTGTTTGATAATGTGAGACACACGTGAGTTAGTTTGTGCCAAAGTAAATTAGTCGCCATGGAATGTCGCCAGGTGGTGAGTAATTATGTTGTGCAATGTTGTTTGGAGGAGATTTTCCCTGTTAGGCATAGCGGCACGTTTCTTTTGAGATGTGTCGAGTTTGTTGTTTTTCTGTAGTGTTGCGGTGAACGTGGGTAGTAGTATTTATCTCGGGAGCACATCCGTGGTGTTGAAGGCGTCGCTGGTGTTACCAGTTGCGTTTTTCACCCAGCGGGCTACAGTGCGTAAGTACCCCCCACAAATAATCGCATGAAGACTAGGGTTGAGGTAGGTAGTTGTTGGAATATAGGTAGAGGGAAAATTCTCGTTATTTAATTGCACATTATAATTGATTTTTGGCGATTGTTTTCATGGCTGATGTTGATTTCTTTAATTCGCCTTCTTGTAATCTTTTGGAAAAATGCACAAAAGAACAATTATTAAAAATTGCGGATAGGTATGAAATCGTAATTTCTGATAAGAGACTCAAAGAAAATATTAAAGTAATTTTAAGGACAAATTTGATTGAAAAAGGTATTTTGAAAATGGAAGAGTCTGGATCGGTTGTATCTTCCTTGCAGACTAATCTGTCATTTGAACAACAAAAGGAATTATTGCTTTTACAGATGGAGCATGAGAGATTGAAACATCGTTCTGAACAGGGTAAAATCGAGTTGGAAAAGGCAAAGTTGGAATTAGAAGCTCTCAAATTGAATGTGATGAAGGAGGGTAAATTTTCTAACTGCACGGAAGAACAAGGTATGTCTTTTTCACTCGTTTCAAGTTTAAAACTTGTTCCGAAATTTAATGAAGAAGATCCTGACACTTTTTTCACTCTTTTTGAACGTGTGGCAGAATTAAGAAACTGGTCAGATGAGAATCGTGTTGCGCTGTTACAGTGTGTTTTGATTGGGAAAGCGCAAGTTGCTTTTTCTTCTTTGTCACTTGACGATTGTAAGGATTATGACAGAGTTAAAACTGCAGTTTTAAAATTATATGAGTGTGTTCCTGAAGCATATAGACAGCGTTTTCGATTACAGAAGAAAGAAGAGTGGCAGTCTCATCTGGAATTTGTGCGTGACCTTAGAAAACACTTTAATCGTTGGTGCACAGCAGTAGGTGTTAAAACACTAGATGATTTAAGTCACTTAATGATTTTAGAGCAACTTAAAAATTCAGTTCCTGGTCGAGTTGCGACATACATTTGTGAGCATAACATTGAAACGCCCGAGGAAGCGGCTGCATTGGCAGACGATTTTGTATTGACGCACAAAACTGTTTTTCTGATTGGCGTGCTCATGAGATGCAGGGTGCTGTGCCTGTAAGGTCTTCGCCTAAAGGCAGTCGTGTTTTTATGGGGAAGTTTGATCGAGATAAAATATGTAATTATTGTCATGAGAAAGGACATTGGAAGGCAGACTGTTTTGTTCTTAAAATAAATCTAAACATCTTGCACAGGGTTCACACGTGAAGCCCACAGTTCTCGTGGCACCAGTGCAGGTTGGGAAAAGTCAATTTATGGAGAAGGAAGAACCTGTTGATTTTATTTCTTCTTACACTCCTTTTGTTACTGAAGGGTTTGTGTCTCTTGTTGGAGGAAGAGGTCCCAATTAAGATATTAAGGGACACTGGAGCAATAGATTCGTTCATCTTGGAATCCGTTTTGCCTTTTTCCTCGCACTCCTATATTGGGGAGAATGTATTAATTCGGGGAATAGGATTAAATACTTTGTCTGTGCCACTCCATAAGGTAGAGATCCAGTCTGATTTGGTTCAAGGACAGGTGTTAGTGGGAGTACGACCTGCTTTGCCAGTGGACGAATTCATTTGATTCTGGGAAATGGATTAGTAGGTGAGCGTGTGTGGGCTAATAGTTCAGGGTTTCCTATTGTTAATTCTAAAATTACAACCACTAAGGAGTTGGCTCTTTTGGGCCAGGATTCTGTGTGTGTTGTGACTCGGGCAAGGAAATATGAAAATGCTGAATTGTGTGGTGAAAAGACGCGTACTCAAAAGGATGGCCAATCTGGAATGTGTACTAATGTGTCAATACCTGATTTGTCTGCCTTGTCTTTTCCTGTCTCTGCAGTGGAATTGGGGAAGGAACAGCGCAGTGACTCTTCTTTGGATGACTTGTTTCAAAGTGTTGTTTCTCCTATGGAAGTGGATAACGTGGCTCGTGGCTATCTTGTTCACGATGGGGTATTGTTAAGGAAATATATTCCTCACAAGGATGATTTTGTTGGGGACCCGGTGTTCCAAGTGGTCGTTCCTGCTAAGTATCGGTCAATGATGATTGATATTGCGCATGATCAATTAGGCCATCAAGGGGTGCGTAAAACTTACGATCGCTTGTTGCGATATCTTTTTTGGCCGCGTTTGAAGCGAGACATTTCTGCTTATATTAAAAGTTGTAAGACCTGCCAACTAACCAGCAAACCGAATCAGGTGTTGAAACCTTTCCCTTTGCGACCAATTGAAGCTACTGGTGAACCTTTTGAACATCTCATTGTGGATTGCGTAGGGCCACTACCTCGTTCCAGGACTGGGAGTATTTATTTGTTTACGGTTATGTGCCTAAATACACGTTTCCCTGCGGCATATCCATTGCGCAGTATTACTTCTCGTTCTATTGTCAAAGCTTTAACCCAATTTATGTCAGTCTTTGGAATTCCAAAGATCATTCAAAGCGACCAAGGCTCTAACCTTACTTCCCACTTTTTCCAGCAAGTGATGAAACAGTTGCGCATCAAACACAATCAGTCTACCGCGTATCACGCTCAAAGCCAAGGTGCTTTAGAGAGATTCCACCAGTCGTTAAAGTCACTACTTCGGGCGTACTGTGTGCAGCTGGATAGGGACTGGGAGGAGGGTTTGCCATGGATGATGCTAGCAGCACGTGAAGTGGTGCAGGAAAGTATGGGTTTTAGCCCTAATGACTTGGTCTTCGGCCATAAAGTGCGTGGGTTATTGTCCACATTTCAGGAGGCTGGTAGAGTTGCCAAACCTCCTGAAAACTTGGCGTCGTATGTTTTGGGTTTTAAGAACCGACTTCTCCAAGTGAGGGAGCGAGCTAAGGAGAATCTTAAGAAACATCAGGTTATACGATTATACGACCGCACAGTTGAGCAGCGAATTTTTAATCCAGGCGATCAAGTGCTTGTTTTACGACCTATTGTATCTTCTCCTTTTGAGGCTAAATTTGATGGTCCTTTCGTAGTACAGCGTAAATTGAGTGACACAAATTATGAAGTTATAATGCCATCACGAAGAAAATCTGTTAAACGTTGTCATGTAAATATATTAAAACCTTATTATGAAGTCGAAAGGAAGCCTTTTGGAGAGTTAATATCTTCGCATCCCGCCCTTTCTGTTGTTTCTGTGGGTAGGGGTAGTGCGAGTTTAGTGGGAGAGGAAGAGGAGACCCTCTCGCCGGATGATTGCGTGTTTCGTGGTCGGTTACAAAATTTACAGTCATTACAGAATTTAGAATTCACTCTTCGTCATCTGCCTTCTGAAAGAGGTCAGGAGCTATGTGAATTATTACGTAGTTTTCCTGAATTGTTTGGTGATGTGCCCTCTCGTACTGATTGGGTTGAACACGATATTGATGTGGGGGATGCAAAGCCAGTTAAACAACGTTTTTATCGTGTTTCACCGGAGAAACGGGAATTAATGGAAAGAGAAATTAGGTACATGCAGGACCATAATATTGCGGTGCCTTCGTCTTCCGATTGGGCCTCCCCGTGCCTTTTAGTAGGGAAGGCAGATGGTAGCGTTCGATTCTGTACAGATTTTCGTAAAGTAAATAATTTAACTAAACCAGATTGCTTTCCTTTACCTCGTATAGAAGATTGTGTAGATCAGGTTGGTTCTGCCAAGTTCGTCAGCAAGTTTGACTTGCTGAAGGGCTATTGGCAAGTGCCTCTTACCAAGCGAGCACAAGAAATATCATCTTTTGTTATTCCGTCTGGGCTATACTCCTACCAGGTCATGAGTTTCGGCCTGCGGAATGCTCCAGCGACGTTTCAGCGCCTTATGAACCGAGTGGTGTCCGGTCTCGAGGGGTGTGCTGTTTACTTGGATGACTTGGTTGTCTTTAGTGACAGCTGGGCGTCTCACTTAAAACGGTTACGTTCCGTGTTAGAACGCTTGTCTGAAGCTCAGCTTACGGTGAACTTGGGAAAATGTGAGTTTGCCAAGGCATCGGTGACTTATCTTGGGAAGATAGTGGGGAGTGGGGAAGTGCGACCAGTGCATGCAAAGGTCCAAGCTATCCAGAACTTTCCTTTTCCCACAACCAAGAAAGAACTTATGCGGTTCTTGGGATTGGTAGGGTACTACCGATCTTTTTGTCGTAATTTCTCTACTGTAGTCGCACCACTCACAGATCTGTTGAAGGGCAAGGTAAAGTTTATTTGGTCTCCTAGTTGTGAGGCGGCTTTTAAAAATGTTAAGTCTCTGCTGTGTTCGAGCCTGTGCTTGGGCTCCGTCCTTTGATAAGTCTTTACGCTACATGTTGATGCCAGCAACGTTGGAGCTGGAGCGGTCCTTCAGCAGTGTGATGATGATGGAGTAGATCATCCAGTTAGTTTTTTTTCAAGAAAGTTTACTTCCTATCAGTGTCATTATTCTGTGGTTGAAAAGGAAGCGTTGGCCCTTATTTGGGCATTACAGCATTTTGCCGTGTATCTAAACTCAAGTGCCCCTATTGTGATATACACGGATCATAATCCATTGACTTTTCTGAATTCTTTACAGTGTCCGAATCAGCGGCTGATCCGTTGGTCTCTGTTTTTACAGTCCTTCTGCCTGGATATCCGTCACGTCCGAGGTTTGGACAATGTGGTAGCCGATGCGCTGTCTCGCGCTCCGGATGTATAATGTAGCCATGATTTTGTGCTAATTTGGATGTTTTCTTTTGGTGTTTTTGTAGGAGCTGTCCTTGGTTCTGATTCATGTATGCTGTTTGGCTGATTTGTTTTGATATTCCGTTACAGGGATCTTGTGGGAGTCCCTGTCGTATGGGGAGGGGTGTGACGACCCCTGTCGTCTTTTCATGGAACTGCCGCTGAGTCCGCAAATTACCTTGATTGGCAGTCGTTTGAAACACCTGTTTGCTATCAGGCACTCTGTTAAAAGAGGCCTCCGCTTGGGTCTGAGAGCTGACTTTGGTTTTGGACTTTTGGTTTGGTTGGCTTTTGTTTTGGCACCTTCAACACTGCAGCACACTACATTCCCTTACATTCATGCATCTTACATTACACCCTGACATTACTGACGTTTTCCAATTCATGATTGTTTCTTTATAGTTTCTTTATTTTTCTATGTGGTTTCAGTCCTTAAATAAATTATATTTTGAGTCAACATTTTGGTTTCGCGTGTGTCCTCTGTTTGTTGCTTCCCTTGAGCCATGGGTCGTAACACAATCACAATCCGAAACAGCAAGGCAAAGGGTTAAATCCAAGATACACAGGCAAGAATCAGGTAACAGGCAATACAAGACAAGACTAGACTAGACTAGACTAGACTAAGAACTAAGACTGGGAAAACTAGACTGGCTCCGTAATGTAGCTATCACTAGGTGAGCGATAAACGATAAACAATACTCGGAAGCAGGCCCGGCCCAAGCCCTTATGGGGCCCTAAGCAGAATTTTATTTGGGGGCCCCTCGGTGCCGCCAATATGACTGGTTTTTGTCAAAGCTTGATTATTCACTCACTATAAATCTAACACACCCATTACCAGTTTTGTTTGTTGATGTGTCTTATAAGAAACTTACAAGAGTGGTTAGGTGTTAATTTGCATTTTAACATTCAAAGTCTTAAAGTATTAAGTGGCATACTTAATGTGGTGTGCTGAAAAGTAGCTAAATAAACCAGCAGACAATGCATTTACAGAACAGAATGTTATTTTAACAAGATAAATATTAATCAAAGATGTACTTTTATTACAAGTAATACTTTTTTATAATAAATAGGCCTATTAAACACAGCAGAGAGCATCTGTACATATAAAACAACAACTCTTAATCTATATTTTACAGTGGCCGAGAGAGCTCAACACGCTGCAACTTCAGAAAACATGCAAATAGAAAAAGTACCAGCAAATCAAGAAAACATCTTCATCAACTTGACAGGTGCTGCAAATGCTAACAAACAAAGAAACGCACTGCAAATGCTCACAACACAACCAAATAAAGATTTTTATTTGCAGCGCGTGTGTTGTCAAATTGACGAAGTTGTTTTCTTAATTTGCAGGTGTTTTTTCTATTTGCAGCGCGTTGAGCTCTCTCGGCCACCGTAATATCTAGCTAACTGAGGCATAACGATATTGGAATATAATAGCAAAGACCCCAAATGTAGGCTAAGGTAAATAATGTTAAGCTGTTATCAGTTTATGAAACAAAAGCTTATTTTTATTACAAAAATATATACCCAGGAAAGTTATTTTTACGCAGAAGACTATCTAAAACTAAGTAAAATGTTATATATATTAAGATGTCTATTTGCTGATGTTTTGATGTTCAAACATGAACTTCCCTAAAACAAGAGAGATACCCTACCTAGGGTAGTCTGATCTGATCAGGGGTGCGTTTCCCAAAAGCAACTAAGTTCTGTCGTTACCAATAACGTTAGAATTTAATGGCAATAACGACCATAGTTAGCTAACGATGGTTTTGTAAAACGCACCCCTGATTTGTGCCACAAAACCCCCATGTTGAATTTGTCCCCCCTCCACCCCTCAAAACGCAATCGATTTTAACCCTTTGATGCGCCACGCTTTGTTGGCTCTGAGCCAGAAAAAGATGAGCTCAGAGAGAAAAAAAAAAGAAAGATGCGCTGAGTGCTTTTCATATTTCATAACTGTTCAGTGTTTTCAACCAAATAAAGTTTATTTTAGGTTTCAGACATTTGAATACACTTCAATTCAGTAAAAAAAAATACATTTAGTTTGTTAAATAGGCTACACACTAATTTCTATGGAAAGCAGCAATAATAATCTGTGATGTTAATCCGACAGATCCACATGGCAGTGTCCAGCGCATATTATCAACATGGTCATTATTGTGCCTGCATGACACATCGCTATGGAAATAATAAAATATGTACAGATTATTTAATTATTGAATATTGCACTTTCGTATAATTACCACTGTCCATTGACATAATATAGCCTATCACGAATTTAAATAAAATAAACTCATATCATGTAGGCTACTCTTGGGGGCCCTCTGGTGGCCACGGGGGCCCTAAGCAGCCTCTTAGTTCGCTTATGCCTTGGGCCGGCTCTGCTCAGCAGTGAGAAAGAGGAAGTCCATGGCTTATAAAGAGAGTGTGATTGGCTGCAGCCGTGTGCGTAATCAGAGTGAAATGGATTGTGGGAACTGAAGTCCAGTGTAAGTCCAGTCCAGTGTAGTGTGAGAGTCAATATGATGGAAGGGCGACCTCTGGTGACAATAGGACAGAAAGCCATGGACCAGATTCGTGACACTCTTAATTGATTAGGATTTAGTTTCAATTTTGGCCTAGCTCCGTGTTCAATCTGACTCCAATTTCAAGTGATCGTTAAATTTAGACAATATTCTTAATTAGAAACTGATCACAGATATCGATTGTACATTAATTTAGATATTTGATTATTCTGGAAATCCCATACTTTCGATTCTTACTTTATTAGGGATCAGGTATAGCACAGGAATTGCACTCGGCCCAGGAATTGAACCCACAGACACAAACTCGTAAGTTCTGAACTTACTCAGAGGATGCAGAGTGGTTATAATACTTTTAAGTGAGCTGCACCCTGCATACTCATAACATAAAGTGTATTTTATCCTATAACCATGAGAGCTACACTGAATTAAGCCAGTGACAGTCAGAAATCAGAAGCCTCTAATGGTGTTCCCCATGGTTCATCCATTGGTGCTTCAGTATGACCTGTCCTGAACGCAGATTTGTGGAAATACCACTACACATTAATCTACTTGAAAAATGATTTCAGAAACGATCAGAATAAGTCAAATATAACAATTTATTATTAGTTAGGTAAAGTTGTATCATGCCAATTACATAATTAAACAATAAGAAGCCAATTCAAAAATAAAAAAAAATACATAACATCAGTTGTTCAAAGATGAATCTAAGAGTAAAAATATATACCTGACTTCAGGAAGATACATAGTATGGAGCATATGAAATACACTCCACACTACGGGCTGATCTGGCTACAAAATCTCCATGACTGATTTGCAACTTTCCCTTAAATACTACCAGAACAAAAGGGCCATAAACATTTATTCTCAGCCCCAAACAGATTACATCTGTGTATGGGGGATGAGAAGTCTCTGTAGAAGCTGTTCTCGCGCTCAAATGGTCACCTGGTTTACAGCAATGTTTATCAGATTTTGAAAGGAGACCGCCCACAACAGAAGTACAGAATTCACTTAAGTTTTCAATATTTCTCATAATTTAAGTGACTACTGTAAAATCGAAAGTTCCTGAGTGTTTGGCTTCACGAGGAGATCAAAGCCCCCCTACATCTGTGTGAGAAACGGATCAAAATTTGTGAAATTTGTAAATAACTCATTTTGGGGTGAACTATTCTGTCAGTTCTTTTGCTTCACTAATTTAAAGTGACAAAGCACGCAGTTTACATTGCTACTGCAAACAGATCCAAGGACAACTTCTGCACAGATTTTACAATAAGCCTCAAAGAGAGGTGGTCAGATACTCTCAAACCACTCTAGCTGCCAGTCGTCTACAGATTACTCTCAATAAAGCATTTCCAAATACCCTGAGCTGCAGTTGTGTCTTTGTTCAAGTACTCTGGTTCTTTGAAAGTGTTTTATACCCAGCCAAATGTACTGTTAATTTTTCGTTAATCTTGTTCAGTCTGTTTCCATATTCCAGTCTGAGTTATTTTCTGAAATGAATCATAATCTTGCGCAAGTCTGGCATAGAGCATTGAATCTAAGAGCATTATCTCCTTAGGTGCATACAAAGTGTGAGGAAATATTCAAATGTTTTCACAAGACAAAATATTGCAAATATAAATCACAAGTTCACTGAGATCCACATACGGCTCAAAATAAAGCAAATGAGTGACATAATGAGACCATCAATAATATATCTGGCAGCAGTAAACACACTGACCTATATATATCGCACATTGAAAAGTGATAAGGCAGAGACGGAAATAACAGACCATGAACATCTCATTCCCTGGAACCCCATGAGATTGAATTTGCAGTTCAAAATGTCAGTTTATAAAATCTATCACACCTCAGCAGCAAGTCTACTATAAAACATTGCCAACAAGACCACGCAAGAGAAATTTGGATATATATATGGCAACAAATGCAAGGTTATGCTAAGCATTGTCTGCTAAGGCTATGCAGAAATCATTAAGGAACAAATTTTTACAGGAGGCCAGAGGTCAAATGGACCGAAATGTTGCCGTGCTGGCATCAAGTAAAGCAGCTGGCTGGAACAGAAGGTATCTGAGGTCAGAAACATTTTGTTCTTTCATTTCTGCTTAAACAAGACCACAAAATGCTGGTAAGCATCATCTACACCGGAAGCCAGAAATGAAGAGTTTGAAAACAGGCTGGGACATACAGTCCCAGAATGCACAGGGTCAGTTGCATTATCCTTATTCAGATTTAATTAGAACAATCCCCTCGTTATGGTACAGAAATGTATTATTGGCCGTTGACTGATGTAATCGGCCTATTTGAATGCAGCTTCTGCTGAATTCTACACATTCTACACCCTCTCAAATGGACTGATGGGATGTTTTAGAGCCTGAAGGGATAGCTCATAAAATCCAATTAAGGCCATGCCTTAAGGAGGCGGGCCGGGGGAGTGGTGGTCACGCTCCAATCACTTTCAGCCGCTTAATGTGTGTTTTTCTAGAATAAATGTCTGCAGGTGGTGAGACAAGACTTCCCTTGTGTTTAGTAGAAATGGCGAGGTTGGTTCAAGCACGCCCATGGGCAAATATGCAACAGTTCATTTATAAGCTGCCGATCCTAAGAACATGGGAGACTTCAACCGCATTCATTGTTTGTTATATTCACAAATCTTCACCTGCTGAAATATGACTGAATTGATCAAATATGACCGATGTAAAATCATACAAAGGTGAAAAAATATTCAGTAATATTCTTAAGTATTAAAGTAATGATATTATTTCTCTGAGCTGTGCTCTTATTTTAAATATAGTAAATTCATTTTCAAGTTGTAATATTGCTCTCTTAAGTACTCTACTCTTAAGTATTGTATTAAATTCAATACTATGAACTATAGCCTAATTTTGCTAATAATTTTACCACATATAATTGTTTTATATTGCAAAACAAGGCAGTTTAATTGGTAGTAATCTGTAAAATTTGAAAGAAAATGTTTAAAATGGGATACAAATAAAAAATACGCAGCAATACGGATCTCTTGCAATATGGAGTTTAAATCTTACAATTGTGACTTTTTCTTGTGACTCTTTTCTTTTTCTTCTGAATATTTTGGAAAAAAAGCCAGAATTGTGAGACATAAAGTGGCAGTTTTGTGCAAAATATCAGAATTGTCAAAAGTCAAGTCACCATCAGCGCTTTTTACAAAGCAGATTGTGTAAAAGCAGCTTAACAGTATTCAATAGGGGAAATAGTGTGCCGTTCTCCTCTGGCCAGATGAAACCAGCAGTTTATTTCTAGGCTGCAACAATGTCAGATTGTGCAGAGGATTCATTGTGACATGTTAACTCGCAATTCTGAGAAGAAAAAGTTGGAACTATCAGATATAAACTCATAATTGCAAGAAAAGTCACAAGTGTGATATAAAAAGTCGCAATTACTATTTTGTCACAAAAAAAAAACCTGAATTGCAAGATCCTCCAACTCAGAATTCAGGAAAAAATAGAACTATAAGATATAAACTCAAAAATTGTGAGATGTAAAATTCTGAGTTCATCTCTCAATTCTGACTTTTTTCTCACAATTCTGAATTTAAATCTCACAATTTTGAGAAAAAGTCAAAATTGTGAGATTTAAGCTCAGAATTGCAAGAGGAAAAGTCAGAATTATGAGTAAAAAAAAAGTCACAATTACATTATTATTTTTATACCATTTTAAACATTTTCTTTCAAAATTTACAGATTAATACCTTCTTTTGAATTATGAAAAAATTATATGTGGTAAAATTAAATGCAGTTTTTACATAATGAGTCACAATTAGCTTTTTAATTTTTTTTTAAATTGATTATCCCATTTCGGAAACAGGTTTCCATAGGTTGTGGTACATGTGTTGTTTTGTGGTGAAATCTTTAATGATTTAAATGCAACATTTAAAAGACAAGCAAAAAATGCTGCCGATGCCAACAACACAGAGACTTCATCTACATTCGTTGTTAGGTACATTTGCAATTTTGCAAATGTTCACCTGTTGCCTCAGAATCAACATATTCAGATTAGCTGCCTCGCTCCTAGCAACAACACTTTTTAGAAGCATATGGCTGCATACTGATTGACCCCCTGTGCTGTGCTTACTTTAGGTGTGTGTATATTTGAGAGGCCTAAGAAAGGGATGCGATTTGCATGTGCGGGCCATCCTCAGCCAGACTCTAAAGACAGGTGCTCCACTGGCTGCTTTTCTATTACTACAACAATATAGCACTCCCCCATGGCGTCAGCTTCTGAAGACTATTCATCTGTGCCTTACAACCCTGCATTTTGTCAACAACACTTAGCAGTCAGCTCCCAAAGGGCTTTCTAGCATCAAGCTATTATTAATCTTGTTTGTTTCATTCTTTCTTTTTTTTTCACTCCCTTCCTGGTACCACTGACACTCAATCCCCAGAGGTCCCAGCGATCCATGGATCAGTGTAATCAATGATTTATCTGCATGCAGATGGTGACTGCGGCCCATGTAAGGACATGCAACAGAGGGCTGCGCTGATGTGCTTTAGCTCTAATGGGATTCTTGTTGTCTGTGATCCTTGTAACATTCAAAGATAAAGTATGAGAAACTGGGGCAATCTGTAACACTACATTCCTTTAATCATGGATATAAGTAATACTTAGAGTTCAAATTAATCTTTATTTAATTTTTGGGAAATTGGTAAAATTAATTGAAGATTCTAACACTGATGCACATTGCTGGTTGATACGATACTAAAGTGATGTTTTTTTTTTGTTTTGCTTACTAATATATATATTATAAATTACAACAATAAAAATGAAACTTTATATAAAAAAGAAATATACCCTTTGTTTATGTGCATGTCATGTGACTGTGATTAATCTAATCAATAAAAAAAAAAGTCACTGTAGTCTGATTAAGAGTATTTTAAAATGTACAATTTTCAAGTACCCAATCAAGATTACATGTAATCAGTTTCTACCCAGTGGCCAGCACTGGTTATTAAATATGACTTGATAAAATATGACTAAAATAAATGTGATGGCTTTAAACAGACATAAAACCAATATAAAAGGTGAAAAACTATTCAGTAAGTATTAAAGCAATAACATTTCAAATGGAAGTCATCAATATAATTTATTTTCAAGTGTTAAATTGCCCTCTTAACTCTCTAAAGTTTTGTATTAAATTCATTACTATGACCTACAGTCTGGTTCTGAATATAACTTTGCCACATATAATTTTTTCATATTTCAAAAGAAGACAGTTTTGTTGTCGTCTGAATTTTTAAGAAAAATATTTAAAAAGGATGCTATTTTCCTTTTTTTTCTACTCAAATTTAACCCTATAAATCATAATGTATTGTATTTGATATGAACAATTCAATTCCTGTTGTACACATGCCTTCTTCTACATGCCTTCTGATTGATAGTTTATAGCAACTATCATCTTACTAAGACATATTATTGGAAGTGATATTTATGATCACCATATTTGATGAACTGATATTCATAAGCATTTTATGCAAGTAGTCTGCTATACTATTATATTGGATCTTAATGATTTACATTATAAGCTAACAGGATCTCATCTTACTTTTTGGACATGTAAATATCAGCAACTGCACCAAACTGCTGCACAGTTTGAGCCTCTGAATAAGAAAATGTGCGTTGGGCATGAAGAAAAAACTCCTCATTCTCAATAAACTGTTATATTTCTAAAAAAAATAAATAAAATAAACATTTTAAAGTCAGACTTTACAGGGTTAAAAGAAACCCAGTGCACTAGCATATTTACAGTGTTTGGTATTTCTATATAATAAAATTGACTAAAAGCTGATACATTTACATGATAACACATTGTGGACATTCTAAAGTGATCAGTTATTTTCTGGAATCTGTCTAATGTGAAACATTCCAAGACAACATGTTGGATGGCTGAATATGTGTATTCATTTTTTCAGCATTCATCGCAACAAGAAAAGTAAGCTATACCTCAGCACATAATGCAGTCAGCGTTACCCACCCGTTGCTGTTGCCATTTGAATACACTGACTTAATTTAAATATATTTGAATAATACATTCCATGTACACATTTGATTTGCTGCTTTAACAGTGGGAGAAAAAACGGAATTCACAAGCTCATGGATAAAATTGGTTTTCGGGTTCATTATAGTTTGCCTGTCACACCATTGTAAAATTAATAACGTGCATAATGTAGTTTGCTTATTGTTTATTATTCTGAACCGGCAAGACTAACAAAACACTAAGGAGGAAATGATAAAATGTGAGAAAACAGGTTGATTAAACTTAATTTTACAGCTAACACAGAATGAAGGTGTGATTCTAAAAGCATTTTTATGTATAGAAAACTCCAACGAAGCCTGAAAATGTGTGAAAAAATAAGCAACAAATACAGTATAACTCTCTGCAAGAAGCAGACTTTGCATTAGATTATTCAGATTGTTCTATATCAATATTCCCAGTGTCTTCAATGCAAAACAAATGAAGAAAAAATGAAAGTCACCTTAATTTAATTCCAAACCAGTATGACTGAGTTGTAGCAGGATGTTAATGCTGCTTTTATACACAAAATAATCAAAAACAGTGAATAATGGCTTCACTTTTGGGCTTTTCTTCACATAAAGCTATCATATGGGTTAAAATAAATAAATAAATAGAATTAGTTGTATGGACTACTATGATCATTTTATTGTTTTTTTTTGTTGTTGTTGTTGTTGTTGTTGTTTTTTCTGTCTGACTTTTGAAGTTTAACACAACTTGTTCACCATCCACTTTCACTGTTTGAAAAAGACAAACATCCTGCCTGAAATCTCATGTTCTGTTCCACAAAGTAATATATTGAAATCATATGAGGGTGTGTAATGATGGTATGCTTTTAATTTTGGGTTAAACTATCCCTTTAAGTTAAGACTCCAACATGAAGGACATAAGCTACTTTACTAATGTATTAAAAACTATATTGACAATTATCATCAGTGCTTTTCCTATTACAGCAATCCACATATCATAAACAAACTGAATACTAATTGCAAATTCACAAGAAAGATAAAAGCTATTGCAATGTTCCAATAAACTCTAAGCACATCAAGGCACAAGGTTGTCTATGAGTCAGTACTTCTAGTAAGGGCTTTAATCATAGTATTATGGGGTAAAGCGGTTATGTCGGTCTGATCAGAACATGACAAAAAGCACACAATTATTAAAAATTGTCTGGCCCCAGAGAGAGAACTTGTGCATGTACATTTATGTTCTTGACAGATGCTGTCTTCTAAGCTTAATGATTTAATTGAATTGTAGAAATACTGTAAAGTTGTAGTACTACATACAAGTACCTCCACTGAAATAAAAGCAATTAGCAGGGATGTGGCTGTCATTATCTTAAATGGTCACGATAACAACCATCAAGAGGCTTTTCATTATAATCAAAATCACAGAAAAGCAAACGCAAATAAACTCAGCGCATAATAGTACATGTCCAATGGCATGGACTTTCATGTCCTTCTGTTCTTAGTTTTTATCATAGACCATTAATGATAGAAATTTTAATTCTAAATTCTAATAATCTATATTTTAAAAATAGATTAAATACATGATACAGACTAATTATTCAAATGACGGTAATGATAATATTCAATCTGTTATTATTGCAGAATATGTATAGGACAGAGTGAATGGTTCATTATTTCCTATCACATTACTTTTTATCATGTTTTTGTAATCAGTGACACTAAATTAACATGTTAAAACCCTAATCTTCACAAAAATATCTGAGTGTATTTATCTTTATCAAGATTTTGTGTCATTCCAGGTTGGGGAACATTCCCGGCTGACCCTACACCTCTTACTGGGCTGCTAAATAAAAACCAAAGGCTCGTTATCAATCTGCACTTAATTAGTCTCCTTCACACAAAATCTGGCATGACAGATTGTGATGGGTAATTATGCATGCTGATGAACAAATATCACGCATGCCAAGATATGAAGAGACAGAGGAGCATGTCTATGTATGAGACAACTCAATGAGAGAGTGACACGACACAAGGATCTCACAACGGCCTGTTCTCACAGTTTGCTTCTCGAGCACTCTGAACACTATTCCAAAGGGGAAAAAAAGTCTTCATAAGCTTTCATCAAAATATAATAACTCGCTTCACCTCTGAAAATATCTTCCATTTGGATGATATCACCCAGGCCACATGATATAATGAATAGTGTTACAACAAACTAAATAACAGCAGAAGTGACATCATTGGGATACATCACAATGCTCAAGGATGAACTTGAACGTGGCTTTCAACCATCGCATTCTGGAAAAAAAGGCTATTGCACCGGAACAAAAGTGCTTCTCAAAGACATGTTTCAAAAATTCACTTCAGGCAAAGTTATTTATTAAATGTCAACTCACACCAACATGGCAGCAACCCACATCTTTATCTTTTCTACATGAAAAGGTTATTAGAAATATACAAAAAATGTTCAACCTCGACTAGATGAACAATACAAGGAACTGCTTTTAATTTCTTAATTAATACTGCTTTTCATTCTTTCAAATAATAATATACAATTGCATAAATTATTCTTGAGAATACCAAAGTATTTAAAGGGATAAGGTTAGTTAAAAAACATAGGTTACACTTTATTAATTTTCATTAATTTGCAACTACATGTCTACTAACTCTCAGAGTAGACTGTTAGGGTAGGTTTAGGGTTAGTAGAATAAGTTGACATATACTTGCAAAGTCTCTCATACTCAGTATGTTGTATGTTGTGGACCCATCGAAATAAAGTGTTAGAAGTTATTAAGAAGACAGTCTACTAATACTCTAATGACTGCTAGTTGACATGTAGTTAGTTGCAAAGTTACTTACTGTTAGCAGAATGTCTAAAGTGGACTTTCGGAATAAAGTTTTACCAAAACATACATTTTAACATTAAATGTAACATTTTGTTGGTAAATCCAGTATACTTTATGTAGAATTGTTCTATAGTCTATACAGTATTTAATATATCAGATGTACAGTAACTGTAATTAAATTACAGAAAAATGAAGAGTAATCCTTTACTCTTACTCAAGGGAAAAGTAATTCAATTAATTAATGACTTAGTAATGCATTACACCCAACACCGTCACTGTGTGTGTGTGTGTGTGTGTGAATGTACGTGTAAACGTAAGCACATGCAACCTAATATCTCAATGCTCATTCAGAAAATGTGACATTTAAATGCTACAAGTATTATTGTTCTTTAATTGAAGCTTGCAAAAAATTGCACAAAAGAGAAACACGTGGATTAGGAAGTGAAAAGTTCATTTGCTGAAACCTGGCATCCTTTTGTGAAAGCAGTTGATTTTCTTTGATGATATATTCCCTAAACAATATAATTGTTCTGCACCTATCACCAACACAAAGAGCTTTTTGCAGAGCTAAATACTGGCTTTCCATTGAATTATATTGTTGTTCTCGTAACTCATTGTCAATTAATGAAGAACACATAATAGCTGCCAGCACGTTTTCTCTGCGTAAATGTTTTGCTTCAGCCCAATTTTGTAGCAATTGCATGAACAATCAACTGTGGCCTTCAAATGGCATTTAGAGCTGGCTTTTATTTACCTCATACATAAACAGTAATTACACCTCACCACTTCTTCAAACAACAGCGTGGGCGAAGATTCAATACCAAGTAAATAAATAAATATTATTAGATAAATAATAACTCTAACTCAGAACGAAACAGAATACTGAATAAAGAGATGTATTTATTAGTGAGTTTTAACATCTTAGTCAAACAAGCAGACAATTATTTTGCCATTCATTTGATCATATTATATTTTCTGTCCAAAAAAAACACACATTAATCATGGATGTTGTAAATCTGACAGAGATGCACAGCATAGATGTATGTAGGAGGACTTCACACAGCTTGTGTTTCAGCTGAGTGCTCAAAGTTGCCAACATGTTATTCATGAGATCTACAGCTCACAGTGCACTGAATTGCACGCACGGCAGCCTTGCGGCAGATAACTCTTATTGATAATGTAATCCTTTAGAGGTCAGAAACATGTATCATGGCTAAGAGAGCTGGTGTATTCATCATGCGTGTTCCTCAGATAAATGATCTAACAGAGAAGCGCACTCTAATGACTGCTTTTAATGGGAGTTCCTGGTACAGAACAGAACATGGGTTGACTTTTACATTTCAGTTACATTTACAAAAACACAACTTTAAATGAATGTCTCAGGCTAAATACAATTTAACGTGATTTCAATAGTAATCGTGTATGATTAATCGTTTACCATTTTGTATGCAAGACACTGAAACATTACAATATTAACATATTGACTTTAGAGAAAATGTTTACGAATCCTTCAATTATTGAAATTAATATGTTGATTTCACCGTTTTTAATTTGAACGACTGGATGAAATGAATTAATGACCCATTTGTAAACAGTCACTTGATTTGATCCTGAATAAATCAATCTGGTCTCACAAAAATACATACATCTGTGCACTTTTTGTACAACACCGTTTTTACATACCTTACTTCACATTTCACCGCAGTTTCAAAGAGAAATGTCCAGTGAGTGGCGCTAAAACACGTATTGCTGTGTTTTTATTACGTTACTGGCACTCCTCGCCTCTCAAGTTCATCTCCGTACTCAACAAACCTACCGTCTATGAAAACCCATAGATATGAAGCTGGATATGTGTGATGCTAACATTCACAAGCATCAGTTTTCAAATCTCCCAGCATATTAATATCGTTTTGAAGTCATAACATGATATTCTAAAGTAATTGTGCGAAAATTTACACCCAGGTAGGAATAAATAACCGTTTTTGAACAAATTGGTTGAATGAATAATTCAATGACTCACTCATAAAGTTGATCATTTGTTTCATTGCTGAATGAATCAGTGAATCATTTGAGTGAATGATTCAATGAGTCACTCATAAAGACTTTCACTTGCTGCCCCCTACTGGCATATTAATGTAATCTGCAGAAAGAAACGCTGAAAGCTCCTCACCAATACACAGACTGACAGTCTAAAATACTAATGTTTCAATTTTTTACGGACAGCATCCCTGACATGCTGTCAGTCACTACAGAAAATGCTTTCCACTTGTCCTTCAGTTTGAAAAATAAACAGATATGTGCTTATAATGGAAGTTCCTATCGCTTTGACTCATAGAATTCCAATGTCAAATGCTTTTTTATTTGTTTGCTGCTTTATGAAGTGAAAACGGGATATGAATGCTGTTTCATGTTGAATTGAAATAATTTTCACTTTAAGGATTGTAAGCTGCATATAGGATGGCTATTACAGTAATGTCATTCCCATTCCTTTTGTGGAGATAAATAATTAAACACACCACCCTGTACTCCAAACTCCAAAGAAGTTTTTGCATCTTACAAATGTTTTGTTTGCTTCTTCACCTTTATATTCCATCACCAACTTACTGGGAAACACAAGCGGAACTCATTAACTGTGAAGCCAAAGGTCCTAGAGCAGTCGGCACTCTCTTACTCTTCTGTTTTGTACAGTAATCTAAAAGTGTACAGTAATCCAGGGGAGCGGGAAAAGGTCAGTATGTGAGCGGGAGCTGTCGGAAAGCCTGAGGCTCCAGACAGAGGGATTAGTCATCGCTATATGAGAGCGAAAACGAGTGAGGCAGACAGATTCGGCAGCTTGTTTAAGATGAGTGGGGGGGTTTGGGGACATGGGAGATAGCAGTGAGAGCGAGACAGAGAATGGAAGAGAATTAGAGTGATGGACTTGCCGGCCTGCTTAATTAAGGTGGACGAGTGCAGAGATATGATACAAGCCTCCAGCAAACTGAAATCCTATTTCACACAACTACAAAACAATTCACTCACTTTTTCTTTGACTTACTGGTACTTTAAAAAAAGCTTTTTTTAAGGCTATGCATTATTGCATTTTTGACTGACACTTTTCCATAGGTAATAAAAACAACAGTTGACTTTACTATTTTAATACATTTTCCATCTCATATCACCCTCATTTAATCAATGTTCATTATTCAGAAGGAAATAAATATTTGCTTTCATAATCTTTTAACATAATGTAGTAAATTATAAATACTCCGCCTCAAACCAGAGACTAAAGAGACGGTGGGTAAAAACTGCAGTTATTTCAGGCATTCTTTTGAGTTTCATTTGCCTTCTAATATCTACTATAACTATTAATATTTTTTGTTAACTGACATAAAACTTAAATAAATCAATATATAAATATTAGATGGAAAAACATACACATTTACAAAGAAATGTTGCCTGTGCAACAAACTGAATAAAAGTTTATGCAGAAGTACTAAAACTAAAACATAAATATAATAAAATAATAAAATATAAAAAATAAATAGAAATAAAAGCTAAATAGAAATGTTAAAACAAAACTACATACATTGATAAAACTAAAATGAAAATGTCCAAACATTAAAAAAAAAAAAATAATAATAATCATTAATATATAAATAAGACTAAAATAACACTTTTCTCAAAAAAAAGCTAGGCCACTGTCTTGCTTCAGCTACTGAGAAATATTTTTGGTTTATTGCTCCCAAACACTGCAAAAGACAAAGTGAAAAATGGTTATAATTCTCTAGTCTATTCCCGAGTGCATTGGCAAATCAGGGTCAATCATATTGTTAAAACGCTGTATAACAATATCCTTGAGTAAATTCCACCATTTATGTTCCCTCTGAGAGAACAGTGAGAGCTGTGTTTGTTACTGCAGCATATTTCATGTGAGTGAGCAAGAGTTTCAGTGTGTTCCTGGCCTGCCAAAAGGTCAGTTTAATTCTCCTTGAGAAATCTGTGATTAATGTCCTCTTCCCCGTATTGGTTTTTCTGCGACCTTTCCTGTCCTATTTCAGGAACTTACAAAACGAATCCTATATTTAGTGGCCTATTAATAAAGAACAATATCTTGCAACATTTATGTGCTTTGGTAAAGTTACTTATGCACATGACTGGCGTTTTAACCAATGGAAAATACATTTGCATTTTCTGTGCAACAACACAAACACAGTTTGCATTGATATTTCAATAGGAAAGTTAAGTAAGATGAATAACAAGAGGCTCCAAACCATTATATTGTTGAAATAATAGCAGCTTAACCTGCTGGATGTATGAATTGGTGTAAAAATTTTTTAAAAATTGCCACTGCTTCTGTGTTTCCAAGAACTGTTGCGTGAGCAATTCAAATAGTCTCATAGCGCCTACCTCAGATTTCGTGTACCATGTTCAATAATACATCAAATTCCTCTGAAATGGAGAAACATTCTTGTAGTTCTAGTTTTCCATTCGGAAGGATGAGTTATTTTAGGATGCTACTACGAGGTGAAATCTCAGTTCTAAACTGTTCCCTTTGTATTTATTGTTCTTTTTTTGCATATAAGTGTCTTTATAATTCGGAATTTTAAAATCCCATTATTTCTTGTACAAAAATATTCTTCTATACAAGGTTACTCTGCCATCTGTCAAGCAGCTACACTGCTTCTCAATTCACAGAAACACACACACACACACACACACACACGTATATATATATATATATATATATATATATATATATATATATATATATATACGTGTGTGTGTGTGTGTGTGTGTGTGTGTGTGTGTGTGTGTGTGTGTGTGTAGTGAATCATTACAGAAACATAAAATAGAGAAAATGTTACCCATGAAGAAAAAACCTTTTCTGCTTTAAAATTATATTATAGAACTGTACAAAACTAAGTAAATAAAGGCAACACACACACAATTAAATTTGGACTGAAGGTGCATTGCTAGTAACTCTCTAATAAAGTTTTCAAGGCATGTATTTGTGCACAACCCACCAATTTTTGTGCCAAGATCAGTCTCTGTGTTCTATTATCACCCACAGCTATGTTAACATCACATATAGTTAAAATGTGAAGAGATTTTAATGCATCTAATGAACAGAAACGAACATAATGTCTATACTAAATGACTGTAAACTGAAGTGGAAGCTGTTTATTGATTTTCTGTGCTTGGCAAACCACGCTAACACGAGGCAATCCAGAGCACTTTACTCCGCTGGCTGAAGCACTGAATATTCACTTAATAGATTCCAGGTAAAACACTTTTTATGTCTTCTAAAAGACATTTTAAGACATTTAAAAACATTTTTAAGGAGAGTAAATGTGTACAATAACAAATGCTAATTATTCATTTTATTTCATTCCCCCGAAAACACATAGCAATCCCCTGTAAAATAAAATGCCATGTTCCTATGTGTCATTTCGGATTTATTCATATTCGTTATAGCAACCTATCAGTCTGTAACAACCCTTAGGCTGTGTAAAAGACATCCATAGAAATATCAGAACATTTTTCCATAAGCCCTCCACAGCTCATGCTTTTGGACATGCGGTAATGGTATTGTCATAACAAAGAAATATCACACACTCACTCAGTGAGCAACAATGTCCACGGCATGTGTCACAATTCATGGCAGGGCCACTAACATTGCATGTCAAGACAGATTGCTTGGAGAGCTTTCTAATGTATTTGGGCCTCTGAGTTTCACTCCACTAGACTGAACCTTTGACATTTGCAGAAAAAAAAGATCTGCAGCTCCCCTACCAGTAGGAGTACCAACACATGCTCATATTTATTTAAAGAAGACCAAGAATAAGGATATTACAAATTAATGGGGTTTCACAATGCATTTTCTGCTGTAATATTAGACCTTTTATCTAGTGCTTTTAATCTGAATTTAGAACAAAGATAAATCTATATGAGCAAATCACATGCCATATAAAACAGAGTATCCTGATTATCTTTTCCTCTTTAAGACATCCAGACATAACTAGGTCGTTTTTGATAAAGAGGAACATTGTATGCTTGAGGAATCAGAAGAGATGTGATTTAGAAGAACGTCTCATTAATACTAGTTAGCAGCAGCACAACTTGAGTCTAAAGACGAGTTTCCTTTATCTCAGTTTTCAACTAAACTTCTACACTTGGAAACAAATTAGTACAATAAAAGTGCGGTCACACACATTTACATTGGTGTGGTGTGGCAAATATACGCAGGTGAAATACAAATCTTCGAATGAACAGGTTGAGTGAACGATTCAAAAATTCATTGAATCAGGTGGCTTTTCCTGAATAAATTGGTGTTTGAGAGTGAATCGGTTGAAATAATGATTCAGTGATTGACTCAATAGGCAGTCCTTTGCTCACCACCTACGGTCCAAACTATAACTTATGGAACGGTATGCCATAAATTGTTGAGATACTATCGAACTTAAATAAACTAAAGTTAACTAAACTTATAATTTCAAGTCACGCATGAACACTCACTGGAGCAGACACATGAAATTGCAAATCAGCATAATTCTGAATACATTTTAAGATATATAAGAAAATATACTGTAAAAGACTTATATGGTACTTTCTATGTACAGGTCCAGGACCAGATGTCTGAAATAAGTTTCTCATCATTTAATTAGAGAAAAATTTCACACCTCAGTCAGAAAAACAAGACAATCATTAATTGTTCAAAGGGACTTGTTTCCCTGTTGAGCCAATCTCCTTTTGCCTTTCTGTCAGTGAATAATTCGCAGTTTATTAGCAGCTTGTTTACATGTGCATGGCACATGAAAAAACTCTACACCAGGGAAGGACAATCTAAAATAGTTTTACAGCACAATTATTTTCCCTATAATTGGTTTACTTGGGGGAGGTGGGGGCTGTTACATGTATACTCAGAAAAGTTGTCAAGTTGTTGTCACACAAAGAAATCTTGGGGTTCCTGTCACATTTGCGTGACGGTGGAATGATGGTTACAAAGTCTATGGTTTATAGGTTAATTGCTGAGGCCATTCTCTAGAGCAAAGACAATATTTCATAGTCCAATATATTTATACAGTTTGCATCTCAGGCAGCCAACTGAACCTCAAGAGACATGTTTAAATAGATACAAAGATAAAACAACAGATGCTTAAGTGCAATATAATAGCAAATAGACTGGATTCATCACCATTATAGTGAATGAGATATTTAAAGTCCATTTGTTAGCTTTGTCTTCTGTGGTACTGAAATTTATACATTAATGTATTAAACCAATAATAACCCCGACATAGAAACATTTTGGCCTTCTGAGACATTTCAGCTTAATCAGAGTACTAAAATCAACCTTACACTGAACAGAGTAAATATAACTACTAGAAAGCCTCTGTGCTCTCTGGAGGTTGGTCTTTACATTCCTATCGATATGAAAATAGTTTTTTTGCATAGTAGACAGTTTCTCTTATAAGTGTTATATTAAAAATAGCTTCATTAAATGAAAAAGGCATGCATGTGTTTAAAATAGTTATTTTTAAAGGTATAGCTCATAAAAATGAAATTTGAATAATATTAAAAAAAAAAAAAAAATCAATATGCAAAAATTCATTACAGAATAAACAACTCAACATTATGTAAACACATCTACACCAAAACAAGCTGATAAGTCACTCAGTGCACAATATCATTTACTGTATGTATACATTGGGAAAAAAAAGTATTTAGTCAGCTACCAATTGTGCAAGTTCTCCCACTTAAAAAGATGAGGCCTGTAATTTTCATCATAGGTATACCTCAACTATGAGAGACAAAATGAGAAAAAAGAATCCAGAAAATCACATTGTAGGATTTTTAAAGAATTTATTTGCAAATTATGGTGGAAAATAAGCATTTGGTCAATAAAATTTCATCTAAATACTTTGTTATATACCCTTTGTTGGCAATGACAGAGGTCAAATGTTTTCACACACTGTTGGTGGTATTTTGGCCCATTCCTCCATGCAGATCTCCTCTTGAGCAGTAATGTTTTGGGGCTGTCGCTGGGCGACACGGACTCCAAAGATTTTCGATGGGGTTGAGATCTGGAGACTGGCTAGGCCACTCCAGGACCTTGAAATGCTTCTTATGAAGCCACTCCTTCGTTGCCCGGGCGGTGTGTTTGGGATCATTGTCATGCTGAAAGACCCAGCCACGTTTCATCTTCAATGCCCTTGGAAGGAGGTTTTCACTCAAAATCTCATGATACATGGCCCCAATCATTCTTTCGTTTACACGGATCAGTCGTCCTGGTCCCTTTGCAGAAAAACAGCCCCAAAGCATGATGTTTCCACCCCCATGCTTCACAGTAGGTATGGTGTTCTTTGGATGCAACTCAGCATTCTTTCTCCTCCAAACACGACAAGTTGAGTTTTTACCAAAAAGTTCTATTTTGTGATCATTTTGACCCCACGGGGTGAGATCTTGCGTGGAGCCCCAGATCGAGGGAGATTATCAGTGGTCTTGTATGTCTTCCATTTTCTAATAATTGCTCCCACAGTTGATTTCTTCACACCAAGCTGCTTACCTATTGCAGATTCAGTCTTCCCAGCCTGGTGCAGGTCTACAATTTTGTTTCTGGTGTCCTTTGACAGCTCTTTGGTCTTGGCCATGGTGGAGTTTGGAGTTGGACTGTTTGAGGTTGTGGACAGGTGTCTTTTATACCGATAACGAGTTCAAACAGATGCCATTAATACAGGTAACGAGTGGAGGACAGAGGAGCCTCTTAAAGAAGAAGTTACAGGTCTGTGAGAGCCAGAAATCTTGCTTGTTTGTAGGTGAACAAATACTTATTTTACAGAGGAATTTACCAATTAATTCTTTAAAAATCCTACAATGTGATTTTCAGGATTTTTTTTTTCTCATTTTGTCTCTCATAGTTGAGGTATACCTATGATGAAAATTACAGGCCTCTCTCATCTTTTTAAGTGGGAGAACTTGCACAATTGGTGGCTGACTAAAAACTTTTTTGCCCCACTGTATATGCTGATGAAAATTAACATTGGCAACAACAGTAATAGGTGCATAGTTTATTATACAGTATGCACTCAATAAAAATATTCAAATGAACTCTGCAAATGTATTTAGACAGAAGAAGATGTAAATGTCTGTTTGCATCCATAGGGCTATATAATGCATTTCTGTTCGATCTGAAATGACAGCTCAGCGGTCACCTGTCACTGAGGGAATTACAGAAAACTGGGGTAATCATTTTCAATATTCAACAGATTGCCTGCATTTATTATGAAGTGGCACCCTTTCGAATAGTGTTGCTAGCTTATGGATTGTATGAGTGTGTCTATTCAGGTATGTTCCAAGCTGCCATCAAATTACATATTTGACCTTCAGTGACAATGGCCTTAATTTACATTGCTTAGTAATAGACTTATTAAAAACCTTCCAAAATCCAATTTGGGGAGCAGTTTGCAGTTGCTGCATCATTAGTATTGAAATGCATGTAAAGACCCACCATCTGCTCAAAGTAGTTAAACCTTTGTCACACACAAACGCAAGACACGCTTCTCTCTCCAAATTATCATGGATAGGAACTCAACAGATAATATTTCATTTTTTTGCACATTGCACAATGAATACTAATTCTCTGTTGATGCCGGTCTCCAGAGTCACAAGGTAAAATACTTAAAGTTTAATCTCTGACTTACAAAAACGTATGAATTTGACATTCACCATTCAACGGTGATGAATGATTCACAATGCACTTAAAACAGTGGGTCTACGGTGTTGCAAGACTTTGAGGGAGATGTTATTTCTAACACATGCAATTGCACTGTCATTCAAAATGCACTAGTCCGCATTCTGTGTCTACAATATTAAGACATTCTGAGTGAAGAGAGGCTTATTCACCATGAAATAGTTCCGAAAAAATCATCAAGTTAATTAACAGCACAGGTCATGGTACCATGACACAAGGTATACATAAATAAATAAATAAATGTTATTGGCAACTCATGCTTAAATAAATATATTAATAAAACTACACATTGCAATTACAGGAATTGCTTTTAATTTAATTCTGTTCAAGTTCTACTTCCATTTTATTTCAATTCGCCCTACGGTTTGCTTGAACTGGAATGCCACTGCCAAGGTGATAGCGTCCCGTTCCCATAGCAACGACCTACTGCCGTACTTGACTGTGTATTAGCTATCAGCTAACCAACTTAGGTGCTTTAATTAATAAAGCGCTCTTAAAACTAATATATGACTGAATAGACCAAGACTTTTGGATTTGCGTTCTGCTGAACGTGGTTTGTTAGTTAACATTATGAAAGCAACTGCTACAGTAGGCTATAGCTAGTTCCATAGCCGTCATTGTGCGGCAGTGGTTATGAATCATCTTTTGATCGTTTCGAATTCGACAGAATAAAGCAGCCTTCATATTTCAATCTTTTTCATATCTCAATCGTTTGGAAGCATGTTCAGGAACGATTATCAGGTACAGTAAGCATTAAACATTCGCTAAGTAAGTTATCTCCAGTTGCAACTCTTCTCATTGTGTGTGTGTGTCTGTCTGTGTGTGTGTCTGTGTGTGTAGGGTGGTCTCACGGTTGACATCTTCAGCGCACAAGGAAAAGACCCTGTGGCAAAATGGAAACTATATGGCAGGAAATCTTCAATAACTAAAGTATGTTTCAGCAGATTTTACCATAACGAAAAAGGGACGTTGTTGTTTTGAATTGGTCTTAGAAAAAATATTCAATATATTTCAGCATAAATTTCAATACCGTCATATTTCTCTATGTTTCATAATAGTTTTACTCTAAATTTAGCTTAAAAGACTATAATAGACAATTTAATGAAAGCCTCCCATTTGACAACTTGCCTCAGAGTGTCACAACATGCTGCACTAATGGGGCATGTTGTCACAAAGTCAGCATGTTCAATGAACTGTATCTTTTTTTCCTGGGCAATAATGGTGAAACTATTCAATTGCTTTTTGTAGCCAAGACTCTAAGGCATGTCATAAAGAAATTGGCCTTCAGAAATAAATGTCAAAAGAAAAGAAAAACCTTTGGAGATAATAATAAGACATACCGTATTCACTGGCTTAAAAGGAACAGATTCTTAGAGACACAGTTTGTATAGCAGAATCTGCCCTCTAAATAATCTCAGATAGAACTGGATGATGGTGATCATTTTCCATTTTCCTCTATGAAACATAATATAACTAGCAGCAAAAAAAAAAAAAAAACCAACACGAACGCCATTAAAGAATGCAACCCGCATAGCTTGTTACTTTAACACAGCAGTATCTGCAGAAGAGCAATGTTTGTCCAAATGCAAGTCCAGGTTTTATTGATTTTGTTTTCTCTTTTTAACAGCTGTTTGATAAAGAAGTGAAGGGCTTTGTATACAGTCTTGAAGGCAGCAGTCAAACTCACAAGATGCAGTTACCTAAGGATAGCAAGATGACTCGTAAGTGCTAATAAAACCAGAATAAATCCAATATGGCAAAAATATATATTTTCAAAAATATTTCAAAATATACAAAAATGGCCAAAAATGTATTTGCTAAATAATATTTCAAAATGTATGTAAATATGTCTTCTACCAATATGTTGTTATTTTTGAGAATATGTTAAAAATTCAAATCTATTTTTAAAAGCGTTTAAAAATATATATTATGGCCTCCATATATTTCAATCCAAGAAAATGTGAACATATATTTGAATAAAAATCAACAATGTTCCAAAAAAATCACTATATTACCATATATTAAAAAAAGTTAACATTATTGAATAACGTTAAATATCTAGGTTTGATCTCAAGTAGGCTAAATGTAGCCTAGAAATCTATTCTATTGCCCATGAAATACATTTTGAAATACATATATTTCATTAAGCTTCATATATATTCAAATATATTTTTGGCCAGAATTCTTTTTTTAATTTTTTTATTTGCTGCCTTATGATCAAATGTAGTGCACTTACATTTTATCTTTCATAGCTAATAAATGGTTCACTTTTTTGTCAAAAGATTACTTAAATTGTATATTTTGCTTATAGGCCTATAGATTGTTGTTGTTGTGTGGATATGTACAAAGCCAGATTAATCACACAAAAAAAAACATTGAGTATCAGGTTGAATCCACCATTTATATGTGCCTGCTTTTGTGTATCTTCTAATCTCATGTTTCTTGTTCCAACAGTTGGTCTGATTCAGAGGTTTCTGATTCTACAGGTCAACGTTCCTTTGGGAAGAGATTTTTCCACTGAGTTTTTGTAAGTCCCAGGTTTTTTTTTTTTTTTTTTTTAATTCATTGTTAACAGGTTCCTTCCAACATCTATTTTCAAACGGCTTGTTGTGCTGCTATAATATAGATGAAATTCAGAGAAAGTGTAGAGGGTTTATTACCATGGCGGGTGAATTAATTCACACTTTCACTCATGCAGATACCACTCCTACACATTCTTCTACACACACATATACACACACAAGAAAATGATTAAAAATCTTTCCGTCTGCCTTACAGAGCAAGCAATTTGGTTAACTTTTCAATGCTGTCTTCTAGAGTGACTGATGAAGAGCATCTAAAGAAGAGACTCTACCTGTCTACTGTGCACAAAGAGCTCTCAGCAACCCCTTTGCATGCGAGAATACCTCTAACGTGCCTCAAACGCAATACTGTAAGTCCCGACTGCTGTATTCTCTGTCACTATCTGCAAATGAGCCGTCAGATCAATGATCTTAGCTCAGTGAGACACTTTGTAACATGACCACAAAAATGACCTGAAAAATTTTCTTGAGCTGTATGATAAGGTACTACTGTCTGTGTGCAGTGGTGTAATCTGTGTATCGATCTGGACTCTCTCACCGCTGAGATATTCAGAGGGACACGCTTCCTGTCTCTGGATGGCATCATCATCTCCGCCTGCTGTAAGGTCCGCCGCATCTTCACAATGAAGAATGAACCTGCAGACTGCATGGATGGAGGTTAGGGAAAAATGCATCCTGTGCTTTACTTTATGAATACTATTTTGTGGCCCACTTTTGGGTTCACTTTGTTGTCCCATTACTTTAATTAGAGCATTAGAGGCACAAACTGTTTTTAGTGAGATAATTGGATATGTTAGATAAACTATTATCTAATGATCATAGATGAAATGTAATGTTTAATTGTGTCCTACATTTTGTGTCCTGCTAGTGCATGATTTTCCTCTTAATGTAAAAAAAAAAAAAAAAAATCCATAAAATTGTGAAACCTAACAAATGAAATCAGTTTCTGCAGCATGGCAAATAAAAAACTCATTCCTTTTTTTCAAAGCTTGTAGTATTGACTACATTTGTCAAGCTCAGCTTTTCAAACCAGTTGTTATTGTAATAAAAAATATAAATATACAATGTGACAAATATATAGCTTGCAAATATAGACAAACAACGTTTGATCCCAATATACAATGAATGCTAATAACATTTAAAATATATTAATTAAATGAATTAAACTGTATTCAAACATTCATAAAATGAAATTTGAAAAGAAAACTGCAACTCTCACAGAAAACACAAAAGCTTATGAAATGTATTGTTTGACCTTGGTTGAATGTCTAAAAGTTAAGCACGTCTTTTCTGACCATTTGTTGAAAAGGATAAACAATTCATGCAAAGTGCCAAATGCTTCACGTTAATATTCTATTTTTGACATTTTAGCTTAGATCTGTTTCTTTACTTGGTGAAGCAACATTGATTTCTCATTGTCTGAAAACCTTCTACTTTTTGTATTTTACTCAAGGTTTAGAAATAAATAATGGTCCAAAAGAAGAGATTCCGAGGAACTGTCAGTTTCCTAGTGAAGTTCAGCATGTTGTCCAGCTGGTGAACATGAAAACACTGGGACAGATTGATTTAAAGAGCGGACCTACAAACTCAGATGCCGGTCAGTTACTTTATAGTTCAACACCAATCTTTTCTTTGCTTAGTTACTATTAGTAGTTTTACATTTCTTTAACTGAACTGAGTCAAAGTTTTGTGTTTTTCCTCTTGTTCTTTGCTAAACAGAAGGTCAGACCCTCTGCAGAACTCTCCTGTTATTTGCTGTCTGTTAGTTTGCTGACAAGAGACACCTCTTGCCAAGAGAGCTCTAATCATCTCTCTTTAGTCACATACCTGTCCACTCTGCCAGCCCAGTGAGACCTTCATAGCTGTTCTTACAGTTTTTATTCATCCAGACATCTGTTGGCCTCATATCACAGTGCCAGACTGCTGTCACCTCACCCTTAGATTCTCGAAAAAGACTCAAATAATGCCCTAGCAAGATATTAATATAACAGGAGGTCAGTCACTGACAAGAGGTATTGGACTATAATGAGATCATATAAAATGTTTCTACATATACAAATATTGCAACAAAAGACCGCAGTCTCTTTCTACATTAATCATTTTTCCCTGTTTCATCACCTAGCAACAATGTATCAAAACACCGTGGGCCTTGTGTATGAAACCGTGTAGATGTAGCTTACAGCCTTGGATCCTGAGCTGGCTGTTATATTGAAATGACAAATGGCAGTATTTTGTGTTTTGTTGCCAGGTTGCCATGACCTTAACACTGCTTTTTCTTGCAGCACTGCGCTAAATAACAATTGAAAATATGCCAATTGCAAACCAACAGATGGCAAGGGCCTTACAATTACAAGGATTATGGATATGAAAACAGTCTATTGTCATAGAGGGTGTCATGACATTGTTAGTCTAAATACAAACAATATTATATTATCTATTTTAATACATCATCACTCCACTTGAATGGCAGATGTTAGAATACTCAGGTGTTCATTTGGGCTGAATCAATCAATCTCTTTCTTTGCCTTTCTTTCTTTATTTCTTTCTTACCTCTAATTCTTTTTAACTCTTTTAAGACTTTAAGAACCTTTAAGAACTAAATTTTTTATTGGAAGAGTTTTTTTAAACCTCTACACAAAACTGTTTTTTAAAAAAAAAAATTTTTCAAGCATCATATATGACACATCAGACTTTTAATGGCTCATGATATAGTTAGACTATGGAGCTCATACTCAAAGAAGAAAAAAACACCTCAAATTTATACAGAGACCCAAACTGAGCAAAAATATGCAATTTGGTAGTTGTTGTTTGTTATTTATATGGCCAAGAAGTAAAATAAAATTTTGATAACTTGTAAATCAGAGAAATCTTTAAGAGTATAGCAGACTACCTATATAAAAACCATGTAAATATTAGTAAGCGCTTTATTTCTCCCAATAATATGTCTTAGTAAGATGATATTTAAATGCTAAGTTTTATGACCAAAGCTCTGCAGCGTTCATCTTGAAATATTACTGTAAACGTGAGGTTGAAGATTGCAGTTAAGGATTTATTAAAACAAAAACACAAAGTACATCCATGCATGTTAATGGCAATGGCAATGGCACAAGGGCACACGAAACAGCCTTTACAAGACAACATCAGACAAAGTACTATGGCAACAAGAGGGCTACTATATCAAACATTAAGGGTCACATGACAAGAACCAACCAATGAGCAAACAGAACTGAGAACCACATGACAGAACAATAACCAATGAGGAGCAAGACACATGACTAGAACAACCAATCACAACATGACACATACACAAGGCATAAATACATGAGGGCAAGGGAAGCATGACACTAACAGCATGAATCAAATTACAAAATAAGACCCAAGCTCCTGCGGATGCAGAGCTTGGGCCAGGACTTAAAAGACTGATTACTAGTGTGTTGGACCCACCACTGATGTCAGTGTGAGCGGCTGACATTCCAGTGGTCTCTTCGCTCTCAAACCCAGCAGGCATCCCACTGTCTGCTGCACTGCACGTAATGGCGGTCGCCATTTTGAGCGTATGGGCTGCACACTGCACTCCTGAGGTCTCTCCTGTCCACGAGTCTGTTCTTGAGGCCTCTTCTGTCCATAAGTCTGCTCCAGAGGCCTCTCTTGTCCAAGAATCTGCTGCTGAGACCTTTCCTGTCCACAAATCTGCCTCAGAGGCCTCTCCTGTCCATGTATCCACTCCAGTGCCTCCAGAGGTGGCAGCTTCTGCTGCAGAACCTCCAGAGGAGGCGGCATCCACTGCAGAACCTCGCGAGGTGGTGGTGCCCACTTTTGAACTTGATGTCTGTCATGTCATGGCCATAGAGGCCGCTCATGAACTCACTGTCTGTCCTGTCATGGCCACGGAGGCCGTCCATGAATTCCCTGGTCTGCCTGCTCCGCCATGGCTCCCTGCTCCACCTGTTCCGCTTTATGGGCCTGGCCCTCCATCCCACCCCCTGGACCACCTCCAGTCCTCCACCTTCCTGGACGTTTTGTTGTTTTGGTTGGGGTGGATGTTGCATTAGGGCGTCAGGAGCCGCCCTTAGAGGGGGGGATCTGTAAGGTCTGTTTTGGTGTTCGGTTTCATGTTCTGTTTTCATGTCTTTTTATTTTGCAATTGTTTCATGCTGTTAGTGTCATGCTTCCCTTGCCCTCATGTCTTCATGCTATTGGTTCCTCTGTTCATTGTGTCATGTTCTGATTGGTTGTTCAGGTCATGTGTCTTGTTTTGCATTGGTTTGTTCATGTCATGTAACCCTCTATGTTTGCTATAACTAGCCATGTCGTTGCCTTTGTTCCTTGTCGTATATTGAAGTTGTAACCCGCTGTCGGTGAGTCTAGTTTGTCTATGCCAAGTCAAGTCTGTTCAAGTCAAGTCAAGTCTCGGATTATGTTTGTATTTTGGATCACTTTGTAAATAAACTGCACTTGATTTCTCACTACGCTCGCCTCCAGTTGATGAATCGTTACAATTACTTACAGTATAAAAGTTATTGTATGTTATTGTATTATATTTTATATAATTTAGAAGCCTTTAGTTGGAAATATGCATATCAAATATAAATGTGGGCTTTATAGAGTTACATAAGCTAAGCTTTGGTAATCATTTTGTGCATTTCTGTTTACCAGAAGAGACAGGTGGTGCCAAAGCATCCATCACAAGGGGTCCTACACCACGGGACTCCTCCCATATTGCTTTCGGGTCAAAAGTTATTGGACCCCCTCCGCTCACTGCCAGGAAGAGCAGCACATCTACAAACAGGAAAGAGGAAAGAGCTAAATCTGAACTGAGCCTCAACATACAGTCAGGCAAATACACATTTGTTTATTTCCTTGACATATAACAATATGTAGTATACTGTGAGGTTAATGAAAATTTTGGTACAAAAATTTGATTTTAGTAAGAATGTAGTTTGGGTAAAACAATCTTTTTAGTACTGTATTATGTTTCCGAATATAGGCAGAACTGAAAATGTACAGCCGCGACCGCCACTTGAAAGGCC